>NC_139573.1:57827937-58427937 GCF_965112155.1 Podarcis liolepis
GTATTATTTCCTTCAGAATCTTTTTTAGTCTTTCTGCTAAGATATCCACAATGATCTTGTAGTCGCTATTAAGTAATGAAATTGGCGGAAAGTTTTAAATCAGGGGTCGGCAAACTAAGGTTCACGGGCCAGATTCGGCCCAATTGCCCTCTGAATCTGGCCCGTGAACGGTTCTGCAATCACCGCTTGGATGGACACGATCACCATTTTTTTTCAAAAAAAAATTGGGCGCCATTTTTTTGCCCTCCCTCCCTCACTATGGTGGCCTCCCTCCTCCCTCCCTCTTCCTGGCTTCTCCCCGTCCTGGGGAGGAAGGGGGTTGGGCTTTAATAGGAAGCCTGGCGCCCGGGAAAGCTGGCCCGAAAAGGAGAGGTGCCGCTGCCGCCGGCCTCCAAGCACAGGCAGAGCAGCAGAGGCGGTAGGCAGGGCAGGGGAGAGAGAGAAGCCCCCTCCGCCGCGTGTGCGCACTCCGGCCCACCACTAAGTCAGGGGGACGGTGAACCAGCCCCCTCCAAAAAAGGTTTGCTGACCCCTGCTGTAAATCCATCCCTTGCTTAGGAATGAGCGTTATATAGGCAGCTCTCGTCACAAGTGTATTTGATTTTCCATGAACAGAATTGCCTTTAACTGTCCTGGTCTTTCCCCACAAGGAAACCAGGGCCTTCTGGTGGTTCCCTCACTGTGAGAAGCTAAGTTACAGGGAACCAAGCAGAGGGCCTTTTCGGTAGTGGTGCCCGCACTGTGGAACGCCCTCCCATCAGATGTCAAGGAAATAAACGACCATCTGACTTTTAGAAGATACCTGAAGGAAGCCCCGTTGAGGGAAGTTTTTAATGTCTGATGTTTTATTGTATTTTTTATATTTTGTTGGAAGCCACCCAGAATGGCTGGGTAAACCCAGCCAGATGGGTATGTATGTATGTATGTATGTATGTATGTATGTATGTATGTATAAATAAATTATGATGATGATGATGATGTGAGAGAGCTGCAGTAGAGGTCTTTGGCCCTTCTGAGAGCTCCCAAGCCTCCGGACCTCTGAGCCTTTGCAGAGTGCACTGTCAGCACAACAACAGTAGATGCAACTAGGAGCCAGGGGGACGTACCCAGGGCAGATTCCAGCTCCCAAAACCGTTCATTTTAAGAATTGAGCTCCACAAAAACTCAAAAGCCCAGACTTTACCTGTGCCTTCTTCTGTGCTGTGATGCCACGGCAATATTTCCGGACAAGGTTTCTTGTGCAGATCTTTCTCAGGAACTCAGATGTCTAGGTTGAGAGGGGGGGGAGTGTAATCTGTCATTTGAAGTGGGACAAGGTGAATGTTTGGGAAGGGGCCTTAACGCAGCATGCAGAAGGCCTCAGGTTCGAGTCCTGGTTTCTGGCTAGTGAAGACTTCAGCTTGAGAGAGCAGCTGCCAGTCAGAGCAGGTGGCACCAGGCAAGATGGGGATAAGGCAAGCTTTTAGCAGCGATGGGGGACCTGTGACCTTCCATGCCATATTGGGACTGCAAAGAGCACTGAATTTCAGCTCCGCAAGGCCCTTCAGCTTGGTCTCAGCCTGCCCTGAGAATGGGCAAATCTGCCAATCTTGGTTTCTCTGTTTTGCATTTTCCCAGCCACTCTCCTCTTTCCCTCCTCAGCGTGTGACATTCCTTCCAGGAAAGTCCTTGTGACAATCCCTCGGCATTTTAGTGCAAATTTCTCCCAACATATACAAGCAATTTGGCCAAAATATGTACATATCGTGTTTTCTGTTAAATATATATACATACACACATACACATCTAACATAATATGGGGTGCTATTTTCAGTGAGAGAGGCATCTTTGTGTACACCAAACTTTAGCATATGCCTATTTCCCTACATGTGCCTTGGCTTTGGAGAAGTGCGGATTCCAAAGGACAGCTGAGCTTTGGTTCAAATTCCTGCCCCTCATCAGTGCCCTCAGCTAACACGAGAAGGGCTGGATCAGACCAAAGGCCCCTCTTGCCCAGCACCTCAGAGTGGCCAGCCAGGCACTGCAGGACACCTGCAAGCAGGGCTTGAAAGGCAGCTGCCCCCCTCCCACTCTTGTTCCCCAGCAACCGGCATTCACAGGTACAGTAGCTCTGAACACGGAGGTTCTAACAGCTCTCACCTCTTGCATGATCTCTGGAGGCTTAAGCCAGCTTTTGTCCAGGACGTTCTTTGGGACGTGATCTCTGAGTTTCATAAGGTAGGTGTACTGCACAAGCCTCACAAAGTCCTTGTTATTGCGGTTCAAGGGTTGCTTCCGGTGGATGAAGCCTCTGATGTACCTACAGGAGTGGTCCATTTTACTGATAATTTCACTGTTTTAGTCTTCTTGTAAACCACTCTGAGGTTCTGCTTTGCTTTACAATTCAGCAATCCAATGTAAATTGAATGAAACAAACAAACAAACAAGCCAGCTTACTTCCGGATGGTCTGGGCTGCCCACATCCTCTTTTTGGCCAGCTTCCGGGCCAGGACTCCTCTCCAGCAGGACTCCAGTTTAATGGCTGCGAAACAGAGAGAGTCACCATGGAGGGGAAGAGGACCCTTTTGCACAAGGCCAGAGCAAGAAGAAAGAGGGGCTGCCAAGAGGGATGCGAAAGCCCTGACCTGCCCCATGATTCCTCCAAGTCAAGCTGCCACGACCACTATTTTTGGGGACTCCAAATTAAGGAAATGGGGGGAGATTGCCCAGAATGGTTAAGCTTTGTGGGGGGGATTGCCGACAATTGCTCACCCTCCTGAACACCACTGCCAATCGCATGCCTTGCCGAACCCACCAATCATCTGTCCGCTCGCCACCAGCAAACACTAAATGACCGCCCAATTGCTGCAGCAGCCAATCAACAGCAGGCCTTGCGGCTCACAGCTGCCAACAATCACCCATCCCCCTTCTGCACTATCCGTGTGCAAGACGACCCCCCATTTTTAACATATATTTCCAATTAAAAAACCATAGTCTTATACACAGAAAAATACGATCCTTTTTTCCTCATCCCAAGCCAAAGAGGGGTCATAAGTACCTGAGAGACGGAGGGACCTGAGCACTGACTCCAGTTCTCACGGGTCAGGAAGGGACAGAAGTCACTCCCTCCCAGGAGAGAGACTTTAAAAGGCTGAGCTGCCTTCCCACCATCAGGGATCCAGACTGGACTTTCTATAAAATTGACCATCCTTGTTGACTACTTGTAAGTAAACCAAACAACCACAGTGTGGCAAATAGGCTACGTTTAAATAAAAAATTCCTTCCAGTAGCACCTTAAAGACCAACTAAGTTAGTTCTTGGTATGAGCTTTCGTGTGCATGCACACTTCTTCAGATACACACTTCTGTGTATCTGAAGAAGTGTGCATGCACACGAAAGCTCATACCAAGAACTAACTTAGTTGGTCTTTAAGGTGCTACTGGAAGGAATTTTTTATTTTGACTATGGCAGACCAACACGGCTACCTATCTACTATCAGGCTACGTTTAGTCCAGCTTTAGAGCCACAGTGCTCTGGTTCATTGTGAGGTCCACTTCAACCTTCTGCCTGCTTTCCCCCTATCTTTTCTAAAAAATAAAGTTTTCTGAAGTACGTGCGAGGGCCAACATCAGGGTTTTGGAGTCCCCATGCTGGGAGGCACGGTTCAGAAACCCCTGGAGGCAGCAGCATAGCTTAGCTGCTCGGGTGCGATGCACGCATCCTGCAGCCAGGGGCAGGGCAAGCTGCCCATGGGGGTGGGGCAAGCCAAGGGAGGGTGCGCTGCGTGGAGCCTCTCCGCAGCCTCCCCATCAGCTGTAGGGCGGCTGAGGGGGTGGGCAGACGCAAGCCCCACGCTGCTCAAAAAAGCAGCGTGCAGATTGCAGGTAGTCCGCCCACCGCCTCCCCCTCAGGAGAGATGCCTGGCTCAGGCACGCTGCAGGCCCCGTGGTAGGAAGCCCAGTGCCCCCGCCTCACCTGGCTACCAGTGGCGTAGGAAGTGGGGTGCAGGAGTTATTTTTTCAAAAAAAAAGTGTTGGGAGCCCAAATTTTATTTATTTTAGAAACATATATTTTTGCCATTTTGTCACCCGCCTCAGTGATGAAACCTGGGGCAGCCCACCCCCACCGCTCCCCCCTTCCTATGCCACTGCCTGGAGGGCCAAAGGTTCCTCCCTTCCCACTTCAACATAACAGTTATCTTATAGTTTTAAATATTTTATTGTGAAGCTGCTTGTAAGTTATATCAATGAATAATAATGTCACATAATTGTGGCAGAGAACAGACAGCAGAGGGCAACAATGCGCTGTTCTTGCTGAAGACCCAAGTAAACACTGAATTAATTTCTTTGTTCAGCTGCACTATTCTGAAATCTAGGAGACAGAGAAGCTGAAGAAAGAAATTAATTCAGGAGAATAGACCTCAAGTATGTTCTCCAGTGCTCATGTCCCAGCTGAAATGGGAATCTGTAAAGGAAAGGAAAGTTACCCACCCCCTCCTTGACCCGTTTCCAATCCATCTAGGCACTAAAAGAACTTGTAACTAAGAACAGAGGCCCAAGTTTTATTTTATTAAACTGTAAGCCTGAGAGCAGGGACCACCTTGTTTCTGCTACATTCTAGCAGAGGCATAGGAAGGGGGCGCGGGAGGCGGACCCCCTGGGTGTTATCGCTGAGGGGGGTGACTCTCGGTGTGCCACCCACCCACAACGCCCGAGCCATCAATGGGGGGGGGGCGTGATAAAAAAAAATCCACGCTGGGTACCACTTGACCTTGCTACGCCTCTGCAGTCTGGGACACTTTCTAGCTGAAGAGGGGGCTAACCATTGTTTACACCAAATCAATAAATATGCAGCAATTTAATGTTCGTTAGTAACATCCAGAATTGCAGCAAGAAGCTGAATGTTAGAAACCAGCATTTGAAATAAAGACGTTTTGGGTCTCAATTCCAAATGATGCATTTTTTATTTAAAAATCCTGAATTAGTACAAAACCAAGCAAGGTCCCCCTGGGGTTTTTGCAGCCAAGATCTGCTACTTACCTGCTTCCCTCATCTTTTGGAACTCACGCTTCCCTAAGCATCCTTTGTATTTGGCTTGTATTCTGGAAACTGAAAAGGAAAAGCAACTGGGAATTAGAGAATGGTAGAGTTGGAAGGGATCCCCAAGAGTCATCTAGTCCAGCCGCCTGCAATGCAGGAACCTCAGCTAAAGAATCCATCACAGGTGGCCATCCATTGGCCGTCCTCCAAGGAAGGAGAGTCTGCCACCTTCCGCAGGAATCCAGAGCTTAAATTTCCCTGAAAATATATTTGTGAGGTGAAAGTCCACATTCCAAGTCTAGCTTTAAACCTGGGACAGGCAACCTGCTACGGCCGCTCAGATGCTGCTGGGCTCCCATCTCCCCTCCGCCCTGGCAGCCAGCGCAGACAATGGTCAGGGGCAGGATGAGAGCAGGAGTCCAGCCACTCGCTTCCCACCCCTGAAGGGCAGAAGGCTAAAATGCTTCTGGTGGGCACAAGGTTGGCTATGCCAATGCAAGGCTGAGGAGGTGAACAAAACAATTAGAATCATAGAATCATAGAATCATAGAGTTGGAAGAGACCACAAGGGCCATCAAGTCCAACCCCCTGCCAAGCAGGAAACACCATCAGAGCACTCCTGACATATGGTTGTCAAGCCTCTGCTTAAAGACCTCCAAAGTAGGAGATTCCACCACACTCCTTGGCAGCAAATTCCACTGTCGAACAGCTCTTACTGTCAGGAAGTTCTTCCTAATGTTTAGGTGGAATCTTCTTTCTTGTAGTTTGGATCCATTGCTCCGTGTCCGCTTCTCTGGAGCAGCAGAAAACAACCGTTCTCCCTCCTCTATGTGACATCCTTTTATATATTTGAACATGGCTATCATATCACCCCTTAACCTCCTCTTCTCCAGGCTAAACATGCCCAGCTCCCTTAGCCGTTCCTCATAAGGCATTGTTTCCAGGCCTTTGACCATTTTGGTTGCCCTCCTCTGGACACGTTCCAGTTTGTCAGTGTCCTTCTTGAATTGTGGTGCCCAGAACTGGACACAGTATTCCAGGTGAGGTCTGACCAGAGCAGAATACAGTGGCACTATTACTTCCCTTGATCTAGATGCTATGCTCCTATTGATGCAGCCCAGAATTGCATTGGCTTTTTTAGCTGCCGCGTCACACTGTTGGCTCATGTCAAGTTTGTGGTCAACCAAGACTCCTAGATCCTTTTCACATGTACTGCTCTCAAGCCAGGTGTCACCCATCTTGTATTTGTGCCTCTCATTTTTTTTGCCCAAGTGCAATACTTTACATTTCTCCCTGTTAAAATTCATCTTGTTTGCTTTTGCCCAGTTCTCTAATCTGTCAAGGTCGTTTTGAAGTGTGATCCTGTCCTCTGGGGTGTTAGCCACCCCTCCCAGTTTGGTGTCATCTGCAAATTTGATCAGGATGCCCTTGAGTCCATCATCCAAGTCGTTGATAAAGATGTTGAATAAGACCGGGCCCAAGACAGAACCCTGTGGCACCCCACTAGTCACTCTTCTCCAGGATGAAGAGGAACCATTGATGAGCACCCTTTGGGTTCGGTCAGTCAGCCAGTTACAAATCCACTGAGTGGTAGCATAGTCAAGACCGCATTTTACCAGCTTCTTTACAAGAATATCATGGGGCACCTTGTCAAATGCCTTGCTGAAATCAAGGTAGGCTACATCCACTGCGTTCCCTTCATCTACCAGGCTTGTAATTCTGTCAAAAAACGAGATCAGGTTAGTCTGACATGACTTATTTTTCAGAAATCCATGCTGACTGTTGGTGATCACAGCATTCCTTTCTAGGTGCTCACAGACTGTTTGCTTAATGATCTGCTCCAGAATCTTCCCTGGTATTGATGTCAGACTGACTGGGCGGTAATTATTTGGGTCCTCTCTTTTCCCCTTTTTGAAAATAGGGACAACATTTGCCCTCCTCCAGTCTGCTGGGACTTCACCTGTTCTCCAGGAATTCTCAAAGATGACTGCCAGTGGTTCTGAGATCACATCTGCCAGTTCTTTTAATACTCTTGGATGCAGTTCATCTGGCCCTGGAGACTTGAATACATCTAAACTAGCCAAGTATTCTTGTACTATCTCCTTAGTTATTCTGGGCTGTGTTTCCTTTGCTGGATCATTTGCTCCAAATTCTTCAGGTCGGGCATTGTTTTCTTTATCGGAGAAGACTGAGGCAAAGAAGGCATTGAGGAGTTCAGCCCTTTCTGTGTCCCCTGTTTGCATTTCACCATCTTCTCCTCTGAGTGACCCCACTGTTTCTTTGTTCTTCCTTTTGCTACGAACATACCCATAAAAGCCTTTTTTGTTGCTTTTAACCTCTCTAGCAAGCCTGAGTTCATTCTGTGCTTTAGCTTTTCTGACTTTGTGTCTACACGTGCTGGCTATTTGTTTGAATTCCTCTTTGGTGGTTTCCCCCCTTTTCCATTTTTTGTACACATCCTTTTTTAATCTTAACTCAGTTAAAAGTTCTTTAGATAGCCACCCTGGCTTCTTTAGGCACCTTCCATTTTCCGTCTCATTGGTATTGCCTGATGTTGTGCTTTTACTATCTCCCTCTTAACAAACTCCCAGCCATCATGAACTCCCTTTCCTTTTAGTATTACTGTCCATGGGATCTCACCCAGCACTTCCCTAAGTTTTATGAAGTCGGCTTTCTTAAAGTCAAGAAATTGAGTCCTAGTATGCTTGGCTGCTCCTTTCCGCTGTATAGTAAACTTCAGAAGAGCATGATCACTCGCGCCTAATGATCCTTCCACTTCTACCCCATTAACCAGGTCATCAACATTGGTTAGGACCAGATCTAAAATGGCTGTTCCTCTTGTTGCTTCTCCCACTTTCTGGACAATGAAGTTGTCTGCAAGGCCAGTGAGGAATCTGTTTGACCTTATGCTCTTGGCTGAGTTTGACCTCCAACAAATATCCGGGTAATTGAAGTCCCCCATTACTACTATCTCCCTTCCTTTTGCATGCTTGGCCATCTGTTCCAGGAAGGCATCATCTATGTCCTCCGTTTGGCTTGGGGATCTATAGTAAACTCCCACAATGAGGTCTCTGTTACTCTTCTCTCCCTTAATTTTGACCCAAATGCTCTCACTTTGGCTTTGAGGTTCTAAATCTTGGATTTCTTCACAGGTATACACATCCCTGACATATAACGCCACTCCTCCTCCTTTCTTGTCTGGTCTGTTTCTCCGAAATAGATTGTATCCCCCCATTATTACATTCCAATCGTGGGACTTATCCCACCAGGTTTCAGTGATGCCTATTATGTCATATTTAGTTTGCTGTACCAAGAGCTCAAGCTCATCTTGTTTATTTCCCATGCTTTGCGCATTAGTGTACAGACATTGAAGTCCATTAATCATTCCCCCGTGTCTCTTATTTAAGGATTTTTTCCTCCCACCACTAGGTCTGCGTGCTGTTTGCTCCATTTGGTCTATGACATTTGGATGATCATCTTCATCAATTGATAGACTCCTACCTTCAGGAGCACTGTCTCCCTCCCCCACATTAGTCAGTTTAAAGCCCTCCTGATGAGGTTTCTGAGATTTTGGGCAAAAACATTTCTCCCAACCGTTGTGAGGTGCAGCCCATCGCTTGCCAGAAGTCCATCTTCAAGAAACTGGAGTCCGTGATCTAAGAATCCAAACCGTTCCTGTTTACACCATTTGCGAAGCCAGCTGTTCACTTCCACTATTTTTCCCTCTCTCCCTGGGCCACGTCATTCAACTGGGAGGACAGATGAGATGACAATTTGTGCATTTAATTGCTTCAATTTCCTGCCCAGAGCCTCGTAGTCTCTTTTGATCTTCTGGAGGCTATTGCTTGCAGTGTCATTGGTTCCCACATGAACCAAGAGGAAGGGGTATTTGTCAGTGGGTTTTATGATTCCTTGCAGTCGTTCAGTTACATCTTGGATCTTAGCCCCGGGGAGACAGCACACCTCCCGAGACATCTTGTCAGGCCCACAGATCACTGCTTCTGTTCCCCTCAGTAGGGAATCCCCTATCACCACTACACGCCTCCTCTTAGGTTTGGTTGGGGTTCTTCCATGAGCTGTCCGTTCCAAGGTCGCCTGCACATTCCCTGAGGACTGACTTTGCTGCTCGTCTTCATATACCTGATTGACTGAAATGAGGGAGAGATCCTCAAATGGAGTCTGCTCTTCGTCTTCCATGCTAGGGGAGAGGACCTCAAAGCGATTGTGTATTTCTAAACAATCAGAACGAACCCTGGGCCTCCTACTTCTTTGAGTCACGTTTCTCCATATATCTGGCTCCTGTGTTGATGAACTAGCCTCCTTCTCAGGGGAGTCCCCTGTCTCCTCCTTGGTGGAGATGGTGTGCTCTGTTGCTTCCAAGAAGAGCTCCAGATCTCTAATTCTTTGGAGCGTAGCTACACGTTCCTCCAGTTGCTGGACTTTGTCTTTTAAGAGGGCAATCAACATGCAATTGCTGCAGGTAAAGCTGCCTGCAACCTTTGGCAAGATGGCAAACATTGCGCAGGAACCGCAGGCGACTGCAGCTGTTCCCTCCCCCTCCATCTTAAGAACGTCGTTGGGGTGGCTACAGCGGTCCTCCATCATAAAAAGCGTGAAGAGAGGACAAATAACTCCCCCCACAAAAAACCTAGGTCTCCCCCAACAAACGTTTGAGACTAGCGCCCCTAAATCTAAAAGATGGATCAAACTGCTGCCCTGCAAGCTCTGATAAGCTCCTCCCACAGCTAATCACCTGCCTCAACAGAAACCCTGCCCCCTCTGACCTTTGCACAGGGAGAACAGCTAATCAGCCACAAAGAAACACACACACAAGAAAACCCTTTTTGCTCCTTCTTCAACTGCTGCCCTGCTACCTCTGATAAGCTCCTCCCACAGCTAATCACCTTCCTCAACAGAAACCCTGCCCCCTCTGACCTTTGCACAGGGAGAACAGCTAATCGGCCACAAAGAAACACACACACACAATTAGTTGGTAGATAGACGAAGACTGTCACACACCATCTCCAATTTCCACAGCAGAGCAGGATGCCAGGGAGTTCCAGGCACTTAGCCGGGTCTGTGTTTCGTTTTGGACAATGAGTCCCAGCAGAGACTGTGCTGTCTTTATGATATATGGTTAATTTACACATATACGCAACCTGAGCCTATGATGGAGGTGTTCAAAGCATTAGACTCCATGAAGGTCCCATCTCTTCCACTGCTGCTGCCTCTGATTTGAACAGACACCCCCATAAATTTCTGCAGTAATCTACAAATTTCCTTTCTAAAAAATCTGCACAAAAAAATCAATTTACATATTCCATTGCAAAATACCTATCTAAACAAGGATTGTATGTCAAGGTATGTATTTCTAAACACACTTTATCCTAAAAATGCATTTTAAGTGGATTTTTGTTTATATCTTTAGCCAAGAGCTGTACTGAAAAATCCAAAGAAGTGCAAAATCTGGAGGATGTTTACATTCGAATCTGTGCAAATTAAATCAGCTCATGTAAAGCTGCAGACCAAATAAAATTCTCCTCCATTCCTAGTTGCAAAATCCTAAATTTCCTGCAGGCCATGTGAACTGCAAGGCTGTGGTCTTCTCAGATGCCGCCTAGCGCAAACCCTCACAGAAACAAGGTGGCATCAAAATATTCAGTTAAAAATGACTTTGGGGGATTTGCAAGATCAAAAGTGGGCAAATTACATACCTAGCCGATTTTTTCTGAATTCAAAGGCATCTTCTGTGGCAAACAGAGTTCTTGGGAAACGGATGAATATTTTGGTCCTAAACAAGAGAAAATCATCCAATGAGATGCAGGCGCCCAAAAATCTATCATTTGCTCTGAGGGTGGTCTCACCAAATTTAAGCACTTCCAGGAAGAGATGAGCAAAATCTGTCTGTCAGAGCTGCTTGAAGATCCTAGCTCACAGAGGATCACGCTAGCCAGCGGTCATTAAGTAAAAGTCTTTATTGAATTACAGTTTCCATTCTCACGCTGCTGCGCGCAACTCTACGCCTAGTAGCTAGGTCGGCGAAGCTCCGTCTGAGTCTCCGCCCTGTGTGCACCAACTTAATATCCTAGCCTTGCTCCACCTTTTCCTCCTGACTGTCCTCCTCTGGGTCCCTCTACCCCCCGGGGCTTCTTCCTTCCGGGATTCTTCTGACGCTGACCCAGACCCTCCTGCCTCCTTGCGCCGGGCTTTAGGACCTGGCTCTCTTTCGGGGCTGCTTACTGCGCCGCCTTCCTCTGCATTTGAACTTGGCGCGCGCGCCCAACCTTCCACTTTCCTCTCAACCGTTTCTTCGCTCCCCGATGGAGGTGTGGCCATCCCCGACTCATGTCCTCCCTCCTGTGGAGGTGTGGCCACTCCTGACTCATGTCCTCCCTCCTGTGGTGAGCTGCCAGCGCTTCCCCCCTGGCTCCCTTCCTCTTCCCTGCTTCCTGGCAGTGACGCTGGTCCCGATTTCCAGCTGCTCCCCCCTGAGTCCTCTCTGGCTCTGTCTTCCTGGGGTGCCCCCCTAGACTCCCCCCTTGCCCTCGCCACTGGTGCTCCTTTCTGTGAATCCTCTGATTCACTGGAAAGACTAGGAGATCTCGGGTCGTCGTCGTCACTCATCTTTTCTTCTGCCTCCTCCCCTTCGCTCTCTGTTTCCTCCCTTGCCCGTGCTTCTGCTCCTAAACCCCTGACATCCATCCCCCCCTCGAAGCCCCCCATTCCCCCCTCCTCTCCTTCCGGTGCTGGAGCTGGGGGCTGCAGTTGCAAAGGGACGAACGTCGGGTATCGGTCGCTTCCCGTGGCAGGCCTCCATCTGAAGTCTCCCGGGTCTTCCTCCCCGCTCTCGTCGACGACAGTCACCTCCGCTTCCATCTCTGTGCCGCCGTGCTCGAAACCAGGGTCGTCCCCGAAAACGTCCATGTCCGTCTCTCCCTCACTTCCTCCTGTCGGTGTTGCTCGTCCTGGGCCTTCCAGCCACCGTCTGCGCCACTGCTCCTCTGGCCTATCGTCCCACCAATACGAGGGTTCTGATGCAGATCCCGAGGGTGACCCCTCCGGGGAACGGACGTCTTGTGTCGGGTCCTCGTCCGAGTCGAACCCCCGGAAAGTGCTGGCCGAAAGTGTGGGCGTGAAAAGCCAGTCGTCAAAATATTCTGCTGGCATAGGTCTATGGGGAAAGAGGGCATGAAACTCGTCTTTGAGGAGAGGTTCGTCCAAGGCGTAGCCCGGCACCCAGCTGTTCGCACTGGCCGGGGTGCCCTCCTTGGCGAGAAAGTATTCTACCCCCTCTTCCCCCCATCTGGAGTCCAAAATCTCAGTGACTTCGTTGATGCGCTCCTTCTGTGCCACTTCCGCGTGCCCTGTTCTGTCTCTGACCGGACTCGGCGCTGTTCCGGGTTCCTGGAACCTGTGCGGTGCCTTGTAGGGAGTGAGCACCGATCTGTGGAATACCGGATGCATTCTGGAACCCTCCGGAAGTGCCAGTCTGAAAGCTACCGGGTTGACCTGCTCTTCGACTTGGTAGGGCCCCAGTTGCTTATGCCCTAGTTTCTTCTTGGCCAACGACCTGGCCGGCACTGCGTGGGCTGCTAACCAAACCCAGTCTCCCACGTGGAGCTCTTCTCCAACCCTTCTGTGCTTGTCCGCTTGTACCTTGTATGCGTGCTTGGCCAGCTCCAGGTGGCGCCTCAGCTGATCGTGGACCTCCTGTAGCTCCGACGCGAATGCATCTGCTGTCTGCGGCTCCCCCTCCCCCATTCTTTCCAGTCCCGGGAAGGTTCTGGGGTGCCTCCCGTTGTTGGCGAAGAACGGCGTGACCCCCGTGGACACGTGCTTCGTGTTGTTGTAGGCAAACTCGGCAAGCGGTAGGTAATCCACCCACGTCGCAGGCTGTTGATTTGCATAACATCTCAGGTACTGCTGCATGATGGCATTGACCCGCTCCGCTTGCCCGTTGGTCTGCGGGTGTCTCGCCGACGCCAGGTTGATCTTGACGTTCAGGAAGCCCATCAGCTTCTGCCAGAAATTCGAGATGAACTGCCGCCCCCGGTCGGACAGAATAGACCGTGGCAGACCATGAACCTTGAACACGTGGTCTATGAACAGTTTGGCGGTTTGCTCCGCCGTGGCCACCTTCGCACACGGAATGAAATGCGCCATCTTGGAAAACAGGTCCACCACCACCAGCACTGCCGTCTTGCCCCTTGAGCTGGGCAGATCCGTGACAAAGTCCAGCGCCACCCTTTCCCAAGGTTCGACCGGAGTTTGCAGCGGTTCCAACAGTCCGGCCGGCGGTTTGTGCACTGGTTTGGCCCTCTGGCAGGTGTCGCACCTCGCCACGTAGTCTGCGACCTCCCCTCTCATTCCAGGCCACCAGAAATCCCTGGCTACTAATTCCACCGTCTTCTCCTTGCCAAAGTGCCCGGCCGTGGGCGCGTCGTGCAGCTGCTGCAGCACCTTGGCTCGAAGTTCGTCTCCCGGCACGTAGATGGCCCCTTTTCGGATGAGCAATCCATCTCGTAGCCGGAAACCGTCGGCCGCTGCCTTGCCCCTTTGCACCTCTGCCATCTTTGCTTGTGCGAAGGAGTCCTCCTGCAACGCACGTCGCACCGCCTCTAGGTCCACGGTCGCCGCGGCGCACGCCCACACTGCTGGTGCGAAGATGTGCATGGCGGCCGCTGGCGTTGCGTCCTCCAGATACTGTGGCTTACGGGAGAGAGCGTCTGCCATGATGTTGGTGTCCCCCGGGACATACTCTATTCGGAAGTCGAAGTTTGCAAAGAACTCAGCCCAACGTATCTGCCTCTGGTTCAGGAACTGTGCCGTGCGCCAGTGCTCTAGATTCTTGTGGTCCGTGCAAACCTGCACCGTGTGCTTGGCGCCGATCAGAAAGTGCCTCCACGCCTTGAACGCTGCGTGAATGGCCAGCAACTCCCTGTCCCAGATGGTGTAGTTCTGTTCGGACTTGCTGAGCTTCCTGGAGTAAAACGCTCCCGGTCGCCACACCCCCTGCGGGTCTTTCTGCAACAGGACCGCCCCCACGGCTCTGTCCGAGGCGTCTGTCTCCACCCTCATCGGCTTGCTGGGGTTGACATGAAGCAGCTGCTCTTCCGACGCGAAGAGACGCTTGAGTGCCTGAAAGGACTGCTCCGCCTGCGCTGTCCAAACGAACTTCTTCTTCTTGGAGCTAAGCGTGTCAGTGATGGCCGCTGTCTGCATCGCGAAGCCCTTGATAAACTTGCGATAGAAGTTCGCAAAGCCGACAAACCGTTGGACCTCCTTCCGGTTGCGCGGACTCTTCCAATCCAACACCGCTCGAACCTTGGCGCTGTCCATGGCGAGCCCCTTGTCAGACAGCTTGTAGCCCAGAAAATCCACCTCCGGCACGTCAAATTGGCACTTCTCCAGCTTGGCGTAGAGCCTATGTTGCTTTAGCCTGCTCAGCACTTCCTTGACGTGTCCGTCATGCTCCTGCTGCGACTCCGAAAAGATCAGGATGTCATCTAAGAAACAGACGCACGTCTTGTAGAGAAGTCCCGCCAACACGTGATGCATAAACGCTTGAAAAACGTGGGAGCCATTTCGCAATCCAAAAGGCATAACTCTATATTCGTAGGTCCCCAGTGGCGTGAACATGGCTGTCTTCCACTCATCTCCTTCCCGCATGCGAATGAGGTTGTACGCCCCCCGCAGGTCCAACTTGGTGAACACTCTGCCCTTCCGTACCTTTGCGAGGAGGTCGTCAATACGGGGCATGGGGAAGTCCGATGGCCTAGTCAGACTGTTCAAAATCCTGTAATCCACTACCAGTCTTTTCTGGGGCGTGTCCCGCTTCTTAACAAAGAATACGGGACTGCCCCCCACTGCCCTGGACTCCCGGATGAAGCCGCGTTGCAAGTTATGGTCAATGAACTCTTTGAGTTCCTGCAGTTCGTCCTCTGACATGGAATACAGTTTCCCTTTCGGCAGCGCCGCCCCCGGCAGCAGGTCAATTTTGCAGTCATATGGTCTGTGAGGGGGTAGCCTGTCTGCCTCCTTCTCGCAGAAAACTTCCAAAAATTCAGCGTACTTGTGTGGAATCGCTTGCAGCGTGCCTAGCAGCAGCTGTGACTCCTCTTCCTCTCCTTCCTGCCTGGGCACGATGCAGTGTTCAGCACAAAAGGAAGAGCCGAAGGTCAGCTGCCTCTGGTACCAAGCCATCGCTGGGCTGTGCTTGTCCAGCCAACTCATGCCCAATACAATGGGCGTGTCAGATAGTCGAGTGACGTTGAAGCTGATGATTTCTCTGTGATTCCCAAGTCGCATCACCATTGGTGGCGTCTGCTTCACCACTTGCCCCCCGAGCAGCTCCCTGCCATCCACCGTGACAACCTGCAGGGGCAGTGTGGCCGGCAGCAACTGCACAGCGTGCCTGTCGACAAAGTCCTGCCCTATAAAGTCCGCATTGCTGCCTGAGTCAATGGTGATTGGCACGTCCATGGTGATTCCATTGGGCAGTTGGAGAGACGCTGTGAGCCTCACTACTGGTTTGGGCGGGAGGGGGTTCACGGGCTGTAAAATCGCTGGGGACTGCGTCACTAACACGTCTGGCTGGGCCCCAGTGCCTCTTCCTCCAGCCAGACAGCCTCGTTTCCCTGCTGTGGTCCTCCTTGCTGTGTTGCTGCAGTCACCATTGCTGAGGCTGCAGTGAGCTTGTGGGGCCTCTGGGGACACTCTTTCGCCATATGCCCTGGCTCCTCACAGACGTAACACTTCCTGGTCCCTCTAGGAGGCTTCGCTTTCACTGCTGCTGGTGCTAGGGCTCTGGTTGCTGACTGAGCCCTTGCACCTCCCACCTCCATAGGTTCGGCTCCTCCTCCTGGCGGAGGCGTGGATTGCGCCCGCGCTGCTTCCCTGGGAAAGAAGGAGGGGCCCCCGGCTGGTTCGCGCCCTCCACGCCCTTCGTCCCTGTTCCACGGACGTCCTTCCAGCCTCACCCCCACTGCCAGCGCCCTCTGAACGACCTCCTGGGTGGTTCGGGGTCTCTCCCCCCTGGCGATCTCATCTTTAATCGAGTTATGCAGCCCCTCCCAAAAGAGGTCTCTTACAGGAGCCGAATCTCTGTCCCATTCCAGGGCACTGACCAAGGCGAAAAAGCGGGCATGGTACTGCCTGACGCTGGCCCTCCCTTGTCTCAGCCCATGCACCTCCTTCCGTGCAAGATCCACGTCAATACTTGATAAAAAACACCCATCCATTGCTTTAATAAAGGCATCTGCATTCTGTAGCGCCGGATCCTTATCTCTCCATAAATTGCGTAGCCATGCTCTCGCATCCCCATGCAGATGGGACATGATGAACCCCACTCTCTCTTGTTCATCTCTAAAGTCTTTATGCAGCAGTTGCAGTGCGCACAGTACGTCGGCTCTAAAGTTGGGATACTGTTGCAGGTTCCCATCGAAGTGAGAGACCAGCCCGCCTGTCCGTCTCGCCAACCCAATGCCCTCCTGCCGGGGTGTCTGCTTTGTCAGCACGTCTAACCTGACCTGGAGATCCCTGCAGGCTGCGGCTGCTTCCTCCTCCCTCTTCCTTGTGTGGAGCCAGTGTGGTGTAGTGGTTAAGAGCGGTAGTCTCCTAATCTGGGGAACCGGGTTCGTGTCTCCGCTCCTCCACATGCAGCTGCTGGGTGACCTTGGGCCAGTCACACTTCCTTGAAGTCTCTCAGCCTCACTCACCTCACAGAGTGTTTGTTGTGGGGGAGGAAGGGAAAGGAGATTGTTAGCCGCTTTGAGACTCCTTAAAGGGAGTGAAAGGCGGGATATCAAATCCAAACTCTTCTTCTTCTTCTTCTTCCTGGATGCTAGAGCCTCGGCGTTCAGTTGTGCCACCGCGTTTCTGAGTTCCTCTATCTGCTGCTCAGCCGTCATGTCGTCTGCCGTTCGTGAGCTTGCTAGTAGGCACCTGTGTCTCTCCCCTCCTCGAGGCTGTAGATGCCCACAAGTGGAGACGGAGCTTACTGTCAGAGCTGCTTGAAGATCCTAGCTCACAGAGGATCACGCTAGCCAGCGGTCATTAAGTAAAAGTCTTTATTGAATTACAGTTTCCATTCTCACGCTGCTGCGCGCAACTCTACGCCTAGTAGCTAGGTCGGCGAAGCTCCGTCTGAGTCTCCGCCCTGTGTGCACCAACTTAATATCCTAGCCTTGCTCCACCTTTTCCTCCTGACTGTCCTCCTCTGGGTCCCTCTACCCCCCGGGGCTTCTTCCTTCCGGGATTCTTCTGACGCTGACCCAGACCCTCCTGCCTCCTTGCGCCGGGCTTTAGGACCTGGCTCTCTTTCGGGGCTGCTTACTGCGCCGCCTTCCTCTGCATTTGAACTTGGCGCGCGCGCCCAACCTTCCACTTTCCTCTCAACCGTTTCTTCGCTCCCCGATGGAGGTGTGGCCATCCCCGACTCATGTCCTCCCTCCTGTGGAGGTGTGGCCACTCCTGACTCATGTCCTCCCTCCTGTGGTGAGCTGCCAGCGCTTCCCCCCTGGCTCCCTTCCTCTTCCCTGCTTCCTGGCAGTGACGCTGGTCCCGATTTCCAGCTGCTCCCCCCTGAGTCCTCTCTGGCTCTGTCTTCCTGGGGTGCCCCCCTAGACTCCCCCCTTGCCCTCGCCACTGGTGCTCCTTTCTGTGAATCCTCTGATTCACTGGAAAGACTAGGAGATCTCGGGTCGTCGTCGTCACTCATCTTTTCTTCTGCCTCCTCCCCTTCGCTCTCTGTTTCCTCCCTTGCCCGTGCTTCTGCTCCTAAACCCCTGACACTGTCCATTTCAGTTTCTCCCCATTTCCCACTTTTAAGTTCAGTTCCCCACATTTCCACATCCATTTGCAGTCCTCATGAAAACACTTCCAGATTTTTAGCACACATTTCTCCTAACAGACATTCTTCTGTAATATTTTGCCCAATGTACACATTTTTGCGAGCAATTTATCCTAATGCCTATTTGTATGTTGCTCTTACTTTCCCATTTTGTACTCTTCTGGCTTGTAGCCAATATGCTTGATTAGCTTCTCAACTCCTTTGGCAGCCGTCCCTTGCCAGTAAGGCCAGGTATCCGGACACAGGGACTTGTACCTAAAAACAAAATTATAAATAAATTCAGGGACTAAAGGAAAGTGTGTTCCAAGCAAATCTCCTGAGCCACTTCTGACCCCCCTCTCAGGAGCTGGAGTCAAGTGTACTCAAAGCAAAACACTGTATCAGTGAAGTTAACTCTTTGTTCAAAGAAGCAAAGCAGCGCAGGCCTAGTGGTGACAGCAGCCCTTGCCCCCATGAGGCATTTGCAAGGGCTGAAGGTCCCTCTTTCCCACCGCTCTCTAAGGCTCCTCACCCAGTTCCTTCCCCAGCAGCTTAAGGCTCTGTCTGCTTCTCTCTCTTTCCTAGACCATGGCGAAGGGAAACTGGTCGCAGCAAGAGGGGGAGACTCCCCGGCTTCTTCTCAACGCTGTCTCCTGGGCCCCGTCCTCTCCTGCCTCTGAGCCTGGACCGCTCTCCACCACAGACTCTTCCTGCTCACCAAACCCTGTGGCCTCTTCCAGCACCCCCTCCTGCCAGTCTGCTCCCTCTGACCCCTCATTGTCGTCCCACCCCCACTCCCCAGGCCCCAAACCTTCTTCCCTTGGGGGTCCCCAGCTGGTTCCTCCCACCACAACTCTGTGACCAACCAGTCCATGAAACCTCCCTTTACTTTGCCAATAGGGCAGTTGGTGCAGTGAAAGTAAGAATGTAATCAAAGCCTGCTGGATCAGGCCAATGTCCTACCTAGACCAGGATCCTGTTCTCACAGAGGCCAACCACATGCCTCTGTAGGAAGCCCCAAGCGGGACTGGAGCACAAGAGCAACTCTCCCCTTCTTTGGTTTCCAGCAACTGGCATTCAGAAGCCTTGCTGCCTCCAACCAGCCGTGATGCAGGCGACTCTGCCTCCAGAGTCAGAGGCAGTGATGCTTCTGAATACCAGTTGCTGGAAACAAGGGTGGGGGGAGAGCTTTGGGCCTCACCTTTGCAGAAAGTGCTCATACTTCCGACGGTAAGCGAAGCCGGCTCGCCTCACTCGCAGGTGCTCCATCAGGCCCAGGTACTTCACCTGGTGCCTTATCAAGGAGTCATCAAATTTGTCTGCAAAAGACAAAACCCACACCAAGGACAAGAGGTTGTTGCTACCAGCTGGATGAGGGCACATGTGCAAACCGGGGCGGAGGAAGGGGGTGTGGTGGGTGCAGTCTGCCCCAGGTGACAAAATGCCGGGCGGCACTCGCTGCGGGGCTTGAGCCACACGTCTCTCCTGGGAGAGACGCGGTGACTTGGGCGAACACAAGCTCCACGCTGCCCAAACAGTCCGCCCGCTGCCCCCCCCAGTTGTAGGGCGGCTGAGTGGGAGGAGGCAGGCAGACTCTAGAGGCCCTGCGGTGCACCCCGCCCTGGGCGCGTTGGCCCAGGCACCCAAGCGGCGGCTTCCTCCTCTGCTGTGTGCAAACTTTTAAGTTAGGGGGGGGAGAGAGAGAGAGAGCAGGCAACTGACCAAGGGAAGAGACTGGCCAAGCCACGAGCTCCCTTCTCCTTTTACACCATTAAAATACATATGGTTGTTGGGGGGGGGGGGTTGATTCTGGATTATGCTCTGAGTCCCTTCCAATTTTTTGGATCCCCATCCCCAGCGAGGGCTGGAGTCTAATGGAGTAGCTTGCTGAACTGATCAGACAAGTTTCTTTGTGAGACAGTGACCCAAAGTATCCCCAAAGAATAAGCAAGTTTGCAAGAGCTACAACAAAGCGACAGATGAGAAATAATAGACGGAGGTCTATATTTGTCTTTTCCAATTTTTGCCACAATGCGTGTCTTGGGACCGTATCAAAAGCTGACTTTAGATCAATAAAAGCAACATATAATTTTTGCTTCAAATTATGGATGTATTTACATAGCAGAAAGTTCAGCACAAATCACTGGTCCAATGTGGATTTCCCTCTTTGGAAACCTGCCTGGACTTCAGAGATCACCTTATTTGTATCTGCCCATTCTTCTAGTCTCCCAAGAAGGAGCCTGGCATATAGTTTGGAGGCTACATCTAACAAACTAATGGGTCTATAATTGGCAGGGTTTTTCTTATCGCCCTTTTTACATATTGGGGCTAAACTCTATGTGCACATCTACATGCGCCCCATTGTATTTTAAACTTAGAGAGGTCAATGAACACATATCTTATTTTAATGAATTGACTTTTGCACAGCTTCGAAAAGCTTTTACAGAGCTACGACTAAATACAATAAGCTCTGCTTATAGAGATGGGAGACATAGAGGCATACCAAAAAACGAACGTGTTTGCATTAGGGGATGTTCTGAAGTAGAGGACCTTATGCATTATATTTTGCACTGTCCGTTATATAATGATGCAAGAAAAAGATTTTTGGTACCTATAATGACAGGGCCCCCTGGCCAGAACCCCCTTGACATGATTTTATATCTCCTTGCAGACACAGATAAGTATGTGACCTGGCGGGTAGCACTTTTTGCAACTGCTGCTAGGAAAATTAGAGCAAATTATATAGCCAAGGTAGCCATTAACTGTAAAGGAGATGAATTTATTTGATCCTATCTATCTACCTCAGGCTATGCTCTATCTTTGTCACCAAACTCTGAGTATAAATTGCACACTGTATTAATTGATATTGTTTTTAACATTAGTGACCATGTGATGATATTAGCTTATGAATTTTATCGTTTAATGTTTTTATTTGTACATTGGGGTACTTTTATAGCTTTGTTTAGAGTATGTAATGTTTTAATAATATAAATGTTTTAAGTCTTTTTTTACCAATTCAGTATATTTTCTTTTAATTGTCAAATAATTCTGTGTACATTGCGGCAGCCTTTGGCTATGTGCAATAAAACTGACTGAGACTGAAGAAAGCGACAGTGCCCTCCAGAGGCTTTCCTTCACCCCCCTCCCCTCATCTGGCTGCTAGGTAGCAGAACAACAGCCAGAGTTGTGTGTGTCAGCTGAGCTGGAAGCAGGCTGGAAGCTGGGGACACAGAGATGCAGAGATTTGCCTGCTCTGTGCTGGATCCAAAGCTGTGAGTCTGCTGCCCCCATTCCCAGGAAACCAAAACTGGGCAAGTGGCTGGAAACCGCTAGATTCTCACCACTTGGAGACTGGGATGGTGCCTATAGTTGCCCAGGGTTCAGTTTCCTTGGAATGGAGGTTACTAGAGACTGTGCTGTCTTTAGGATATATGGTTTTATTCACACACATATATACAACCCGAGCATAAAACCAAGAGACTCACAGCATGAATACCCCAACAGATCTCACATCCCTGTTAGGTTTCTAGGGGTGACCCCTCTCAAGCCATAGCTTTGGCTTCTGCACACAGAGCAAGTGAAGCCTCTCCTTTCCAGCTTCCAGCTCCAGTCCAGGATAAAAAGAAAGACTAGCTCCTTGGCTTGTTCTTCTCCCACCCCAGGATGATGTGGCATCCAGCCAGATGACTGAGGTGGAGCCCTACGCCATTTCTGAAAGAGCATTGCAATCTGATTGTGTCCGTAGCAACACATCTGTCCTTCACCTGCTCTTTAGACATGTAAATGGAGTGTTTGGTGGCCTGGCTACGGCCACCTTCTGGGCTAATCATTGCAGCAGTCCCTACAAACTACAGTCTTGCAGGCACAAAACCACAGGATTGGTTGGGACCCAAAGAAATCATCCAAAACAACCCCTCAACCCAATAAGAATATATATTCTCCCAGAGATCCATCCTCTCGGTGGGAAAACCCAGACATGCACTCAGTTGTGCCAAGGAGGAACTGCATTTCTTACTTCTTTTAAAAGCCCCCCCCCCCGCGCCTTTCCTTATTCCAATTATAGTATTGGGCATTTTGTGGGGAAGGATAGACGTTGAAGAGGAAGGGAAGCTTGACCCTATGGTTGCATCTTAAGCTAAAAGGTTTTCTGGTTAGTAGGTCTAGAACAGGTCCCCATCACAGGAGATCTCTGCCAGCCAGACAAAGAGATTTGCATATTATTATTATTATTATTAACATAATGCACCCTTCTGCTGAGTTCCCAGAGACAACCTTACCAGCCGCTTTGTCATCATTGGGTTTAATGCATCGAATGTAGGAAGGTTCTTTCGACATGAGGATGTCTATCAAACTAGCCAGGCTGTTTTTGAACTGAGTTGCCACCTGAGCAAACAGAAAAGACTCATTCAAAACAGTTACACAGAATGTCACCTAGGAAGTACAGTTGCAAGAACAAATCATAAAAATGTAAAAATAAAAGTGTCCCCCTCCAATTAATACAGGATTGCTGGTGGGACTGTGAGTTCTGGGGACATCCTTCCATCTGTGGTGGGAACGCCCTCGGGTTTCATTACAGTGGTACCTCAGGTTACATACGCTTCAGGTTACAGACTCCGCTAACCCAGAAGTAATACCTTGAGTTAAGAACTTTGCTTCAGGATGAGAACAGAAATCGTGCTCCGGCGGTGCAGGAGCAGCAGGAGGCCCCATTAGCTAAAGTGGTGCTTCAGGTTAAGAACAGACCTCCGGAACAAATTAAGTTCTTAACCCGAGGAACCACTATATTTTGATCTCAAGCATATGAAGAAATATCTTAAACCATGTGCCCTGGCTTCCCCACAACTGTCGTCTCTCCACATATTCCAAAACAGCATGTAAGCTTGTCTCCCAAAAGAGCTTTTGACGTGGATGGTGGATGTTAGATGCCGCTGGCATTTCAAAAGCACAGCAATTAACCCCCCCCCCGGGGGTGGGGGAATCTACATTTGTCCTTATGGTATAAGAACTTAGGGACTCAGGCTATTGTAGTAAAAAATTACACATAAGCTGCGTGCCTCCAGGGAGGTGGAGGATCCAGAGCACTTTCATGTCATCTGGTTGGATTTTATTTCCTGTGCTTCAGACTCAAATGCCCCCGCATTCACCATCCATGCCACCTTGGGAAATACGGATGTCTCAGTTTATATTGGTATGTCTTTCCCTTAGTATTTATTGTCTGTTTGCACTGCACTTTTCAGTTGTTAGCAAAGGCAATAAAGGTTTTTTTTTTTTAATTAAGGCCCCCACCACCACTTTCTACAAAACTGTGGAAGTTTCAAGCTACGTCACTTGAAGCTTGCATCAAGCTCAGCCCTGACATCTAGGCCCACATGTATGGGATAAACCAGGGGTCGGCAACATTTTTGGGGCATGGGCCGGTTTGCGATCCTGCAGACACCATTTCCAGCGCTCCTTGCGACGTGGAGGAGGCGTACGCAGCTTCCCATTGGCTAGAGGAGCTTCTTGCAGCCAATGGGAAGCCGCCCAGTGTCGCGGAAGGTGGTCCCCGCTCTGCTCCACGCCAGTTTAGTGCAGCACACAGGAGCCAACCGAGTGGGAGGGGGGGGTCCATGGGCGGGTTAAACGACCCCCATGGGCAACTTCCAGCCCATGGGCCTTAGGTTGCCTATGCCTGGAATAAACTCACAGTCTCAGGCCTCCTTCGGTTGTCCAGCTCCGTCAGGTGGAAACATTCTCTGAGGATCCCATTTTTTGACCTGCACAGCACCTGGGATCAAATGAAAAGAAAGCAAAATCACTGGGAAGATCAGAGCACGGGTGGCCTATTCAAAATTTGCTGGGGGAGGGAAATGATGCAAAATTTCTAGACGTGCATGGGGCACAGGAAGCTGGAGAAAATACACCTCCTTTAAAAATCATGGACATTTTGGGGGGGGCATGGAAAATTTGCAAATTCCAAGTCAGATCTTGCTGTTAAAACGAAACATAACCCAAGCTTTGACTTTAGAAAACAAGAGGATTCCCATCAGAACATCGTGGATTCTCCTTTCAAGTCGCCAGAATTATCACACGTTGAGAGCCTCACACTATAAAACCTATCATTCCTCCTGCTGCTGATGCTACGGTTGTGAATGCCATTGTTTAGGCAGGCAAAACAGCAGCACCCAGGAGCTTGGGTGGAGGGAAATAACTGAGGCTTGCAAATCTTTTTTTCAAAAGAAAGGCATGGGGGGGGGGGGGGAGAATCCCAAAACAGTCTCCAAAGAGGCTTCCAAGGATCTCCTCTCCAGACCATGGCTCATGTTTCAAGTTTGCTTTTGGGCAATGTAAGATTGCTGGAGAGGAGAGGGGGAGGGGGTCCACCACCAGTGCTGCAGTACACAGTAAATCTAGCTACCCTATAACCGGGGGGGGGGGGGGGAGAGAGAGATCGGGGGGGGCGGTCAGTAAAAAAAACCAGGGACTCGGGGGCCCTGTCTCACCCCAAACTCTCTCTACTTATCTCCAATCAGTTAGTTTTATCTGTTGTTGCCAGACCAGACATCAGACCCCTAAAACATCCTTTGTTTTACATGAAATAATTTGTGTATTATTTATGTACTGGGTTTGTGTATTTAAATATCCAGTGGTACCTCAGTTTTTGAACGTAATCCATTCCAGAAGACCGTTGAAGTTCCAAAATGTTCGAAAACCGAACATTTACTTCCAGAAGCACGTACTTCCGTAAAACTCAATACGGAAGACGCATGGCACGTTCGATTTCCGAGACGTTAAAAAACCGAGGTACCACTGTATATGTAAGAACATGTGCCCATGTTGCTATTTAAATTAGCCATTGATGTCTCATAAATAAGACAGGATAGAAGCCCAAACAAATTAACATAATTAAAAGATGGGCTTACCTCTTTAAGGTTCCGGTACAGCAAGTCATTATTTTTCTCCAAGAATCCTGGAATTGGGGTGGGGTGGGGAAATCAAAGTGAATTAAAACACAAAAAATAATAGAATCATAGTGGCTAGGAGCTATTGATAGCTGTCTTCTCTGTGAAGCAAATCCCAAACTGATGCCCACCCCACATCTTGTGGGACTGAACTCCTCCTTTCTTCACTCCAGCAGCCCAAAAGAGTTACTGGAAATTTAGCCCGAGGATTAAACGTCGTGTGCTAGATGTAGCTAGTTAATGTCAGAACATCAGAAGAGCCTCCTGATCAGGCCGGGGGGGGGGGCCCTCTAGCCCAGCATCCTGTTCTCACAGGGGCCACTCAGATGCCTGTGGGAAACCAGCAAGCAGCGTTTGGAAGCAACACTGCCTCTGACCAGGGGAGCCATATCTGTGGGGCTGTGGGGGCTGAGCTCCCCCAAAAATTTTCCATGAGGGGGCCAGGCCCCCTCAATATTCTGCAGCCCACATAACGGAAGGAAGCCCAATGGGGCCTGCTACGCCCTCCAAAAAGCCCAGCGGGGCCTGCTGTGGCTGCAATGGGATCCGTCTGGCACCCACAATGTTGGGCAGAACCCGGCATGCCTGGCTCTGAATGTGGAGGCAGAGAATAGTTATTGTAGCTAGAAGCCATCCAAAACCTCCTGCTCCAAATTCGCCCAACGCTTTTTGAAAGCCACCCAAGTTGGTGGCCATCCCCGTCTCTTATGGCAGGGAGTTTCATAGTTTAACTACGTGTTGCGTGAAGAAGTGCTTCTTTTTACATGTCCTGAATCTTCCAACATTCCGTTTCATGGGATGCCACTAGGGATTAGTTCCGACACTCTTTAACCTGGTCTGGTCTTAGTGTGTCTGGTCTGGTGCCACCGCCAATGTGGCACCTCCAAGCCAGCAGAGGCTGGGCTCTTGCTTTCTCACCGACAGTGCAATAGGTCACCTCTCCGGCATAGTGAAGAAGGCGGAAGTCCACCCAGTCAATGGATTTCCGCGTCTTCTGGTCAGCAAGCTTCCGCCTGGAGACAGAAAGAGAAGAGGTCAAAACCTTTCTGTTCCAGGCGCATTTGCACCTCCCTCAGGGTCAAAGAGAAGAGCCAGGTGGGCTGGGTAGGGCTAGGGGGTGCTCTGAACGCAGAAGGGCTCTCCAAGGAAGGGAAGGGCATGTGGGAAGCAGGTCTCCTCTGGGGGAGGTTACGGAGCGTAGGTGCATACGTCACGAAGTGGGCATGGTCTCCTACTTTCTCTTCCAACTTTTCCAGAAAGCTCAGGTCTGTCGCTTCTCCAGGCCGCAGGCATTCTTCATCCTGACACAGGAAGGAATATGAGAAGTCTTGCCTATTCTTCAGCTAGCCAAAACTGGATTTCTTCAGCGGGGGGGTGGGCACATTCTCCCCACACATTTAAATCACCATGACACCATTTCAAACAGTCAGGGGTTCCCCCAAAGGATTCTGGGAGCTGGGGTTTGGAAGGGGGCTCAGAGCTGACCTCTATTCCCCTCAGGTCCAGTTCCCCAGGATGCAAAATCCCACAAGTGCTTCTGAGAAGGACAGATTGAAATGCCTCCCTGGGCCACTGCCAAGTCTGATGAAGTTTCCACTAATGAGAGTCCTGGCCTCAGGTTGCCCATCTATAAATCATTTGGCTCCATTTCTCTGTCAGCAGGCAAGGAGGCATGTGAAAAGTTATCCATTCTTGAATAACTCCTTTTATCCCTGAAAACCCACCACTTTGGTGGTTTCCTGGGGGTGAGAGTACAAGTCCTTTGTCCACGGAGAAGGAGGAAGAGGAGCAGGAGCAGGAGAATGGCTAATGCCCACCATTGGAGGCAGCTCCTGAAGGCTGGAAGATGCAGGAAATGCCCTCGAGGGCTCTTTCCTCATGCTCTACCAACTGAGCTAACATGACTAGAAAGAAGATGTCAATCCCAGGCAGTCAGGCATCCCTGGGGTGTTGACACCACCAAACTAAAACATGACTGGAACTGGTTTAACTGCTGCACCCGACTCAGAAAGAAACTTTGGGTCTGTAGTTTTGGAAGGGTGTGTGACTAATTCTCTGTTAGAAACTCCCTAGCCATTCCCAGTATACTTTTGGCAGGAAGCCATGATTTTTAAACATGAATCTTCTCTCTTACCAGTATGGAAATGATCCCCTTGTGTTTCTCTTCCACAAGGTCACATATGATCTTGTTGTTGAAGTATGGGATTGGCTCCCACTGGAATGAGAAGCAAAAACAGAGACTCAAGAGGGCTTCCTGCAAAATTAAAAAGTCACACCTGATGCACATAACTTTTCCATCAGCAAAAGCATCTCTGAGATCCAGGTGTGTAGGGATGGGCTATTTTGGGGACAGGAGTCCTTGGGACAATCTGAGGCTGAAGATCTGAGGTGAGATTTGTTCAGAGAATTCAAACAAGGAATTAAACTCCCTCTGGGCTGGAAAAGATTAACAAGGGGTGAGCTGCAGCAAAATGTTGCCGTATGAGGCACTCCTGTTTGGGTTTCCAAGCGCTTCATTCCATGTTACCCCCTCCTACCTTGTTTTCCACATACACCCCGCTAAAGCCCCCTTACCTTGGCATTCCATGGCCACACTGGGCACCCTCAAACCTCATTAGTTGCTTCGGGGGGGGGGGGCTGCCTACCTTGAGGATTTTCTTTTCTGCTTCTGCAAACCTTGAGAGTCTCCCAAAACCGATGCCCCCCATCTCCATGCCCTATTTGGGCTATGCAAGGATTGGCAGAAACAGGAGCAAGAGGCTCTTCAGAAAACTAAAGTGGGGTCTCTGCTTGTGATGTGCCCATCCCACTTCCCCCTCTGGCAGACACATTCAGCAGGTTTGGATATTGCTTTGAAAACTGGCAACACCTGTTTTCACTGTTTGGGGTATGGGGAACCTGTGTCCCGACCAATTTCCAGCAATGGTAGGGAGCTGAAATCTTCCAACATCTGGAAGGCCAGTGATGGACAGATCACGAATGACCAGATCATCTAAGTCAACTTCACCTGTGTTTATTTGAAAATTCATTCAATCCACATGTACTTAAATATGTGTTTTATCTTAAGGAAGGATCTGACGGCAGACCAGGAAGGCAATAAGGAATCTTTTTTTTTTGGGGGGGGGGTTGCGGCCTTTACCTCAATGCCCTCCAGTTCATACTCCTCCTGCTCAGCCTTCAGGGTCATCTCTATCAGCAGTTGCTGTAGCTTCTCATTGCAGTAGTTGATACAGAATTGCTCAAAACTTGAGAGGAAATTCCAAGTGCAGAAAAGTCATTTGAAAAATATGGGCATTTAATTCTCAAACAGGAGCTAACGAGGGTAAACCCGTTTCTGCACTGCAGCTGCTTTAAGACTGCTGGGTGGGGGGTAGGGTCTCATAGGACTGACAACTCTTCTAATCCTCCCCCACCCCACCTGCCATGTCAGGGACAAGGAGTCCAATGTCAGAGAATCCAAGAACTGTAGAGCTGGAAGGGACCCCAAGGGTCATCTAGTCCAACCCCCTGAAAGGCAGGAATCACAGCTAGAGAGCTCCTGACAGATGGCCACCCAATCTCTCTTTAAGAACCTCCAATGAAGGGCAGTCCACCACCACTGATATGCAAGATTTCCATGTACAGGGATTTTAAATTTATTTCATTTTTACTTTTTCACCAAGGGCCCTTAAGGAAAACCACCCTGAGCAATTGGAAGTGGAAGAGCTTGCAAAAGATGTTCTCCTCCTTTAGGTCTCAATACTCATAAGTCAGCTTTTTTTTGTAAATGCTGTGACCAGAAGCACATGGGGACCAGCCCAAAGTTTCCAGGCAGACCCACATAAAGCACATTGCACTAATCAAGCCTGGAAGTGACCAGAGCAAGAGTAACTTACCTGTTTGTCTCAAAAACCTCAAAGCCATAAATATCAAGCAGCCCAATCACAGTTTTCCTGGTGAGATCCTGCCAAGCAAAGCAAACAACAACAACAACAACAACAACAACAACTTAGGGGGATTAAATCCAAAACATCATTTTCAGTTACTTGGTTTCCATTTGTCAAATTTTCTCTATATATTTTTAAGCCTACAGGGAGCAGTCCTCCTCACCCTCCACGGATCTTCTGAGTCCATTATGGGCAGGTAGTATACCTAAACACTTTGGGCCTTTGCTTAAAAACATATAAATGACTTCCTTTGACATTCCAGATTACTGTTTCTACATATTACATCATTTTGTAATATACAGATGGGCGGGGTATAAATAAATAAATTATTATTATTATGTCCCTGGTTGCATCAATTTTCTTATTCTCTTTATCAACAGGTAGTACTGGGACTAAGTTCAGAGTAAAGTTTTGTTATATGTGTTGTGTTTACTATTATGTATTTCTTATTTGTCTAAGAAAATTTCTATAAAAATCAATTTATAATAAAGAATAAGTTATCAGAATATTGGCTTATTGAGCACTATGATCCAGAGTTATAAAACTCAGTTACAACTCTGGATTACAGTGCTCAGTAATTTTGATATTTTTGATATTTGTAGATATATTTTTGTGTTAATGTATGTTTCAGAGCTTTTATCTTTTTATTTTGAGTTGCTCAGAGGGATTTTTTGTAATAAGTTAAGTGGCCTATAGGGGACGCGGGTGGCGCTGTGGGTAAAAGCCTCAGCACCTAGGACTTGCCGATCAAAAGGTTGGCGGTTCGAATCCCCGCGGCGGGGTGCGCTACTGTCGCTCGGTCCCAGCGCCTGCCAACCTAGCAGTTTGAAAGCACCTCCAGGTGCAAGTAGATAAATAGGGACCGCTTACCAGCGGGAAGGTAAACGGCGTTCCGTGTGCTGCGCTGGCTCACCAGATGCAGCTTGTCACACTGGCCACGTGACCCGGAAGTGTCTGCAGACAGCGCTGGCTCCCAGCCTCTAGAGTGAGATGAGCGCACAACCCTAGAGTCTGTCAAGACTGGCCCGTACGGGCAGGGGTACCTTTACCTTTACTAAGTGGCCTATAGATGAATAAATAAGTAAATAAAAGGACTTTTCCTATCTGGCTGCCCCTTTATCCATTGTTTAAGGGGGAAAGGTGGGCTATGCAGAAGAATACACTCTATTCTGGCCAGGCCTCCCTTTCCCAGTCAGCACGGGACCCAGAGAAAGGGATGTGGCCCGTCTCTCACAGACTGGCTCCAAGGAGGAACAGTTATCTTGGAACGACTGCCGGATTGCCAACTGCAAACATGGTTTTAAAAAAATGTTTCAAAGGGTCACGTTGTATTAGCTACAACAAGAGACTCACCTTGTTTGCTAAAGAGCTGTTGATTTTGTTGACCAGCCAAGTAAATGTCCGCCCATAAATGGCCTTTGCCACTGCATCTCGAGCGTAAAAGGCCAGGTCAACATCCAGTGGACTTAAAACCTTTGGGGAGGAAGAGCACAATGGTGGGGTCACCTAGTGAATTGGCTACTTCAGTTCTTTGCAAGCAAATCAGGAAAAGCTTGTTAGCATACCTCTTCAAACCGGGCTTCAATTTTTCTGTGAGTTAGGGCCTCTTGCAGAATTGATAAGTGGACCCCCAAAAGCTAGAAAGAAAGAGAGGAGGGAAATGGACCTTAAATTTCAAATCTAGCAGTGCCTTTCATTAGGAGCAACCAAGATTTTGTACAAGCTTTAGCGTTCTCCATAATTCTTTTCAGGTGAGACAGGAAGTGCTCCTTGGACCTGGATCTGCCACCTGAGGCCACGGCTTCTCTCCAGCCTCCATTTCTCTTTTCTTTTCCCCAGGTGGTGGGGGCAGAGGAGGAGGAGGAGGCAGGGGGGCAGCTGGGAATTATGCCTCAAGCAGCAAAATGGGCCAATTCTGCTCAGTATCATCTGAAGATGGAGAATGCAGACTGTATCAGGCTATACCTAGGTAGGATTCTGGGATGAAGCAACAATGGCTGCTCCATTTTTGAAAACACAAAATCTGGTTGTGTTACCCAAATCTGTCTTGATGCCTCAAGTGAAACACAGTTAAGCAGAGAACACAAATACAGACTCTGATGTTTTCCTTACATAAGTGAAGCCAGAGATTTAATTATGGTGGTCTACATGGTAAGGGGACGTGGGTGGCGCTGTGGGTTAAACCAAGGAGCCTAGGGCTTGCTGATCAGAAGGCTGGCGGTTCGAATCCCTACGACGGGGTGAGCTCCCGTTGCTCGGTCCCTGCTCCTGCCAACCTAGCAGTTTGAAAGCATGAAGTGCAAGTAGATAAATAGGTACTGCTCCGGCAGGAAGGTAAACGGCGTTTCTGTGTGCTGCTCTGGTTTACCAGAAGCTGTTTAGTCATGCTGGCCACATGACCTGAAAGCTGCACGCCGGCTCCCTCGGCCAGTAAAGTGAGATGAGCGCTGCAACCCCAGAGGCGGTCACAACTGGACCTAACGGTCAGGGGTCCCCTTTACCTTTACCTTTTTACATGGTAAGGGCAATCAACTGAAGCCAAATGGCAAGTACCACCTAGCGGTTGGAGGGGACGCAACTCCTGAAATGCAAATGCCATGTTGAAGTGACAGAAAAACATATTCTTCTGGTAGTAGCTGCTTCCTAAATTACCAGGCAGCTGGCAGAAAAGGAGGTTCAATGCAGGTGAGCCTACCAGAGATCTCCCTGTGGGTTCCTTCACCATCTGAAGTGGATTAAAGCTGGATTAAATGGGGGAGGAATACAGAATGGCATTTTGATGATTTGGCATCATGTGGATGCAAATGAATAACCAGAACCTAGGAGGGACTCCACTGGAAGCGGCTGCTCCCACCTGCCACCCCCACCGTGCAGATACCTTTGAGATCCACTTGATCTGGGAACCAGTAGTGATGATGGCATGGCCATTGCTATCCTCCTCAAACTGGATGTTTCCCAGATGCAGGACACTGGCAATTACTCCAAAGAGGTTCTGCGGACACAAAGAGTCAGGTGAGCACAAGAAAGGGTGACCAGCAGAAGAACAAACTCTGCATGGCTGGCAGAACCCTTGCAGACCACCTGCCTCTTCAGAGGCTGAAGTGGGTATTACTCCAGTCTGCACATACCAGATAACCTCAGAAACGGCATTTCGCTTCCAATTTATGCTCTGCACCTGCCAGGCTGCAGAACACCACCTTCACAGCAGCAAAACAGAAGAGCCCTCCTGGATCAGGCCAATGCCCTGCCCAGTCCAGCCCCCTGCTCTCTCAAAGCAACGAGCTCTTGCTCCTACTTGGTTGCATTGCTGTTGATCCATGTCCGCTCTCTTTCGGCCTGCCTTCTTACTTTGTTTCTTACAGTGATGTGGGTGCACGCCCACTTTTCCTAGTGTGTGTGTGATAGGTTTGACAGGGGAATTTGGATCAGCTCCTATAGGTTTCTCAACACCAGGTATATGGTTTCTTCAACAGTGCCTTTTTAAAACTAGAGAGTAAGTTCCCTTAAGCGCCCTCCATCTGGACTTCTTAGTCCCTTCTTCTAATTCAGAGGTCCCCTCACCCAAATGTTGGCCCACTGCCCTTGCTCAGCTGCTCCTTCCTCTTTACACAGAGTTCCTTAGTCACCACTTCCAACCTTCCAACCACAGTTTGATTCTTCCTTTCTCACTTGCTCTTTGATTTGTGCATGAACTTCATTTAGAGTTCTGTTCATTTGGGGACAGAATCCTAGAATGGAAGAGTTGGAAGGGACTCAAAGGGTCGTCTGCCATCTGCTAATGCTTTTTACAAGAGACTGAACTGTGTTGCTCAGGCTCCCTCCCGGGACAGATAACTTCTGAACTTCATGGCCTCGTTGCTGTGAGCCCCACCGCACTCCCTGCCCGCTTCTTCTTTGCTAAAGTGTTCAGAACCACTGGATGGTCCGCCAGGCATGTTTCAGCCTCCTGCTTCATTCCCCGTTTGTTCCAGGTCAACTGGTACTTTAATGCCCATAAATGTTATTGCTTCATTAGTTACTTAGTTTTTCAGGGACAAAGACCTCAGGGCTACGCAGCCATCTTGCTCATGAGCAAGCCATATCCAACTTAGAAGTGTGAGGAGCGGAATCTCATTTTACATGCAGGGGAAGTAACATGGCTTCCTGGCTCCGGTAGAAAGTCCCTGGCTTAGTGCTCAGCATCTCCAGGGAGAGACCCTGCCCAAAACCCTGAAGAGCAGCTGCCAGTTTGCAGGCACTAGTGAGCTCAGCTGGCCAGTGGTCTGTTGCCCTGCAAGGCAGCTCCCTATGCTCCACTCAGCTCTTGACCAAAAAAAAAAAGCTTGCTGGCTTCTACAGGGATTCCAGTTTCCTTCCATCACTAAGCAGGGGCCCACTTCCAAGCAACGCCCCCTTCACCTGCCCCCCCCTTTGTCTGTACCTCAAGGTCTCTCGCTTTGAAGTCAATGACAGTGAAAGCTTTGTGCACCGTCCTCCAGTCGCTCCTGTCGTTGATGGAAGACACTTTGGCACAGTGCCCCTGTTGTGGGGAGAGGGGGGTGGCATGAGAAACTTCTGCACAGGCAAACGCATGGCAGGGTCTGGGATTGAAGTGGGTGAGGCTGGAGGTTTAAGAGACACAAAGGGCTGAGCCACCCTAACCTTTTGCCCAGCTCTTTCAAGGCACAGGTCTGCGCTTGAAAGCTCAGTGTCCAAGTGCTCTTTATTTCACCCTTGAAAATCCATTCTTTAAAACTGGAGCACAACAAACGGCAATTTGGGTTTTCCAGGGAAAGCCATTTGCTCCAATTCAGCATTAAAGGGCAGGTTTTCACAGGGAAAGCTCTGGAGGAAAAAAAAGGGGGGAAGCACTTGAATACTGAGCTTTCAAGCACCTGGAAAGCGTGGAGGAAAGGCAAGTGTAGAAAAGCCAAAAGCTTACGGGGTGAGGATAAAATGAGGGTGGGGAGCGCCTTCCAAGTGCCTTCCTGAGCTCTTTGGAGGAAAGGCTAGATACAAAGGCCACACATGCATACAGTACATTTGGTTGCCTTCCATTTGGCAGCTTGGAGATACAGCGGCCAGAGCATAGGAAGAGCCCGGCTGCTGGACTGGGCAGGAGGCCAGCTGAGTCCCGGCTCCTCTTTCACACAGTGGGTGACCAGAGGCAAAATGTGAGAGCAATGCAGCCCACACTAATGCAGGTATGAGAACACAACGCAGGTGGTGCACATTTTAAGGAGTGCCCACTTATTTCGCACATCCTCAAACAAGATGCAGACCAAAATACAAATACTGTATCTTTGGAAAGCCACGCTTTTCTAAATTTTGTGGTGCAGAGAATAATGAGCATATTAGGGCTATGTGAGCATAAGGATACATATTTTAGTGATAGCAATGTAGAACAAATAATTTTATTCCAGGAAATTGCTTGCAAAAATGTGTAATGAGAAGATTCACACTAAAATTCTGACAAAAAAATTAACGTGTTTTTTTTTTAACAGTGAGGCAGAAGTTTTGATAAACTGAATTTAAGAATGGAAAAATGGAGAAACCAAAGCTGATAGACTCATCCACCCTTAATTCTGTCTGTGTTGATGCTCAGTTGTATTTTTGTTCTTGGTCTGCTCGGGATCATATACACTACACATACAATATTTTAAAAATTGAGCATTCCTTTGAAGCAGCAGAATAACAGTTTACAAATAAAATAGAATGGGAATATTCCTTTCTCCCTTTTCTAAACCAAGGCCCACTGCTTGAGGTCCTTGGGGTCCTCTTTCCTGAAGCAAATGCTGAGTTTGTGCTGAGTGGCGCACGCAGCCTGACCTACAGCGGGGCACGGAATAACTTTTATTGCACCCTGAGAAATAGATGAGTGGCTGCCATGAGCTCAAAGCACCTAACCAAAGGAGGATTTCTGGCGTGCTTCTGGGAGAAGCAAGGACCAAAACAATAAACTGCAGTCCCATCCTCTCTCCTGCTGGGTGCCTGACCCCTTCCTGCATCATCTGGTGTGTGACTGAGACACTGGATTATTTCCTTTGCAGAGTGCAAAAAGATTTACCCATCCACAGTAGGGCCTGGGGGCCTGTTTTCACTCTGTCTACCAAAGACACTGTTCTGGGTTTGGTCCCTCCCAAATCAGGAAGCCTGCTCAGATCAGCAACTCTTGCAGAACCCACCACGGGTTGGGTGCGCTCCTCTGATGGCTGGGAATCCAAGCCTTTTGGGGTTCTAAAGAGTAAGGTGTGCCTCTGTTATTGGGTTGAAACTGCATGTTTCAGTAGTTACCGGAGAAAGCTGGGTATAGAGAACAGAGCTGTTAAGAAGGGGGCGCACAAAGAGCCCCCCACAACCTGAATTAGGTACATGTACTTCTGAGGGTTGCGTTCCAGGCCGAGGTCATGGAGCAAATCCTCTTCCCCGCCTTCCAGCAACTGGTAGAAGATGTGGAAGTTCCGTTCCCCAGGATTTTGGTAGACAACACGGGACTTCTCTATCAGGTAGCTGAGGATATGCCCACCAACAGGAGCTCCCTGGGAAGAAAAGAACAAAAAAAAAAAAGGAAAGAGAGAGAATGTGATAACAAATGAAGAGCCAATGGAGCCCATCTGGTCCAGCATCCTGTTCTCACAAGTGGGCAACCTAAAGTGGAGGCAGAGCATAGAAAGAGCTTCTCCACACGTACCTTTTGCCTGGCTCTTTCCAGGCACAGGTGCACACTTAAAAGCTCTGTGTCTGAGCATAAATTTCAGAGGGTCTACTGAGTAAAACCTAGACGATGACTATCCCCTGTGTAGAGTTCTGGTTCCACTGCACCTCAAAAATGGACAGAGAAATGAAGAAGGGATGGCTGAATTGTCTCAAGTCACATGGAAGCATCTCATGGCACTAAGAAGGCAGAGAGTCACCTTCACTTGAGCAAACAGTCACCCCTGATGTGAGCCAGTGTGGTGGAGTGTCTGGCTTGGCAGGGGGAGATCCAAGTTCAAATCCCTGCTGAGCCATGAAGCTCTCTGGGAAATGCTAGGTCAGTCACTCTGTCAGCCAACAGTGTCAGCGTGAGGATAAAATGTGGGAGGAGGAGAATGACATTCGGTTTCTTCAGGGGGAGTGGCGCATAAGTGGCTCTTATAGCAGACCACTGCAAATCTCCCCATTCCAAGTGAAAGAAAGAAAGAAAGAAAGAAAGAAAGAAAGAAAGAAAGAAAGATGCTTTACCTTAAAGTCAAACTGGATGTCCATGTACTTTCCAAACCTGCTTGAATTATCATTCCGTAAAGTTTTTGCATTTCCAAAAGCCTACAGATTAGCACAAACAAAAAAGGAGGTGTTTTGGTGTTCCCCTCCCCTCTCTTCCTCCTCGCCTTGTTCAGTCCTTGAGTTGTTCTTGTTAGTTGCGCTGATCATTCAGTGCCACCCACATCACCCCTTCCCCTTTTCTCCCCCTCTTGCATTCCAGCATTTCCCCACTCTTTTTCAAAATTTCATTTATTTATTAAAGCTTTTCTATCCCACTCCTCATTGCAAACAATTTCAGACAGGGTTCCAGATTAAAAATACAATGCCTCATCATGAAGCAACCGCATGAAAGACAGAAAGATGAATAAACTGCAACCAGGGCACTCACCACACCTCAACGGTCCTTAAACACCAGGGAGGTTTCCACAGGTGCCAAAAACCCACTCCAACTGTTTCAGCGACTGTGTTTTACTCAGATTTCAGTTAGGATAAATACATCCTGACAGCAAGGAGCCCATCTTGGTTTTAATGCTTTTTTCTATGGCTTAGGCCCAGCAGATGAAAGACCCTATTCTCCTAGATTAACCTCCGAGATCTTGGAGGGGGCTTCTCTCGGTCCCCCCACCGTCACCGCTTGGTGGGGACACGGGAGAGGGCCTTCTAGGTGGTGGCTGCTCCCAAACAGCTTTGGAACTAAAGACGCTAGACGGGCTCCCTCTTTGTTATCCTTCTGCCAGCAGGTGAAGACTGTTTTTATCCCAACAAGCTTTTTTTAAGGAAAGGGCTTTAACAGTGCTGTGCTGTTTTTACTATTTGTCTTGTAATAGATTTGTTTTATATTGTATTTATTCTATTAAGAATTCAGTTACTTTTTGATGATTATCTTTTATATGATCTTAACTTATTATATTTTAGCTGTATTTTTAAAATTTGTGTAAGGGAAAAGCCTGGATGATAATAATAATAATAATAATAATGTAATTTGTATCATGCATTTTACTGTTTATGTAAACCTCCTAGAGAACTCTGCTGGGTAGGCAGCGGACAAAATCTTGCTGCTCTCGCCTCTGATGTGGGAGCAAGGTGCATTTCCTGCTTACCTCCAGAACAGGGTTGGAGAGCAGGAGCCTGTCTCGGACAACCTGCAGTTGCTCTGTGGTAGGGCAGGTCATGGCAAAATACTGAAGGATCTTCTTGGAAGCTTCTGTTTTCCCAGCACCGCTCTCCCCCGAAATCAGGATGAAGTGATTGTTGTACTCTGTACACATGACCCGGTAGGCATTGTCGGCTATGGCATAACTGGAAAAGGACCAAACACACGCACACTGGTCACAGTGACAGCCTTCTCAGAGTTAAGTAAAACAATGCCAGGCACCTTCAGAAGCTAGAAGGTTTCAAAGCATCCTTCATCACTTAGGCAGGTGGATTCTATCTTTATTTTTAAAATTGCATTTATATTCCAGCTTTCCTCCAAGGATCTCAAGGTGGCGTACACAGTTCTCCTTTTCATTTGATCATCACAACAACCCTGTGAGGCAGGTTAGGCTGAGAGATGCCAGTGACTGGTCCAAGAACACCCAGGGAGCATCATGGCTGAACTGGGATTTGAACCCTGGTCTCCCAGGTCAGAGTTCAGTGCTCTAACCACAACACCATACTGGCTGAATCAGTCTATCACCAGCCAATTGCACATGTCCTTTCTGTTCAATTTCCTCATTAATTTTACAGACACATTAAAAAATGTATAAAAATCTGTATTTAGATTCATACTTAAACTCTTACTTTCAAATGTAATCCTAAAATGCACACTTTTTAAAACATACATTTTGGTACATTTTTGAGACAATAGTTTAAATGGCAAGATTTGGAGAAGTGTGAAATCTGAAGGTTAATTACCAGTGCTATTTTTCTAGGGAAAAATGGTGCTGGAACGAAGGCTGGGTGAAAGCCCTGACAATAACATTCCATTTCACATATTAGTCTGGGAGCTGCAAATTTGGTGCTGCTACTTAAAAATGTGGATAAAGTAAAATTCTCCTCCAGCCACGTTTTACACAACAATTTCCTTTCCTTCCCCCCCCCTAATATTCTGCATTGTTATTTCCCAACAGCTCTATTAACTATGTTTCTGGAGTCAACCCTGTGTGATGCTAGTTACTCCCTTACAGTGGTAGCATTTTTTTTATGCCAGGTATTTAAAAACAAGTCTTTTGTTACACTGTCCACAAATTAGCGTAAACTTTTTGGAAGGTGCAACAGGCTCCACATCTACTCAACTACAAGCAGTAACTTAGAACCATAGCAATATAAGGATTTTGCCATTTAAAATCTAATTTGGTTCTTTAAAATCTGAGTGGGAGGAGACTTGCGCAAGCAGACACCTAAGAAAGTTGGCAACGTGCTTACATGTGTGGTGGCAGCTCAAAGAAGTTCACCCCTTTGTATTGCTCCATCTGCTTCACCGTGTAGATGCCCAGCTCTTTGTAGGGATTCACAGACACCAGGAGAGTGCCAATGTATGTCTGAGGGGTAAGGAACAAACATTACAAATAAGGACCCAAACAGCCACAGGGATGAGGGGGTCTATCCATTGCAGGTTATCTCCGTTTCTCAGTTTTCCAGCCTTAAGTGCAAGCTCTCTACTTTTACACACCATTTTGCAACGAAATTTGTTTGTGTGCAATTTTGCCTAATTCATAAACATTTTTGTAAAGCAACATTTTGTAAAGAGTACATCCTGGTATGTCCCACCACCGATGCCCATCAACAGGCATGAGGGAAGAGCACGTGGGAAATAAAACAAAGAATGGTTTGTCTGAATGCCTTTGGAACAAGGCATGGTCAGATAAACAAATGATGGCTTTGTGTTATGCTCAAGCCAGGCAAAAGCCAGGAAGGGGCAGAGCACATGCAGAAGGTCCAAGGCCCACGGCCCTGCCATCGTGGCCCATGGCCACTGCTAGCCTTGTCCTCCATGAATTAGTCTGATCCTCTTTTGAAGCTACCCCAGGAGGCCCAACACTCCTGTTCTAGTTCCACATTTCCTCTCCACATCTGGAAGAGACACCAATCTAACAGAACAGCAGGCATCCCATAATAACCACCCATCACCACCCCTTTCTTCATAAGACAGCTCATGACCAACTGGAGCATCCCTAAAGCAGCTCAGAGTGCAATTACATAGATGAGGTTCTCCTGATATCGCTTGCGAAGGTTGTCCAAGAAGGCATTTTCACTCGTGTGAGAATCCAGAAGGACAAAATCTTGAATCCCAACTCTGTCCCGGGCCACGAGAGCCCCTTCCATGTTCAGCTTGTAGGGTTTCCTCCACGCTGCTTCGATCTGCAAGGGGCAAGGGGGGGGGGGGAATTGAATCAAGGATAGCTAGAACAGCACAATTTCTCCAAGAGAATTTGGGTACAAGAGGGAGATTAAAGTACAAAGCAACTTCCGGCAGGGCATCTTTGACACCACCTGCTAGTTTTCAGAGATGGAAGAGAACCGATGAGTGTAGGAGAATGGTTAGAGTGCTGGACTAGGACCCCAAGAGACCAGGGTTCAAATCCCTCCCTCAGGGTGACCTTGAGGGGCCAGCCAATGCCTCTCAGCCTCACCTACCTCACAGGGTTGCTGCAATGATAAAATGGGGAGGGGAAAAACAATGCACACCACCTTGAGCTCTGGTGGCACGGGAGGTGGTATACAAATGTAACAAATAAACAATAAATACATTTCTTACCTTTTTCAAAGACTCTGGACAATATAGGTATATATAAAATTACTATTTATATATTTACCACGTTTCTATCCCCCTTTCCTCTCCACGACCAAGTTGGGATCAGAACCCTGATCTCCCGGTCCTAGTCCAACACTCTCATGGCTGCATCCTGCTGTCTCTCACGTCTGCCGGCAAAAACTTGACTTCATAAAGGACTATGGTATATTTGTTAGTAGCCACAACATACTTTTTTTACCTCATTTTAATTTTTGCTGCTGTCCCTCTAGAAATAATTTGACACAATCATCCCATTATACTTTTATTTGGATGCCAGCCAGGCTTGTAAATTATCCTGGAAGCAGCCTTGTGTCTTCCAGAAACCAGCATTTACTTGACCTGCAAAGCTGCACAAACACAACTTTTTTCTTTTCTTTTATGGTTTCCAAAATTCATTTAGAGTCTGCATTGAGAAGAAAACACAACGTTTCTTCCCAAGGCTGCAAAATTTGGGAGTGGTGACAATTTTTCTAACTGAAGCAAGATTAATAAATTGTAAACCCTTTGGAAAAGCAATGAAACAAAATCCATCCAATTCAGCCTATTTACTCACTTATTTGCATTTAAAACTACAATAATCAGAACTAGAGAAAAACCTTCTTTTTGCATACTACAAGCAACAAGGAAGTTTTTCCTAATGTTTAATCAAAATCTCCTTTCTTGTCATTTGAATCTGTTGGAATCTCAGTCTCCTCTTCTCTTCTATGCACACTTTTCATCAGTCTCCCTTAATTGCTAAGAAATTATTTGGAATTTGGAACGAGGCCACCAGCAAGACGTCTGCAAGGCAGAATCAGTATTACCATCACACTGCAGTTTAAACCATAAGTAGCACGGAGCGCACCAGAGTCCCTGCAGCTGTAAATTTGGAGACACCGCAATTTGGTCTAGAAGTTCACTGTCGGGAAGCAATTGGTTCCCCTCTTAATCGTCATTCTGCCCACTGAAACACTATTTTGCACCTCAAGGTACTACTTAAAACAAAAACAAAAAGTGATCTCACAAAAACCCTGGCGTCTGCCACTGCCTTGGTCCAAGGCTAACCATTTGTAAATATTCTGGTTTGTAGCTCATTTTCTTGGCCGCTTTGCAGCTTAATAGTTTCACAGCAGTATTTGGCCAGGATTCCTCGCTTCCACTGCCACTTGCTCGATGGCAGGCTTCTCCAGCCTGGCTCCCCTCTGGCTGTTTTGGGCCAACTAGGACTTATGGGAGTTGTAGTCCAAACAGCACAAGGTTGGGAAGGCTGTCCTAAGACACTGCTGTCCTCTTAAGTTAATTCAGGAATCCACCTGAGTTCTCCACAAGTTGAACAGATGTGCTCTGCCAAAGGAGAGAGGTGGTGGTGGTGGTGGTGATGAAGATCAGGGCCCCCAGATTATTTGCACGGAGGCCTGGAACTCCTGCCCCCCAAAATACACTTTTAAAGATTTGCTTGCAGGTCTGCCAAAATTTGCCCCATGCAGATTCATGGGCACTTGCCATTTTTAATGGGAATTTCAGACACAGGCTGTGCCACAAGTCTTTTAAGGATCTAGCTGGGCACAGCTGTGTTCCAGGGGGGCGTCTGCTGGGGCTTCAGCCTCCCCCGCGTTCCCTTACCTGGCAGGCCTCGGGTCCCTCCTGCGATTCTCCTCTGCCTGTTCCGCAACGCAGCCCTTTCTAAAGTGAGCCAGCTGGACTTTAAACATATTGTTGCAATCTCTGCCCTGACTGGGGATGCTGTTCCGCCAATGGGAACTCGTGGCCATGGTTGGGAAGGCAGTTGGGAAGGACAGGGCGTCTTTCTGTGCAAGGTTTTTATCGGAGCTTGCTGGCCACCACAGGGTCATGAGATGAGCAAAATATATTTTTCATCACCTTGGAGGAGAGAGAGAGAGAGATTCTGAGTGGCTCTTAGAAACAGATCTTGCTCATCTGCACCTGCGGCAGAGAAAGGCTTGCTGAACAGATCACAGGGACATGGCCAGCCTTTTCAGGTGCTGCAAAGACTCTTTCATAGGTTCCAGAAAACTAATTCAGCCCTGAACACACACCTAGGAAGTTATCTGTCAAGCAGGGATGGGGGTGGGGGAAGAAATCCATTCAATTCACATTTTACCTAATTTACACTTCCCAAACCAGTAAGCGAACTGGGACACAGCCATCTATCAAAATCTGCATTTCTCCAAATTTTTTAATGCTGTTCTTTGGCCAAAAAGTGTGCAAAGATATGTGTAAACTGGTGAAAATTCCTTGCAAAAATTACATATATTGGGATAAATGTACACAAAAAATCATATTTATTTTCATGCAGATTATTTTTTCAAAAGGTCACTGATGCAGAAATGTAGCCAGCTGAATTTAAGGTTGGAAACTGAGAAACTGAAAGAAAGCAGATATTGACAGATTCACCTGGCTCTTCTGTCAGGGAAAATGTCTAAGTGACAGAATTTGGGGCTGCTTTACATGCACCCCATTATGACAGGCCATTTGCTCAATTTATCTGCGAAGCAGTTTGGGAGTCTGCTGTGCTGCTTTTCACTTTTGCCTGGCTGAGCCCACCTTGCGCGCTCATTTAGTAGCTCCTCCTCCCCCTCAAAATCTCACCCACAAGCACACCCTGCGAAGACAGCATCCTGCAGGTGCCTTCCCCACATGCCAAGCCCCACCTGCATGGGGAAGGGCCTGCAGCAGACTTCCCCAACCTGGGGCCCAGAAGCCAGCAGGGCCAACTTTCAGAGATGATGGGAGTTGTAGTCCAAAATATCCAGAAGGCAATAGAAAACACGTGTGCTCCCAATCCTCATGGGGACGCTGTGCCACCCACCCTCCTGCTTTCCTGCATCTCGCGCTGCCTTTTCCCGCAGAGAAACTATGAGCAGAGAATCACAGAACTGCAGAGCTGGAAGGGACCCGAAGGGCCAACCCCCTGCAGTGGAGGAATCGCAGGTCAGGAATCCCTGGCAGATGGTCGCCCAACCTCTGTTTAAACCCCTCCAACAAAGAAGAGCCCACCACCTTCCCAGGGAGTCTGCTTCATTGCCAAACAGCTCTTCCTGTCAGAAAGCTCTGCCCAACAGCAGGCTGGAATCTTCACTAACTCACTGGCCTTCTGAAAACGTCACTCTCTGCCTTCCTAAATCTGCTGCGTGAATACTCTCCAGGGCTGCTTCCCAGGGCTTCCGGTGAAGCAAGACCGCACCTGTTCTTGCATGCAGAAGGTCCCAGGTTCAATCCCCAAAGAGAGCCCAGCCAGAAGCCCTGGAGAGCTGCTGCCAGCCAGTGCAGGCAGTACTGAACTGGGTGGTCCAATGGACTGACTCGCTAGAAGGCAGCTTCCTTTGTTCCTATGCTGACACAGCCTGGGGTAAGGGTGGAGAGAGGAACACAAAATAAGAGACTAAAGTGCCTCTGACCATGTGCAGAGTTGCTCTCTCCACTGTACAACTCTCTCAATCCTGTGCACATCTAGGTTTAGAACAGCCAAGGCTTCTCATTCGACATTGTGGCAGCTTCAGCCTTTCCCCTTTTCCTCCTAGGAAATAACTGCTTCTTTCCCAAAGGTCCCAGGCCTGGCTGACCAGGATGCTCGGCCAGCCCCTCTCAAGGGGCACTGACAGTATGAAGACCAACACACTGCTCTGCACTGGATACAGAAAGAACACCTTACCTTCTCTGAGACCAGAGAGAGAAAGGAGTGAGTGGCCTTTGAAATCCCAGGAGCTGCCTACTGGATCAGATTTCTCTCACCTATTTCTTTTCACGGAATTACCCCTCAGGCAAATTGCTTCCCTTCCTGCCATCCTTGGACTGCCACAGCTGCACAAGGAAGTGCTCAGTTCCCACTGAAACATTTCCACTGACTGCAGTTAGAAGCAAACCCATTAAGGGCACTGGGGGGGGGGCAGGGAGATTCTCATCATTTTCTCTGCCATCCAAAACAGCATTGTCTCAAGGACGGCTGCCTTCCTGCAGCCAGGGACCCTGGCTCAAGCGTCTCATGGAGGCCACTTCAAGCAGGCACCAGAAATGCCTGCTCAAGGAAAACACCTGCCCCAAGTTGGTCAATACTGAAAGGACCCAGGGTGCAGGGCTCATGTGACACAAATCTATATAAGCTAAATTATATTACATTAACAACAAACAATAATAATTATGTTACCCAGCCTTCACCAGCAGGCCCCAGGCTGGGTTACACCAACTCAACATTCAGAATTCAAAGCAGTTAAAGCATATTGCATTTGCAATAATAGGTGGGTCCTGAAAACACACATAGAATCATAGAATTGTAGAGTTAGAAGGGACCCCAACGGTCATCTAGACCAACCCCCTGCAACACAGGAAACTCAGCTAAAGCATCCATTATAGATGGCCATCCAATCTCTGCTTAAAAACCTCCAAGGAAGGAGTGCTGAAGAGGTACATCTTCAACATTTGCCCAAAGCTGTTCAGTGAAAAAGGCAGGTGCACCTCTGTGTAGAGGGACCTCCACAGCTGAAGGGCTGCCACAGAGAAGGCCCTGCTCTGGGCTGCCACCACCCCAAGCCTCTGATAACCTACGCATTTCAGGTGTTTGAGGCCTGCAATGTTTGTAGGGTTGCCATATTTTGAACAGCAAAAAAAGAGGACATATTTGCCAACTTCTACTTTTAGCTATGGATCACTATGACAACTCTCATTTTACATACCCATGAAAAAGAGGATGTGTCCTGAAAAAAAAGGAGATAGGACAACCCTAGCTAGGGCTTTGAACACTAATGTGAGCATCTTGAATTGGGCCTTAAAAAACAAAACAAAACTGGCAGCCACAGTTTTAGAACAGAGGTCATATGTGATCTAAAGCCAAACCAGCTAGTAATTTTGGAGAAGCTGGAGTTTCTCAGCTGCCTTCAAGCACAGCCCCACATAGACCACAGCGCACACATGGCAATAATACAGTCTGGAAGTTGCCAGAGCATGGAGTGCTGTAGCCAAGTCATCTACCTATCTAGGGCCTTTGAAATCCCTGCACTGGGCAAATTAAGATGGCAGAGGGCTCACCAACCCTTCATTTTGCAATGCACTCAGCTGCCCTTTGAGCAAAATATAAGAAAGAAATCTTTGGGTGGCAGGAGCGAGAAGTCAGGAGATCCAATTATTAATGTCCTAAAGCCATGAGTTGCACATCAGCAGAAATCCAACAGGTTAAACTCCCACAACCATCATTGCATCTAAAATTCCTGCCTGCAGAACTCCTTATTCACCTCCCTCCTCTAACAGGGCTGGACTGCTTTTCCCAGCTGAATAGCAAGAGGAAATTCAACAGGTTAAGTATCCTGAGCCCCCTGTTGGATTTTGGCCCAACAAGGCACCTGTTTTGTTTTTTTAAAAAAAACATGTCTGAGGAGAAGAGGGCGCTGTGGTTACAGAAATGACAAGTGACTTCTTCACATTTTCAGAAGACGTATGTCCTGTTTTCTCCCACAAGAGGTCATCCTAAAACCTTCTTTAAAATTAAATCCGTAACAGTCCCTCTGCTGATCACAACACAAAGTGGGCAGAAAGTTTATTAATTTGTCTTATCAATTGATTTAATTCATTCTTACTTGATGGATTTATATTCTGCCCGAGGTGAGTGCATAAAATACAGACACATGATAACAGAAGCTGATGAAGATTTTTTTTTAAGTCCAGTGTAAGCAACATAAAAAAGAAGAAAAAGTTAAGATACTGAATTTAAGCACCTGAGTAAATTTTAGAGCCACTTGTTTGTCTAAACTCTGGCCAGCTCTATTAAGATCTGTCTCTATTGGGCTGCGTTTCCAAGCAATGCCCTCAGCTGTGCTGGACGAGCAACTAGATCCCATATGCAGATAGAGAGACTCTGTATTTGTGGGCAAGTGCATGTAGAAGACATTCACCGCTATTTGTGACATGGCCCACTATACACAGAACCTAGGAGGCACTTTCTGAATCCCCTGTTTGTTCCAAGAAAGCAGTCTCTCCTTGGCAGAGAAGTTCGAGGTTGCTGAGCCCTCTTTGCGCTGGTGGCAAGAAAAATCAAGGAGGAGGAAGTGGAGAAAATTGCAGTGACCTGTAAGGGAGATTCAGAGGTCTAAACAGAAATGCATTGCATGCAGTCCTGGAGGCGCCCCAATTGCAGCCTTGCTTATGTCTTAGGCAGAGGCACAAACACACTCTTTCTGACGGGGTTTGTATGGTTTTGTCATGGCCTCTCTGGCTAGTACAATATTATCTTATTTACTTACTTCCTATAAGATGAGCTAGTCAGCAGCTGCTGCAGCTTGAACCGGATTTTTTTTAGAGAACCTCGTCCTCAAGGGCAGCCCGACATACCAACAGATTGCAGTAGTCAAACCTGGAGGTGACTGGGGCCTGTATAATTCTGGGCAGGCTACTTCTGCCTAGGTAGATCCTACCCTTTCTGACAGGCTCTGGACAAACAACAGCCATCAAGCGTTTGCAGAGTTCACCTGCTTTTGGGAAGGTAGTCTTCTTGCAAATACAGTGGTACCTCGGGTTACAGACGCTTCAGGTTACTGACTCCGCTAACCCAGAAATAGTACCTCGGGTTAAGAACTTTGCTTCAGGATGAGAACAGAAATCGTGTGGCAGTGGCGCGGCGGCAGCAGGAGGCTCCATTAGCTAACGTGCTACCTCAGGTTAAGAACAGTTTCAGGTTAAGAACGGACCTCCAGAACGAATTAAGTTCTTAACCCGAGGTACCACTGTATGTTTCTTATCCCTGCGCTGCGGTGCACAGCTTTCTTTGACCCAGGCCTCTCCACAGCACAGCACCAGCGCTGAGCTCAGTACAGGACCAAGCCATACGTGACACAGAAGCACTGAAACATAAGAAGAGTTCTGCTGAGTCAGGCCCACCCAGTCCAGCCTCCTTTTCTCACAGTGGCCAACCAGATGCCCCCACGGGAAACCTGCAAGCAGGAGCCGCGCACAAGAGCAACTCTCCCCTTCTGTGGTTTCCAGCAGCTCATATTCAGAAGCACTTCTGACTCTGACCAAGCATGTGCAGAGTGCCACTCTCTCGCCACCAAGGAAGGGCAGCCAAGCACTTAAGATTACAAAAATGGAGACAACATTGGTCAAGCATAGGGATGGGGAGAAATTAACTTCCTTTCACATTTAAAGGCTAGCCTGCCTCTGAAATATGAAAACTGAAACACAGCCATCCTTCACTATTTGCACTTCTACAAATTCTGCAGTGCAGTTCTCTGGCCACGTAAAGTGTACAAAAATGCAGGCATTGGGGTAAAATGTGCATTATAATGCATCTATTAGTGAAAGCAACATACACAAATGTCTTAGGGAAGATTGCTTTGTTCAAATGTGTGCTGGGCTAAACTGCAAATTTAAAGTTTGCATTGAAATGCTGATGAATGTTGTGAGCCCCTCCATCTTATGCCCAGGCTCTACATAGGTGTAAATAAAACAGTACACCCTGAAGGCCTCGGCTGACCTTCATTCCAAGGAAACCGAACCTGGCAAAGCGCAGGGCCCCAGAGTCTCTCCCTGCTTGGAGAGAGGGGTAAATACAGAACAAAGTAGAAGTGATACTTAGAATCATAGAATTGTAAAGTTGGAAGGGACCCCCAAGGGTCATCTAGTCCAACCCCCTGCAATGCAGGGATCTTTTCTGCATTACAATCACAAACATTAAAAGAAATATTCTAACATAAAATAAAATACATACTGGTGAACAATTAAGAGTCTGACCTGGCATAAAGCAGCTTCTGGCACACTTCTCCTCTGTGAAACTGTCTATCCCTCCTTGAAAACCAACCAGTCAATTGGCAATTGTTGACATGTAGATCTGGTATTGCTGAATTCCCCAAGGAGCCCCGCCTTGCCTTGCCCAGGGTCCCATTTCCTGCAGAGCCGTCCCTCTCGTTGGGCAGAGAGTGGCAGTGCCGATCTCAGGAGACAGCTGCCGAAGGATGTGGGGCAGAGCAAGGGGCCAGCTGGCATCTCATGAGCTAGCCTGCTGTCATTGGCCACGGGGGGGGGGGGGGGGAGGCATGGAAATATGCATCAACTTCCAGCCTGGATGGTTTGCTGAATGTGGAGTGGGGTTGCCATCTTGTCCTTTGCCTCAAGTGGCAAAATAGATTGCACCAGTCCCATGCAGTGGCCATTCAGACACTCTGGAAAGCTCAGAGGCAGGGCAGGGCAAGGCGGCAACCTCCATCCCACCTGTCCCCAGCCTGTAGGGCACAAAAGGTAAACTGCTTCTGAAGATGGAGATTTCCTTTAGGTTTAGAGCAGTTCACAGGCTTCTCCTTCTCCATGAACTCAACTTTTTTCAAAAGCCACATAAAGCCTTTGCCACATCTTGTGGGACTGAATTATATAATCAAATTATTTCCACTAGGTCAAAATATAAAGGGCAGAGGGACACCTGCTGCCCTGGAACCACCTGCTCCTTAAAGGTAAGGGGACCCCTGACCATTAGCTCCAGTCATGACCAACTCTGGGGTGGCGGCGCTCATCTTGCTTTATTGGCCAAGGGAGCCGGTGTACAGCTTCTGGGTCATGTGGCCAGCATGACTAAGCCGCTTCTGGCAAACCAGAGCAACACACGGAAATGCCATTTACATTCCCGCCGGAGCAGTACCTATTTATCTACTTGCACAATGACATGCTTTCGAACTCAGCTGCCCCTTAGCAACCAGCAAAACACCCCCAGAACGCCACAGGAAGTGGGGATGGTCACTCTTGTGGTGCATGCACAGAATATCATTTATAAAGGGAAACCACACATCTAATATTGGATTGCATAAATCGTCCGGGAAGAAATCCGGTTTGATCTTTATGAATTATCTCTTTCAGCACCATTTTTAATCTGTTTGCAAGAATGTCTGCGAATATCTTGTAATCGTTATTTAGCAGTGCAATGGGTCTGTAATTGGCCATGTTTGAGGCATCTGTTCCCTGTTTATGGATAAGAGTAATAAAGCTGTCCTTCCAGGTTTTCGGAAGCTTTCCATTTGCCAGAATATTATTCATTAGGTCTTTCGTGGGAAGAAATAATGCTTGTTCTAACTTTTTATAGTAATTAGCTGGGAGACCATCTGGGTCTTTCCTAATTCTGATCTCTGTATAGCTTGTTGCACCTCCATAGCTGTTATTGGTGAGTTCAAGATTTCAGTTTTTTTCTTAGGTATTATTGGTAGTTTATTTTTGCCCAAATAATCAATTATTTTTTCTAGAGTTTCTGGACCTTCTTTATATAGTTTTCCGAAAAAACTAGCAAAGATTTTACTAATTTCCTTCGGTTCTTGAATCCATTTGTCTTCAATTTTAATTTTATTGATAATTCTATCTTCCTTTTTCTTCTTTAATTGCCAGGCCAGAGGTTTGCCAGGTTTATTTGCAAACTCAAAATTTCTATGTCTCAAACATTTTATCTTCCATTCTATCTCTTCATAATATCATTTATAAAGGGAAACCATTCCAGGTTCTTTTAAAGAAAATCTACCACATCTGTAAGCTTACTAATCTCACTGAAAAGCCAGCATTAAATATAAATGTGGTGACCAGCTGTCTGCTTGGGGAAAAGACAAAACTTGGCAGACACCCCTGTCCAGTTTTTTAAAGATGATATAATAATGTTCTAAGCTTGATTATACCCACAGCAAAACATTTACATGGCAATATATTCCAGAGAACAGAAAATGCAAGCTTTTAAGGTTAATCGTCATCAGCATGAGGGGGACAGGATTATTCCACGGTTCCTTGTCAATAGACAAATCCTTGCCTGTAACTTTGGCACAGCAGCCTTAGATCGTCTTTCTCCATGAAAAGCACAGAGGTTGAGAGGGGAACCCAACCTCTTCTCCCAAAGCAAAAGACAGTTCAAAAACATTCCTTTAAAACCCCAAAGCTTCCAACAGTTCGGTAGGCTTCACGGCTGCCATCTTGAAAAAGATTTGATGGCCAGGGGGCCTCTTTCCATTTCTATCAGGGTGGAGGGGAGAGAGAGAGAGAAAGAGACACCCTCTTATAAGAGTTTGATGGTAATCCTCTGAGAATTTTTTAAAAAACCTCTCTCCCGGGGGTGGGGAGGGGGAAGAAAGCCCTTCTCCGAAAGCGCTTATGAAGGACAACATTTTTGTGTCCCCGAATAAAACGTTTTAATGTGCTACAATCCATTACACACACATCCCACCATTTGCTTTCAATAATTATTCATTAGAAAACATTTAACGTCACTGCAAATTTCACACCGGGCAGTCTGTGGACAAAGGGCCAACGATGGCCCATTTAGGAGAGAGGCTGGAGGCCGCCTCTGCTAATCTGAGAAACAGGAGGGGGGCGCCTGGGCTGGCCAGGCTGGACACAAGGGCCCCCGCCAAATTGTGCAGTTAACGGTCAAAGCCCCCCTGCCTACTTTGACACTCATTTAAAGATGACAGCGAACAATAGAGATTTGTTCCTGGCAACTCTTTCTTGTCAGGCTCAGGCAGGTCTACAGCCACTAAGCCGAGGACCGACCGGCTCGGCGGGCGGGGTTCCGTTAGACCTGCCATGTCAGGCCTCTTCCTCTGGGGCCTCCCCCCCCCCCAACTCAATGCGACAGGTGAAGAATGCACAGGTTGAGAGAGAGAGAGAAGGGGAGCCCCAGGCAGAACACGTCCGCTCTGTGGATGCTATGGCAAGGTGGGCCAGATCAAGAGAACCTTCTTTGGGACAGGAATCCTGATGCTTTGAAACAGTGTGGGCTTTGTGATGGGTGGGAGGGAATCAAGGCATATTTATTTTGGTCTCCCCTGCCCACCTCCCACAGAACCCTCCAGTCGCTGTCATCTCAGGGAGACGGTGCAACTCCTGCTCATTTGGGGTGCAGAAACAATAGGTCAAGCCAGGGGCCAGGGGCCACTCAAATTTCAAGCAGGGAAACCAACAAAAAAAGTGGGTCTCTTGGGCTTCAGAAAGTTAAGGGGGTATGCAATTCCCTATCTGTGGACTGGTCAGCAGCAGAGAGAGAATCTTGTGGGGGTCAAAAGAGGCCGCAGGTACAAGGAGGGTCGTGGCTCAGAGCCACAGCCCCTGCTTTACTTGCAGAAGGTCCCAGGTTTGACCCCCCCAACATCTGTAGTAGGGTGGGAATATTCCCCTTCTGAAAGAGGTGTTGCCAGTCCACGTACGCAATGCTGAGCCAAGCAGATCAAGGCCCTGACTTTGAGAAAAAGCAGCTTCCAATGGCACAGTAGCTACAAACTGGAGATTCACCTGTTCAGGGTCAGGAGCAGCAGCAACAGGCTTTGAGCTCGTGTAGCAGCCAAGAGACTAAACTGAAGCTCATTGGGGAGGGGAGGGGCTTGGCATCACCTCCGCAGGATGTTCCCAAGTTCTGCAGCAAGGATGTCTTGGCATAAAGTGCAAGAGCGGTAACAGGTCAGGTTTGGAGAAACAGAGTAGCATCCCTGCTTTTTACTTGTTGCAAAAATTATCCTGGATTGCACAGGCTGGCTATTTCTAAGTTCTGAGGTTACAGCGCATAGGACATCACCTGCGTGCGCAAATGGTATAATAGTATACATCACTGGAGTTATCACCAGGACTTTGTACACACTTTAAAAAAAATAAAATAACCCCACACTATTTCTGCAATCTGTATCTATAATGCAAGCCAAGTACCGTATATCTGTATGCAGTTGCTGCTTATACATAATTTAATCTGGTTCTGCAAACCAGATTTGAGAAGGAGAGGAAGCAAAATTTCTTTCCAAAATTTGTACCTTCCATTTCTGTACCACCACTTTCCAAAGTGGCAGATGACACAGTTAAAAAATAGCAAACACACAGTAAATAAGAATCAAATCAATATTTTGTTTAAAGCATAAATCAGTGTACAATAATAAAAACAGCTGGACTAAAAAAATAAAATAAGAACAGCTGCCTTTTGTTATAATTCAACAGCTAATTCAGCAGTGGAACATAACAAAGTAAAACAGCAGATTAAAATTAGAAAGGTTGGCCTTGAGGCCACGTGTGACCCCCAAACTAATAAGTGCCTCCTCTGTCAAGAGTGACCTGTGATCTGTTGCATCTGGCTGGGCAGAGAGGAAGCCGGAGAGAGAGAGGAGGTTGCGCTCCCCGCTTTGTATCCAGCCCTGCCTACCATGGGCTTCAGCTGTGCACCCAGTTGGCACGAGGCCTCTGGCAGATTCCACCTTTGGGAACGTGGCCCTCAACAGAAAAAGAGGGTTCCCATCCCTCTTATAAAGAATTAAATCAAAACTACTGGTGAATAAAAGGCAGGAGAGTGATGCCCCCTTTCCCTGCCCCACAACTGGAAATTTTGCTTGGCTTAACTGATTCAGAATTAACCCTCAAGTCTTGCTCATTTATCAACAGATTTATCAACAAAGCTTTTGGAGGTGCTGCACTCTGGGGATAAGGCAAGATGCTCTTTGTAATCAGCACACTATACAGTTCTAAGAAACTGATGCTGCAATTACTTTTATTACTGGACAATACTGGACCAACCATCACATGCCAACCCTGTATCAAAGGTCTGGTCATGAAGAGAAGCGCGCCCCCCCCCCCTCCAAGAGACCCTCCATCACCAAGAGGTCCCAGGCCCTGCAATGGAAGTTTACTGACGTGGAGCTGAGCAGGGGCTTAACATCTCCCATCAAGTAGAAGAGAACAGATGTCCCCGAGTCCTGGCAGAAAACAAGCACAGGCAGCCTAGTCTAATTGCAGGTAGGGGAAACCATCATAAATCCCAGCCCAGGCATCGAGGCAAGTTGAGAAAGCTGACATTTGTCTGTTTATTTATCCTACATCTTAGAGAAATAGCAGGACAACAGATCCACTTTTGCATTTTGTAACTAAATCATCCCATTAAACCTTTCTCAGCTGCAACTCAATTGAAGCTCAATTCAAACTTAGCCAAAATCTACACTGTCCCCAGAGCAATTGCACAGAACATCTGCAACTTTAACTTACCCCTCCATCAGTCCAAATGCTTGTGGGGTCAGATGTCGTGTTTGCAGCCAAGACCAAAGTTCATCTAGGACCTAGATTCTGGTTCCTGCACCAGGACGGTAGGATACTGAACTGCCGGATTCCAGTATTACCTTGTGGGTTAAATGTGTGCTGAGTTGGCAGCCCATTGCTGATTCTCAACTTAACAGATAGTTGGGGGGGGGGGCAGGAACGGGACTTGCCGTACTTTGCATGCTCTCCTGGTTCCAAAAGTGCTGCACTCACTTTAACCCTAGGACAATGTTGTCAAGAGACTACCTGTCAAAAAGACAACGGCGCATCTGAAGGGCTGAGAAGCCTGTACCTTAGAGGAGGAAATGCATCTCAGCAGAAATTTTACGAGGTATCACTCTGCACGTTCCCAATCAATTGTGACATCAGCCTTTTTGACCTGCCCAAGCCTTGCTCTCAAATCCAGTATCACAGAGCACTGCAGTGACCCTCAACATAACAGCAACTTCCCTGGAGTCGATTGTGAGCTGAGCAGTTGCCAAGTCGAACCAGGGAAACAAACCCAAAGGAAGGACTTAGGACATAGGAAAGCAAAGGCACCAAGGCAGCCTGGACACTCAGGTTCCACACACAGCAGACTTTCAAAGCTTCAGATCTCATCAGACCTGGCAAGAAGTTGGGAATGGAGGGACTTGGAATCCAACCCCTGGGAGGTCACAGGAGACACAGACACACATGATGCACACATCTTGGAGTGAGAAGTTAGTGGGCACCCTCCCCTACTAGCAAACTCTGAGAAATGGAGTTCTGTTTCATCACTTGTAATTTGCTGCCCTGGGCTCCTTTGGGAGGAAGGTCAGGTTAATAAATAAACAAATCCATACAACGTTCTCAGCCCCTCAACCAAACAGCGCCCAAGATTCTTGGTGGGCAGTCAAACAGGCTTCCCTATGAGTTTGTTGGGTAGAGACACTCTGGGTGCCCCCCCCCCCATCTTCCATAGCTGCATGGTGGGCACTTCATTCCAGCGCAGAGCTAGGGCCACCTTCCCCTGCCCTCCTCGTTCTGCCCTTCTGCCCCTGTGAGCTGCTGGCCAGACACTGCGCCTTTCCTAGGAAGACCAAACAACTAAAGTGCACCTCATAGCAGGAGAATGAAGTTAGTTGACATGTGGCGGGAGAAGGCCTTCTTAGGGACAGCCCCAGTGGGCTCCCTCTCTTCTAGCCCTCAAACAAACCTGAAGAGGGCTATTTAGTGCTTTACTTTTTGAACCCCGCTGCTACAAATAGGTTTCCTGTTGCCCCAGTTCTTGTAACCCCTCAGTTCTGTATTTTCTTGCATGATAAGCTATTGTGTGGGCTCTTGTAGCCAAAAGGCAAAATATAACCAGGGCTATTTTTCTAGAAAAATAGGTGCAATAGCACCCACCTGAGAGGTGCCAGACCTGAGTTCCATCTGAAAAAAGCCCCAAATATAAGCCTAATACAGTGGTACCTCTAGTTACGAACTTAATTTGTTCTGGAGGTCCGTTCTTAAGCTGAAACCGTTCTTATCCTGAGGCACGCTTTTGCTAATGGGGCCTTTGGTGCGCGAATGAAATCAAACCTTTATTAGGCATTATGCAAATAAAAACCGTAAGAAGGAAAATAACATGTAAAAGCCTTGAAATATATATAAAAAGGCAGCAGTTGGCTACAATCATATATATATATATACATATAAAATCAGTGGTTTTCCTTGTTAACCTGCTCCTTGGAGGACTGCAGCCAAAAACTCGGCTACCCCCGCCGTTACCCTTTGGTCAACGTCGGATAGGCAGAATCCCGCACATTCACCTTGCTGGGGTTCCAGACCACCCAAAAGAGGGGACAGCACGCGTTGACGGAGCGTACTGTACAATGGGCAATGGAAGAGAATATGCTCTACAGTGTCCGGGACATTCATAGAGCATCTGCAGAATCTCTTGTTTCTAGGGATGTTTTGATATCTTCCCCTGACAAATGCTGAGGGAAAGACATTCAACCGGGCCAGCATAAAAGCCCTACGTTGGGCTGGGATTATTAATTTAGTGACGTAATTGACTCTGCTATCTAAGATATTTAAATCATAGAATATGGGGGAGCAAATTTTGTTTACAGCTGCCATAATATTTTGTCTCTCCACATCCTTTAGTCTAGCTAGGATATTATGGAAAATGTATTGCTCACTAGAATTATACAGGGGCTCCAGCTCGATGCCTAAAGATTCAATCTTTTTTTCGAGGTACTGATACCATCTTGATTTATAGGAGTCTTTGAGCAGATCAGCGAGCAGGCTTGATGGAGAGCAGCGAAAATGGCAGCGTAACCAATACTTTATTGAGGTGGACCAGGCCCAGTATTCCATTGTGTGTATGCCTATTTCTGCACACATTGTTTCATATTTGATCGCAGCTGGGAGTCCAAGAATACGTCTCAGAAAGCTGGAGTGAATCTTATTTAAATCACTGTTATATGCTTGAATCCATAGCGGGATTCCATAGAATATCTGGGCTTGCACTTTTGTTTGAAAAATCTGATTGGCCGCAGGAATAAATTGATTACCTTTCTGATAATAAAAACGGGCAACTGCTGATGAGGTGCACTTTGCCTGTTTTATGGCATTTGTGCGATGACTTGCCCACCCTAGATTGCTCTGGAATAAGATTCCCAGATACCTATAGATTTTTACTTGTTGGATTTCTTGCCCTCTTATTTTCCATTTCTCTAGTTTCCAACCATTTGAGAAGACCAAAATTTTTGTCTTCTCGTAATTTATAGAGAGTTTATTAGATTCGCAGTAAAGGGTCAGAGAAGATATAAGACGTTTCAGACCCAAGCTCGTTAATGATAGTAGGACTGCATCGTCTGCGTATAATAAGAGAGGAACTGGTTTCTGATTAAGTTTAGGGGCATGTGATTCTATTTTTTGAAGGTGATCTGGCAAGTCTGATAAGAATAAGTTAAATAAAAAGGGGGCAAGAATACATCCTTGTTTTACCCCTTTCGAGATTGGGATGTCTGATGAAAGATGACCTATGGTGTTAAGTTTGACTTGACAGACATTGGAAGAGTATAGATTTTGTATTAGAATCAATAAGCGCTGATCAATTTTTAGTTCTGCGAGTTTCCTCCACAGCTTTGGGCGGTCAATTGAGTCGAATGCACCACGAAAATCTACAAAAGCAGCATATATCTTAGATTGCCTTTGAGATCTATATTTTTCAACCAAATGCATAAGTATAAGGCAGTGGTCTAATGTAGAGCAACCTTTAGAGAAACCTATTTGTTCTTTCCCTGGTAAATTTAAATTTTTCATCCATATAAGGAGTTTAGATAGGAGGTGCTTAGCGTAGATTTTCCCTATCACTGATAGTAAGCTTATCGGTCTGTAATTCTTTGGTTCTTTTGGGTCGCCATTTTTAAAGATTGGGATAATTATTGATCTTAACCATATCTCCGGTATGATCCCATCATTGTCTATGAGAGTAAACAATTGAGCTAGGGGTTCTGCCCACCAATCTATATAGGTCTTAAATAATTCTATTGGTAGACCGTCTGGCCCAGGCGATTTCCCCGATTTGAAATTTTTAACTATCTCTCTAATTTCCACTTCTTCTACCCTTGGCCACTCCTGGAGTTTATTGATTTTATTTATAGCGGTCTCATTTCCTTTAAGTTCACTGTGTAGATTGTTAAATACAGATGTAAAGTATTGGGACCATTTGGATTCTGCAATTGGTGGTTGGGCTAGTTGATTTTCGGCTTTCAGTCCTCCGTACACTAGGTTCCAGAACGCTTTGTTGTTTTTACTCTGAATTGAGTCAAATAGTTGTAGCCATTTTTGGGTTGCATATTTCTGTTTCTTTTCGGCCAGAATGTAATGATATTTTCTTTTTTCATCAAGATAAGAGGGCTCTAGTTTAGTGCGATTATTTTTAAATGTTTGACGCAGTTTTCTTTTTAGCTGGAAACATTCATCGTCAAACCAGGGGCTAGCGCTGTGTTTAAGTATCCAACCTTTAAGTGGAGTACTAAGCTCTACAAACATTTGGAAGATTTCATTATAAGTTTTCAGAATATCACTGCAGGGATTAGTGGTCTTTAAATTGGATAATACTTGTTTTCTCAGGTTGGCTGTAAGTTTTTGCCCCACTGCTGCACTCATTTCCTGAGACCATTTTAATTGAGTCATTTGTTTGTATTGAGAAGGTTCTATGATATTGTACTTAGTTATTTTGGTTTCGTTCTTTAAGTTTATAGACAGCGAGAGTGGCTGATGGTCGCTTTCAGTACGCGTTCCAATTTTGAGGTCCATGATCGAATTTATAATATTATAAGGGGCAAGAATATAGTCGATGATACTGCATCCTCGGGGGGAGAAGTATGTAAACTCCCCGCTTCTATCGCCTTCTGTTGAGCCGTTCACAATCTGCAAATTAAAGTTGTTACATAATTCAAGTAGGCGTAAGCCTTCGTTGTTTACAACCCTATCTCTGGAGGAACGTCCTATTTTCAGGGCATGTGCGATATCATTATCAGTATTCCAATTTAATTTGCTACATAGTTGTTCATTGTTGGTTCCCACTCTAGCATTAAAATCACCTGCTATTATCAGTGAAGCATTTGGGTATTTATCGGTCAAATTTTCTATATAGAAGGTTAGCTGTGATTTGGTGCGCGAATTCCATTCACATCCTGGGGCAAAGTTTGCAACCAGGAGCAGCTACTTCCGGGTTAGTGGAGCTTGTAACCTGAAGCGTTCGTAGCCAGAGGTACCACTGTATAAGGGGCGTTCAGCAGCACTGACAAATGCCCTAGCTACACCCGGCCCCTCATTTTCTAGGTGCATTGGGGGCAGTGAATCAACACCCTCCAGCAGGAAAGTTAACGTGGGGCACCCCGTTCCACGCAGGAGCAAGGCCACTGGGTGTCTAAGTGCTACCACAGCCTGCCCCAATGGGAGCAAATGCCTGACTAGGGAGCTGCCTTCTATGCAATGCGACCATTTTGTAGGCCTCACTTTGTTTGATTAGCTAAAATTAAGGAGTTTGCATAACGGGACTCTTTCATGGGGCGGGGAGGGGAAGAGTTTTATTGCTTCAAAATCACAAGAAATGCAGAAGAACTTGGCTGGAGAGAAGTGTTTCCTTTGTTGCCCCGTGTTATTGGCCGAAGCGATGGCTAAGGCGGCTCCCCCTCTGTCCAGTCCCTGGGGCGTCCGAATCCTCCTTCTCGGCAGTGGGGAGCTTATGGGGGGCGCGGCAGCTCGGGAGCCCCCCCCCCCGAGGCAGCCGATAAAGCTCCCTGGGAGGGACGGAGGGCAACAGGGAAGCCTGGCGTGGCCCCTTCAGCTCCGCGGCGGACGATAAAACAGCGCTCCCAAGTTCCCTGGCAATAAACCCCCGGCGCGGGGTCTCCCTGCTGCCTCCCCCCGTTTCATTTGAGCCGCCTCTCAGACGGGCCTCTTTCTTGTCCTGAAGGGGATGAGAAAGTCCAGAGGGACAGAGAGAAGTACTCTTCCCTTTCCTGCCCATACTTTTCTCCCGGAGCTCCGCTTACCTCCTCCGCCTCCGGCAGAGCCATCTTGCGCGGGGCTCCTTCTTGGGCCCCAGCCCCGCCATCCCTTTAAAGGCGCAGCTTCCCCCAAAGGGCTCTGGGAGTTGTAGTTTGTGGGGTGCTGAGAGGAGGAGACTGCGAACTGCAGCTCTGGGAAGGGAACTCTCAGCGCCCTCCACAAACTACAGCTCCCAGAAACCTTTGGAGGAAGGCCGGCCTGGCGCTTGAAATGGGTGGCGTGCCCATGGCCTCGGTCCCAAGGGTGCTGGGGCAGGTGCGGCTGGGCCCTCTTGTGTTTAGGAGACGGGGCCCCTTCGGATAAGGACACCCGGTGGAGCACAATGAACCAACGGGGCTTAATGGCAAGAGGAAGAATTGCCATTCCATTTCATAAGCGCTTGGGTTGCAATTTCCATTAGAAACGGGGCTTCCTTCTGAGTAGACAAGCACCGGATCACACTCTGAACTGCTTTACAGTTGGTGGATGAGAGAATATAGACCTCAGATTCAGGGGCTCTGACTTGTTAAAGACAAGAAAACAGTTTGCGGGTGTCCTGTGAAATCACAGAAGCATCACCAGTTGGGTGGTACCTCCTCCCCCCTCCTGTATTTGACTGAGCCTGTGCTTTTTTCAGCAACCAGCTAGGCAGCAATTAAACAGGTGAAGCTTTATCTGTCACTTAACTCTGTGCCAAGCAAACCTCCTAGTGTATAATGTTAAAGGGGAATGAGCAGGTCTGCTTTATTTGAATGAATGACATCCCTGCGCAGGACTTTTACTTTCTTACTTTCTCTCCCCCCCCCCCTTTCAATAATGTTGTTATGGTGTAAAAGGCTCTAGAGAACCACTTAATGCAAACATTGCTTTTACCAGACAAGCAACCACAACAGCGATGCCTCGTGTAATAAATAAGTGAACGAACAGGTTCTGTCCACCGCCGCTGCCACTTCATGGCTGACTGCATTAGGAAATGAGATTTTTATAACGGCCTGGCTGGAAGCAAACAAATGACCCAACCCTAGTTAGATTTACTGCCGCATCTTCCCTGTCATGATTATTATAAGCCCTGTTTGGCTGTGGAGAAGCAGGAAGGAGAATGAGCTTTGGGAGTGGTGGGGTTTTAATAAGCGGGCTGGGTGGGCACCCACACCTCACAGTGGGTTGGGAAATTTAAATATAATGGAACTTTAACAATGCAGTCCTATATATGTCTATTCAGAGATAACCCCCACTGAGCACAATGGGACTTACCCCCAGGTAAGCATGCGTTGGAGTGCAGCCTAAGTAATTTGGCCATATTAAAGGGGTCCCAAGCATGGCCTCCTTTAGTTCTGTGCTCTTCACCCCAGTAACTAGAGCTCTGGTCAGAAGCTAGTTCTGGCCAAGGCCAGGTCTCCTGGCCTCAAAGGCCACACTCCAAGTCTCTCCTTTCTCATGACAAAGGTCACATTTCTGGATGCACTAAATGACTCTGCCCTAGAACACCTGGCTGTTAAAAGAAGGAAGTTTGCAGACCTGAAGCTGCAACCCCAGAGTCGGCCACGACCTTTACCTTTACTAGGAAGTGTGTTGGCCAAGGGCTTTCCCTCACTCTCCACCCCTGAAGACAGACATTCCCCCAAAATGATGAATGTTTTCTTCTGAGCATGCAAGGCTCTACTGCTGTCCTTCCTTATTTCAAAAGGGAATTTGGCAATCTGGATTTATGTCTTGATTATCTCTCGTCACTGCATAATTATGTCTGTTGGCAGGAGTACCAGCAGCCGATATCTAGCCTGCCATGGTTCCTCCCCAGAAGTCCGCCCCTGGGTCTGATCTTGAGTGGCACCCAGGACCTGGTGCGAGAGGTGAGTGTTGTTGAGCCTGTTGGGAGCAGTGACCAAAGTGCTATGAAATGAAACAAACATGCAAATGGCCAGTTGCCAAGAAAATCCAATAGAGTCACATTTGACTTCAAAAGAAGAAACTTCCCCCAAATAAGTTGAAAGGCAAAGCCAGGAGCTCCTTGTCAGGAATGACAAGGTTCTACTCCCTGGTTGCAAAGCTGGTTTGAAGGGAATCCTCTGGTGGGCCTCCTTCCTGGTTCTGGTGCCCACCCACCCCCGACACATCCACTTTCATTTCCCACAATGCTCCAGAGCCATGCTATGTCTGGGATACTGTGATGAATTAAAATGGCCAGCTGCCAGTTTGTGGCCCAGGGAGAAGGTGGGTGCTGGGGTGTCTGCAGCTGTTCCAGAGTGGCAGGTGCTGAGAGATGACCTGCCCAGCTGGGGATCCTGCAGCAGGCTGGACCAGCTCCATACAAACGTGTTGCTGTTGCTCGTACTGTAGTCTTATAATGCCACCAGAGTATATGGTGCTACACAAGGAATGAGATTCTAGGCTTCTGCCCCATGGAGCTCAAATTCTGTGGAGCTAAAATTCTACCCAGGTTGCAGGTCAGGACCATCCCAGACTTTGAATTTTCAGGGCCCAGACTTGAGACCCAGGGCTGACCCCCCCCCCTGGTGACATCACAGGGGCAGGCCCCAGAGATGGAAAGTAATTGGGAGAGGGGAGCAGAGGACAGCAAATTCCTTCAGAGTGTCTGTACTGTAATTTGCAGTTGCTGGGATGAAGCTTGCAAGCTGCATGCACAGCACTCTTAATCATTTTTACCATGATCACTAAAGGCGTTCTCTCCTCCACCTGCCACCTGGAGGGGGCCAGGCAACCTGGAGACAGACCAGGAAAGGCAACGCAACACTCCAGGGAGAAAACAGGAAGTGGGGGCCGAACTGGGATGGAAGAGTTTCAGAGCTGTGATCCCTGGCTTTCTTGGACTTGGTTGCTTGAATGCCAGTAGCACATCACAACACTTGGGGTGGATGCTGGAACCTTATGGATGATGCCCTTTCTCCATCAACTCTGTGAGATAGCTGGCTGTTAAGCTCCCTTTTACAGGTGCACACCCACCTCCAGCAGTTATCGGATGGAAACAGAACCTACCAGCTGTAACATCCATAATATCAAGATATTGTTTCCTGCAGCCAGCGAGAGACGTTAATGGAGGCAACATCCTATCTGCTTATTGACTCTGCCATAGCCTGTTGTCTGTTGCTTTAAAAGGCAAGGACTGCCTTTCTCTCTGGGTGAAAGGCAGAGCAGAAGGCAAATACTCTTTTCCTAATGCACTTTGTTCTCAGTTGTTCAAAAGATGCCTCCATAGCTGCAACATGGAATATGGCAACCTCTTGGTGCCTTATTGTTCATAGGCTGGAATCTGGGCACATGCGCACCACAGGCAAGATGCAGTCCACCCCCTCACTTAGAAAATGAACTCCAGCAGCTCCTGCCAACAAGAAAAAGAAGGCGGCAAAACCAGGGGTTTCAGGGTGCCAGAACTGTCTCAGGCAAACAGGAGCAAATGCAGAGGAGGCGCTGAGAGCGTGGCCTGCCCAAGGTCACATAGTGCACCCACAGTCGAGGCAGCGGGAGACTCCATCTGCATCCATGGAGCTGCGCGGCTGCCGAGAAGCGAAGCAAGCCCAGCCTAGGTCTGGACAGTTCTCCACCACAACAACCTCGCCCCATTGCTAAGATTACCTGGGCAGCCATCCCGAAGGCCGTTTCAAACAATGGTTCCAGCTAAGCCATTCAGAGCTCGCTTGGCGAGTTGCTTAGGATCCATCCAGCGTAGCCTCAACACGATGCCGTGAGTTATGAGAAGCGGCTCTTCCGTCCCAGTGGAGAAAGCTCAATAATTCATGCTGCATGTCGGTGGCTTTGCCCTTCGAGTCCCAGGGAGGTGAGTATTGGCTGCTTCTCCAGATAAGAGTGAGAAACCGGACCTTCCTAGAGATTATATTGCAGCCACTGCTGATCTTTGATTAGCCACAGGTACATTACAGGCTGAGCATGGAAATAAGCCAGAGATCACAAAAGGGATCGAGCTGAAAATGTCACTCTTCCCTCGTGACACCCCCCTCCCTCCCATCGCCCACCACCCCAAATCACTGGAACCAACAGAGGCCAGTGTGCTTTTTGGAGCTCAGAAGCCAAGGAAGCCCAACTAAGCCACAGCCTTCATGGTGAATAATGCATAGCTGGTGAGCAAAGTCACAGGATCTCTTGCCAAGTTGGGTCCAAGGCAGGCGGTGCTTAAAAATTAAAAGTGCAGAGAACTGGGCTAACAATAAGACCAAGAAGTTAATGTTTAATGTGCTCAATAACTCACAAGACATGATAATTCTGACTCCCGCTTCTCACCTGGGGAAGTGAATTTACAAAAGGAATGTCTGCAAATCTTTTTTCACTCTTAAACTCAGATGATGCCCAATCCAATTTGTATTATCATGGACACAGACCAGCCTCTAAGTTACAGGCAATTACAAATGCAATTTGCAATTTACAGACCAGTAGAAGACTATTAGGAACTATCAGCACAGCAAACGACTAAGATAGGCATGTGCTTTGTCACACATTCAGTGGATTGCTGCATTGCTAGCGTGCTTGGTAAAGAGATTTAATATTCCAGTTCCTAGTAATGCTTGCTGATGCCCTGAATTTTGCCACTTTAGTAGTGATTTGTTTACAGCACCTGACAAAAGGACAGCGGTAAAATTACCTGATCTGCCTAGGAATTTAGTTAAAATGGGTGTAATACCTGAAAGCTGTTAAATGGAAGATAGAGCAGGCTTGTCTTTTCCTGCTCCAGAGGGCAGGATGGGGACCAATGGATGTTTCATGTTTTATTTTGTTGGAAGGCGCCCAGAGTGGCTGGGGCAACATATAAATAAATTGTTGTTATTGTTATTGTTAAAATGGCAAGAAATGTGATTCCAACTAAACATCAGGAAGATCTTACTTGTGGTAAGAGTGGAATGGTCTCCTTCAAGAGGTTGTAGACTCTCCTTCCTTGCATTGCAGGGATTGGACTAGATCACAATCAGGATCCCTTCCAACTCTATGAGTCTTCAAATTTTCTACGATTCTACAATTCTATGACTCTACAAATTTTCAGGTGTAAATAGTACAGAGGGAGTCCAATTTTGATTCAGAAAACTGTCAAACAGCTCTTACTGTCAGAAAGTTCTTCCTGATGTTTAGTCTGAATCTCCTTTCTTGTAACTTGAAGCCATGGGTTTGAGTCCTAACCTCCAGAGCAGGAGAAAACAAGCTTGCTGCATCTTCCATGTGACAGCCCTTGAGATATCTGAAGATGGCTATCATATCTCTTCTCAGTCTCCTCTTTTCTAGGATAAACATCAGCAGCTACTTCAACTGATCCTCTGCACACCTTCCAGCTTATCAACATCTTTCTTAAATTGTGGTGCCTAGAATCATCGGTATAGCCAAGATTTTTGTTAGGGGGCAGGCTTTTGTTTGGGGGGGTGCAGAACCTCAGATTTGTATTGATTTGTATTGATTTAGGGGGGCAGCTGCCCCCCTACCCTTCCTTGGCTATGCCCATGCCCAGAATTGGACACAGTATTCCAGGTGTGGTCTGACCAAGGCAGAATAGAGGGGTTCTATTACTTCTCTTCATCTGGACACTAGACTTCTGTTGATGCAGCCGAGAATAGCATTAGCTTTTTCTGCATCTGCATCACACTGTTGACTCATGTTAAGCTTGTGGTCCACCAAGACCTCCGGATCTTTTTTATATGTACTGCTAGTAAGCCAGGTGTTCCCCATCCTATATTTGTTTATCTGGTTCTTCCTGCCTAAGTGCAGAACCTGACATTTGTCCCTATTGAAATTCATTTTGTTAGCTTGCGCCCAGTTCTCCAATTTGTTGAGGTCATTTTGAATTTGGAATCTGTCTTCTGTGGCATTAGCTCCCCCTCCCAGTTTGGTGTCATCTGCAAATTGGATAAACATCCCCTCAATTCCTTCATCCAAGTCGTTTATAAAGTCGTTGAACAACAGTGGGCCCAGAACAGAGCCCTGCATCACCCCATTTATTACTTTTTTCCTGGATGATGAGGAACCAATAATGAGTACTCTTTGGGTTTGGTCAGTCAACCTGCTACAAATCCACCTGTTACCTCATTCAACCCACATTTTACCAGCTTCATCACAAGAATATCATGGGGAACTTTGTCAAAAGCCTTGCTGAAATCAAGATATACTACATCCACAGCATTCCCCAGATCCACCAAGCTTGTGATTCCACCAAAGAAAGAAACTAGATTTCTTTTCAGGCAAGAAAAGTGTACCAGAATTTACATAGAATCTTAGAGTTGGAAGGGACCCCAAGGGTCATCTAGTCCAACCCCCTGCAATGCAGAAATCTCAGCTAAAGCATCCATGACAGAGGGCCATCCAACCTCTGTTTAAAAACCTACAAGGAAGGAGAGCCCACAAACTCTCGTGGGAGTCTGTTCCACTACCAAACAGCTCTTACTGTCAGAAAGTTTTCCCTGATGCTTAGTTGGGATTTCCTTTCTTGCAACTTGAAGCCATTGGGTCGAGTCCTGCCCTCCAGAGCAGGAGAAAACAAGCATGCTCCCTCCTCCATGAGACAGCCCTTGAGATATTTGAAGATGGCTATCAAATCTCCCCTCAGTCTCTTCTCTTCCAGGCTAAACATACCCAGCTCCTTCAAGCACTCCTCATAAGCAGGGGCGGAGGAAGAGGGGGCGGTGGGGGCGGGCCGCCCCAGGTGTCACCACTGAGGGGTGTGACAAAATGCCGGGCGGCACTCGCCGTGGGGCTTGCACCCGTGCCTGAGCTATGCATCTCTCCTGAGCGAGATGTGGTGGCTTGGGTGCACCACTGCCCAAATGGTCCACCCGCTGCCTCCCGCCGCCCCAGCTGTAGGGCGGCTGAATGGGAGGAGGCAGGCAGACTCCTCGGAGGCCCCACGGAGCCAGCTGGTCCCGCCTTCAGGCACACCGCCCCAGGCACCCGATCGGCTTGCTCCACTGCTACTCATAAGGCTTGGTTGATCCCTTGATCCTCTTGCTTGCCCTCCTCTGCACACCCTCCAGCTTCTCAACATCCTTCTTACATTGTGGTGCCCAGAACTGGACACAGTGTTCCAGGTGTGGTCTGGAATAGAGTGGGACCATGACTTCCCTTGGCCTAGACCAGGGGTCTGCAACCTTTAAGACAAAAAGAGCCACTTGGACTCGTTTCCGAAGGGAGAAAAAAAACTGGGAGCTGCAAAACAAGCCAAATGTAAATAACCACACATTCTTCCCCTTCCCCCATTCTCTCTCTTTTCCCTGAGTCTATTTCAGATAGCAAAGAGGGGTATGGTACCTCTCATATCCATTTTTTGCAAAGCACCATGTGCATAGAGGGCATTATACAAATTAATACATAGAAAAGTGTCTGTCCCTCCCTGCAGTTCAACTCCCTCTCTTTTTACTAACAGTACATATCCATTCCTTCTGCTGGTGCAACTTTCTCATCATTTCTACATAGCAGCATTTATAAATCAGTGCCAGAGAAACTGGGTGAAAGGAAGGTGAGAGGGAAGAGATATGAATATTTATATGTGTATATGTATACATACATACACCTACACAATTACAGGTTTGAAGCCAACTTAAAATAAGCAAAGGAATCTGTAGTGCTTTCCATGGGATCCGGGGACATGTCAGCTAATACTCTTCCCTTTCTTCGTCATTTGCTTGTCTCTGCAGCAAATCTCAAGGGGAAGGGAGAAGGGCAGGAATTGCATAGGCAGGAGAGAACGGGGGAAATCCCACATGCAGGATTTTGGTGCCTAACAGCCCCCCTCCCTCTGCAATTGCTCTCATGCTCCCCCCGCCTCTCCTGCTGGCTACCTCTGGACCCCCTCCTCGTCACTGACGTTATTCACCCCTTCCTCCCTGACAGGGAGGGCGGGCCCATTTTGTGGTTCACCTCAGGTGCTCTCCCTCAACTCGGCGGCCACTCAGAAGCAAGGCACGGAAAAAGATCCCGAAGCACCACTGCCACCCCCCCCACACACCCCGCCCTGCCATCTCGAGCGCTCTCTCTCTCTCCCCCTCACCTCAGGTGCCTCGCGCGCGGGGCTGAGGATAGCGTGGCCTGGGTGGGCGGGGGAAGCTATGAGCCATGAAGCCGCCTGGCAGAACTTCCCTCCGGCGGCAGAAGCAGCAGCAGCCCTTCTCTGGCCGCCGCCGCCTCTCGAGCTCCGCTGCTGCCGCTGCCTTGCTTTGCCCGGCTCGGCTGCCCAGCTCCATCCCCCTCCTCTTTCTGGCGCTTCTGCTTTTCTGCTCAGGGTCCCCGAGGATCTGCGGAGGTGCAAAGGTGCAAAAGAGCCGCATGCGGCTCCGGAGCCGCGGGTTGCCGACCTCTGGCCTAGACACTAGACTTCTGTTGCTGCAGCCTAGAATAGCATTAGCTTTTTTTGCTGCTTCCTCACATGGTTGACTCATGTTCAGCTAGTGGTCCACTAAGACCCCAATATTCTTTTCACGTGTACTGCTAGTAAGCCAGTGTAAAGGGCACACATGGTGTAAATGCATATATAAGTGAAGATAACATAAAAAAATTATAGGAGGAGGAACTGTTTTGCAAAGATGTGTATAGTAGGCTAAATTGCAGGAGAAAACTGCACTAAAGTGCTAGTGAATTTCATGAGGAGTATTTTTAAAAACATTTGCAAACCAATGTGGAGAACTAAACAGATGACTACAAAAATGAGAAGCTGAGGAGGGTTTCCCTCAAAAGATAACCCCTACCTGCAAACAACCCCCCTAAAATCATACAACAGCAACACCTCAACAATGACCCCAAATTGTTTTTTAAAAGAGAAATTTAAAAAATAAGTGGAAGAGGCAGGGTGCCTTGTTGGGCTCCAGGGGGGATGATTTCTCAGAGATTTGCAATGCCCATGGGCACATGTTGGGAACCCCTGTTTTTTATGTATTTGATTTTTATTTTCCTGGAGGCCCCCCAAAAGACATTATGAGAACCTGTATTCCCACACATGAACAACTAACAGCAGTATACATCTGTAAAACACATTCTTATTAAGTGATCCACAAGTTAATGTAAACCTTTGGGACTGGTCTTTGGTTTTCTGGAGAATTTCTGAACAAAATAAAGCTCCCCCTTTCTCCCGCCAAGGTGTCCCTTTGTGCTTTGTTCCTCTAGCTGGTCTTAACTTGTGGATCAATCTTCCCATAAGGGCAAGAGGCTATCCTCTTTTGTACCAGGGATTCAGGGCTGCACCTTTTAAGTCATTCCGGAATGCAGCTATAACCATTTATGCTGCCCCTAAGAGAAATCCCAGTTAGTGATTTATCCACCTAGTCCTGATTCTCATTTAAATACAGATTCAGTAATGCAAGGGCTGCAGACTTTGCGACATGCTGTTGAGTAATTTTACTTAATTCATTACTATCTAGATGGCTTCCCCTTTCCTCAATTTAATCCCCACAACAACCCTGCAAGGTAGGTCAGGCTTAGAAGCAGTGACTGGCCCCCAAGGCTGCCCAGTGAGCTTCATGGCCAAGTGAGGATTTGAACCCTGGTCCCTGCCAGGTTTTAGTCTGACACTCTAGTCTAACCGCTACACAGCACTAGCTCTATTTCATTAAACCCTGAGTAAAATACTTGTTGACACTTTAAACACTTGCTCATTAAACACTTGTTCCCCCCAATCTGCCACCTTCGGACATGCCCACCACAAGTGCCTATAGCTGCCTCTCTCCCAGCCCCTCGCCAGGACACAGAGCCCCCATTCTAAGGCTTTGCTGGTTGTACTTTTGCTCTTGGGAGGTGGGGTTCTTAGAAGCCAGATGCCTAAGGAAAGTGCTTCAGACCCCACGCCTCATCCTCTTTTCTGCCATGCTCCCTTTAGGGCGATGGGCCAAGCGCCACTCTGGAACCTGCAGCATTTTTCTGGCAAATGCTCTAATTATTCCTATTGCGTTTTACAGCCTGCATTCAGCTCCATGCCATCCTACCTCCATGCAGAGAGATCTCCGACCCGTTATTCTTTCCAGGAGTTCGGATTCCTGCCTTGCTCTGACATGATGAATGACTTTTGAGCAATCTGATACGTGCCGTGCCCCTCCGTCTTGCACACCCATTCCATTGCCAGTTGTCTTAAATGACCAGATCCGAACGGCATTGTTTGCAGTCAGACAAAATGGAAAGAGGAATTCCTTACCACATGCCTGGATGTCTCTTGTTCGAATTTAATTGAATTCTTGCTTGTGCTAAAACAGCCATCAATTATTCAAGGCCGCATTCATTAATTCTAAATATTACAAGTAATAAGTGGGGTGTTATTGCACCGTTAAGGATTCAGGCAGATAAATGCACCTGCTTGTTGCATTTTAATCCTGCATATTTGATCAGTCATCAAGCCTGGAAAGGATTTAGCCTGCTGCAGCTCATGAGAGATGGGAAATGGATATTTATTTTACAGAGAGCTAGTTACCAATCTAGTCAACAGTGTGATGCAGCAGCAAAAAAGAGAGAAATGAATGCTGTTCTAGAGTGCAACAACAGAAGAATATAATGTCCAGATCAAGGGAAATAACAGTATCTCTCTCTTCTGCCTTGGTCAGACCCCGCCTAGAACAACACTGTGTTCAGTTCAAGGAAGGCATTGGCAATCTGGAAGGTGTGTAGAGGATGGCAACCAGGATGATCCAGGGTTTGGAAACCAAGGTGGAATCTACACACATATAAAAAGCGTTCTGAAAATGCTTTTTTAAAACCGTTTTTTAAAAATACATTGAATTTTCAATAAGGCTCACCATCACCATCCAGTGTCACACTTAAAACATTTTATGTGCAGCTGTATAGCTGAGTTCCAAGCCTTAAGAGGAACAGCTGAGGGAGCTGAGTATGTTTAGCCTGGAGTCTGGAGAAGAGGAGACGGAGAGGAGATATGATGGCCATCTTCAAATATCCCAAAGGCTGTTACACAGAAGATGGAGCAAGCGTGTTTTCTCCTGCTCTGGAGGGTAGGACTCAAACCCGTGGCTTCAAGTTACAAGAAAGGAGATTCAGACTAAACATCAGGAAGAACTTTCTGCCAGTAACATTGGTTTGACAGTGGAACTGTTTCCTTCCACTCAGGGTCCCTTCCACCTCTACAATTCTATGATTCTATTATCACTAGCATTGCTTAAAAGAGTAAATAAAACACACAGAGGTCCCATTGGCAAGAGGGGAAATCTTTACTTACGGTGTTTCCATCTTTATGAGATCGGCTGCCTTGTGCATTTTTCCTGACTATCTGTTAGTCTGAGCCCTGCCCTCTGCTGATGGGGGGACTGCAAGGTATACACAAGACTGACTTAGTGACACAAGAGAGCATCCTCAGAAGACAATGTCCACCACAAACACCCCCCTCTGTGCTAGAATGCCGGCTTTCCTAAATACTAATTCAACAAGCACATTAAATCTTATCAAGTCTGCAAGTTAGTATTGTAATAAATGAAAATCTGCCCTTATTCCCTTATGGGGGAATAAGAGCCCTTATAGAGTCTTTTGCAGGTTCTCCATCGGTCGGAGAAAATAACAGCCCAACCAGAGAATATTGAGAAGCAAAGCAGCTGAAAAGCCTGATCTTTATTCAACTGTTGCAATAGGATGCTCCCCTCACACACAGGAAAGGAGGAGGACCCCAAACAAAGGTGTGCCCGCCCTTATATAGACATTTTTAATTGCCTGCCCTGGAGTCCAAGACCACCCTCAGAAACATCATACCTACATCACAGAAAGGGTGTAGCTCAAGAGAAATCTGAGTTCGTTGTTTACCTCCTGTCTGGCAGGTTACCTGTTAATGCTCACTTGATTGGATGCCCTGGGGAGCCTGGCCAGTCTTTTGTAATGATAACTACTTAGTTCCTGAGCCAGGTCACAGGCTCACCCTATTCATACACAGACATACCCTTAAGACAGGATTTGTGAATGAAAAGATAATGGAGAGGCTTTTCCATTTTCCTTGACCTTGCAGAGAAATCATTTGGTCAGTTTGGGAGTCAAAATGGTTTCCAGGCTGTTTTCCTGTGCTGCTTCAGACATGTGCCACTGTATTCTGCTCTGGTCAGACCACACCTGGAGTACTGTGTCCAGTTCTGGGCACCACAATTCAAGAAGGACACTGACAAACTGGAACGTGTCCAGAGGAGGGCAACCAAAATGGTCAAAGGCCTGGAAACGATGCCTTATGAGGAACGGCTAAGGGAGCTGGGTATGTTTAGCCTGGAGAAGAGGAGGTTAAGGGGTGATATGATAGCCATGTTCAAATATATAAAAGGATGTCACATAGAGGAGGGAGAAAGGTTGTTTTCTGCTGCTCCAGAGAAGCGGACACGGAGCAATGGAGCCAAACTACAAGAAAGAAGATTCCACCTAAACATTAGGAAGAACTTCCTGACAGTAAGAGCTGTTCGACAGTGGAATTTGCTGCCAAGGAGTGTGGTGGAGTCTCCTACTTTGGAGGTCTTTAAGCAGAGGCTTGACAACCATATGTCAGGAGTGCTCTGATGGTGTTTCCTGCTTGGCAGGGGGTTGGACTCGATGGCCCTTGTGGTCTCTTCCAACTCTATGATTCTATGTGGTTCATATATTTATGTACGTGTTTGCTTGGTACACTTATGAACATTTATTATATATAGACCTGAATTTCTGGAGAAATTGTAAATGAATCCAGTTATCATCACTGGTCCTGCTGTAAGGAAAGGTACGATTAGCTCTTTACATTGACGCCCCCCCACCCAAATATACTCCTCAAATATACTTAGAAGAGACAGCTTATGTTACAACCTGCGATTGTGGGAAACCAGAGCCTAGACTTCCCATTTAGGGTTTTTAATGTTGCAATTCTTAACACCCTTTGCGGAGAGGGGGACCCTGCTTTCCAATACTCATGCACAGAAATGAGCACACATCTGGAGAGGATTTCATCAGAGTCACCCAAGCTGGCCTTTGCTGTGGGAGAGCATCCTTGGGGGCTGAGGAGAAGCCCCTGTGTCCTGCCAATCACCTTGGAGGGACTCTGGAGAGGAAGAGCAGAAAGAGATGTAACGTCACGCAATCCTGTTCCTTTGGCTTGTGTCTGCTTGCAGCATCTGTTCCAGATCAGGACTCTGTCCCTTTCTGCCTCCCTTCTGACATGCCCCTCCTGAAGAATGTGGCAGCCCAACATCAGCTGAGGTCTGAATGAGCTCATTGTTGCCCCTGTTATTCTGGTCATAATCTCCAACTCTCTTTCCTGGATTTTTTTTTGGTGGGGGGACAACGACAAAGGTGACAACAGAGATTAAGCCCTCTGCGGGGCTGCTATACCTTCACTCTTACTTTTGTGAATACTTCTCATCTTTTAGGTTTTTTTTAAAGACTATCATTTAGAGCTGGGCTGTAACAAAAGCTTTGCAAAAACAGAGGTCTTCTCAGCAAGCATTTGCTCTTGGGCTGCCTGAACTGCCAAGCCTCTCAGCCTAGGACTGTCCAGGGGAAGGGGCTGTTTTTGGCGCTCATTGCTAATGGGAAATAGAAATCACAGGGCCTTGTGAAACTGAAGCATGCATGAGTTCAGAAAATGTTCTGGGACTTCTTCAGATCTTAACATTCACCAGAGGTGGGGTAGAAATTTGGTTTGGTTTGCATTTTAATGTGGACTGGTCTCATTCTCAAAACAATATGCAAACCAGAGTGCAGCTTGCCTTTAAAATTTGCACTTCTCCAGATTTTACAGTGCAGAAAAATGTGTTCAAACATGCATATTTATGGGACAATTTAATTTTTTCTTTATTATTAAAAGCTAAAATAACATTTAAACTGTATTATATTTGGGGGAAATTCTTTTTAAAATGTGTTATATTAGGCAAAATCACATGCAAAGGTGTGTTTATTAGGAGGAAGAGAGTTTTAATGTTTAAAAGTTCAACATATATAGATATTTAACACAAATGAATGTGGAAATGTGTTGGACTGGAAATACTGGAAAATGAAAAATTTAGAGAAACGTAAATTGACAGATCTAACCATCCCTGCCATCCACCTTGAATTACAATGGAAGCATTTACAATGGAATTACAATGGAAGGTTGCAGGCAGCTTTACCTGCAGCAATTGCATGTTGATTGCCCTTTTAAAAGACAAAGTTCAGCAACTGGAGGAACGTGTAGCTACGCTCCAAAGAATCAGAGAGCTGGAGCTCTTCTTGGAAGCAACAGAGCACACCGTCTCCACCAGAGAGGAGACAGGGGACTCCCCTGAGAAGGAGGATAGTTCAGCAACACAGGAGCCAGATATATGGAGAAACGTGACTCAAAGAAGTAGGAGGCCCAGGGTTCACTCTGATTGTTTAGAAATACACAATCGCTTTGAGGTCCTCTCCCCTAGCATGGAAGACGAAGAGCAGACTCCATTTGAGGATCTCTCCCTCATTACAGTCGATCAGGTATATGAAGACGAGCAGCAAAGTCAGTCCTCAGGGAATGTGCAGGCGACCTTGGAACAGCCAGCTCACAGAAGAACCCCGACCAAACCCAAGAGGAGGCGTGTAGTGGTGATAGGGGATTCCCTACTGAGGGGAACAGAAGCAGTGATCTGTGGGCCTGACAAGATGTCTCGGGAAGTATGCTGTCTCCCCGGGGCTAAGATCCAAGATGTAACTGAACGACTGCAAAAAATCATAAAACCCACTGACGAATACCCCTTCCTCTTGGTTCATGTGGGAACCAATGACACTGCAAGCAATAGCCTCCAGAAGATCAAAAGAGACTACGAGGCTCTCGGCAGGAAATTGAAGCAACTAAATGCACAAATTGTCATCTCGTCTGTCCTCCCAGTTGAACGACGTGGCCCAGGGAGAGAGGGGAAAATAGTGGAAGTGAACAGCTGGCTTCGCAAATGGTGTAAACAGGAACGGTTTGGATTCTTAGATCACGGACTGCAGTTTCTTGAAGATGGACTTCTGGCAAGTGATGGGCTGCACCTCACAACGGTTGGGAGAAATGTTTTTGCCAAAAATCTCAGAAACCTCATCAGGAGGGCTTTAAACTGACTAATGTGGGGGAGGGAGACAGTGCTCCTGAAGGTAGGAGTCTATCAATTAATGAAGATGATCATCCAAATGTCATAGACCAAATGGAGATGTATTCAAGTCTCCAGGGCCAGATGAACTGCATCCAAGAGTATTAAAAGAACTGGCAGATGTGATCTCAGAACCACTGGCAGTCATCTTTGAGAATTCCTGGAGAACAGGCGAAGTCCCGGCAGACTGGAGGAGGGCAAATGTTGTCCCTATTTTCAAAAAGGGGAAAAGAGAGGACCCAAATAATTACCGCCCAGTCAGTCTGACATCAATAGCAGGGAAGATTCTGGAACAGATCATTAAGCAAACAGTCTGTGAGCACCTAGAAAGGAATGCTGTGATCACCAATAGTCAGCATGGATTTCTGAAAAATAAGTCATGTCAGACTAACCTGATCTCGTTTTTTGACAGAATTACAAGCCTGGTAGATGAAGGGAACGCAGTGGATGTAGCCTACCTTGATTTCAGCAAGGCATTTGACAAGGTGCCCCATGATATTCTTGTAAAGAAGCTGGTAAAATGCGGTCTTGACTATGCTACCACTCAGTGGATTTGTAACTGGCTGACTGACCGAACCCAAAGGGTGCTCATCAATGGTTCCTCTTCATCCTGGAGAAGAGTGACTAGTGGGGTGCCACAGGGTTCTGTCTTGGGCCCGGTCTTATTCAACATCTTTATCAACGACTTGGATGATGGACTCAAGGGCATCCTGATCAAATTTGCAGATGACACCAAACTGGGAGGGGTGGCTAACACCCCAGAGGACAGGATCACACTTCAAAACGACCTTGACAGATTAGAGAACTGGGCAAAAGCAAACAAGATGAATTTTAACAGGGAGAAATGTAAAGTATTGCACTTGGGCAAAAAAAATGAGAGGCACAAATACAAGATGGGTGACACCTGGCTTGAGAGCAGTACATGTGAAAAGGATCTAGGAGTCTTGGTTGACCACAAACTTGACATGAGCCAACAGTGTGACGCGGCAGCTAAAAAAGCCAATGCAATTCTGGGCTGCATCAATAGGAGTATAGCATCTAGATCAAGGGAAGTAATAGTGCCACTGTATTCTGCTCTGGTCAGACCACACCTGGAGTACTGTGTCCAGTTCTGGGCACCACAATTCAAGGAGGACACTGACAAACTGGAACGTGTCCAGAGGAGGGCAACCAAAATGGTCAAAGGCCTGGAGACGATGCCTTATGAGGAACGGCTAAGGGAGCTGGGCATGTTTAGCCTGGAGAAGAGGAGGTTAAGGGGTGATATGATAGCCATGTTCAAATATATAAAAGGATGTCACATAGAGGAGGGAGAAAGGTTGTTTTCTGCTGCTCCAGAGAAGCGGACACGGAGCAATGGATCCAAACTACAAGAAAGAAGATTCCACCTAAACATTAGGAAGAACTTCCTGACAGTAAGAGCTGTTTGACAGTGGAATTTGCTGCCAAGGAGTGTGGTGGAGTCTCCTACTTTGGAGGTCTTTAAGCAGAGGCTTGACAACCATATGTCAGGAGTGCTCTGATGGTGTTTCCTGCTTGGCAGGGGGTTGGACTCGATGGCCCTTGTGGTCTCTTCCAACTCTATGATTCTATGATTCTATGATTCTATGATTCATTTATGGCAAACTGAGTATATTTTGATTTTTCAGCTCTCAGATCACACACACACACACACACAAAGCAGCAAAGAGGAATGAGATGTAATTGATTATTTAATAAATTGCACACCACTTTTCAAGGGAAAAAAATCATCCAAAATATATTTTGCAAATGACATATCAGATAAGCAATAAAATACAATTTAAGACTGCAAAGCACTGCCAAAATCTTAAAACAATATTTCAAAATGTTTCTAAAAAGCCAAGAGGACCAACGCTAATCCAGCATAATGTAAAATTATCAAAATCAGGTAAACATTGGAAAGTTATGCAGCTCAGATCAAACAAGTTGCTAAAGTTGGTGGGAAAAGGTGGAACGTCTTGAAGGCTGCAAGAGAATGAAGAGAACAACCTAAGAAGAGCCGGCTATATCCAGCCAATGGCCCACCCTCTTCTCCCAGTGGCCAAATGGATGGGCCGGCCTGGTCAGACTCTGACATCTCACGTAATCACATTCCACCGTTGTGGGGCTGCCGCTAAGAATGCCTCCATCATGAGGAAGAACTTCCTGACAGTAAGAGCTGTTTGACAGTGGAATTTGCTGCCAAGGAGTGTGGTGGAGTCTCCTTCTTTGGAGGTCTTTAAGCAGAGGCTTGACAACCATATGTCAGGAGTGCTCTGATGAGGTTTCCTGCTTGGCAGGGGGTTGGACTCGATGGCCCTTGTGGTCTCTTCCAACTCTATGATTCTATGAGCGCTTCACAGACATTTCATAGTGGATTGAGTAACTTCACTGATTGACTGTAAACTATCATCATCATTATTAAAGATTTCCTTATACTACGTCAGATTCTGGCTCCATCTAGCTCAATGTTTTCTCCTTGCAAGGCAGATGTTGTGCCACGGAGCTATGGCCCCTTCGCCTAAGAGAGTGTGTATTGTTTTGAAAATGGCCAAAAACAATAAAAGGAGCAGAATTGGTTTTCTCCTGACTCCAAAGCAGACAAAAGAGCAGGATTGTGCTGGGCACCATCCACTGTGCAGTCCTTTCCTGCCAAAGTCCGGTAGACGTGGAGCGGGAAGCCGGGATTCTCCTGGAGGGCTCCTATTCCTCAGAAGGTCTTCTGCAGATCTTCCTGAATGACTAAGCCCATTGTGTTTTATTTAACTGCAGAACTATAGGACCCAATTAAAAATAATGAGGCCCGTCTCCACCTGCCAGGCTCAGTTAGTGATAATGGAAGCTGATAGCTCCTGGAATATATTCATTTTTGTCTGATAGGTGAACTAGGGCAGGGGTCTTGGCTTGGGTCAGTGGCACATCCCTAGCAACAAAACATGGGTCATTCGCACCCAAGGGGGCCTTTAGGAACCCAGTGATTAAATAAGGAAGTAGGAAGTAAATCAAATACCCCCCCCCTCTCCGTTTCAGCTGCATTTTACTGTTTGGCTATTCATCAGATTATTCCCTCTCTTTAAGACCAATGGGAAAAATCCACTGACTGTGGACAGATGAGGAGAGGGATCCATTTGACATCACACATCCAGGGACAAAGAAAACAAGCAATGTGATTCTGGTCCACATTGAGGAGTTGTGGAAAGGTCAGTATTTCCTGCCCTGTCCCAGAACCACCATACAAGCCTAATTGTATTAGGAAAACCTGAACTTGATCGCGTTTGGGTTTAACTGAAAGAATTATTAGAAGTGCTGACATCTGCATGGCGAGATCAATATAAAATCACAGAGCTTTTAGTTAATGCACCAGGTTTCTTTTATCATTCAGCTCCCTCTTGAGGCATTAAAAAATACACATATATATTTACCCGTCAATGGAGACAGTGTGCTGGGGATATGTCCTAAATGAGAGCCACATGGGAGGAAGCAAGCCCAGTGGATGGTGTTTATTATTGGCTCAGGCCTTTCAAAACATACTATTTTGTGTGTGTGTGAGAGAGAGAGAGAGAGAGAGAGGAGGGGGGATTTGAACTTGGCCATCTGACATGACTGGTTCTTGAATTAACCTTAAGTATCTGTGCGGCGAGAGCACTCCAAACTTGGAGAAGCTGGACAGGACCTGTCATTTTGAATGAGTAATCCATCCTGAGTGCAGAGGCGAGGCAACACATTGCTTCCCCCTTCAGCCACGGAGAAGGGCAATCACTATCTGTCAGCAGCTCTTTAAACACACACACACACACTCCAAGATGGGATGCTTAACTTATTGGCAGCAATTCAGCCCTGGCACCTCCACTGTCAGCAGTGGGTGACTTTGACACTTGTTAGTAGGTGACCATGGTGCAAGCTGCGCACCACCTCCCGTCTCTCTTGGCCATGAGAATTTTTTTTAAAAAAACCCACTAACATCCTTCTCTGTGTCTAATGATGTTCCTGAGAGAGGCGAGAACAGCCTTTCCTGCGTTCTCCACCCACCTTGAGCCACTGCAAACAGCAGCCAGCAAATGCCTTAAAGGGACGCAATCCATCATCCAATAGTCCAGCACCCATTCCTTCGGATGAGATTGCGCATCATAAACAGCTTATGGTGGGAGTTTGTGTTACATCCATTGCAGAGCTAATAACAATGTGGATTCTGTGTATTTGGGCTTGAATAGACCAGTGCACAGCTACCGTGAACCATGGAGCTTGCTCCCACGGGAGGCAGAGATGGCCGCCAGCCTGGATGGCTTTGAAAGAGGAATAGAGAAATCCATAGAGCTACTGGCCAGGATGGCTGTGCTCTGCCTCCATGTGCTTCTGAAGGCCCATTGCTGGGCTCTTGCGCTTGGGGCCGGCTTGCGGGTTTCCTGAACACATCTGGTTGGACAATGTGAGAACATGGATCCTGGACTGGATGGGCCACTGGCCTGATCCAGCAACTCTTCTTATGGTCTTAGCCGCAGATTGTATCCTATTAGAAAAGTGTATATTGGAGCAATCTAAATTAGGCTGGCTGATGAAGTTCTATTACATGGGAAGAACGTGAGACATGCCCAAAGCTGTTTTGAGGGCGCAGCCATGGGGGGTGGACATGCCCCCTTCCAGGGGAGCAGCACAATGGCACCATCACCTATTCTCCTCCAGACCTCTTTTGGTGGCAGAACTTTGCAGCTATCCTGACATCATTGGGAGCAATTTTTTAAGCTTTCCCACATCACTACAAGAACACGTAGGTAGCCGGGGATGTGTGCCTGCCTTTTTGCACCATTTCCTGTGTTTTGTGTGTGTGTCCCAGGATAAGTGAATATTGGATACAGCAGCTGTTCTGATGATGCAGTTACAACATTCCTTCCCTCCTCCTCCCCCCAACTGCATCAGCATAAATTATGGGTATAGGATTGCTCTGCATGTTGCTTTTTTTCTCTATAGTTGACAACTAGGATAGCTACTCTCAAGTTATATATATAGTTTAAAAATGCACACAAAACTCAGCAGGTAGCTTGTGAATTTTTTCTCTGGTCTACAGAGTTATTAGTATCAATAAGAAAAGATTATGTAGGGAAAGAGGAAGGGGAAATGTCTGAAAGATACCAGAAATCCCCTTTTGTCCTTGTGTTCCCCATTAGTACACCCCATAACACCAGCTGGGAGGAGAGCACATCGTGATCGATTCAGCTGGTCACCCGTGTGCTACAGAAGAAGCCAAAAACCGACAAGCAGTTGGCTCATTCTCTTGCGATATTGTCACCCAGGAAACAAATCTATGATGACACAGTTACATGCATCTGTGAACCTCCTGGCCTCATAGGTCACTGGGCAAATCTCTGCAAACCCAACTGTTGACAGTTCTTCACGGGGTTCCCCACAGGAAACAGAAGGTTAATTGACCATTCCCCAAAACCATGAAGTGCTTTTGAAAATGTTAGTTTTAAATCATGGGACACAGCCCCCTGGACTACAAAAAGGAGCAAGTGCGAGAGTGGCTTGTTTCTACTAATTACTGAAATGTTGGATTTGGGGACTGGGAAGGTGAAAAAACGGTTTAATTGGATTTCCGAGTCATGTCAAAATTGAGCAGAAGCAACCTAAGAAGCGGTGGCAGGAATTGGGACAGAGACGTTTGCGGAGGGTGGGTGGATCCATCAGGCTAAAGTGCCCCTGGATAAAAATAACACCCCTGCCTCGATTGTTCCAATTTGATTAATGCCTGTCAAGGAGACGTGTGTAGAAAAGTCTCACCCTGGTCCATGCAGAATCTGGAAAGGACAAACGGGGATGAAACATTGACGACACAGCTCACATTGCAAAGGGACTGGCTTTTTACACCAACTTCATGTCCTGACAATACCCCAAAGTAGATGCCAGCAGCTCATCTGCTATCTCAACAAAATAAATAGGGAGAAACCACAGTGCTGGCATGTCCTTGTAGGTCCGTCTGTGACAGGAAGCACAGAAGACCTAAAACAATTTGAGATCTTGTGCTGGAAGAAACATCACCAACAGCTGGGGCAACAGGGCAGTCTTCCCCAGGATGGGGCTTTCCAGATGTTTTGAACTAACCCCCATGACATGACATGGAGAAAGTTGAGAAAGAATTTTCCCCCCCCTCCCTCTAGCAAGTCACGGGCATCCAATGAAGCTCAATGTCAGAACATTCACAAGTGATAAAAGAAAGCACTTATTCACGCAGCAGATTGGTTGAACTATGGAACTCGCTGCCACAGGAGGCAGGGATGGCCTTTAAAAGAGGATTGGACAAATTCATGGAGAAGGCTATCAATGGCTGCTAGCCACGATTGTTTTGCTTTGCCTCCACAGCTGGAGACAGTTGGTATCCATCTGTCTCGGGAGACACTGGAGGAGTGTGCTTTCAGGGATGAAGTCCAAAGGTTGGCGAGTTACAGCGCCTGCTGTGGCTGTAGAGACTGATAGGGGAGAGACATGTTTTGTTGCAGTTGCGGCAGAGGAAGGCATCCGGTTGTGTTGCTGCAGATGCACCAGGGCGTTGCTTTTCCCAGCAGTCATTCCTCCTCTGAGCATTGTTGTGGATGCATGACCTGACTGTCTCCAGGCACTGCCGTCATCTGCTAAGGATTCCTACAAGGCAGGTGTAAGGTTAATAGAGGCAACAATGCTTCTGAAGACCACTTGCTGGAAACTGCTGGAGGTGAGAGGCCTCTTGTGCTCAAATCTTGCTTGTGGGCTTCCCCACAGTTGGTCACTGTGAGAAGAGGAGTCTGGACTAGAGGGGCCCCTGGGGCAGATCTCGCAGGCTCTTCTCCTGTTCTGGACTTGGCACTAACTTTGACATTCTTTTCTCACCAGGCAGACATTTTCCGTTTTCTGGGGCAGCACCCAGGTATTGATGTTTATATATTCTGACTATGTTTTTAACTTAATAAACTTTTGTTGCACTACCCAAAGGCCATGGCATCATCCAAAAACATCAACAGTCACTACATATACAATAAAACCACAGACAAATCTACTAAAATTCTCTGTTACAAAGGTAGTTCTCATATAACATGTACAAATTAAATCTCCGAGTCCCCTTTGCAGTTGGCCACTAGTTTATCTGGTTCTTTCACCCTAATCTTCCCAGCTGCCAAGGTGCAGAGAGCTACTTTATAAGCTACAAAGTCACTGGCCTCACTCTGCAGCCGTTTCACCTTCTTCCCTGGTTGTTCTCGACATACTTGTGCATTTTGCTTATTGCTGATATTGTAAAGACTGCCTTCTATTTGAACCAGTCAGGCACTAGGACCACCCTCACTTCTCCTGGTTTTCAGGAAGACCTTTTTGTCCGTTACATCCCTGCATATAATCAGTGGTTGGTCCTATTGTACAACTCCGATGCACCATCTGTATGCTCTCAAGTGACTAGACTTTTGCTAAATGCCTTTTCCTGGTGGGATTAATGGGGAATTTCACACTAAATGATTTTAACTACAATTTGTTACACTGACAGAAAGTATTACAAGCAAATTTCACCCATGGGGGGTGGGGAGGCCTGGCCTTGTAAAATGGAGCACATATTGCTCTGGTTTATGTCTATTTCAGTTTAAATATCATTCTACAAGACATACAAAGAGGATTTGTAACACAAGTGGAGGGGGGAATTAAATGCTCTGGTAAATTAAAAGAGGCATTAAGCGTTCTGAGGAAATAAGTTGCTTGTTTAAAAGCAGTTATTCACTATAATTTAATTGTGTGTGTCTAGACTTTCCTAGTGCTGTTTTTCGCTTCCATTTTGGTGCACATGGTCATGCGTGGATCAGCCCTTTCTGTCAAGCAAATCACTGTGTTTGTTGCAGAGTACTGGAACTTGCTAGCCAGTGTGTCGTAGCAGAAACACATTCTGAATGATCCCCTAGTAGAGACCGGATGAACACTCCTTAATGATATACCATGTCTACTTTAATTTACCTGGAAGAAGGAAGAGGAAGGTTGGCTCAGGATTGCTGCACACAGGTTATGCATTTTGTAAATTCAAGAGAAGGCTTACTCAATGCTCTGCCTCCACAGTCAGAGGCAGCGATGCCTCCGAATGCCAGTTGCTAGAAGCCACAGGAGGGCAGAGTTGCTCTTGTGCCCGGGGCCTGTTTGTGGGCTTCTCATAATGGGGGGGGGGGGCCTGGCTGGCAAGGGTAAGAACAGGATGCTGGCCTAGTTGGGCCAATGGCCTGATCCAGCAGACGCTTCCTATGTCCATCTGTGGCACCCTAGTTTGTTTATTGAACTGCTTTTAGACCCCACCCTTCCTCCAAATAGAAGCGCAGGACAACTTACATCACAACACATGGAGTAACCGTACTATAATATATAAAGCAAAAATGAAACACAATTGCACATTTATTATTTGTACTTTTTTCACAGCATTTATATACCACTTGCAATTAATAAAATCTTAAATCTTACAAACTTTGTGCAAATGAATGAGGAGGATTGCTGAATAAACAGGTCATCTGGAAGCAATCAAAAGGGAATCTGCACGTGCTCAGAGGTTTTCTGTTTCTGGTAAGAACTGGCAAAGCTTATTGTTGCTCTGTGAAAGCCCCAGGGAGACCTGGAATGGGCGGGGTGGGCAGAAAACATCAGAACATTGGAAGAACCCTGCTGGGTCAGGCCAACAGGGCCCCATCTGGTCCCACAAACTGTTTCCACAGGGGCTCCCCAAGGCCTGCTGGAAACCTGCAAGCAGGATCTGAGCACAAGATCTCTGGTTTCCAACAACTGGGATTCAGAAGTATTGACGCCTCCAACCAGGGAGCCAACTTGAATAAAATATTGGGGGGGGGGTGCAAGTAAGCCCTGCCCTGCATAATCAGTCGCATGACATGGCGCACACACACCATTTGAATGGCAATGCCCATCAACTTGGAAGGAGCAGCCAGTGGCGTCGCGTGGGTTGTCAGCACCCAGGGCAAGGCAAGTAATTTGCGCCCCCTAACCCGTGGATTTGTGCCCCCTAACCCTAACCCCCAGATGTTGCCCCCGGTGCGGCCGGCCCCCCCTGCACCCCCCACGCCACGCCACTGGGAGCAGCCCCTCAAATATTTTATTGGGGACCTTGGCTGCTAGGAGTTGGCTCCTCTGCATCGAGAGCTCTCTCCTCCTCCATGAATTTGTCCAATCTTCTTTCCAAACCATCCAGGTTGGTGGGGCGGGGGGGGGGCAGCCCCTCCTAAGAGACATCCTGGCTCTGCCCGGGGCAGCAGGGAGTTCCGCAGGTTCGCTCGGCTCTGCGGCAGCCTGACGGGCCTCTCCCGCCCGGGCTCCTCGCAGCCCCTTCTCTCCCTCGCGGGCCCTTTCCCGCTGCTGGAGGCGCGGGCGCCGCGGCGCCAAAGGGGAGGCCGGCCCGCCCGCCCTCCGCGGCGACTGGGAGCTCCTCGCGGCCGAGACCCGGCTCCGCGCGCGGCCTCCGGGCTCTTGGGGGGGGGGCGCCCAGGCTGCTCCGCCGGGCCAGAGAGAGAGAGAGAGAGAGGAGGGCGCCGCCGCCGCCGCCGCCGCCGCGCCGCCTGCCCGGAGCTGCCCCGCCGCTGCCCCCCCCCCGCCGGCCCGCCCCTTCTGCGCATGCTCCAGGCTGGACAGCTCCCCGAGAGGGAAATTTAAAAACGGTTTGGCGAGCGAGGGAGGAAGCGAGGAGAGCGCAGCCCGCCGGGCGAAGGGAGCCGCCGTGGTGCAGGTACCTGCCTCCCCCCCCCCGCCCAGGGTGCAAAAGCCGCAGGGCCCCCAAGAGATCCCGCAGGTGGGGAGCCCGGGACCCGGGGGGGGCATAAGGGGGTCTTGGAGCAGCTTCGCCTTCCTCCCCGTGAAAACAAAGTGGTCTTGGGATAAAAGATGCTGGAGTGATGATTGCCCCCCAAACTTGTCAGTTGCTATGACTTCGTTTATTTTCACCCACTTCTGCAATCAGCGGGTTTCTTTCTTTATTTGTTTTCTTTTGAGCAATTATTTCACTTCAATGGGTTGTGGCTAAGTCCACCTTGAGTCTAGTGGGCTGCATTTCTGAGTAAATGTGTAAGGTCAGGCTGCTCTCTCTCTAGATGAGGACACTCACAGCAAAAATGCCTGGAAAGTCGGTCCTGTGTAAATCTTACTGAATTTGGACTTGCACATAAGACTGCAGAATGCTGTTTATCCCAAATTTATCCACTTGATAATGGTGGATTTTCCCCTCATTATATACTAGTGTTTGCTCATTAAGCATCAACAAAGTTAAAAAAAAAAATCCAAGGAAATCTTCTGAAGCAAAATATGTAAGATTTGGGTGTCATCATATATAGCATTTTAAACAATCAAGAGACTAGTTCTTTATTTGTTGAAATACTGGGTAGTTCTGTCATACCTATGTGGTCCCTTTCCCCTTCTTTCCATGTAGGAAATGATAGAAAGTGATATCACCTCAGTCATGTCTGGCCTCATTCAAAATTCAGGGCAAAGCCACCACCCTTCTCCACAAGAATATAGGTGAGCATTTTCTTTCTTTCTTAATGAATTTGTATTTCTCCCTGCTGTCCTGTGAAATGGTGCTCTGAGTGTCATTTTCCCCCATGCAACATTTGCCCTTTGCTTTTCAATTAGCTCTCCAGCCTGGCAATTTCTTGCATCTTAGGATGTGCTCAGTAACTAAGGGTTAATAATTATTTATCTCTTCCCTTTCTTCCTGGGCCCTTCCTTTGGGAACCTGGCAGAGCATTTTAGTAGGTGCTACTGGGGATTTCTGTCCCCCTCAAATGGCTTCTGGAGGTGTGTAAATGCCAGGTAGAACATCTGTACACTCCTTGGTGTGCAAACATGGTTCAGCCCTTCCACTGAAATGAATGACGGGTTCTGCGTGCATAAGAAATTTGGTGTCTTTGACACGTAGCAAAATCACAGACACATTCTGGCATCCGTCTATTTTACCAAAGACTCATGTGTTCATACAAATGACATGAGAAAACTTGGTATACTTATTGGTATAACATTATTCTTGTTTATAAAACCCATTTTAAAAAAAAATTGTGTGTGTGTGTGTGTGTGTGTGTGTGTGTGTGTGTATTTCTTTAGTTTAAACCCCATACTTTATCCAGCATGAGCTATGGCAGTTTGGAAGTTAATGCCAGCCATCCGTACGCTTTGAATATTGAGCGTCTAAGGATTGTCTTGCTGAATCAAGCCATAGTCCAGGGGAAAGGAATCTCCCTCCCTGTCTCCCTCAGTCCAGATGCGCCCTGGGCAGGGAGGCGGGGTCTCCATCTGGCCCTGCTCCAACAGCACTCAGGCTTGAAATCAGCCTTGCATCCACATGAGTACACTGTACAGTACAGCGTGGCCAGTTGGGCAGATGCCTTTGGGCTCTCGCCTTCAGGGAATCTGCACCTACCATCTTGGATCTTTCCTCTGAATATCAAGGTTCCACTTAGCTTTCATGCCCAGTTGGCACTGAGAGACTCCTTCTCTGGAAATTTATTGACTTCCCTTTGCAGCCATATCAGTTGGTGGCCAATCACCACATTGTAACCGGTGGAACTTCCCACCACTGTACACCAAATTCCCTAAGTTAAATTACATGCAGTGTTTGTAATTTTTGTCTGCTGTAAAACTGCAGCCTAAAAGCTTGAATGGGTGACCCAAAGTTCTAGTATCACAAAAGAGGCGGAAAAGGTTTCCTCTCTCTCCAAATAGTTCAGAATTTTAGAAACTTCTTATTGTGTCCTGATTTCCTGCCACCCTCTGAAGTTATTTACAGGAAAACAAAGCACTGCAGCTTTCTAAAATGTTATTGCATCCTACCATGTGATAGGAGGCAGAATAACTGCTATATGTACTCTCTCTCTCTCTCTCTCTCCCCCACACCCACCCACACCACCACCAACAAAAACAAAAACAGCCACGCCCCCCAGTTGTTGCCTTGCTGTACTTTGGGTTAAACTGGGTTACATTTTATACTGTGGTATGAAGCTCCTGGCTGGACGCGGGTGGCGCTGTGGTCTAAACCACAGAGCCTAGGGCTTGCCAATCGGAAGGTCTGCAGTTCGAATCCCCGCGACGGGGTGAGCTCCCGTTGTTCGGTCCCTGCTCCTGCCAACCTAGCAGTTCAAAAGCACATCAAAGTCCAAGTAGATAAATAGGTACCGCTCTGGCAGGAAGGTAAACGGCGTTTCCGTGCGCTGCTCTGGTTCGCCAGAAGCAGATTAGTCATGCTGGCCACATGACCTGGAAGCTGACTGCGGACAAACGCCGGTTCCCTTGGCCTATAGAGCGGGATGAGCGCTGCAACCCCAGTGTCGTCTGCGACTGGACCTAACGGTCAGGGGTACCTTTAGCTTTACCTATGAAGCTCCTACCAATTAATCTACCATCAGGTAACCCTACTCAAAAGCACTTTTTAAAACTCCTCAACTTTTGTGCATTTGGAATGGGCGACTCAGAAGCCCCCTTCCCTCTCTGCTGGAGGGTCTTCTACCCTTTTGCTTTGGGCAGCTACTACTTTCAGACACTCTTTCCCACGGCAAACATTCCTGCTCTAGCCTTTCATTGCTCAACAAGCAACTTGCTAACATTCTCTGAAGCTCCATGGGGAAAAGGTTCATGGAACACCTTATGCTCCTCTTTCGTCTGGTGGACTCTTGACATATCCTGGCATTTGTAAAGGATGGATTTCATTGCTAAATAAAAGTTGTAGGTAACCTATATATGCCTTGCTAGTAGGTTTTGCAGATAACGTTATTATTTTTGAGTGGGTGAGATCATTTTGAATTCAAGACAGAAGGAAAATAAGTATCATTTTCATTTTTTTTAAAAAAAGAAAATAAGTATCATTTTCATTTGTAGATACAAGCCTTCCACAAACTGAAATGGAACTTATTTCTAAGTCATCATGCTGAACATAATACCTTATTAAAAAAAAGCAGGCATACATGCTATTATTGGAATTTTCCCCCTGGTACAAACTGAGTTCCCAAAGTTTGTAAAACATAATGCTGTAATTTATTATTATGTATTCTAAACTAATTTGCCCAACCCCATTTAAAAGTAGTAAAAATGTATTTAAAAACCCTAGATTGTACCCCAAAGTGCATGGTAGCATTTGTTCTACTTCATGAGAAAGCACATTGGATTATGTAAAAGAAAATCTTTCAGACTGACTGATTTTAAGAAGAGAATGGACCTGTCAGATTCTATCAGGTCTGTTTACTCTCTTGCTGTCACTGCAGCCGCGACTGGAACCTGCAGCCCCGAGTTCTCCATGGGGGGGGGGCGCATGAAGACTCCACAAAATGGGAATTGGCCCCCAATTAGTGAGCGGGAGGCTGAGATTGTGCTGAGAAGACTCCGCTCTCTCCCTTGAAATGTTTCCATTGGGCTGCGGAACTTAGAAGAGACCCGGTTTCCAATACAGTATTTTAAAGGAGGGGGCGGGGAGGGGAATGAAAAGGAACGAAGGAAGAGAGTCGCAGTTTTGAAAGACCGATCTGAGAGGCCTTCAGTTCTCTGACCATCAAACCTTTGTGCAGACACTGCTCCCTGTTGCCTGGTTTGATAGATGCTGTGATGCTTAAATGTTAAGAACTAACCTTTGTCCCAAGGGCTACAATGCGCACACCTGATCCTGGTCTGGCAAGGGAGAGTGCTGCGCAGACACAAGCATGGCCAGGCCCACGATGACATCTCATCTCATCTTATAATTAATTGTGTTTATATCCCCCCTCCTCCCCCCCAGGAACTCAAGATGGTCACATGGTTCTCCCCCTCCTCACCTAATCCCCACAACAACCCTGTGAGGTAGGTTGGGCTCAGAGCCCAGGGACTTCAGAGCTGAGTGGGGCTCTAGCCCTGGCCTCCCGAGTGCTAGTCTGACACTCTAACCACTAGATGTGCAGCCCCCAGGTGGCACCCAGGGCTGCCGCACTCGTGCGCCTGTGTCTCTCAGAAAATAGGGCTCCCGCCTGAGGACTCCTCCACAGGCCCCTTTGTCCTGCCGGGGCTTTTCTGCTCTGTGCCCAAGCACTTCTAAAGCTTGCCCTTTTCCCCCTTTTTCTTTTTTGCCCCACTGCTGTCCCTAGGAAAACCAATCTTTACCACTGAATCAGATCAAACTTCAGTTTTGGTTTTCTGCAGAATTGTTTTCAGCAGTAAAGAGCAGGCTTTTGCGGGGAAAGCGCCAGAAAAAAAGTGCTTGGACATGAAATCCCGGACCTGTGCCTAGAAATGCAGAGCAAAGGGAAGTGTGGAGGACCCCCAGCCCCCCCCCCAATACGCCCCCCTCTGGACGGCTTTTCTGGGATCCAGGATGGTTTTGCTCTGTGGCTCCATCAGGAATAAAGTGAGAGAAAGGAATAAAGCCCGCTTCTTCTGGTTTCTACTCCAGCTGTGGAGTGCCAGGGAACCTGCTCTCCGTGAAGAAATATGTCATTGCAAAGGGTGATTACACCCCATGGAGTGGGATTTACTGTTTGTGTGCTTGCCTTGGAGGAGACATCTAGAGTCCCCTCCTCAGGGGGAAGGAACCTGTTTTGGCTCTCCATGCATTGTTAAGACTACATCTCCCAGCATCCCTGGCCACTTGGCTGGGCTGACTGCCATAGGCACCGACTCCATGGGGCCTGAGGGGGCCCGAGCCCCCTCAAAAATTCGTTTGGGGGGCTCCGCCCCCCCAATAATCTCGGGCACCCCTCCAGCAGAGCGCCACCTCCGCCCCTCCCCCAGCCCAAAATGCACAGGGTCGGGCTGCATGCCTCCTGCCCTCCCTCCCGAGCAAAAGCTCCACCCAATTTCCTTCGGAGCTGATTAATAGGCGCAGCACGCTCTCCCCTATTCGCTCACGAGGAGGCGGCGCCACTTTATCTGCATATTCATGAGCTTATTTATTATTCATGAGCTTTCCCAGGCCCCCCCAATATTTTTTATAAGTCCGCGCCCCTGCTGACTGCAGGGGCTGATGGGTGCTGTGGTCCAGCAGCATGGGGGGCAGGGGGTGCCCGTGCAGCTACTTCCTCTGTCCTCTGGAGTCACTGGTGGATTAAGATGAAAACAGCCACAGGAATGGGAGCTATGGGGGTGGCAGTGGGGGAGCATTGCTCCATGTGGCATTTTTACTCTGCCTTTTGAAAGGACAACAAATCAAACACAATGAGGGAAGTCTGGGTTCAACTGGTAGGTTTTTTATGCCAGGGCTGGGGAACGCACCCACCTGAAGCCCTGCAGAGCTCATCGTGGAATCAGAGAATGGTAGAGCTGGGAGGGACCTCCAAGGGTCCTCTAGTCCAGCCCCCTGCAGTGCAGGGACCTCAGCTGCAGCATCCAGGACAGGAGGCCTCCCAACCTCTGCTTAAAACCCTCCAGGGAAGGATGCCCGCCCCTGGCTGTGCACGCCCACACTAGGCAGTTCATGGGCCCAGGCTGACAAAACCAAGCGCGATGGACCACTGGCCTGAGCTGGTATTAGGTCGAGTCGGGGACGGGGGGGGGGGGTGCCTCACAGAACCAAGTGCCTGGAGTGAGTGCTTGGCGACTGCGCTCTTGTGGGCAATCCGTTGAGGGGAGAGCGGTTGGCAGACGGAGCCACCCTGCTTGTTTTTCACGGTGTGCAGAACCAAAGCCTGTTTCAGATGGAAAAGCCACCTAAATCCAAAACATCCAATGGCTAGAACTGCAGGCTTTCTTCCTGTGCCATTGTTTCCCCTTCAGCCCCTTTTACATGACAGAGATTTACACAACCATCTTGCAGGTCCTGCACTGCAGGGCGTTGGACTAGATGGCCCTTGGCGTCCCTTCCAGCTCTACAGTTCTATGATTCTAGACTGTCTAGCCAGGGGCAGCTGGCTTTAGCCTTGGCTGGTGGTTCATAACATTCAGTTCAAGAAGTTTAAAAGGGTTTTGAGTGCGTGTTCTCAAAGCTATATTTCCCTCTAACTCTGTGCCAACCCCTGTCTCCATACAGGGTGGGGACACAGGAAAGGGGGGGGAGGTCTACCCTGTAGGCTAGTTGTGCAAAGATGGTGCCCTTTGGTACAGAAAAGGGGCAGGCGCCTTCCCTTCTCCTCCACACAAGGCGGATTTACGAGGAAGTGTTTATTAGGGAGAAGAATGAACAGGGATCCCTTAGATCTGCCATAGAAAGCAGCTTGTTCTCCAGGGAAGATCAGCTGGAGAAGGAGATGGTCTCCCACCCAGCCATGTGCTGCAGGGGGCGGGCCATGCGCTTGCTGACAGGAGGCGTGTGCAGTGGGTCTTGACCCTCCCCGCCCACCTGACCCCATTTATTTGTTGGGGGGGGGCTGAGGGTTGCCAGGGGCCCCGGAGTGCCAGATGGCACGGGGTTGTGTGTCTGCTGTCTTTCAGCCAGATTAATGGGAAGTTTGAAAAAAGGGGGAGAAAACAATTAAGCAAGAATCCCCAAAACAAAAGGCAGCCACGTGGCCTGGCCAACAGTCGCTGGAGCACAATCCCTCCTGCCTTACAATGCCCAGGGCCAACTGTTGCAAACGACAGGGACCTTCCCCACTTTTTAAACCATTTGATGCTCCTGTTTACTCACAGCCTGGCCAATGGCGGAGGAGGAAGGGGGACCACCTGATGCTCTTTCCCAGCCCTGCCTGGCAAGGCGGGTTATTCCATCTTGCAGGCAAGGACTAATACTGAGGAAGAAGAGAGGGGGGGGGCCAGGAGGGTCCTAGCAGGGGCGTCACCTTTGCTTCCTGCAATCACCCTTGGCCTTAAAAAGAGAAAATCGAGCTAAGTTTTGCTTTGAGGTTGGCAGAGGAAAACGGCAAAACACTTTTGAGAAATGTGAGCACAAAGCTCTGTGAATTAACTTGGCTGCAACAGTTGCATTATTAAACTCTTGAAAATTGCAAAGGGAGCAAGTGCAAATGCCAGATTTATTTTAGGGCGTAAGCTCAGTGTCTTCAGCCAATGATGCATATGTCTATCAGAAAAAGCATCTATAATCTTATTTTAGATAACAGGAAAAATTTTGACGCTCAATCTGCAGTAAGCCAAGTGTGGCAAGTTCTGCTAGAACACTGTGGTTCTAGGTTTCAGTACTTTTGTGCACCCAGGTGAAATGGGATTTTTACTTTCATTAATGTACTTGGGAGTGAAATAATATTGAACACTGTATGACCAGGGTCCCCAATGTGGTGCCCGTGGGCACCATGAGCCCTCAGACACCCCCTTCATGCCCACCCAGACCCTTTGCTCCTCCCAATATTTTCTTTTTACTTTTTTTATTTGGTATTGGGAGAGGTTGCCTGTTTTTTGTTTTCTTTGTTACCTGTGTTTTAATTCTGATTCCCCACCCCAGATGGTTATAACTTCTGAATGCTCTTGCCTGTTGTCTGGGGGGGGGGAGTGGGGGTTCTGACCATTGCCAGCCTCTTATCTGAGAATTATTATTTTTTTAAGTACACACCACTTGATTGTTAAAACAACAACCTCAAAGTGGTTTGCAATAAAGATAAAACAATGAACTGATCAGTAATAAGAATTAGCAACAATAATTAAACACTTTCAGAAAGTTAGAAATAGACTAAGTACAGGTTAACGCTTTCTAAACTTTATTTATTTATTTATTTATTTATTTATTTATTTATTTATTTATTTCATAAAATTAGGGTGCTTTGTGGTGTCCACAACAGTTTCTCAGATTCCCAGTCATGGGCCTGGGCCCATGCTGTGTGAATTGGGGCCGGGTTGCAGTGGTTGACACTCAGCAGGGATTTGTGTCCAACCTCAAGACTATTGGGGAAAAGCCCATCCCAAGTCTCTCACCTGCGCGTCTTGTTTCTCCGCTCTGTAGACTCTTGGCTTCTGACCCTTCACAACTGGGTGAAGACGACCTCCCCGGTGACTTACAGTCCCTGTCCTGGCTGACTTCCGTGGACGTCCCTCGGCTGCAACAAATGGCCAGCGAAAGGATGGACTTTGGACTCAGCTCCCAGAATGCTGTGCTGCAGCAGACAGGTAGGTCTCTTGCGGGGATGTTGAGTTGCTCCATCAACTGCTATGGGAGCCCTTTCCGGGGGTGGGGTGGGGAGTGTTTTCCCCTCCTTATTTCTACCGCCTTGCAGATTTATTCATTTGTTTTGGCCTCTGTGCGTGCCTCGGGTGCTAAACGGACATGTGCTGGCACTTCTCTTGTGCGTGCGAGTGGCGTGGTTTTATCTGCACACACACTGGAAGACTCACAACGCCCCATGTCTCTCCCGTTGCCCAGCAGGGTCTATGCCAGGGAATCTGCACGCCAGCGCAGGGACTCCTGGAGCAATGATCCACATCCAGGCCAGCCTGCCTCAAGGCATTCTGGGAGGACTGAACGCCGTTTCATCTCACGGTGCCAATGTAAGCACTTCCTTTCCCTCCCCATTCCTGGCCAAGGAGGCGTTTCTGACCTGGTTCAACTGACGTTCCTCTTCTCTTTCCTTTGGCAGCAGATAAGCCAGTATGTGGTTGGGGGGCAGCTGTCTCCCAGTCTGCAAGCGCAGGCAGCCCCCCTCTTCCCTCCTCTGCCCCGCCATGTCCAGCAGGTGTTCACCATCGCTCAACACGCGCAACAGGTACCATCTCCTGCTCCCGAGGCTGTGCGTATGTTGAGGCACAGAGCTTTAAGGGGATGTAAAACAACTTTAACAAAGAAGTGCAGCCAAGTCAAGGGCAAATGACGCAAGCTGAGCTGCTGCGGGTTTATTTGCCTTTATTTGAAAGCATGGCAGGGGGCCACAGTGGGGGGTTGGTAGAAGAAGCAGCATGTGTTTGGATTCAGAGCAAGAGGCTCAGATTGCAATCCAGATATTTAACCCCAATTTAATGCAGAGGTAGGGCTCATCCACACTTTCACTTGACCCGTATTTTGATCATATTGTGTCCTGATTATTTCCCCTGGGTCTGAGGGCATTTCTCGTCGTTTGGCTGCTGTGCCTTGCAAAAATTCAGTCTTACCCACTGAACTGAAGCTCAGTCAAACTCCATCTCTCTTTGGATTTCCAGCACATCTGATAAATTCAGATTCAGTGGGTAAGATTGGATTTTCACAAGGCACAGCAGCAGAACAATGAGAAAAGCCCTCGGACCCAGGAGAGCAATTTGTACACAATATGGTCAAAATATGGGTCGAACGAAAGTGGGGTTCAGGCCTTGATTTTGGAGCAAGAGGCCCAGGTTTAAATCCAGAGATTTAATCTAAAGATTTGGCTTTGGAGAAGGAGGCCTAGATTTAAATCCAAATATAAATCCAGAATTTTGGCTATCATGTCACCTCTCAGTCCAGGCTAACATGTAATGTTATAAGTTATATCTGTGTCTTGGTATCCTCCTCTCCCCACCCCTTATGATGAAGGAAAAGGTCTTCAAAGTCTCCATTTAACTGCTGAGAGAGCTGAAACTTTTCCCCCTTTCTCCCCCCTCCCCTCTTCCCCACCCCAGTGCCCTCCAACGACCATCTACAGCACCTCTTACGGGACGCAGCCTCAATACTCACAGCCCCCCCGCCTGGCTCCTCACAGCACCCAGGAACAGCAGGCGAAGCCTTACCCCAAGCCTATCTACTCCTATAGGTGAGAAGGACCACACTTTGCCCAGGCACACCTGCCCGTCTTATCCCCAGAGAAGTCTCTGCCCCAAACTCAGCAACTGCAGCTGAAGTGAGTTGCTGTTCTGAAGGGCTTCCAGGTGTGGGGCTTAATTTGGGAATGAACACACTTAAACCTCATGTGTCTTTAATTTGCATAGTCCCAACAGGCCAGCCTTTAACAGCGCAAGGTTGAAACTGCACCAGTTAAATTAATGTAAGGTGCAACTGTACTGTAATTAGTGACAGAGTTTCTTTTTCCTCTTTCTCTTACTGGATTTTCCCCACTAAGGATCAATCCAGCTAAAGAGAAACAAACAACAAACAAGCCCCACATGCTGATGCCAGCCGGGTTGTGTGGGTGTTGCAGAACTGCAGCATCCACAAACAGACCCATCCCACAGTAAACATCCTCTGTCATTCTCACTTCTCCATCATAAATGAGAAAAGAACTTTACGCTGTGAAAAAATTGCAAAACAATCCTTAACTGGACCTAAGTCCTGTAAATGCAGACGGGATGACTCATGGGAGGGGGCTTACTGTGCCCTGGAGTTACTGAAATGGGGAGAGATTACTCCGAGGAACGGTCTGCAAAAGGGGGCTGGGGGGTGTTCTGCACCACCAGAACAAGAGTGCTGGGCTAAGACCTGGGAGGCCAAGGTTCAAGTTTCCCCCCTCAGCCACGAAGCTCAATGGGTGACCTTGGGGCCACTCGCTGTCTCTCAGTGTAAGCCTACCTCTCACTAGGTGGTTGTGAGGTTAAAGTGAAGAGGCGAGAACCATGTACTCCAACCTTTTTGCTCCTTGGATTAGAAGGTGGAATATAAATGGAAGCAGCAACAAGAACAGGAAGGCAGGGAGGAAACTCTGACTTCTCCTCTTCCTTGCAGCTGCTTGATTGCCATGGCCCTGAAAAACAGCAAGACGGGCAGTCTCCCCGTCAGCGAGATCTACAGCTTCATGAAGGAGCACTTCCCCTATTTCAAGGTGAGGGAGGCAGGGCTTGCCTTGCAGCTGACATGGAGAACTGCAGAGACAGAGCAGAGCCATCCTAGCTGATAGGCATTGAATTTGCCCCATCCTCTTGTAAAGCATCCGAGTTGGTCACTATCACTGCCTCCTGTGGGAGGGAGTTCCACAGTCTAACTGTCTCCATGATAAAGTCCTTTATTTGATCTGTCTTCAGTCTCCCAGTATTTAACTTCATAGGGTGTCCATGAATTCTAGTCTTATGAGAGGGGGCGAAAACTTTTTCTCTGTCACCTTTCTCAACACCACGCATAATTTTATAAACTTCTATCATTCTTACTCACCTTTTCTCTAAACTAAAAGGTCCTTGCTGCAACCTTTGTTCACGTAGGATCCATTTGGCTCCCATAGCAATGATGTTGCCTCATGGAAGTGCTCGCTGGTGCTTTGCCTTTGAAGGGCACAATCCCACCCCTGGACACAGGGCTTTTTTCTTCTTAAATGACCTGAGGAAGTGGCCTTGCTCCCTTTTGCAGACAGCGCCCGATGGGTGGAAGAACTCCGTCCGCCACAACCTGTCCCTGAACAAATGCTTTGAGAAGGTGGAGAATAAGATGAGTGGCACGTCCCGCAAAGGCTGCCTGTGGGCCCTCAACCCCGCCAAGATAGACAAGATGGAAGAGGAGATGCAGAAGTGGAAGAGGAAAGACCTGGCAGCCATTCTCCGGAGCATGGCCAACCCAGGTGAGCAGCAGGCCGGCACCTGGCTAGGAGGCTCCTGGGGGTCCTGCCTGCCAATAGTTCTCTGGCAGGGAGAAACGGCAAAATCACTGGATGTGGCTGCCGCACCCCTGCAGGGGAGGAGATGCGCGGAGGGTGATGCCCACGGGCATGGAGGCCGCCCCCTCCACACAGACAGCAGCTCATTTAGCTGGTCTCTTATGTCTGCTTTTCCTCCCAGGCACTTGAGGCCATGCACAGGGCTCCCAATTTTATGCTATGTTGGTATCTATTTATATGCCGCCTTTCAGCGCTTTAAGTTCATTGCGTGAATGTGGCCTTAGTGCTGTGAAAGGATATAATTTCTATATTTTCTTGAGCTGTGGGCCCCTTCTGAGGGACTTTACTCCCCACGCATCAATGGCAATCTCCCCTTGCAGAGGAGCTGGACAGGCTCATCACAGACCGACCCGAGAGCTGCAGGCGGGTGAGCAAGCAGTCTGAGGGGGACGGTTCCACGCGGAGCCATATGGCGGCAGCCGCAGGGCGCATCTCACAGTTGCAGCCCCAGCCGGTCATGACACTCGCCCTGCAGTCCCTCCCGCTGCACCACCAGATCCAGACGCAAGCGTGCATGACTCCAGATTCGCCTGCTCCTGCGCAGACCCCTCCCTTGCACCCGCTGCACGGTCTTAGCCAGAGTCCCCTTCCTCAGCATCCGATGAGCCGTGCCCCAGATTTCCTCAGCATGATGACCGACATGAACGCAGAGGTGGATGCCCTTGATCCCAGCATCATGGACTTTGCACTACAAGGTAAGGGGAAGAGTTGGGGGTGGAGATGACTGCTGGATGGCAGGGATTCTCCAGCTGTGACTAGGTGAGCCTTGGGGTCCCTTCCAACTCTATCATTCTTTAATGTGGGATTTGAACTCAGCTGTGGAGGGGTTGATACTGGTCCAAGTGGGGGGATCTAGGTAGGTCCTCATGAGGTTTGAGATGGGGATCACTCATGGGCTTCCTTAGGACAGCTGGCTGGTTTCATCATGGAAGGAGATGGGCCTCTTCTCACTAGAGTCAATGTGTGCTTCGCGGTCCTCCTCTCTTGCACCTTCTCAAAGCTGAACTGTCACCAATGTTCACTACTCTGTTGTTGTCCCTATTATGAAAAGGTAACATCTGGGAAGAGATGAAAGACGAGAGCTTCAACTTGGAGAGCCTGGGTGCTTTCAGCAACTCTTCTCTGGCCCTCTCTGACTGCGACCTGGCCCCCGCTGGCCTCACCCCTGCCTCCAGCAACAACACTGACCACCCCTCCTTTTCAGACTTGCAAGTGACAGGCCTCTACACAACATACACAACGCTGGACCCCATCTCTGCCACTCAGTACATCAGCGCCCAAGGAAACAAGCCTATCGCCCTTCTCTGAAAGAGCCATTCCCGTCCCTTGAGCCTGACTGAGAAACAGAGAAGCCCAGTTCCTTCTGGGGGTGCTTTGAGCCTGCAAAATTATCTGACTTGGGGAGGAGAACATGCCTTGCTGCTCCTTCAAGCATCCCAAGCAAGAGATTTTGGTGAGATGCATAGTCTTGAAGACACTAACTGAAGTGAAGGGATCCTGGTGTGCTCCAAGGCAAGCTGCAAAATTTCAGCAAAGCCCCCCCAACCCGCTGATGCTTGGGCTGTTCTGAAGCCCATTAGGGTTGCTCTGTCATTTGTGACAGTCTAAGCTGCAACTGGCTGAGCTTTCTATCACTAGTTGCAACTGTGTGCCCCCAGCTCCACTCTGGGGCCTGCTGGTGGTTCCTCCCCAGACCTTCTTCCCCAGGTCCCAGAGGCTTCACTTCCATTAGTGACCCCCCTGCCTCTTGACCAGCCTCTCTTCTCTTCAGGCAAAAGGGGGCGAATCTCCCCTCCCCTCTGTCCATCTCAAGCCACACCATCCAGCTACTCTCCCTTCCTGCAGGCTCCTATTTCAGCCATCCCTTCTGGGAAGCCCCTGAGCAGCTGCCAGATAGTCTCAGTCTAGTCCAGGCCATGGGCAGCAGAGTCTTCCGAGGTGCCGGGAAGGCTCTGCCTCTCGAGGGAGGATGGCCCATGTTCCCTGGTAGAGAAAGTCTCAGCTCAGCCCTCACCAAAATCTGTGCCCTCCAGCCTCAGCCCCACCTGCACATCTGTGTGAGCCAGGATGGATGGGACCCGTGGCCAAAAACAGCTGGGGAGCGTCGGCTTGGCAAAGGCTGTACTAAATAAGGAACTTTACACTGGATAAAACATTACCTTAGGCTTTTAAAACAAAGGAGAAGTAATTTAGGATTTATATTCTAGACTTGTGTATAGTATTTCCTAATTATTGTACTAGGCAGTATTACTGTTGTAAATTTTATTTATAATTTATTTTTATGAAAACAAAAAGGAATTATGTATTCAGCATCAATTTTTTTTTTTAATGTTGTAGTGACAGGAAAACAAAACACAAACCTTAAATTATTCAGAAGCACAGCAGAATACTGCAAAACTTTTATGTCAGGTTCTTTCCCTTTTTTTACCTGAACTTTAAAAGAAGTACCGTACTTTGGATACTTAGAGATAAAATGGCACATGTGCCAGACCCAATACTGTTTTTTATGTTTAACCGATAGGGCTTTTCTACAGCTGAAAAAGGACTGTGGCTCTTTTTTTGCAATTCATTCCTGTGGATCTTTTCTTTGAAGTGCACCCCACCCTCTTCAGTGGGGCTTACTGCTCCCAGGTGAGCGTTTCCAGGGCTGCAGCATTAGGTCACAAGGTAAATAAATGAATAGGTCCACCAACAGGAGGAAAAACTGGAAACTGGTTTTAAAATTAGAAAACTTACAATTTAATGTTTAGTCTGCTGATGCCAGTATAACCTTGATGTAATATTTATATTTTTAATAATGTTTTACTAAACACTGGTTGGATAGAATTTTTATAAAGTCTTTTTCAGATCTGGAACAAAATATCTGCTCTTCTTTATAGACTGTGGAAATATTGAATGGGAAAGTTCCTTCCTCTTGGGCTTGTTTACACAACCACAAGTCTGAGAACGTTGATCAAGGCAGGTGTCAGCGTAGCAGCCCTGCAGAAAGAGATGGCCTGGAGAGCTGAGCCCCATCATACGCCTGGGCTGCAATTGGAGCTCTCTTTTGCCAGAAGTAATGCAAATCTGCTATTGTTTACAGTGGGGGGGGGGCAATATTTTTGGTTCAGCAGGCCAGACGCTTATCTCCCCCCACCCCCAGGGGCCAACTGAACTCCCTTGTCATCAGCTGATGAGCAGACAGCTCAGTCCTACTCTCTGCAGGAGTCAGAGCAGGAATTGACCCCCTGCTCAGCCTTACTGTGTTGAAATCACATGCCAATAAAGAATTGGACCCTACCCCTGTCTATCAGCTGATGAAAAGCTGGGTGTAGTTTTGGAAGAATCAGTCGCCCATGGGCTGGAGATTCCTCCCACTGTTTTGCATGGCGACTCTGCTGTTTTCAGGGCAGCAGAAGTGATGTTCTGGACTGGGTTGGTTTTTCAGCTTGGGATAACTCAAGCATATGGATATTTTTACTCAGATGTAAATCCCCACCAAGTCCAGAATCATATAAAACAAAAGCAGGAGTTGCGATTAATTCTCGGGTTCCTGGGTGTCTTTTTGGTCAAGCCTTCATGTGACGCAGTAGACCCAGGGCTCGCCCACATGTCCACTTGTCCCAGCACTTCCCCCAGGGAAACCTGCTCTTTAGTGTTGAATGGGAGCAAACGTCCACCTGCGGAAAACCCAACAAACGTTTGCTCCCATTCAGCAGTAAAGAGCAAGTTTCCCTGGCGGAAGTGTGGCTGAGCCCACCGGCTGCCTATCAGCAACCTCTTTCACAGGAAGGTCCCACAGATGTCTTCACTAGTGAAAAAGGACAGCATGGCATCAATAGCAATCCTGCAGCCCTGCCCAAACACACGCAATCTTAGAAAGGTTTGGGAATGTAAGTTAACCTAAAACCAATGGATCCAAATTACAAAAAATAAAAAGAGATTCTCATTAAGCATTAGGAAGAACTTTCTCAAAAGGTGGTAGACTCTTTCTAAACAGTGGTTGGGAGGCCATCTGCCGGGGTGCTTTAGCTGTTACTCCTGCACTGCAGGGGGCTGGACTAGAGGACCCTTGGGATCCCGTCCAACTCTGTGATTCTATGGTTCTATGAAAACCAGAAAAGTGACCACTAACAGAATTTTTATTGTTTAAGGAAACCTCCCTTGGAAAATGTAATGTCAGTTCTGCTTACATGACATGACTTGCCATCCAATAATTTACTACTGTTGGCCTTATGATTTTTTAAAAAAATTCACAATAAAGAAGGATTAATGCTAGAGGCAGTAATGGAAGAGACATATGTCCAAAAATAAATCAAGATTGCAATTCAGAACAAGAGCAATGGAGAGGAAATAGCTTTATGGCCAAGAACAAATCTAGTTGGAAATGCTCAGAGAATTAAAAAGACCTGTTTTGTGAGTCTCTGACATGGTAACTGACAAAATGCATGTGGCATCTGTAAATAAAATCCAGAGAGGATCATTTCTAGTAAACATTGCTGTTTTTATTAGACGCTTGAACAGTAGAGGACCCTCCCCCCATGACAATGTGCACATAAATTAATATATTTGCTAGGAGAAAGAGCAACTTTTTTGAACTTGGTGCTTCCTTCCTTGAAGGAAGAAACCAGAACTCTCTTTTTCTTTTAGAAAAAACTCCCACCTGTCACTGAACTCAACACAACATGTTCCTCAACACCCACCTAGGCTTGAATAGTCCATGGCAGCCTGGTTTGGACACTGGAACGTTAGTGTGACTGTCAGGATATGCAACACTCAACAGTGGATAGGATTAGCAACATAAACTTCCCTTCGGTTGCCACCTTTGCCCTTTACGCACTTATATAAGTTTTCTTGGGGGGGGGGGACTTACAATGTTCAACATTATGCAGATTACAATACATTCCACCTGCCAGGTGCTTACACCTTTGAAATGCACTGTGAATTCCCAGGTTGCAGCCTATTCCAACAACCTACCCAATGCCTCCAACAGCCATGGCGTCCGCTTAATCCCATTAGGCCAACCTTTGATGGAACCACTAGGTTGGCGATGGAGGCACAGCCTTAGGCACCACCAGGAAATGGGAAAATGTTTCCAACTGAAGGTGGAGATGCTGCTTTGCTTTTGAGGTGGGCAGACCCTGGCAGAATTGCCTTGCGCTCGAGGGATGCAGTTGGGAAGGATGATGGAGGGAGACGGAATAATCCCTTTCATTAGGAAAATTGACAAAACTTCCTACATCAGGCAAATGGGGCTAAAAATGTCATCTGAAACCAAGAAGCAGCAACATTTTTTGTAGGAATTTCTGCAATGTGTTCTGTGGTGCAGTGTGGCTGCAGTGCAGTCTGTGTGACACAACATTTTGCCAAGGCCTTGGAGACTGGCTTGGAAGTGGTTACTGGCATTGTTCCCTAATGCACAATTCTATCACAGACATATTTTTTTTTAAGTCACTGAAAACTGGTACTGTTATTTTATAAAGACAATACATTTTGATGTGAAAACACCTGGCGAGACTTGTCTTGTACACCTTCGGTTGTTAGCCAGCCAAACAGCTGGGGATAATTTTGTCCTCAGGTGCACGACAGACAGCTGTCCCGTTCCACTGCGCCTGCCACGTGGCTGTGCTCTAGGAACTGCTGGTTGAGCCCTGCACTGAAGATGCATTCTGCGCTGCGCCGCTTGGCCATGAGGCTGCCAGGTCTGAAGGAGGCTGATGGTGGGCGTGAGCCTGTTCCTGCTGCAGCTGTGCCCTAGTCACGAGGAGGAAGGGTTGTCCATTGTTGCCAGGAGGTGAGAGATCTGGGCCCTCTGAGCACGAGTGATGTGTTGGGTCATGTGAATGATGCAGTCCATGGCAACTTCGGGGTTTGCTTGAACTAAGCTGCAAAGGGGGGTGTTATGAGGGAGAAGGAAGGGGGTCATTTAAGAATGCAGGCTGCTGAACCAGGCCCATGGGAGGCCACCCAGCCCAGCATCCTGCTCTCACAGCGGCTGGCCAGATGCCCATTAAGGAAAACCCACAAGCGGGACCCAAGCACAAGAGTGCTCCCCCCTCCCCTCGTGGTTTCTAGCCACTGGCATTCAGAAGCCCCATGCTGCACTTTCAACTTGCAATGGCGATTGCAATGTGAATCAGGTACCAAGCACTGGACGGTCCTCCCTCCAGATCCCTGCTATGCAACTCTTTCCAACCCAGAAATAGCCCAGATGCACCCCTGCAGCAAACAAGCTGAGCTTCCTCAAGCAGCTCCCCTGCTGTCTCACTTTACACTCACTTTCGGATGTGCTTGAGGGCATAATCCCTCTTCAGGTACTTGATGTTCTCCTGGATGGCAGACTTGGCCCCGTCTTCCTCTTGCAGGTGCTTCTCAAGCCATTCCACCACCACTTGGTTGTTGTCCCAGAGGTAGCCCTAGAGGAGGAGGAGTGGAAACTCAGACTGGCTTTGAAGAGAGGTCAGAGTGGGGTATGGGTCCTTCACGCAGTATGCACCCCTCACCCTCACTTCCAACCAAGCAGGCCTTGAAGGTTGCCAAACCCATTTAACCAGAGGTGAGAATGGGATGAAATGCACAGGCTTTAAGCCCCCTTCTCTCTGTAAACTTGCCTTCCACTCTGAAAACGCCACAATTTTACCCATGCTTTGTATTATTAAGGCGTCTTATATCTACAGGTAGATTGCACACAGGGGGTTGGCTGCAAGGACTCCATGTACACATACAAACAGTGTACAGTGGTGCCCCGCAAGACGAATGCCTCGCAAGACGGAAAACCCGCTAGACGAAAGGGTTTTCCGTTTTTGAGCTGCTTCGCAAGACGATTTCCCCTATGGGCTTGCTTTGCAAGACGAAAACGTCTTGCGAGTGTTCCGATTTTTTTTCGCTTCCCTCCCTTTTTCTAAGCCGCTAAGCCGCTAATAGCCTTTTAGCCGCTAAGCCTTTAATAAACCACTAATAGTGCTAATCCGCTAAGCCGCTAATAGGGTTGCTTCACAAGACGAAAAAACCGCTAGACGGAGAGACTCGCGGAACGGATTAATTTCGTCTTGCGAGGCACCACTGTATCTCCAAACCCTTGGAGGCGCTGCGCGGCCAGCAGCTGAGGTGGGAAGAGGGAGAACACCCAGCCCCCCCCTCCGAGTATGCTGGCTTGGGCTGGAGTCCAGCCTCTGTGGAGGGAACAGAGGCCACCCCATCCTTGCAACAGAGCCAAGCCAAGCACCTTCACGGCCCCCTCCGTTTCCAGGAACCATCGTCGCAGCATGGACTGGATGTGGCTGTTGCTTAACTCGCTGTGAGCCTCTAGGATCTCTGCCTTCACGACTTCCTCCAGCAGGAGGCGCCGCAAACGCCAATAGAAGAACGCCCGGGCATTTTTCCACTGGAGAATGTCCTAAAAGGGAGCAAATAAGGTCGTTGCTAGTTAAATTTTTTTATGGGAATATTAATAAATTATTGCACTGGCCGGAAGAAGCTTATCAGGATATTCACATTATCCAGTGTTGTAGACATACTTAACCCCCTTAGGCAGCCTGAATGATGCTCTCCGTCAACTCTGCTGTGACAAGACAGGAGGCCTTAGCAAGTCTGGGGCCAACCATGAGAGTGGGAGGCAAACACATCTGGGGGCAGCAGGTTGGGCAAGTATGGCTCAGAAGCTGGGCAGGTTCATGAGCCCACAAGCGTATGGTTATATTTTCATTCCACGCTTTCTCTAAGACACTCTGCCCAGCAGACAAAGACCCTTCCCTGCATTTTATCTTCATGACAACCCTGTGAGAGAGGTTAGCGTGAGATGGAGCACAAGGGAGATGTAGCAAGCATTAGAGTGGAACAAGGATTCCAGCCCTTGTTTTTCCAACTTGAATGAAATGAAAAACAGTTCCTACACCTTCTCAGGCATGAGGGATGATCAGACTCCAGAGGCTGGAAGAACAGAGAATTTGGGAGTGAGAAGAAAAAACCCATGGCTTAACTGTAACGACTCCTTTCTCCTGCATCCTCCCTGGCGTGTCGTGGAGGTCAGCAAACTGCACTGCCACCTGGTGGAAGATGGGGAGGAGGTAATCCTCGCGGGCCTTCAGCTGCTTCTCCAGCTCCTTGTGCTCCTCTGCAGAGAGCCTCAGGGAGCCTGTTAATCCCAGAATACAAGAAGTCTTTGTAGGAGAAGACAAAATCTGTAGACACCAGAAAAAGCGGCTGATCCGTGGCAGGGAGGAAAGTGCCAGGGAGGAAGAAGTCTGTGCAGGGAAGGACTAGAGAGTTCAGTGGTCAGGGCGTCTGCCTTGCAAGCAGAAGGTCCCAGGCGCCATCTCCCCTGGGGTGTCCGGAGGAGTCTTGGAAAGGACTCCCTGCCTGAAACCCCAAAGAACTGGTGTGGATAATGCTGAGCTCGAGAGACCGCTAGTCGGACTCTGCAGAAAGCAGCTTCCTCTCTTCTGACTTCCAGGTTCACCAGAGGAGCCTTTGCCAACCTGGTGCCCTCCAGATGTTTGGGACGGCATCTTCCTTCAAGCCCATCCAGCAGGGCCATGGTTCTGTCATCCTGCAGCTGTGCTGGATGGGGCCGATGGAGGGCGCCAGGGTGGCGCAGTCTGCTCTAGCAAAACATGCCCAAAAGAGCACATCAAGAATGTTTGCTCTCCCCCACCTCCCCACCCTGGATCAAATACGGCCTTTGAAAATGGGTAGAAACCTTATTCCAAGGCCAAGCTTTAAGGGGAAGGTGGGGGGGTAGGGAGGCAGGAAACAGCCCCACATCCCTTCTCTCTTTTCTTACCCAGCTGCTCAGCAATCCTAGCATAGGTGGCATCAATCCTCCTCATGGTCTTCAGCAGCTCCTTCCTCCGGAATTTGATTTCCACGGTGCCTTCAGCTTCTAAGATGCCCCCCCTGGAAAGCAAAGCCATCTTGCAGAAACAGAGACCAGAGGCTTACAGGAGCTGCCCAAATTAGGGCTCTTGCACTCTTTCCAGCCAGACATCCTTGCGGCTTTTAAGTACACGCTGGTGGAGATGTTCAGCCAGGCTCCATGGACGTGATCACTTTGGATCAGAGACTGGGCCCTTTGGGGAGGCTCCAGATGTTAAGACCATAAGAACCCAAGAAGAGTCTGCTGGTTCATCCAGTCCAGCATGCTGTTCTCACAGGGGCCAACCATAAGCCCAATACGGGAAACCCGCAAGCAGGATCTGAGCACAAGAGCAGCCCTCCCCTCTTGCAGTTTCCAGCAGCTGGCATTCAGAAGCATGGCTGCCTCACACAGCACATGATTAGACTATGGAACTCCCTGCCACAGGAGGCAATGATGGCCACCAACTTGGATTGCTTTAAAAGAGGCTGGACAAATTCACAGAGGAGAGGACTGTCAGTGGCTACTCACCACAATGGCTATTATTTGCCTCCATGGCTGGAAGAAGCTTCTGAATGCCAGTTTCTTGAAGCCCTCCTGGGGGAGAGGGCTCTTTCACTCGGGTGCTTGGGGCCTCTGGCTGGCCCCTGTGAGAACAGGATGCTGGCCTGGATGGGCCCTTGGCCTGACCCAGCAGCAGGGCTCTTCTGACGTTTTGACGACCAGACTGTCTAACGGGAGAGCGCCTCCCTCAGCACCCACCTGCTCTCTTTGTCTGCATACAGCTCCATGTGAAGAGGATTGATAGTTGGATCAATCACCACCCAGGAGCCCCCGCGGAGCTCGGCATGGGGGGGGATGTAGACGAGGGCCGGCTGCTTGAATTGCCGAAGGCTGTCCACAATATATGCCCCGAACTTCAGCACCTGATCATACATGTCTGCAAGGAGGGCAGGAGTCAAGGCCAGCTCCGGGGCCGAGGGAGCAAGTAACATCACTGGGTGATTTTTTAAAATTAAACTTATTTGCCACTCTTTTAAGCAAAGTAACTTGAAACGATCAACAACAATAATTAAAGAACATTTACATTAAAACCAGCATAAAACAAGGCAGAGAAATCTAAAACACGTGGCTATTTTAAAAGGAAGGATTAAAAGATCCCACCCACTAAACGAGGCCATGGGTGATTAACAGCCAAAGGCTTGGCAGAAAAGAAATATTTCTGCCTGGTGCCTAAAGGTATATAATGAAGGTGCCAAGGAAGCCTCTCTGGGAAGAGCATTTCACAAGCGGGGGGACACCACTGAAAAGGCCCCGTTCTCAGGTTGCTGCCTTCCTGTCCTCCTATGGTCAGCTCATACAAGGAGAGGTGCGTAAGTTACCTTTCATCCCACCAGAGAATCCTCTCCAGTTGGCAAAAATCAAAAGTGGAAGGCGTTCACGGTCAAAGTCTCTGATAGCCTGGCCTGTTTTAAAGGCTGAATCCGGAAACCAAACCTGTCCAGCTTGCTGGATTATCTAGGAAGGAGGGAACAGAAGAGGTTGTGTGTGTGGGGGGGGACCCTTCAAAACCAAAAACTTAGTAAAAAGGAAAGCAGGTAAAAATTTCAGATCCTGGTGACAGCAGCCAGGAGGTTGAGGGGCCAGGGGCTAATGGGGGGGGGGGTTTTACCAAAAGTTTGTTGTTTTGCCATTTTCAAACGACCATTCGGGCCAAAGCTCCCCCCCCCCCCGACACAGTGCCCATGTTTCAAGGGTTGTGTCACAGCAGAAGAGGAGCCATGTGGTCTGCGGACTTTTTACACAAGGCATGTAGAGGTCACCAAAACAACAAGGCTGCTTGAGAAGAACCATACAGGTTCATGGAAAAGATAAAATCAGCAGTGGGACAGGAATGCAAATGACTCTAGTGCTCCCAACCTTCGCTTCTGATTCTGGGTTTGCTGGATCAGCTGGCACCGCCAACTCCACTGTTCGGGTCTCCACTGCGATCACACCCACCGGGATCCCTCCCAGCCTGCAAAGAATCCGAAGGAGGGAAAAGAGCTTCATGTGGACTCCATGCAAAACAAATGAAAAACTGTTTAAAGACTCCAAGAGCATTTCAATGATCATAAGGACTAGGAATCCTATTTATGCAAAAGGCAGAAAGCAGAGATTTTCATTCTGACGAATTCTGCACCAGGCATTAAATGGCCTGGGTGCCGTGACAAGGGCAGGAGTGTAGCCCACCCCAGTAACTGATCAGGCAGCCATTGGGGGGGCACCTTTAGGAATGTGCCAGCCCCCTCCTCTCTCCAACTGCCTCTAGTAAGAGGGAAGATTCGGCCAATACCTGGCTCTGCCAACCACCACCGTCTGGGCCCAGGGCTGCATTATCTCCATGAAAGAGCCGTGGTCAAAGAAGCCGCTTTGCCAGGATCCCTTCACAGCTGCACAATAAAGGAAGGGGGGGGGGAGAGACACTGAGAAAAGTCTGACTGTGACCTTCCAAAGCCACAACCTTTTCATATATGCTGCATTCATTATATGCAAAGCTGGGGAAATGTCGTAGCAGCAGGGAACGAGGGACAAGACCCCTGGTAAATGCAGTCCCAGGCTCAAAGAGCCTCGACTGCCACAGTGAGCTGCAGTTAGTGCAGCAGAATGCTGCAGCCTGATAGCTGACAGGCTCATCCACTTACAACACCTTATGCTCCGAGATCTGCACCAGCCATTGATTCGCTGCCAGGTGTTACTATTAGTACTATTAGTACATAGAGCCCTTAACAACTTGGGACCAGTGTAACCTGTGAGGAGAAGGCAGGCAACAGCTGTCTGGCAGATTGCTTATGCAGCTCGCCTCCATTTTCAGATTTTTTTTTCCTTTTTAAAAAACTTTCACAGTGGAGTTTATGATCTTTTGCTTTCCCTTGCATTTTTACTCCACATATTTGATCCACATCTTATAATTATGCAATTCACAATGCTTTTGGGTTTATACTGTATTTTGGGCTGTCAGATCCTGAGAGCCCAGGGCCCAATCCTGAGACCTTGGGGCAGCCTCTGGCGATATCATTGGGGGCTGGAGCCCAGTGGTGCCCTTAGGCATGACACATTAAGCATTAACCATAGTCGCCAAGAGCATGTCGTCCAAATAAAAAACATGAAGTCTACAAATGAACAAATACGTCACTGGATGGAAATTCCTCCCCACACCGTGTGTTCATGCAGCTTTTTGCTTGTCCTGCCATTTCCCCCTGGGAAGAACCTCAGTCTTTACAGCTGAAACAGAGCAAATATCAGTGGGGTTTTCCATGGACTGACATTTGCTCTGACTCAGTCGCGAAGGGAAGGTTTGCCTGGGGTAAGCAGCAGGTCAAATGGAAAACCACTCAGACCTGTTTTTTTTAGGCAGGGGACAAGCAGAACCATTGATGAGCCTTGAGCCTTGGAGATGGAGGTTAATTGGGAGGGGGGAAGGGGGCAGATCTTCCAGGGAGTCTATGCAATAACCTGCAACCAGCTCCTGCCAGACTGAAGCTCGTAAGCTTCAAGCATAGCCTATTATTATTAGTAATGACAACAACAACAATGGGCAACCTCCCTCTGTCACTTGGAAAGGGCCACACAAACCTAGAGACTTCAGGTCAGCTCTGGAAGTCTGGCAAACAAATTGTAGATTTGCCTTGATGACACTGACCAGGAGGAAATGTCAATGAAGAAAATTCCAGGTCAGAAACAATTCCCCTGCTATTACATTGCAACCCCTCCCCTTTCAGTTCCATACCTCCCAAAGCATTGCAGAATTCTTGCAGCTGCCTGTACTTACTGGGATGAGGTCTCCCTGCCAGCATCCACCGGGGATCATAAGGGGCTTTGGAAGGGACAAAGTCAATTTCTCTGTCAATGGGGTCACTTGTGGTGGTGATAGGCAAAGGGCTACGATTGTCCTACAAGAAGAAACTTCTCTTAAACGAGCTTTAAACAAAACGAGAGCCCTGAGAAGATGATCAAGAAAGGAAGAAATTAGGGCTGCTTAGCTCTGAGAATGTGAACAGCATCTTATATAATCAAAGCCTCATAAAATTGTCGGAAGGGACCCTCTTTCTCCCTCAAAGGGGATGGCAAAGGGGGCCTTGGGGAGGGGGCAGGCCATCTGTGCCCACGGAGAGGGTGGTCAGCAATATCCCATGGCCCCAGTGAATGCCCTTCCTGGAATCATAGGGTCGCATCCTCAACCCATCAATTAAACCTACATAAATCTGCCCTCCGGTTTATGAGAGAAGCAGGACAGAGAATTCTAAGATGGTGGCCATCAACCACAGTCATACCTCGGAAGTCGAACGGAATCCGTTCCGGAAGTCCATTCAACTTCCAAAACGTTCGGAAATCAAACCTGCAGCCAACCGGAACCCGCGGAACCCACCTCAGACATTCGGGTTCCAAAGAATGTTCGCAAACCAGAATCCTCATTTCCGGGTTTGTGGCATTCAGGAGCCAAAATGTTTGACTCACAAGGTGTTTGATTTCTGAGGTATGACTGTACTGGATTTTTTTTTATTTATTGGTAATTCCCTTAAAAAAAAATTAAATCATTATTTTTTTATTTTACGTCTGCTGCCCAGTTAAGATAGGGGGAAACTTTTTCAGTCAGTTAAGATACTTTATTGTAAGAATTTATTTATGGATAGGTTTTGTTTTCACAAGGAAGAAAACAAGAACATGACAATAAATAAATAAATAAATGAATGAATGAATGAATGAATGAATGAAACAAACATTGCACCCCTGGTGTTTATCACCCCTATTAGGATAAATGATAATTATGAGGCGGGATGACTAGAGAGGAATTGTGAGGATTGTCAAAGCTCTGTTGCCCTCAACCTACCTTTGGCATAAATGTAAGCCACTGCAGAATAGTGTAGACGCCTTCAAAATCATCTGGAACTGTTACGTGGGAAACGCCATTATTGTGCATGATCTGCACCCCTCCAAGCTGGTTGTTTGAAGTGTAGACTTCACGGCCCAAGACCTGGTCCAAAAACACAACCCCAATCCAAGAAGAACGTAAGAAGAACCCTACCGGATCAGGCCAATGGCGACCCATTTGCCCCAGCCTCCTGCTCTCACGGCGGCCAGCCAGATAGCAGGACTTCCTCCAGGGGAAGCAGCAGGACAACGGGGAGTGTGGAGAGAGGGAGAGAAGGACTTTTCTCTCTTCACTTTCCCCAGGCCAGGCATATTTCTGTAAACTTCCATTGTGTCGCCTCTCACTCGCCATCTCTCTAAACTAAAAGGTCCCAAATGCTGCAACACGTGTAGGACTGTGATGCAAATCACTTAGGGAGATGCAGTGACTTTCTTTTTACATCCCCAAAATATTTCATGGGCAGAGAGAGAAATTGTTCCGTCCTTTCCCACACCGCAGCTGCATGCAGCTGAGATGGTCTGGGAGCGGGTGGCTCCTTGGCCGAGAGGCAGACGTGGCAAAAGGAGAGCCATCCAGCTGAGAAGATTAAGAGAGCTCCAGGGAGCTCTTTAGTGCTGCATGAGAACAAGCAAAAGGAAATGGAGTGCCAAGAAGGATCTGCGCAATGGAAGATGGAGGAAGCTTAGGGAACGCCGCCTGCTCGCTACCTTATTCAGAGCTCCAGCTCCGGTCAGAATGATGTGGGAATTCTCCACCTGGATCACCCGCTGGCCCAGCCTCACAAGGTAAGCCCCGATTCCGATGGCACGGCAGGTCACCTGCAGGAGACAGAAAGAGCCCAGGGCTGCTTTGAGTCCCAGTCTGGGGGAAAGCAGGATATACATACATACATACATACATACATACATACATACATACCATGCTGATGGTGACAATTTCATCATAGGCAAGAGAAGACTCCCCAGCGATGGTGCCCGACGCTCTTAAGTTCTCCACACCAAAGCCTTCTTCTTTGCCAATGATATCGGTGATGATGTACCTGCAGGAGGCCAGGGCGGCTGAAAGATGGAGCCAGGCAGGGCAGGACACCAAGAGTTCCTCCTCCCAGGAACAAGGGAAGCTGCCTGACAGTGAGGCAAAGCACTGGTCCATCTAGCCTGGCACTTGGCTGCCTTTCCATGACTAGAAGAGGCTCTCTGGGATTGTAGACACGGTTGTTGTTTCCCCCTGTCTCACCTGGAAATACCCTTGGGGTTGAACACGGGACCTTCTGCAGGCAAGCCAAGACAGGGGGACACCATTGACTCACCTCGATTCGCCGGCTTCCTCCACGTGCTCACAGTGAACAGAGTTTGTGGAGCTGATCCTGGTGTACTCCTGCGGGGTCAGGTACAGATACTTGAAGCCCTTTGGGAAAAGATGGTGGAGCAACATCAGTTGGGGAAACTGGGGGCACCACTTTGAAATCAGTGCGACAGATGAGCCGGAGCACAAACCAGGTGAAAAATGAGGCCACTGTGCTAGATGCCCTTACAGAAAGCAAAGCACCAGTTGTGAGCAGATAACTATTTGCCCCGTAATGCTTTGGCAGACCTCCCTGAAAACTTGCAAAGGGGGGCGGGCTTTTGAAATGGACTGAAGTGCCAAGAAGTTCTTGCACCCCACGCCACTTCAGCACAACCTTAGACTTGAAACTGGCAGGGTTTTTATTTGAAATCATGAGATTTTAAATTATGTATTAGGAAGGAAATTTATTAAGGAATAAGCTTTTCTTTTTTTTTTGCAGACTCGAACCCACAGTGTCAGCTGAACATCCAATGAAGTGGATGCCATGATAAATCTGTTAGGCTTTAAGGTGCCTTTCTTGCAAGAGACTAACATGGTTGCCCCTCTGGAAGTCTCATGGATTAAGGGCATGATCCTGGGGAGGCTGTTGCAGTGCCTGAGGCAGAGCATATTGAGGCTCAAAGCGATCAATGGCCTTCTCCTCTTCTTCTTCCTCCTCCTCCATGCATTTGTCCAACCTACTTTAAAGTCATCCAGGTGGGGGGCCCTCATGATCTCCTATGCAAAAGAATTCCATCCTTTAACTATGTGCTGCATTAAAATGGACTGGCTTCCTGTGGGTCCTAGCTTCCACTTCCAATGGCTGCTTTCTGCAAGGTGGAGATGGGATTGCAGCCCAGAGGAGAGGCTGCTGTCGCTTGAGGAGGAGACCCTCCCACACACTCAGGGAAGCTCCAGGAGACAAGTGGATCTCATTGAGAACTGTACCTAGCCACAACCCCCCCCCCAACAAAATGTCTCGGGATTCTACCCTAGTGAAACTCTCTTTTTTGGGGGGAGGGGGGATCTGCCAGGAAGCCACATACCTTGTATGGCTCTGCAGGGTCCACCCAGCCCACCTGGAACTTGTGCTTGATCTCATCGGCAAACCCAATGCGGGCCCCACTGTTGGCCGCAATGTAGATCCTGGGGATGCCTTCGCTGCGCGCCAACTCTGAAGCGCGCAGGAAGAGGAGGTCTTCCTCTGGCCCAAACGACCCGATCTTGTAGGTGATGTCATTGCTAATGACCACAATGTCACGGCCTTGGGGGTACTCAGGGGTCTTCATCTTCATCTTGAAGGCCACCATCCCAATCTGGAAGGATATTGAGGAAGAAGGAGAGGTGAAGAAATTACCATCTGTATGTTCTGGAGGTTTTGTCCACAAAGGTGACACTGATTGCTTTCAAAGAATAGCAAGTGTTATGGTTATGGTTTAGTGAACAGCAAAAGCCAATGAGGTCATTTGTCTGAGAGCATTATCCAGCTTCCCCATCTCTCCTCAGTGGGCCTCCTATATATAGCCCTTGAGGGTTTAGCAACAGCCCCCCCTCAGCAGCGAAAATACTGGATCTAGAGAGCCAAGAGCCAGCTTCTCTGCCTGCGCCTTTGCCATAAGAACATATTAAGCTGGATAAGGCCAAAGCAGCCCTTCCATCTAGTCCAGCCTCCCGTTCTCACAGGGGCCAACCAGACAGCCCAAAGGGAAACCCTGCCAGCCGGACCTGAGCGCCAGAGCTCTCTTCCCTCCTGTGGCTTCCAGCAACTGGGATGCAGAAGCACTGCTGCCTCCGACCCTGGAGGCAGATAACAGCCCTTGTGGCTAGTCGGCCTTGATAGCCCCCTCCCCCAGGAATTTACCCAGTGCCATCATCTCTGCCTCTGGTGGGAGTTTGTTCCATAGCTTCTCTCATGCTGCCTCTCACTCGCATTTTCTCTATACCTTTCCTCACACGGGAATTGCTCCAACTCCTTGATCATATTGGTTGTCCTTTTCTAACTCTACAATGTTCTCTTTGAGGGGAAGTGATCAGAACTGCGCACAACGTTCCAAATGCTCTTGCACCACCTATTGTTGTAGTGGTAACAGGGTGAGACCAGGGTTCAAATCTCCACTCAGGGGGGTGACCTTGGGCCCGTCTCTGCCTCTCAACCCAACCTACCTCATAGGACTGTTGTGGGGATAAAATGAGGGAAAGAACCAGGTTTGTCACCTTGAGCTCCTTGGAGGAAAAGGTGGCATATAAAAGAAATCAATCAATCCAATGGCATTATGATGTTGGCAGTTTTCAGTTCCTTTCCTAGCGGGGGATTTGCCTTTCCCATGGCCCTACCTCATTTCCTCCAGGCAGCCTGTTCATCTGTACCAGCTGCCCCTGAGAATCCAGCACTAATTCTGTGTAGGTCAGGACATCTGCAGGGTCTGCTTCCGTGGAGCCCCACAATTTGAACAGAGCCTAAAGAGGAACCAGCATGAGAGTCGTTTTTGAAAACAAGGAGCCATGAGAAAAACAACAGAGTGCCACTCTTTCTTACTCCAGAAGATCCAGTGTGTCAAGGATCCCTGGCCCAGCTTCTGCAGTGGGGTGAGAATCCAGTGGCTTTCCAGCTTTGACTCGCCTTCCCAGCCAGAAGGACCAAGGAAGAGGGGAGAAGCCGTCTGGAAGCCTGGAGGCGACGGACTCCCCACTGCTGCTCTAAGGGCTGCAGTTAGACCAAAGCAGCGCTGCCTCCCTCCCCCCCCCCCCCGCCATGTACTCCCACAGTTGTGTCTCACTATCAGTTCTGGAGAAACAGGGACTAGAGGGTTTTAAAAAATAAGTAATGTAAACCTCAAACACCTTTCTGACCAGAGCTAACTGTGGGATGGGGGCTGTGTGTGCAGCAGTGTGCACAATCCCTCTTCTGCTTTGTGAAGCCTCTGGGCTGAACTGGACCTGCTCTTCCCACTCACAAAGCATTTCCCTGATCCAACAGAAGGAGATGTGGGGGCCTCGTCCTCAGCTCACCTGCCGGAACATCTCGAGGAAGTCGTACACGTAGGTGGTGCCAAGCGACTGGGCCTGAAAGCGCTTGGATTGAAGCAGGTCTTTGGTGACGTACGGAGTGTTGATGAGCATTCCGTGCAGAGGCCCTTGCTTGTCTCCATAGGAGTGGAACATGATCTAGTCCAGGAGGCAAAGCACAGCGTCAGGCCGCCGCCTCCTCACTCTTCCCCGCAGACTTCTACACTTGTGAAATCAAAGCTGTTCCAAACCTGGCAACAGAGTTTGTGAGGGGCAGAACTTGGCCACATTCGCTCCATGCATTTAAAGCGCTTGGTGTCACTTGAAACACCCCTGGCTGCCAGGAGATCCCCCATTCTCTCCACGGAGCCACAATTTCCCAGAGTGCTCTGGGAAGAGGGATTGTTAAACCACTCTGCAAATGGTAGCTCTTTGAGGGGAACAGGAGTCTCCTAACAACCCACAGTTCCCAGAATTCTTTGGGGGAAGCCATGTCTGTTTATCATAGCACTTTAAAGGTCTGCTGCGGAGGTGGCCCTTGTGTTCTGATTTCTGAAATTCCCATTTTTTAACTAACCTACAACTCAAACAGGAAACAGCTGGGGGATAGAAAAGGGAGCACTGACCATGTACCTATTCACTTCCCTCCCCAAAGTTACCGTATTTTTCGCTCTATAACATGCACCTGACCATAACACGCACGTAGTTTTTAGAGGAGGAAAGCAAGAAAAAAATATTCTAAACAAAACAGTGGATGTATGATTTTTGTGGTTCATGCTGTGGCCACAGACGTGATCTGACGGTGAGTTTGGGGAAGCCCAATGCAAAAATCCTGAGGATCCATGTGGATCCATGCTTTGTAACCACGTTTTTGCGCCATTGCAGCCCCATGAAACAGTGGGTGCGTGTGTGTTTTTTGGTGCAGGCTGTAGCCATGGATATGCTATGTGATCTGATGGTGACCTTGGGGTGACCCAGTGCAAAAATCCTGAGGATCCGTGTGGATCCGTGCTTTGTAACCACGTTTTAAGTGGGGAGGGAAGGAAAAGCATTCAAGGGACAAGGAACACGTGTGGGGTGTGTGGAGAAGGATGTGGCTAATGATGCAGAAGAGGGGTTAAAGGGGAGAAGGAACACGCGTGGGGTGTGTGGAGAAGGATGCTGCTGATAATGCAGAAGAGGGGTTTAAGGGGAGAAGGAACACGCGTGGGGTGTGTAGAGAAGGATGTGGCTAATGATGCAGGAGAGGGATTTAAGGGGAGAAGGAACACGCGTGGGGTGTGTGGAGAAGGATGTGGCTAATGATGCAGGCGAGCGGTTAAAGGGGAGAAGGAACACGCGTGGGGTGGGTGGAGAAGGATGTGGCTAATGATGCAGGAGAGGGATTTAAGGGGAGAAGGAACACGCGTGGGGTGTGTGGAGAAGGATGTGGCTAATGATGCAGGCGAGGGATTTAAGGGGAGAAGGAACACGCGTGGGGTGTGTGGAGAAGGATGTGGCTAATGATGCAGGAGAGGGATTTAAGGGGAGAAGGAACACGCGTGGAGTGGGTGGAGAAGGATGTGGCTAATGATGCAGGAGACGGATTTAAGGGGAGAAGGAACACGCGTGGGGTGTGTGGAGAAGGATGTGGCTAATGATGCAGGCGAGGGATTTAAGGGGAGAAGGAACATGCGTGGGGTGTGTGGAGAAGGATGTGGCTAATGATGCAGGAGAGGGATTTAAGGGGAGAAGGAACACGCGTGGAGTGGGTGGAGAAGGATGTGGCTAATGATGCAGGCGAGGGATTTAAGGGGAGAAGGAACACGCGTGGGGTGTGTGGAGAAGGATGTGGCTAATGATGCAGGAGAGGGATTTAAGGGGAGAAGGAACACGCGTGGAGTGGGTGGAGAAGGATGTGGCTAATGATGCAGGAGACGGATTTAAGGGGAGAAGGAACACGCGTGGGGTGTGTGGAGAAGGATGTGGCTAATGATGCAGGCGAGGGATTTAAGGGGAGAAGGAACATGCGTGGGGTGTGTGGAGAAGGATGTGGCTAATGATGCAGGCGAGGGATTTAAGGGGAGAAGGAACACGCGTGGGGTGGGTGGAGAAGGATGTGGCTAATGATGCAGGAGAGGGATTTAAGGGGAGAAGGAACACGCGTGGGGTGTGTGGAGAAGGATGTGGCTAATGATGCAGGCGAGGGTAAAAGGGGAGAAGGAACACGCGTGGGGTGTGTGGAGAAGGATGCGGCTAATGATGCAGGCGAGGGATTTAAGGGGAGAAGGAACACGCGTGGGGTGTGTGGAGAAGGATGTGGCTAATGATGCAGGAGACGGATTTAAGGGGAGAAGGAACACGCGTGGGGTGTGTGGAGAAGGAGCTTTTTGGGAAGCTGAGAGGGGAGGGAAAGAGTACTGTTGCTTTAAAGGAGCCAACCGGACAGCAGCCACTTACAGCAGTGTAAGCAGCTCCTTTCCTCTCCCACTTTGCTCCTTCTCTCCCTCTTTGCTGCTTTACGCAGCTAATGGCGAATCCCCTCCAACCCAAGTCCTGCTCAGCGGATCAGCTGAGACGCTGGGAGAATCGTAATTTCCCCCTCTCCCTCATCCCATGCCCTCCTGTCCCCAGCAGCCTTTTAAAAAACTTTTTTACTGGTTTTCACTGCGCTCGTGGCTCAGAGCCCTCCTGTGCCCTGCCGTCCCTCTGCAGCCTCATTGCTCCGTTTAGGGAGCGTTGCTAGCTGAGGCTGCAGCAGCTGTTCCGGCTCCCTATGGCTCCCGTCTGTCCCTCCTCGCGTGTAAGCGGCTGCTGCCCGCTTTGCTGCCATGGCTCTCCTTCCCTCCCTCCCTCCTCGGCTCCTCCCCCTCCTCCTGGCTGTAAAGCAAGCAAAGCTAGAGCCGTGCAAAGCCCTGCAAGTGGCTCCCGCTTTGCTTGACTGACGGCAGCCATGGATCCAGTCGAGTGCATTCGCTCTGTAACACGCACAGGCATTTCCCCTTACTTTCTAGGAGCAAAAAAGTGCGTGTTTTGGAGCGAAAATTATGGCACTTTACTTAACAAGGCAACATTTCCTTCAGGCAAAGAAAAGGCTGTGAAATGCCGAGAGGCGCTTAGAGTAGGAGGAGACAGAAGACGGGGCTGGCAAGGATAGCAAGAGAGCAGCGGCTCCTCTGTCCTCTCACATTCCGTTCCAACATTTGCAAGCGCAAATTCTTTGGGGGCTGCAGGAGACATCACCGAAGGCAGCCAGTGTCTATACAGCCCAGTCAGAGCACCTGTGGCCATTCAGGTGGTGCTGGGCAATGACTCCCACTCTCCCTGACTATTGGTTGCCCAAGGCAGCTGGGAGTTGAGTCCAACAACCTCTGGAGAGCCACCAATGTCCTCCATCCCTGGCCTCCTCTGAAGAGCAGCAGTTCTCCAGGGGTTCAGTCAGGGGACTGAACCAGGAGCCCTTGGCATGCAAAGCAGCTGCTCTGCCACTCAGCTAACAGAGCAACGGAGGGAGATATCCCACTTTATACTATGTGGTCATGACTGGTGCAGAGAACAAAAATGCAAGAACAAAGGAGTAGCGTACACAAACATTCCATCATCTCCGGCACGTGCAAGAAACCTACATTTCCTGTGCTGGGGTCGTTGACCTCCTTGTAGAGGCTGATATCCAGGTAGTAGCCCGACTCGTCTGTGAGAAAGAGGCGGATGGGGATGGCCTGGGCAGTTGGCGTCAGGCGGATGTTGATCTTCACTTCGGCTTGCAGGACCCGGAGTTTCCACAGACGGCTCCCGTAGCGCATCACCATGGAGCGCACTGATTCCTCAATCTGGGGGTGCCACCAACATAATCAGACTGATAACATTATTTTAAGAATGTTAAGAATGCAGGGAGAGCCTGCTGGATCCTGCTCTCACAGGGGCCAGCCAGATGCCCCAATGGGAAAGGAGCAAGCGGGATCCAAGCACCAGAGCAGCACTCTCCCCTCCTGCAGTTTCCAGCCACGGTCATTCAGAAGCATTGCAGGTTAGAAAATACAGTGGGACTTCGGTTCCCAAATGCCTCCATTGTCGTACATTTCAATTCTTGAACACCGAAGACCCAGAATTGAACGCTTCCGTTTTTGAACATTTTTCAGAACCCAAGCGTACGACGCGACTTCCGCTGAGTGCAAGAAGCTCTTGCAACCAATGGGAAGCCACGCCTCGGTTTTCAAATGTTTTGGAAGCTGAATGAGCTTCCAGAATGGATTTTCTTCAAGAACCGAGGTACCACGGTACTTTAAGTAATAACACACAAACACAAAGGTGTGTCGGAAGACTGCTGCTGGTGGTGGGCTTCCTGGAAGAGGCGTCTGGTTGGCTCCTGTGAGCAGCAGGGCGCTGGATGAGATGAGCCCCCTTTGGTCTGCCTCATCTGCAAGAGCCCTTCTCAGGTGTTTACCAGAAAGGGAAGCAAGCAAGGCTCAGACCTTGGAGGGGTCCATGACGACGGTGGGGACGAAGTTGAGGAAGATGTGGTTGCAGTCGGTGCGGACACTCGTGTTGCTGAAGGCCACTTCCAGCTCATCCATGGCCTCCAGGAGCAGCCGCTCACCCTCGTTCTGCAAGTATTCAAACGAGGCTTCCTGTCCCAGAGAGAAGGCAGAGGAAGCGCCACATCAGAGAGAGAAAGGAAAGACCCTCAAAGCAGAAAAGAAGAGGCTTCACAGTGCTATAAGGAGCCGGGCGGGAGCCTGGTTAAAATGCCTGCTTTCGGGCTGAGCTGACCTCAGCAGACGCTTCGCTCCTGGCCCCCCTTCCACTTCTTGCACACACACACACCCCGACAGCTTCCCTTGGCTCAGCCCTGAGGCTTACCTTGGTAATCAGGTCCGAGTGTCTGACAATGGCACGGACAAAAAACCTGTAGTCTGTGACTTCAGCGCCTTCCTCCACCTTGGCAGCACCCAGGTAAAGGTGCATCTTGTGGTTGGCGCAAGGCACTGCTGTCAGGTCAAAGTTGCGCATGCGGTTCAGCTCCAGCTGGAAGGCCAACGCCGGCTCCAAGTGGCGGTAGATGCGGTCTTCGGCAAACTGCCAGGAAAGTGGAACAAGCAGCTGTTGGTCTTGGCAGTGCGTAAGCTAAGCCAACTTCCACGTACAAAACCACCTGGGCCAACTCACCTTATCTCGTGCCCGGAATGTGAAGAACTTGGGAAATTCCCTCTGCAACAGAAAGCAAAAGTCATAAACAAGGAGAAGGAGAAGCCCCCTCCCTCCACTACAGAGAACTGGGCTCCTTCGGGAAGAAAAGTGGGATACAAGAACAACCAATAGCAACATTCCTTTAGTGCCTTGTCTTCTTTTTAAAGAAAATAACCCACCAGTCCTAAAAACCCCAAAATGAAATTCCATCACTTTCACTGACCTGCTGTGTTATCAAAAATGTGATTCTTCGGAGCCCACATTCAACAAGGATGTTGTTCTGTATGGAGAACAGACCAAGAAGAGAACAGAGGCAAAGGTGTGAGTGAGCCTAGGAGAAACGTCCCACAGACATGACACCCTCCAAGGGCAAAAGAGTTGATCTTTCAGGGAACAGCAACACAAACCATGGGCTCAGACAGCATCAATGTAGGCATGGCTTTGCCTTGAGCAGGAGCCAGCGTTGGCCTTGAGGATCTGCAGCTGGTGATGTAGTCGGGTTCATCATTCAATGTGCACCCTAGAGTCCAAAAACCAGCTCAACAAATGTATTTTTTTGCGGGGAACAAATGGGATGTGTGCAGCTGCGCCCCCACCTCCCTGCACAAACATGGCAAGAGTTCGCAGCCCAAAAATGGAAAGCAAGCTGCTAAAAACAAGGGGGCTAGCTGCCTAATGCATGCCTGTCGGGACACAACGCATATAATCATAGAATCATAGAGTTGGAAGAGACCACAAGGGCCATCGAGTCCAACCCCCTGCCAAGCAGGAAACACCATCAGAGCACTCCTGACATATGGTTGTCAAGCCTCTGCTTAAAGACCTCCAAAGTAGGAGACTCCACCACACTCCTTGGCAGCAAATTCCACTGTCGAACAGCTCTTACTGTCAGGAAGTTCTTCCTAATGTTTAGGTGGAATCTTCTTTCTTGTAGTTTGGATCCATTGCTCCGTGTCCGCTTCTCTGGAGCAGCAGAAAACAACCTTTCTCCTTCCTCTATGTGACATCCTTTTATATATTTGAACATGGCTATCATATCACCCCTTAACCTCCTCTTCTCCAGGCTAAACATGCCCAGCTCCCTTAGCCGTTCCTCATAAGGCATCGTTTCCAGGCCTTTGACCATTTTGGTTGCCCTCCTCTGGACACGTTCCAGTTTGTCAGTGTCCTTCTTGAACTGTGGTGCCCAGAACTGGACACAGTACTCCAGGTGAGGTCTGACCAGAGCAGAATACAGTGGCACTATTACTTCCCTTGATCTAGATGCTATACTCCTATTGATGCAGCCCAGAATTGCATTGGCTTTTTTAGCTGCCGCGTCACACTGTTGGCTCATGTCAAGTTTGTGGTCAACCAAGACTCCTAGATCCTTTTCACATGTACTGCTCTCAAGCCAGGTGTCCCCCATCTTGTATTTGTGCCTCTCATTTTTTTTGCCCAAGTGCAATACTTTACATTTCTCCCTGTTAAAATTCATCTTGCTTGTTTTTGCCCAGTTCTCTAATCTGTCAAGGTCGTTTTGAAGTGTGATCCTGTCCTCTGGGGTGTTAGCCACCCCTCCCAGTTTGGTGTCATCTGCAGATTTGATCAGGATGCCCTTGAGTCCATCATCCAAGTCATTGATAAAGATGTTGAATAAGACCGGGCCCAAGACGGAACCCTGTGGCACCCCACTAGTTACTCTTCTCCAGGATGAAGAGGACCAATTGATGAGCACCCTTTGGGTTCGGTCAGTCAGCCAGTTACAAATCCACTGAGTGGTAGCATAGTCAAGACCGCATTTTACCAGCTTCTTTACAAGAATATCATGGGGCACCTTGTCAAATGCCTTGCTGAAATCAAGGTAGGCTACATCCACTGCGTTCCCTTCATCTACCAGGCTTGTAATTCTGTCAAAAAACGAGATCAGACATGACTTATTTTTCAGAAATCCATGCTGACTATTGGTGATCACAGCATTCCTTTCTAGGTGCTCACAGACTGTTTGCTTAATGATCTGCTCCAGAATCTTCCCTGGTATTGATGTCAGACTGACTGGGCGGTAATTATTTGGGTCCTCTCTTTCCCCCTTTTTGAAAATAGGGACAACATTTGCCCTCCTCCAGTCTGCCGGGACTTCGCCTGTTCTCCAGGAATTCTCAAAGATGACTGCCAGTGGTTCTGAGATCACATCTGCCAGTTCTTTTAATACTCTTGGATGCAGTTCATCTGGCCCTGGAGACTTGAATACATCTAAACTAGCCAAGTATTCTTGTACTATCTCCTTAGTTATTCTGGGCTCTATTTCCTCTGCTAAATCATTTGCTCCAAATTCTTCAGGTTGGGCATTGTTTTCTTTATCGGAGAAGACTGAGGCAAAGAAGGCATTGAGGAGTTCAGCCCTTTCTGTGTCCCCTGTTTGCATTTCACCATCTTCTCCTCTGAGTGACCCCACTGTTTCTTTCTTCTTCCTTTTGCTACAAACATACCCATAAAAGCCTTTTTTGTTGCTTTTAACCTCTCTAGCAAGCCTGAGTTCATTCTGTGCTTTAGTTTTTCTGACTTTGTGTCTACACGTGCTGGCTATTTGTTTGAATTCCTCTTTGGTGGTTTCCCCCCTTTTCCATTTTTTGTACAGATCCTTTTTTAATCTTAACTCGGTTAAAAGTTCTTTAGATAGCCACCCTGGCTTCTTTAGGCCCCTTCCATGTTTCCGTCTCATTGGTATTGCCTGACGTTGTGCTTTTACTATCTCCCTCTTAACAAACTCCCAGCCATCATGAACTCCCTTTCCTTTTAGTATTACTGTCCATGGGATCTCACCCAGCACTTCCCTAAGTTTTGTGAAGTCGGCTTTCTTAAAGTCAAGAACTTGAGTCCTAGTATGCTTGGCTGCTCCTTTCCTCTGTATAGTAAACTTCAGAAGAGCATGATCACTCGCGCCTAATGATCCTTCCACTTCTACCCCACTAACCAGGTCATCAACATTGGTTAGGACCAGATCTAAAATGGCTGTTCCTCTTGTTGCTTCTCCCACTTTCTGGACAATGAAGTTGTCTGCAAGGCCAGTGAGGAATCTGTTTGACCTTATGCTCTTGGCTGAGTTTGACATCCAACAAATATCCGGGTAATTGAAGTCCCCCATTACTACTATCTCCCTTCTTTTTGCATGCTTGGCCATCTGTTCCAGGAAGGCATCATCTATGTCCTCCGTTTGGCTTGGGGATCTATAGTAAACTCCCACAATGAGGTCACTGTTATTCTTCTCTCCCTTAATTTTGACCCAAATGCTCTCACTTTGGCTTTGAGGTTCTAAATCTTGGATCTCTTCACAGGTATACACATCCCTGACATATAACGCCACTCCTCCTCCTTTCTTGTCTGGTCTGTTTCTCTGAAATAGATTGTATCCCCCCATTATTACATTCCAATTGTGGGACTTATCCCACCAGGTTTCAGTGATGCCTATTATGTCATATTTAGTTTGCTGTACCAAGAGATCAAGCTAATCTTGTTTATTTCCCATGCTTTGCGCATTAGTGTACAGACATTGAAGTCCATTAATCATTCCCCCATGTCTCTTATTTAAGGATTTTTTCCTCCCACCACTAGGTCTGCGTGCTGTTTGCTCCATTTGGTCTATGACATTTGGATGATCATCTTCATCAATTGATAGACTCCTACCTTCAGGAGCACTGTCTCCCTCCCCCACATTAGTCAGTTTAAAGCCCTCCTGATGAGGTTTCTGAGATTTTTGGCAAAAACATTTCTCCCAACCGTTGTGAGGTGCAGCCCATCACTTGCCAGAAGTCCATTTTCAAGAAACTGCAGTCCGTGATCTAAGAATCCAAACTGTTCCTGTTTACACCATTTGCGAAGCCAGCTGTTCACTTCCACTATTTTTCCCTCTCTCCCTGGGCCACGTCGTTCAACTGGGAGGACAGATGAGATGACAATTTATGCATTTAATTGCTTCAATTTCCTGCCCAGAGCCTCATAGTCTCTTTTGATCTTCTGGAGGGTATTGCTTGCAGTGTCATTGGTTCCCACATGAACCAAGAGGAAGGGGTATTTGTCAGTGGGTTTTATGATTCCTTGCAATTGTTCAGTTACATCTTGGATCTTAGCCCCGGGGAGACAGCACACTTCCCGAGACATCTTGTCAGGCCCACAGATCACTGCTTCTGTTCCCCTCAGTAGGGAATCCCCTATCACCAATACACGCCTCCTCTTAGGTTTGGTCGGGGTTCTTCCGTGAGCTGTCCGTTCCAAGGTCGCCTGCACATTCCCTGAGGACTGACTTTGCTGCTCGTCTTCATATATCTCCTTCTTCGCCTGAATGAAGAACCTGACACACACACTCTGTTTGTTAAGGGGGCTGGGAGCTGCTAGGAACCCCCTCACAGCAGCTTTAACAAACTACATTTCCCAGGATTCTTTGGAGGAAGTCACGTGACTCAAATGTGTTTCCAATGAAGCCCAAGACCCATTCTGTTTTTCCTGCCAGTCCCCAGAGTGAAGTGGAAGGCACAAAACCTTGGACTGAGCGAAGGCTCTGAAGACGGGCACCAGCTCCTCATCTTCATGGTGCTCTGCCCACCGAATTGCAACATTCAGGATATGGATGGGCTCCTCTCGGAGGTTCTGGAAACGGCAAAGCCACACGGTCAGTTACAGTGACAACCATAGTAACTGTCTGGGAGACGCAGGGTGTACTGGCCTCAAAGTTGCTGGGGCTTAGGAAGTGGTGGGAGGTGTCTGCCAGGGAAACAGGCAAGCTGCTTTGGTCTTGGATTAGGATAAAGCAGCTGGAAGTTAGCTCTGCTTTCCCCAGAAATGTCTGTGCAGGCTGAACAAATGCCATGGTGCCATGGCTTGGAGCCTTCCTAAAAGTAAGTGCTTTAGTGCCTCCCAGGTTCCCTCCCATCTGGGCTGCAAGAGTAAGTGGGAGGGTGGCAAAGGGGTGAAGCCCCACAGAGGCTCTCCCACCACATTTGTTGCCCAACTGCAACACAACAGCCCTGCAGTGCTGCCCATGGGTATTACTCTCCTGTAGCCAGTGGCGTAGCGTGGGGGGTGCAGGGGGGGCCGGCCGCACCGGGCGCAACATCTGGGGGTTAGGGTTAGGGGGCGCAAACCCACGGGTTAGGGGGCGCAAATTACTTGCCTTGCCCCGGGTGCTGACAACCCACGCTACGCCACTGCCTGTAGCAGACCCTTTCTTCACAGGAGGATGGTGGCAGCAACCACTGGAGAGTAAGATCCATTGGCAGCACTGCAGGACTGTTGTGTTGCAGTTGGACAAGGAACAGGGTGGCAGAGGCTGTCTTAGGCATTCTGCCTTCCCCACTTATTGGCGCTCCAGCGTGGAGTGTTGGACTAGGACCTGGGTTCAAATCCCCACTTGGGCATGAAGCTGACTGGCAGTCACTGCCTCTCAGCCTAACCTACCTCACAGGGCTGTTGTGGGGATTAAATGAGGAAGGGAGAAACCTTGTATGCCACCTTGAACTCCTTGGAGGCCCACAAGTCGCTCACCTTGCTGTCTTCTTCATCGTACAGCGTGGCCCTCACCTCAGTGAACAAGGGGCTCTCGGAAGGGTTGGGGTCGGCAAAACAGGAAATGACCTCATCAAAGTTTCTGGCACAAAAGAGAAAACAGGGAGCAGAAGAATCAAAGCAGGAATGAGAGAGCCTAAAGGCTGATGTGAAGAATAAGGACTGACTGGCTGTTTTTTCAGTGGCCGCTTGGCTATCTAAACCTGGAAGTCCTTACAAGGGCTGTTGCTTGACTTATGGTATAAAAATGTCTGGCAAGTGACAGTCATTGAGAAAATAACTCAGAGCATAAAAGGAATGGGGGCAGAATCAGACAAACTGTATGCAACATGGTGGGTATACAAATAGACCTGGTCTTAAACAGAAACCCTCCAAAGCGTCTTTGAAGATACAGTTCTCTTGAACAGAATGGCTAGGGCTACATTCTTTCCTGGGAATGACTGGTGGTTAATAAAGACTTTTGTGCTGTCCCCAGGATGCTACACACAGGATAATTTGGAAGAGACCTACAATTCACAGAGCGGTTTAGCAATCAATCCTTCTTCAAAGGGAGTTCTGGGAATTGTAGCTGGGAAGGGATCAGGGGCCTCCCAACAGCTCTCAGCACCCTGAAGAAACAGCAGCTCCCAGAATACTTTGGGAGACATCATAACTATTCAAAGCGGCATCGTAAGCACGTCATAGGTACGGTGTGAATGTGGTCTAGCTGTTTGGTGACATTCAGAAGGCATGGGTCACAACACATTCCTCCCAAAACATGGCTGTTCAGCTACCTGGTGAAGTCTCCAAATCTGTCAAAAGCCACCATGGCCCCCATCCGCTGGCAAAGAGGAGAAAAGCCGCTGTCCATGAAGAGTTCAGTGCTGTGTCGGGCTAAGTCAGGGTTCGAGATGCTTATGGGCACAGACATCCTACACGCAAAGGAAGGGAAGAATCAGGCACAGCAGAGCCCCAGAGTCACGGAGACAGGGCTCTTGGATGACTCAGGGGGTTACGGCTATTCTAGTAAAAGAAACAGGAGTGCTGCAGCAGCACCACGGATCCCCCAGGGCAGCCCTCACTCCTGCCGCCTTGGAGATTTCACAGCTCATGATGATGATCCCACAACTCCCAGCATGGATAGAAGGCTGACCCAGGACAGGTCACAGGAGGTGGCTGCGCACAGCTCCTCTCAGCCCTTGAAAGTCCTTGCTCCCAGTGTGGCCCTGAGGCCACAAATGCTGGCTTCTTAGTTCCACCTGGAGATTTTCATACTCACTTCTAAGCTTCATAGCAGGGACCAAAAACACGTAAAAAAATAACCATAACCCCATGATCCCGGAAGAAAGACCCCTTTCACATGCTTACCAAAAAGCAAATTAGTTAGCAAGCCGAGAATGAATGAAAGAACCAGGGAAAGGTAGGCAAGGAGTCGTACACCACGCACTTGCAGCCAGGTTATTCTTTTTACATTGCCACTCATGCTGCACAGTGTAAAGAACCAGACACTCTACCTGCTCAGGGCGGGGCTGCTGCCTCTGAAAGAAGACACACAAAGCTTCCTTACACCTCATGCCCAGCCACTGAGCCACCTGCTCCAATCAGCAGCGGCTATCCAAGGTCTCAGGTGGAGAGGCCAGGGACTGAACCTGGGACCTTCCGGGAGCTCTGCCCCCATGCCCACACCTCCTTTCCAGCCTGCCCTTGTCCAGTTTCCTTCTGCACCAAAGGTCCTCCCATGCACACACACGTTGAAGAGCCCCCAAAGCCCCAGGGAGCCAGTGCAAGACCGCCGGTCTCTGGCTCTTGGCTAAGCCCACCTGTTTGGATGGGACGATGGCAGCATGAACTGGAATTCCACCACGCAGGTGCCGTCCGTGAGCTGGCGATGCTGGAGGCTGTTCAGCTCATAGGCGATGTAGGCTCTTCTCACGTACACCTGGGGAGGAAAGAAGGGAATTCCAACGACAGGTGAAGAGCAGCATACTGCTATAATCTTTTCCTCCCCAAACAGGGGTGCTGGCCACAGGTTGGGGTGGTGGTGGTTTTGCTTCTTGGATTTCCCCCAGAAAGGGCACATCTGGAGGGGGTGGGTGGGGAAATGCAGGTTGGAAGTGGATGTCAATGACGTCGTGTGAGTGCTGCAACGCATCTGTGAATGGCAGGGGTTTGGGCTAGGCGACCCTTTGGGTCCCTCTCTTCCAGCCCTACTGTTCTATGAATGACAACCCACCCTTCAGATCATGAATGCTGCATGCATTCACCCCCAGCCTGCCAGCAGTTGCCCCAAACTATGCAGCTGCCATCAATGCTACAAGAGCACCCTCCCTTTTTTGGAAGGGGGAAAAATGTCACTGTGTCCATTCAAGCACTACCCTACTCTGGCCTTTGCCATCCTCCCTTTTACCTCAAGGGCTGCCATGCGGACCACCTGGTTGGAGTGATAGAAGAAAGTAGGCAGGACATCAAAGATGGTGGTTTCAGAAAGGATCAGTTTCTAGAAAGGAAGGGAGGAGCAGCGAATGAACAAACAGGCCTGCTGTTGGAGAACACAATACATTTTTAGAATCACCCTGGTTTAGAATTTAGAAAAATAGGATTTTAGGGTTGGAAGGGATTCTACGGGTATCCAGTCCAACCCCCTGCAAGATTTCAGCTAGGTAATCCATGGCAGGGGGTCATCCAACCTCTTCTTAAAACCACCAAGGAAGGGGAGTCCGCCACCTCTCATGCTTCCATGAGGAAGTTTGATTAGAATCACTCAGGCCTCAAGTGAGACCAAGGCCCTCTCCTCCACTGCAAGCTTTATATTACTGTAGCAAAGTTAAGAAGATGGAGTTATCACCAACAATCACTGTGTTTGTGTTGTGCACACAGCTGAGGTTTCGACAAAAAGCATCAGGAGGCAGCATCCTTACTGGTTTGTGGCATTTTGACGCTGCTGCTTAGAGTTCTTCTCTCTATACCCATCCCTAAAGTATGGATCTGCCCACAGGGCATAATACTCACAAGGAGAAGGAAGAACAGAGTCATACAAGGAATGAATAAAAACTATAGTTTGAAAATGCTGTCTTCTCTGATAAGCATGCAGGGGTCTTTCTCAGCTAAGTTTATTTACTTTTTAAAAAATGAGGGATTCGATAGACTGACTCTGGGCAAAGGACCAGCTCCACCCCTGAGTACTTCTTGGCTAAAGCGTGACTCAAGTTTATGTCATGTATTCGTATCCGACCTGTTTTTCTCTCCTAGGAGCTCAAGGGGGCACACACAATTCTCTTCCTCCCCATTTTATCCTCAAAATGACCCTGTGAGGCAGGTTTGGCTGAGCATGAGTGACGGCCCAAGGACCCCCAGGGAGCTTCATGGCCAAGTGGGGATTTGAACCCTGCTCTCTCCTGGGTCCTAGTCCAGCACTCTTGCCAAGACACGACAATGGCTCTTTAGTGTGAACAGATGCTGTCAGTTGCAAGAGCCAGACCTAACAAGCAATCCAGGTCACCTTTAGGTTTTCAGGGCAGAACTGGTGTCCGTACATGTCTATGGCTGAGAGGAAAATGGATTCCACCTGGTTGTGCCTCAGTTCGTAGGAAGGGAGGTGGGAGGCAATCAGCACCTGAGAACAAAAAGGGGCTTGGGTTCAACCGGCCCAAGGGAAGCAAGGAGAGAGGAATCACGGGGGGGGGGGGACCTTTCAAGGCCCCAGCAAACCTTTTGAAACATACAAGTGAAAAGCAAGATTTGTGCACAATTGCTAACTTTTGTGCCATTTATTCTGCCTCCAAGACGGAGGATTTCAAACGATCTGAAAAGCGTGGGAGCAAAAGATCAGGAGAGAATGGAGATGTAAAAGTTAGTGGGGAAAGACACTGAAAGTGCCCCTATCTCTTCTGAGATTTCAAAGACCAGACATTTTCAAACGGTCTTTCCATGCTGACACATACAAATACTAGAGCACCATCTGTTTTAACCCCAAAGTATAAATCAAACTGTTAATCTTGTTGTCATTCACAGACAACACCTTAAACATAAAAATAATAAATGCAAAATATAGAATACAGCAGGAAAACAAAACATCAGAAATAAAGCACAACAGCAACACATCACAATAAGCAGAAGCATTACAGTTTAAAATGCTGAGTAAATTTGTAAAAAACAAAACAGAACAGAACAAAAAACCAACAGAATCAGGTTGGCCATATTACAAAATGCATTGTTGCTGGAATCTGAAGAGTTACCACCTGGACATATCAGGATCATCCTCTTTCTGTCAAACACAGAGTCAATGCTAAGGAGAAGGAACATCTGTAGCCCTCCAGATGTCCCTGAGCTACAACATCCATCATCCTGAGACAACTGGCCATGCTGGCTGCTTGGTGCCCAACAACATCCAGAGAGCCACACTCTTCCCATTCATGCCATGTGCTCTGGAAGGTCTCCTCAGATTCCTTGAGAAACCCAAACCCTCCTCCAGGGCATGCAAAGCTTGACATGGGGCCGTTTGGAACCTTCTCCCCTTAGGCAGCAACACAAAGCCTTGGCACAAAATGCCTGCAGTTCCAGGAATGAAGGAAGAACACGGGAGTCCCACTGACCTGCCTGGCCCTCAAGGCCACTTTGGAGTGCTCTGTTTTGCTAAGCTGAGTCAGCTCATTCAGAATGGCCATCAGCTCATCGGTCAGGGTGTGGTCTCGGCCACAAAGGTGATCCTGGAGGTAAAAAATGCCAGACTGTATTGTCTCTTCCTGCACCAATGTAGAAAGGAACCAGCAGCGGATAGGGAGCCTGGCTTCTGAAGCTGAAAGCAGAAGGGGGAACAACATCTCGGAAGAGGGGTTTCCAGCAGCTCCCTTGCTATTTTTGCTATTGCCAAGAGGCACAATGTTGTTAGTGTAATCTTAGTATATTGGTATTGAAATGTTGGTGCTTTTGTATGCTGTTACATTTGCTGTTATGCTATTGGGAAATGAAATTGCTCTTGCAGTGGCTGATTTCTAAATGCCTTCCTGTTTTCTTTGTTGCAAGCTGCTTTGAGCAAGATTCATTTTTGTGGAAAAGCATCATACAAATAAAATTTTGAATGAATGGTGAATCTGGGGTCTGCTCCAGAGGTGGCCAAACAACAACTCCCACCAGCCCCAGTCAGAATGACCGATGGCCAGGGAAGATGGACGCTGCCGTCCAGCCAGGCCCGAGGGCCACAGACCTGCTGCACAGATACACACAGAAAAATCTGTGGCTCCCCAGGAAGCCCCTTCCTTGTTCTGAAAGGACTCCTGGCTCTTAGCTTCCTCCTGCTACTCACAATCAACATCGTCACCAGGAGATTCTTCTTTGCCACCTGCGCATGGGAGAAAATGCATTCCAGAACCGGGCTCATGTCGGGCATGTATTGCTCGCGTAGGTGGATCACACATTTGTCATAGTGAGCTGAGACAAAAAGGGAAAATAAAAAGGGATGCTTGTCAGATCTGGTCTCCCTCTTTCACTCCCGTGATGACCGAAGAGCGGCATACCTGTTGTTGAGCCTACCTTGCTGGAACTGGGTCTCCACCTGCAAATAACACCTTAGGAGATCCAACACGACTGATTTCATGTGGCCTCGGATGCCACTGCGATACCTAAACGAGGGGAACAGGTGTATTCCTCTCTTGCTGGGGTTGACAAGAGCTTTTGGAGAGCTGAAGGTGGGTTCAGAGGGGCTTTGCTTCTCGTGGTGGGCACCTACATAGCTTTGTCCCACTGATTTTGGTTAAATAGGCTTTGCAGGTTTCTAATGCAAGAGAAAAACCTGCTCAGCCTCTTTACAACAGGCATTGGTAGGATGAGCAACGCCACCTCTTGTAAAGTACTTTCAACTCTCAGCTAAAAATATCATGTCGCTAGCTTGAGGAATTTAATTGTGAAGCACAGCTGTTCGAATAGAGTAGATGAAAAAGTATGAAGGTTTTACTTTTTTTAAAAAAAGGAAGCACATAATTTGTGTATCAGGTCAGAGCAAGTTGAACTGGAGATTTAAAACCTCTCTCTCTATATATATATATATCCATCACTAACAGCCTTGTCCCCTGTGTTGCTCTGGAATTCTAAGAAACCAAATCTTGATTCAAAATGGTATCCAACTGTATCCCAATGTAAAAGAAAATCCGATTCTTGAACTGAGGAGCCACCATGTAAAATTTAGTTATTAAATCTTAAAGAAAGAAACAACTTTCAAATATATAATGTAGGAAAAGGCCCCAATGGGCTGTTTGCTGCAACTCTCCTTCTTCTAGGCAAGGCCACAGCATATTCATTAAACCAGCCTTCCTCAACCTGGTGCTGTCTAGATGTTTTTGACTACAACTCAAATCAGCCCCAGATAGGAAAGCAGAAAAAAACTATACACCCAGCACACACATTGGGTGTAGGGAATGTATGCTGCATGTAAGTGAAGAGAAAGGCCGGGTGCCCATCCCCTGAACTTGCCTCTGAACTAGCTGCACGATGCTCTGGGTGTTCAGGAAGAAGACCTCCCGGTCAGCTTTCCGCTGCAGGGTGGCTGCATGGCTGTCCAGAATGCTGGCAATCTGGGAGGCAAAAGAACATCAGAAGAGCCCGGCTGCTGGATCCAGCCAGTGGCCCATCTAGTCCAGCCTCCTGTTCTCACAGGGGCCAAGCAGACGCCTGTACGACATCTGCAAGCAGGACCCTAAAGCTGTTTATGGACCCTAGCATGTCTTTTAGAGGAATGAAAGAGAGGGCAAGGACAAAAACTAGAGGAGATGACTTGGGAGCTGCCTGTTTCTGCACTTTCAGTTCTGTGCCCATGCTTCTTTCTCCAGAGCAGCAGAGGATGTTCACAGAATCAAAGAACTGTAGGACTGGAAGGAAGCTCAAGGGTCATCCAGTCCAACTCCCAACAATGCAGGAATCACAGCAAAATAATCCCCAACACATGGCCATCCAACCTCTGTTTAACAACCTCCAGTGAAGGAGAGCCTTCTGGGGGAGTCCACTCCACTACTGAACAGCTCTTACCATCAGAAAGTTCAATCCATTGGCTCATGTCCTGCCCTCTAGAGCAGCAGAAATCAAGCTCACTCTATCCTCTGTATGAGCGCCCTCCTACACTGAGAGTAAGGCCAAGTCCCCTCTCAGTCTCCTCTTTCCCAGGCTAAACATCCCCAACTCCTTCAACCGTTCCTCATCAGGCTGGGTTTCCAGACCCTTGATCATCTTGGTCGCCCTCCTCTGCACACCTTCCAGGTTGTCCATAACCGTCTTAAATTGTGACGCCCAGAACTGGACAAAGATTCCAGGTGGGGCCTGACAAAGGCAGAATAGAGCTGTACAATGACTTGAGCTGGACACTAGACTTCTGTGGATGCAGCCCAGGGTTGCATTAGAGCCGTTTGCTGTCGCATATTAACACATCACAATCTGGAGGACCCCTGCATGCCAACTGGAGAAGAGCAGTAACTTCAGTTACACAGGCCTAGGGAGGAGGAGGGGAGGGGAAACTCTGCACAAAGCTCAAAAACACCCCCAGTTCTCTCAGGATCCCCCCTGGGCCTCCCCAGCATTTCTTTGAAGGCAGCCCACCCCCAGTCCTCCTGGCATCACCTGCCCTCCCCCCACTGCAGGCCTCACTTGCTGGCTGGGGAACTGGCACAGCACTGAGGTGATGTTGCTGGCATACTGGGCCATCACTTTCCGGATTGACTTCTCCACAGATGGCGGGATGCGGCCCGAAATGCTTGTCATGATCTCCTGCAGCTCCAGGAGAGGAAGAGAGGGGTCTCGGAGGGTCTTCATCAGCTTGAAGACCCATTCTTTGAGCTGAACAACAACATCAAAAAGGAGTAAATTATCAGTGACACAAGGACCTCCCAAATAAGACACAGATTCAGTTTGGGAAAAGGCAAGTTCAGGGGCATCGGCAGTTTGTGCTGAGGGGCTCTATTGGTATGGGGACTGCCAAGGAACCCAAGGGAAGTACAGTGGTACCTCGGGATGCGAACGGGATCCGTTCCAGAGCCCCGTTCGCATCCTGAACAGAATGTAAGACGCGACAGTGCGTCTGTGCGTGCACGGGTCGCGTTTCGCCGCTTCCACGCCTGCGAGTGACGTCATTTTGACCGTCTATGCATGCACGAGCGGTGAAACCCGGAAGTAACGCACTCCGTTACTTCCGGGTCGCCACGGAGCACAACCCGAAAGCGCTCAACCTGAAGCGTATTTATCCCGAGGTATGACTGTATTAAGAGAAGTTCTGCACATCTGAGAAAACTGTCTGGCGCCATGAAAGCCAGCTTTGCCTCCCAAGCACAAGGAAGAGGCCCCGCTTGCTTTGCTTGTGGAAGAGCCCTGGCTTGTTCCTGCCAGGAACTGTTGAGCCCTATTCCGCATTAGCACCACAGCCTCTGACGTGGCTCGGCCCTGCCAGCCCCTAGCTCCTCCCAGCAGGAAGGAGATTAGAAGAAGGCTTCCTGTCCCTGTGGGACTTTGTTGGCCTCTAGGGCAACCCACAACCTCCTTGCTTTCTGTGCAGGACTTTGACTGATAGATCTGTTGTTTGTATTGTTTTAGATTAATCTTAATAAAAATCATATTACAAAAGCTCACACATGCAAAACCAGCTAGGGTCTTTGCACACAAGGAGACCACCACCCCCTTACTTTGGTGCTGAAATACGGCTCTGGCAAACAATATCCATTCATGACGTTCATCAGGCTCTCCAGCACGTTGTGGAAGACCTGGTGCAATTTCTCACCGAGGATGGGCAGGGGCTGTTGAGTGGGCAGCCCCCCGGTGTACAACTGGGCCTGGAGGTGGGGATGGGGAGACATTGGGGAGGGCAGCACAAGAAGGAAGAAAGCAGAGAAAATCCTTTTAGAATCCAGAGGCGGAGCAGAGCCCAGCCAGACACACCTTCCTTTCCCAATCAGCCTCGGCTCACTTACCAGGTGGACTTTGGTGGGGTTGTCCAGCTCAAGCCTTGCCACAACGCAGCCCGTCTCCAGCAATGTACCTGGCCGCTTCACGTAATGGATGAGGCCCGATTCCTCCACCGCCAAGGTCACCACCATCTTCATCACCTGTTTGGAGAGTGACAGGAGGCTTCCTCACCCTTGCTGACAGGCCTCGGATGAAAGCTGGATTCACGCAGGGCTGGATCAGCCCTTAAGCAAAATAAGTGTGCGCTTGGGGCATCCAGGGAAAGGGGGCACCCCAGAAATGATCCACTCATCCCCACCCACTCTGCAGCTGAAAGTTCATTGCGCCCAATACGCTCCCGTTTGCCCCTGCCATGCGGTGGCTGTGAAGGCAGCTCCAGAGCATTCTCAGAAATGCTTCCCAGCCAGCCAAAGGCCAGGGCTACCTCGATTTCCGCATAGCTGTGGCCCACACAGACGTGTCCCCCGTCATCCACCGTGTACTGCAGGAGCTTCCCAGCAGAGGGAGAACGGAGCAAGGTTGGGTCGTTCTCCTTTTCAAAGTCGCAGGTTTTATTGCCAATGGTGATGCGGTATCTGGAGCCGAAAAGAGACGGGGGGGGGGTTAACTTTTAGGGTGTTAACTGCTACCCATTGCAGAGAGAAGGGTGTCCCTTTACCATTGCGTCTTTCCATCAGTTGCTGTGTCCAAGAAATCTTAAGTTATATATTCATTTAAAATATTTAAACTAATTTAATGGGGGGGGGATTAATTTGCCAATGAATGTACAGAATTGTTCTCAAGCACAGGATGTGGAACTCCCAACCTCAGAAGGTGGCGGATTCTCCCTTCCTTGGAGGTTTTGAAACAGAGGTTGGATGGCCACCTGTGAGTGATTCTTTAGGTGTGATTCCTGCATTGTGGGGGTTGGGCTAGATGACCCCTGGGGGTACCTTCCAACTCTCATGCTTTTTTTGCTTCAGATTTATGCTATGACAAAAACACCAGATTAAAACAGATCACTGCCACCTGCCAACCATATAAGCAGTTTTAATAAATAGTTGTATTAAAAATAGTATTTGCACATGTAAAAAAATTAAAATCTGTGGCCCAATTAATTGAGGCACCATTTAGTTGATTAATCTAGCTACTTATAACTTTAACACTGCAGCTCTAGTTGTTATGCTTTTCTTTAGAGTTCCCCCCTTTTTCTATGTGAGCTGTTATTGCTTTTATGCTAATCTTTCCTCCCTCTTCTAAAGGCTTGTCTTATCTGGTCTGGGAATTGAATGCAGGACCTGACAGCCAAAGTGAAATGCACAGCCCTGGCCTACAGCTCCCAGCCTAAGCTGCTAGCCATGCCATCACAGGCAACTGCGACCTAATTGTGAGCAAACGGATTCCAAAAAGAGCAAGAAGCAGCAACTCAGAAATCCACTTACCGGTCTGTTTCTTCCTTCATGTACGTGGTATAACTGTTGCCATCGTAGGAGAGCAGGAGCCCCCCGTCATTCAGCCTGTGGACGTCGATCTCTATGTGGGTGTTGTTCATTATGATCACGTAGGTAGAGAGCGACTGGCGAGCAACCTGCCCAAGCGCCAGAAAAGGAAAACGGGAGCCTTTTTACCCATCTTCCCCTCAGAGTGGGAAGGAAACCCCCAAGTTACCCTATCTATCACCCTGCCCACTTCCAACCTCACAATACACACTGCAGATCCAGATATTCAAACAGCCAGACCTGCCTGTAGATCAGCTGCCTCAAGGAAGCCTTGCTTTTCATGTTTGGCTGGCCTGCAGCAGCTGTTCTGCCGAAACCATGGTGGGGGGGAAGGGGGAGAGATGGGGCAAATAAGAGCACTTTTCCCTTCCTTGTTTGCTTTTTGCAAGGTTTCAGAGGGGTTTCCTGGGTCTTTTCGTCATTTTGGGGACAAAATTGCGTGGTCAGAAAAGCATTATACATTTCCTCATAGGAATCAATACAAAATGTTGACTTGTTACACAAACACTCTTATGACAAACCATTTCCTGAGGACTGATTATGTTCAGGTAGTGGCACCTGTATTTACCGTATTTTTCGCCCTATAGGACGCACTTTTTCCCCTCCAAAAATGAAGGGGAAATCTGTGTGCGTCCTATGGGACGAATACAGGCTTTCGCTGAAGCTTGGAGAGCGAGAGGGGTAGGTGAGCACTGACCCCTCTCACTCTCCAGGCTTCAGGAAGCTATCAGCAAGCCTGGAGAGCCCGCCAGAGTTCCCGCAGGGCTCCCTAGGCTGCGGATAGCAGCCTGCTGCACAGAGCGCGGGGCGCGCTGAAGCAGAGCGCCCCGCACTTCGGGCAGACATCGGCCAGCCCCACAAGCTCGGGGGACAGCGGGGAGGGGGAGCGCCGCCATACCGCTGTTCCCCGACCTGGTTTGGTTTCCCTGACCTGGTTTTGGGGGGGAAATAAAGGAAATTTTTTTCCCTTTATTTCCCCCCCAAAAAAACTAGGTGCGTCCTATGGGACGGAGCGTCCTATGGGATGAAAAATACGGTATGTCCCATGATGAATAACTTCATTATCTTCTTACTCCCTAAGCAACAGGTACAGTCTGCTCTCCAATCAAGTTCCCAAACCGCACCCTGCATACCAAGACTCCCGGTGGGAAGCCGCCTTGTGTCAAGTCCATGTAGCCCAGTGTTGCCTGCACTGGCTGGCAGGGGCTCTCCAGGGCTTCAGACAGGAGTCTTTCCCCAGCCTAACTGGAGTAGTCTTTGCGGACTGAGCCTGGGACAATCAACTGGCTCTCTGAGCCTTCCCCTTTGGATCAACCTGTCGCAAGCATTACCTTGAGTGAGTATTTCATGCCTTCGTAAATAAGCTCAACGTCAACAATGTTCAAAAGTGAGGCTGCTGGTAGGACTTGGCCCCTGGAAGACAATCCCATCTTAGCACAAGAATTGCCCTACAATCCTCTTCCTCCCCTCTCCACCGCCCTTCAGTTACTCTTCAGAACAATCTTCTGAAGACAGATCTGCAGAGCACCTTTAGATTACTCTAAGCATTCCACACACACATACTTTGCTGCTATGCTCGGACAGCTGCTCTTTAGCTATGCTGCCACTCCCTGCAACATAATTTGCGACTGCAAGTCAGCACCAAAGCCCAGGTGAGTAGGAAGAGTTTCTCAAATGTGGCTGAGTGGTGTAACACCCCAACACTCCTGGAGGTGGCGCTTTACCTTTCAAGCGAATGCAGGAAGTCATCCATAGAGGTCCTGAACAGAGCATCCGCCACGTTGAGAGCACCACAGACCACGCCCAGAATAGTGTCTGGCTTCTCTGCCTGAAGGGAAAATAATGTAGGCAGACTGATAGACAGACAACTTCTTCATAAGAAGAAAGAATTCAGACCAAGGTGCTCACATCTTTGAATCCCAAAAGGTTAATAAAAATATGCAGTATATATTCAGAAGCATGGTATAAATGACTGGCACCCGGAGCTCGGCTCACCTGCACTTTCTCTGCAATCAGGTGATCTAGCCAGCTGGTGTCAGTCTCGTTGGCCTGGAAACTCTCTGTTTCCAGCAGCTTGACCAGGTACTCGACTGTTGTCCTGAAGTCCCCACGGATGGACAGCTCCTTCAGAGCTACTACTAAGTTTCTGAGAAGATAACCCTTCTTATTAAGGTACAGATCTGCCTCAGGAGATTTTATTTTTATTTTTTATCTAGACTCTGCATACAACAATAAATTTGCTTTTCTCAAAAAGAAAGCTGGAAATTTGATTTATCAGGGGGTGAAGCAAGGCCCTTTCTGAAGTATCATCCAATCACAGCCTGGAATTACAGTAGATGATACTGGAAATGCTGGTATGAAAAGAGGCAGTCTTGCATCTCCTTCTCTCCTCTCCCTAATAACATCTGCAGGGCAACTCTTTGCATTCACTCAGTTGGGGTTACTCCCAAACAGATGTGGATAGGATTGCAGTCTGATCATCTAAAAAGTTTACCATCACATTCCTTATCCTCAAGCTACACTTTGGTGACTGCCATTTGAGGGGGAAAGCTCACAGCCCAACATCATGGCTCTTGTTTTAACTTACTGCAGGGGTGGGGTAGCTTTGGCCCTCCAGATGTTGCTGAACTACAACTCCCATCAGCCCAAGCAAGCATGGCCAAAGGCCAGGGGTGATGGGAGTTGTAGTTCAGCAACAGTTAAAAACAGCTATTTACAGTGGCGTAGCGTGGGTTGTCAGCACCCGGGGCAAGGCTGGTAATTTGCGCCCCCTAACCCATGGATTTGCGCCCCCTAACCCCCAGATGTTGCGCCTGGTGTGGCCGGCCCCCCCTGCACCCCCCACGCTACGCCACTGGCTATTTAAAACATTCAAATAATAATTAACCTCAGTGATAAGCTAAAATCAGATTAAAACAACATGCCAACATTCAATGTATCTGGGCAGGCTTGCCTAAACAAAAGTGGTTATCGCAGGTGTGAAAAAGAATACAGTGAATATCTATTCACTGCATAGATTCACAGTGGTATCTATAGGCAGGGAGTTCCAAAGTGTGGTGCGGCCACAATGTGGAACAAATGTTATGTGGCACCTCCAAGGCTGCCCATTCTGAAGCTCAAAGCAGGCAAGTGAGCATATGCAGGGCAAGGTGATCTCGCAGGTAACCTGCTCCCAACTCCTTAAGGCCACTAAGGTTGATGGCAGTGAAATACTCACGAGATGGCTTCCTCTCGGTTCTCTCCCCAGGAGAAACAGTGTCCAAACTGAGAGTCAGCAAATTCATGCAAGCCGCCAGTGGCTGCCACACTGAAGTACCCCCAGACATTCTTGTTGCTGCGGAAATTCAGCTCCTGCACGGTGCCAGAGCTTGGCTTGAAGCCCTGCAAGGTGCAAAAGAGACACATGGGGAGCAGGAAAGTGGGGGGGGGGGAGAACATGCGTTTACACTTTTGCCTTATTTCCCCGCCGACTTTTAAGTGAGGTCTCAAAAGGCAGCTTGCCACAAAAATGGTAAACATGAGACAGCAGAGTCACTGAAAAGCATAGATGGTGTTACCTGACCGGTACTAAGAAAAACCGGATGTGGGCTAAAGCTCCAGGTCTTTACTACATGTCCCCAGGTCTTTACTACAGTGTGATTGTATCATAGGCACTCTTAACTTGAATTATTTCAACCGTACGTGGTAGAACATGATTGAAATTCCACATGTTAAATCCAAGCAAGGTGGGAAGCTTAAAAGCTCTTTTTGTGTCCACTTTGATGCTCCCCATCTTGCTTGAAGGGGCAAGGCCCAGGCAGTGCCCTCATTAAGGGGGGGGGGCGCTCTTGCAGGGTCATCTGAGTTCCTGCAAGATCTTCTCCAAGCAATCCTGGACTTAATTGTGTTTTATTGCGGCTGCTAGTCCTTGCTGCTTCATCTTGAATAATAATATTTACCGTAATAATAAACTTCATTGTTATATGTTCATATTTAATGGTTGCTGGATTGTGCTTTTATTTCATTTTTAGATTGTAAGCAGCATAACAGAACCTTAGGTGGAAAGCTGGGGTCCAAAAAAATTAAATAAATAAACAATAGGCAATTTGTGAACTCCTGTTGCACAGAAGTTTGACACTGCTTGATAAAAGGATTCACATCCCACACGCTTGCAATGTGGACCCAAGCTCTCTCAGCATCCCCTCTCCCTCTCCTTACAGGTAAGGACAGTTTGAGTCTCCATGACTGACCTCATCAGGATTTTCACTGGTGATCCGTGCTGCAATCACGTGGCCCCTGGGGACGGGCACATTGCTGGGGCCCTCAAAGGCAATGGGAGAATCCCCCCAGGGGGGTTCTCCATAGAGGGCTCGGATGTCCTTCAGTCTGTGCAAAGGCACACCCATGGCAATCTGAGAGGAGGAAGAGAAAAGAAGGGGCAAAAGGAAACAGAATTCCTTGGACCTGTTACGGAAGGGGGGGGGCATGTCTTCTTCACTACAATATATTTGCTCAATTTCTCTAGGACTCCATCACCCCTCCCCTGTCCTCCATAATCTCTCAAGTAATCCTGTCAAAATCACTCTGCCAAACCTTTCCTCGGGCAATGCCAGGTGACAGACTATGCGTACATGGACCATTGTCTTCTCAGGATGTGCTTATCTGCGCATATCTCCAGCTCTGCATATTCCCCCCTCCCTCCTCCATATGTTAATCCAGTGTAACCCAACCTCTCCTTAATGTATTCATGATGTAATCTGTGTAACCCAACCTTTCCTTAATGTATTCGTGATGTAACTGGGATGTATTTTGCACTGTATTCTGGGACATGGAGGGAAATTTCAAAAGTTAACGGCTAAAATGGCCGCTGTTTCTTTAATGTAAATAAAGCTGGGTCAGCATGACTCAGCGGCTTGCAGCAGGCTGTATATATAGGTGAGAACTGTTGGTTTGGGTGTTGGCTGGTGTTTGGGTTGGTTGGTGCTGGTGTGTTTCAGTCGTGGTATTCAGTCGTGTTTTGCACAAAGACTTTTAATAAAACTCTGCAAGGATATTCCCGTGGACTCTTTTTGTGCCGACAAGGAGACTGAGAAGATAAAGGGAGGTCAGAACCCTTTCCTTCTTTTTCTTTTTTTTTTTTTTTTTGCTTTTCTACAAACACTGACAGGTTATGGGCCCAGTGTTTCTGAGCATGTGCAGAGTGCAAAACGACTAACAGCATTTCAGTAAGGAGCTGGTGAGTCCTGGTGGTGTACAGAGACAGTGGCTGTGCGTTGGAGCAGTTGGTGGCAAGCTGTAACTGTCTGCAGCGACGCTGGAGCGGCTAGGATCTGAGGATCAAGAAAGCACTCAGCGTCGGCTACTGGAACAGTTTGAACTGCTAGAGGACTACAGTAGGTGACTCACAGAGCGGCTACACCAGTTGCAGAGCCAGGCGGGACCTGAGGGTCAACAGAGGCAGCAGCTAGAAGCCGGTGAGTGCCAGCCAGGACCATCTAGTTGGACTCTAAAGAGAGAGTCAGGAGAGATTGTTGGAGGCCCCACAGAAGGGGCTCAGCAAGCACCAGCAGAGATGGCAGATTTCCAGTCTTCCCAAGTTGTAAATATTGGGGGAGGCATCCCTTTTGAACTTCTCTCAGAGAGCAACTGGCTGAGTTGGTCAATTAAAATGCAGCAGTTGTTAAGGAGAGATGGGCTATGGGACTGTGTTGAAACTGAGGTTTTGAGAACTGACTCTGCTGAGAAAAAACGGCTAGATGAAAGGGCCCGTGCCCAAATTATGCTGTGTTTGAGCAACTCTCAGTTATTGCATGTAGCAAATGCCAGCACAGCGTTTGAGTGCTGGAATTTATTAAGGGCAATGCATGTCAGAGAAACTGCTGGAACTATAATTTCTCTGACCAGAAGGCTGTTCAGGACTGTTATGAAGGAAGGTGAGAGTTTGGCAACTCATCTTCAAACGCTGAAATCTCTGTTTCTTCAACTACAACAGAGAGGTAAGCGTTATGATGAGACTGACCAAACCTACATTATCCTTTCAAGTTTGCCTGAAAGCTGGTTGCCTGTGATTAACAGCATGGAGAGTATGCGTCCCCGAGATCTGACCCTTGAGTATGTGGTTGGAAGATTGACCGAAGAAGCAGAAAGAAGGTCAGATAGACAGGCTGAACTCCAAGAGCGGAGGAGTTACAGCCAAGGGGGCCAGCAGCAGAATCTGCCAATGGAGCAACGCCAGGGTTTGGACTTGGCCATGGCGGTGAGGAGGTGCTATAGATGCAACCAACCCGGGCATCTCCAACGTCAATGCAGGGCAAGACTTCCAGGAGACGATGTGGAGCAGAGACAGCAATCGACACAGAAATGTAAGCAGAAGGGGTTCTCTTCAGGGAAGAAGAACACGCGTTCTGCTCAGTTTGTGTCTGCGTTTTCTCGAGAGGAGAGAAAGATACCTCGAGGAACATGGTTGCTGGACTCTGGCAGCAGCAGGATTATCTGCAACCGTCGGGGGGACTTTAAGACCCTGGAGAAGCCAGCTGATGGAAAAGACTCAATTTATCTTGCTGATGGTTGTAGAAGCAAGATTGATGGCCAGGGAACATGTTTCCTGCAGTGCTTGAACACTACTCTACCAGAGACTCTGTTTGTCAGCAGTTTGGACTATTGTTTACTGTCTGTAAGCTGTTTGATTAATGCAGGGTATAGTGTTAAGTTCACGCAAGATGGCTGTCTGATAAAGAATGGAACTCAGGTATGTGGCCATGCAAAGTTGGAAAATGGGTTATATGTAATGCAGGACAAGCCTGTTAAAGCAGCCCAGGTGGTTCAGGATAATTTGCCAGTTCATAAGGGGTGTGTACATCAACTGCACAGAAAACTGGGTCACGCCAATTTCCGTGTGCTTTCAGAGATGCAAAAGGTTTGCAAGAACCTAAAAGTAAATAGCTGTAACTGTTTCCTAGATTGCAATGTATGTAAAATGGCCAAATCTAAGAGGAAGCCTGTGGCTTCTAAAAGTGACAGAGTATCTAAAGAGGTTTTAGAACTTGTCCATTGTGACGTGATAGGCCCCTTTCCACAGAAGACTGAAGGGGGCTCCAGATATGCTTTTCTGGTAATAGATGACAAATCACGTTTTAGTTGGCTGTTTTTGTTAAAGCAGAAATCTGAGTGTTTCCCCACATTCAGAGAATGGGTTGCCCAAGCTGAAAAGCTCTTCGCTCGCCCTGTTGTGCAGCTGCAAACAGATAGGGGCGGAGAATTTCTGAACAAACAATTTGGGGCATGGTTGCGACGTAAGGGGATCACTCACCGTTTGACTAACCCTTATAGCCCTGCTGAAAATGGTCTGTGTGAAAGACGTGGGGCTGTGATACAGCCTGCTAGTGGATGCAGGATTGGGCCACAACCATAGGCTGTGGGGCGAGGCTTTTCTGACCGCGAACTTTTTGATTAATAGAACCTGGTCTAGCTCTATAAAAGATATTCCATATCGTGTGTTGTTTGGTAAAGAACCAGAGTGGACAATGCTCCATAATTGGGGTTCTTGGGCACATGTAAACATTCCCAAAGCTCAGCGTCAGAAAGGGGGCGCTAGAGCGCAGAAACTGCGGTTTGTGGGATATCAGTCCTATGGCAAAGGGTGGCGTTTCAATTTACGCCCAGGACGCGTGGTTCTGTCACGAAGTGCAGACTTCGCTGACCAGGACAGATGGACTGCGATCCATGCCAACCCTGATTGCCTACTGCCCCTGCAAGTAAGAGAAGAGGCTTCTTCTCAGCCATTGGCAACACAGGAGCAGAATGAGGAGGAGGCACAGATTTCCCCAAAAGACATGGCAATAGATAATACTTCTCTAGAGGAAGAGGAAGAAGAGCCAGAGATAAGGGGGGAAGAAGAAGTAGTTGTGCCTAGGCGCTCCCAGCGTTCAAACAAGGGTGTACCTCCTCAGCGTTTGACCCTAGGAGGAGTGAGAATATGCAATGTGAGTTGTGTGGAACCACAAAGTTATAATGAAGTCTTAGACTTACCCCCTGGGGAACGTGCTTTGTGGGAACAAGCCATGAAAGAAGAAATGAAATCATGTGGTTTATACAGATACTAAAAGATCTAGATTGTATAGTAGATTTGCCTATCCAAGTGTATGAAGATAGCCAATCGTGCATTGCATTAGCGGGCTCGGAAATAATGAAATCCGCATCAAAACATATTGCTATCCGTCATGTGAATGTGAGAGATTGTGTACAGAATGGGGTAATCAAACTGGAGTATTGTCAATCACAAGATAATATTGCTGATTTGTTTACCAAGCCTTTGCCAGCAACATGCCATAATGAATTGATGACAAAACTGGGTTTATGTATATAATGTATTGTTGTATTGTTGTAATGTATTGTTTCTGTTGGGGTTTTTCGCATTTAAGAAACAGAAGGGGTGTCACGGCTAAAATGGCTGCTGTTTCTTTAATGTAAATAAAGCTGGGTCAGCATGACTCAGCGGCTTGCAGCAGGCTGTATATATAGGTGAGAACTGTTGGTTTGGGTGTTGGCTGGTGTTTGGGTTGGTTGGTGCTGGTGTGTTTCAGTCGTGGTATTCAGTCGTGTTTTGCACAAAGACTTTTAATAAAACTCTGCAAGGATATTCCCGTGGACTCTTTTTGTGCCGACAAGGAGACTGAGAAGATAAAGGGAGGTCAGAACCCTTTCCTTCTTTTTTTTTTTTTTTGCTTTTCTACAAACACTGACACATGTCACCCCTTTCTCGGGGTTCAATCTCGCCTTGAACCTGTTGCGCAATAAACTTGGATCTTCTGCAGTTTGCTCCTGCGTCCGGCTGAGCTCATTTTTCTTCCGCAGGGACCCACGGACTTAGTCCGATGAGCTGGGTGGCAGAGTAACCCCGCACCCAGATTTTTCCGTAACAGACCTTTCAGGGTCCTTTCCAGATGCTTTTACAAACATTTTATTTCATGGGATGCAGTTATCTTCTTTGCATCACAACACATGGCAAGATATTGGCTGCATTCCATGGCAGTTTATTCTGTTTTCTTGACATTTCCCTGACTGTTAATTTCTGCATTCTATTTGAGTTTTCAGATAACATAAAACTACTTCTGGTAATATGGTGTACATTTAGCACTCATTTCCATGATATTTGCTTCCAGAAAATAAATCTGTTTGCAAATAACATGGAAACAAGTGCTAAACTTGTGCTATATTCCACTATATTTCAGGAAGTGTCTTTTACATCACGTGAAAGCTCAAATATAAACCAGAACTTAACAATTAGGGAAACAACAGGAAAATGAAATAAACTGCCAAGTGAATGCAGATAACCCTTAAAGGCTTATTCACATTTCCTCTTTTCCCTCTGCTTCCCCCCAGAGAAAACTGCTTTTTGGTGCTCAATCAGAGCAAAGTGAAATTCGGGTTTTCTCCAGATTGATGTTTGCTCTAATTTAGCACTAAAGAATGGGTTTTCCATGGGAAAGGAGCAGGGAAAGGGGGTAACTGCTCGGACCTGTGCCTAGAAAGCAAGTGGGAGTGTGGATGAACCCATAGTCTCAACCACAGCTAAGAGATTAGGAGCGGCTTGTAAAAATCCCATACTCCTTTTTTCTCTCTCTTACAGGCTCCCATACGCTCATCCACAGTTGAAGAAAAAACAAAAAAATTCCTTCCAGTAGCACCTTAAAGACCAACTAAGTTAGTTCTTGGTATGAGCTTTCGTGTGCAAGCACACTCCACAGTTGAAGAGTACATGTGCACCAAGTCTTAATCATGTTTAGCACTAATCAGGTTCCCCTCTTAACCAGGGTCTGCAAGCTCACTTCAGTCTCCGGTTATTTTCTCTGCTACATTCTTATGGAGAAGAGCTAAATGCAGGCACCTGGCCAGCCACTGTGGGAAGGAGGTTGCTGGATTAGATGGGTGCTTGGCCGGATCCAGCAGGGCTCTTCCTACATTCTTTACTGCAACTGGAGAGCCAGTGTGGCTGGCGTGCTGGATGAGGTCCTGGGATATCAGGGTTCAAATTCCTCCTTGCCCATGACCTTGTGCCCATGACCAAGGTGTGACCTTGTGCCAGTCACTGAATCACTGCCTCTCTGCCTCACCTACTTCACTGGATAGGTAAAGGAGGGTTGTTTGGGGGAATAAACGTGAAGAGGGAGAACATATGGCACCCTGGAGCACCATGGAGGAAAAGATGGGATAAAAATGCAATAAATAAATTACTACAATGAAAAAGACCTTAAAGAGACTGACTTTTGGTGGTATGAGAACAACACCAGGCGTAGAAATTTCTAGGTCCCTGCAAAGATCCTGCTTCCCATTAGTCCTAGAGAACAGGGATGGGTCCCCTGTGGTCCTCCAGATGTTGCTGGAACTACAACACCCATCATTCCTGACCACTGGCCATGCTGGCTGGGGAGGGCCACGGGACAAAAACCCCATTTAGTAGTATCTGAATTACCTGAAGCTGGGCAGCAGGCAAGTTAACATCAGCAATCATCTCGGTGCAAGGGTGTTCCACCTGCAGGCGCGGATTCAGCTCCAGGAAGTGGAAGCTGCCATCTTCACTGTAGAGGTATTCCACCGTTCCCGCGCTCACGTATCCCACTATTTTGGCAAGTCGTACAGCGCACTGTGGAGAAAAGCAGCCATGCAAAATAAGCCTCCATAAAACACACAATGCCTTGGGAGAGTGACAGGAACAATTCATTCAGAGAAGTGCACACTTCTACATTATCTGAAACTTTGACTTTAATTTTTCTTGCATTCTGATATATTGGCTGCTTTGGAGAACTGAATTTTGAAGAATAAGGAATATATTCAGCAAGTAAAGAAACAAAATTGTTTGCGGTGAAGGTGAGATTTGAACACGGGACAAGGACCAGTGTGGTGCTGCAGTCGGAGTGTTGGGGCAGGGACTAGGAGACACAGGTTCAAATCCACACTCACCCCCAAAGTACTATGGGTGACCCTGGTCTCAGCCTGATCTACAGCACAGGGTGGTTGTGAGTGTGAAGGAAGGAGGGGGAGGAGGAAGAGGGCCAAAGGGAACCATGAGGAGGTCTTTGGAGAAGAGGCAGTCTATCAAGGGAAATAAATAATAAAATGAAAAACAGGGATGTGGGCCTGTGGGAAAGGGAAGTCACCACAAAATATATATATGCATTTTAGTGCACATTCCACCCAGTATATAAATTTTTGTTATGTCATTTCTGCACAATTTCCCAAGCAAGTTCCCCTAATGCATCAACTTTTTCTTTGTTATTTTCTATGTGCATTTTCCCCCAATATAGGCAATATACATAGGCCATTTACACGGGGGTTACGTTCTAAGGAACCACATGTGTCAGTGAAATTGCACATATCTGAAACACCACTGAAAAAGCCTGCAAACACCTTGTTCTGCCTCTGCCCAATCCATGCGTGCACAGTCACGCACATATGGAACCTATGTAAATGAGGGGTTGCCTGTATACCTGCATTGCAAAACTCAGAAAAACATGATTTGCGAATGGTGGCTGCAGTTCAGTTTGCTTATTGTTTTGGTGCGTGCAAACAAGGAGATGGGGACAGGGGTCTCTGTCAACGCTTGGGCGCCAGGTGCCATTTTGAATCAGAATGGCAGACCAAAATGCGAGTTTGCTGTGACTTTGCCTGGTTTTTGGCATGATGGGTCCAAACTCATGAATTACACCATCCATTTTATAAAAAACATCTTTTATTTCTAAAAAATCCTGAGAAGCACCAGGCACTCTCTGCTACTGTAGAATAAGAATCCAGTTATTGTGGTCCCAGATAAAGGGCTAGTTTAAATAATAGAGAAAGCTGCCTTTTACCATACCAGAACATTGGCCCAAGCCAGCTTAGTGCTGTCGACACGGACTGGGAGTCTCTCTCAGCCCTACCTGGGAATCCTTGGGGGTGGAACCTGGGACCTTCTGCATGCAAGGCAGGTGGTCTACCACAGAGCTATGACCCTGTTGGAAAACTCAGGTGTGTGTACCTGTTCCATGTATTCAAACACAGACGTTGCTGCTACAGTTGCTGGAGCTTCTTCAATAATCTTTTGGTGCCTCCTTTGGATGGAACAGTCCCGGCTAAACAACGAAACTGCGTTCCCATACTGATCTGCTAAGACTTGGACCTCAAGGTGACGGGCGTGCTGCAACAACTTCATCACAAAGATCGGAGAGCCTGGAGCCTCACTCTGCACCTAGAATCACAGAATCACAGAATTGTGGAGCTGGAAGGGACCCAAAAGGTCATCTGGTCCAAGGCCCCGCAGTGCAGGAATCAGTGCTACACAATCCACACCAGCTGGATAGGAGGGGAAGCTGAGATGGGTCTGGGTGACAAAAAACCCACCAATTAACACAAAGCAATCCAAAGCAGTCCATAACCTGGTTATTGCCTTTGGGGCCAGTTGGGAGTTTCTGAATTGTAGAAAGTGATGCATGCATTACAACAAGCCAGTCTGGAAGTTACCAGAGCATGGAGTACAGCGGCCAAGTCATGTTGGCTATGGCCTTCCAGGTACATTCCAGAGCAGCATTACTCAAGGTTGGGACTGGGGAAGGGTGTGAGCGGAGGACAGGACAAGGCTATGAGACACCCAAAGTTTGGTGCTTTGAAGTTTCAAGGGAGGGGGGAGGCTTATGGAGACAGTTTACTGGTGCTGAATTGTGTGGGCCATAAGGTAAGGAAGATCAGGAAAGGGCAGGGGAGGGAGCAAAACTCAAAGAACACAGAGGCACAAAAGCACACTGTACAGACAGGTGCCAGGATGCTTCTGCTGGGCACAGGGGTTTCACAACAGAGCTTTCACCCTGGAGAGCTGGCCTGATAATGTGAGTCATCACCTGAACAAACAATTTCCAGGGTGCTTGCTTGGGAGTAAGCTCCACTGAATTTAATGGAATTTACTTCTGAGTAAATATGCATAGGACTGCATATACACCAGGTAGTTGTATGAGGCCAGTGAGTTGAATGTGCATGTGATAAAACCCAAACACTAAGAAATAAATTGTTGCAACATATATACGGCAGCAGCTTAGGAGAGGCCCCCGCCCTGTGCAGGAGGGAACCGGGAGCATCCTTTCTAAGCCATGTTCATGTTAATAACAAACACAGTAAATGCTGCTCAGTTAATCAGAGGCGTTTTTAGTCAACCAAAGTGGTTTTTCAAATCGTCACAGTTGCACCCTACTGAAAACTCCTGCCTTAAAGGAATGCAGACGTCACAGACTGATTCACATCTGTTAATGATTTATGCCTCTCCAAGGGCAAACTCCACGGCAGGCGGCAATGCTGGAAGCAACATTTGTGCTGTTTGTTATGAACACATTAAAACAACCCATGTGTTTAATCTGGATTCAGCATTGGGAGAAAAAGCCCAATTTTTTTCCACAGGAAAGCCCAAAGTACAGATCTGCCAATTTTAATAAATGTGAACACATTTTCAGATATTCTGAAGAAGCCAAAGGTTTAAGGATTCTCTGTTGTGCAGCTTTTGGGAGGCAGGGCCGGAAAACCTTTTTCAGCTTGAGGGCCGCATTCCCTCATGAACAGAACTTTCTGAGGGCCACATACCAGCTGTGGGCGGGGCCAGAGGCCAGAGTGGGTGGGGCCTTGGGGGGGCTTTTCCCATTGCACAGTGGACTACCTGCAAGCCACACAAGCGCCACACAGCTCTCCTCAAGAGGCACTGTCATGGTTCCAGGATACACCCAGCCAAAGCCCTCAAGGAGGGAGTGGAGAAAGGAGACTTGGGGGGAGTCCCGAGGGCCAGGCAGAGAGGACTCAATGTAGAGCCATATTCAGCTCCGAGACTTGAGGTTCTCTGCACCCGCGGCAAAGAGCAGCATCTGAATTTCATTTTAGTGTATTTGTAACATACCCCGGCCTCAACTTCCAAAAGGGAGCCTAGCAGTCAATATGCTTTGTCCTTGGCTATGGAAACTTTTCATACATGAAGCAAAACCTCAGATAGTTGCAAATGTTCTGAAGTGGCACTTGCATGGATTATAAGATTATAAAATGGATATTTTAGTGTGGCAGCACCTGCACTCTGGAACCCCCTGCCTATTTACACCAGGCACTCTTTTTGGCACCAGCTAAAAACATTATTGTTTAGACAAGCCTACCTAGATATGTGGAATGTTGACGTATTTTTTATTCATTTATTGCAGTTTATTGCTGATTTTATCTTTTGAACATCAAAGAATTGTTTTTACTTATAATTTTATTAACTCTCTTTGCAAACTGATTTGATGGTTTGTTTGTTTGTTTTACAATCAAGTGGCGTATACATTCTATGAAATTAAATTAATTAATACAGAAATGCCACATTAACATAACGAGTTAACCGTAAACAAACAATTAAACATTTAATTGTTAAGTGGAGAAAAGGGCGGGGTAAATTAATAATAAATCCACCACGGCAGCTTTCACCTGTCTGAAGCGGGTGGGAAACTCTTCTGCCGCTTCCACTATCCGGATTCCTTTGCCACCCCCTCCCTCCGAAGCCTTGATCATCACAGGGTAGCCAATTCTCTCGGAAGCCTGAGAGAAAGGAAATTTCAGAAAAAGGAAAGGAAAATAAGAGTCAGATGGCAAAGAGCTAAAGGACCATTCTCCACTAATCGCAGCCCCGGACTACGGAGCGAACCATCTTCTCTGGGAGGCCAAGGCCTCTGCTTCTCTCAGGCTAAGTGTGGACAGCCTAGACTTCCCTCAGTACAAAATGGTGGCTGATTCACCCTGTGAAAAGTGCCCAGCTACACACACACAGAGCTATGGGCTCCTTAAGTAACAAGGCCGCTGGCTGCCCCCCAGGGAGTTACCACCTTTGCCCGATACAAATGCTGCCCCACTCCTCCTCAATGTCTCATGTTTCAGGGTTGAACTGCAGATCAAAATTCAGCCCCGAACCCCAAGGCTTAAAAATTTGGTGGGAAAGGGAGAAACTTGGTTGTCTCAGCTTCTCTCACTTAGTAAGGGCTGATGGGAAAAACCTTGGTTGCAAATTTTTCCTGCAATGTGGCTGTTAAATTGCACAGGATTTCTTCAAGGCTGATAATGTTTCTTTTTGAGAAGGAAGCTGTGTGTGGAGAATGCAACCCTTTTCAGGTGTCTTGTGGCCCTGAGGAAAACCCCCCTTTTGCAGCTGGAATGTGCCTTGGGAGGAAATTCTGCTGGGGGTTTTGCTCAGGCCTTTCTTTGGGCTCTCCTGAATCCACCGTCCATCAATTTCAGGGGTGATTCCAAGTCAGGCAGCATCCACTGGGCTCAGGGCTTGCTTGCTGGAGGCAGCTGGAGGAGCAGCAGATCTGACCTCCAGAGCCTCTTCCTCCACGGTCGCCATCCCCCTGCTCCCTCCCCCGCCACCCTCAGGGCTTCCCCCGGCTGCCTCAAGTTGCCTTAGGTGGTGGCAGAGTGAGGAGGAGTTGGGTGGCATTTTCTGTCCTAGTCTGGCCCTGGCAGGGCCACAGGTCAGCCACCCCTGCTCTGAAGTGCAAAGTCCCCTCTCAACCTGTGTTACCTCCAGGCCTTCATCCTGATCCCTGACGCAGCCCTGCCAATACGTCTCCAGGGGGACAGTGATGGTTCTTGGCTGCTCCTTCTCGTCCTCTATCCACTCAGCAACCAAACCTGGAAACATTCACATCAAGAAGCCTCAGAGTGATGGCCACAGGGATGTAAGAACAGCCGGGCTGGATCCGACCAGAGGCCTATCCGGACCGGCATCCCACAGGGGCCTGTCCATCACCTCCAGGCAGCGCATGTAAGCAAAGCCCTGCTGGATCAGGATGGGGGGGGGGCATCAAGCCCAGCATCCTGATCTCATCCTTGCCAACTAGATGCCCCAGCGAAGCCCAGAAGCAGAACCTGAGCCCAGGAGCAGCCCTCTCCCTTGGTTGCTCCCCAGCCGCTGGAATTCAGAGGCTTCGAGTCCTGGAAGTAACACATAGCGATCATGAGGAGTATTCTCTCCCTCTTTCCAAGCACTGGAACTCATGGATGTCCAGCGAAGCTGAATGTTGAAAGATTGGGAGAGGACCAAAGAAACGACCTCTTCATGCAGCGCAGAGTTGAACTATGGAACTCACTCCCGCAGGAGGCAGTGAGATGGTCACCAGCCCAGGAAATTGGACAAATTCATGGCTGCTGAAACCACAGGAGAGTTGCTCTTGTGTTTGGGTTCTGCTTGTTGGTTTCCCATTGAGAATGGCTGGGGAAACCCAGCCAGATGGGTGAAGTGATGTTGTAGTTGTTGTTGTTGTTGTTGTTGTTGTTGTTGTTGTTGTTGTTGTTGTTGTTGTTGTTGTTGTTGTTGTTGTTGTTGTTGTTGTATCTGGTTGGCCAGTGTGAGAACAGAATGCTGGACAAGATACAAATGGAGACTTAATCTTCCTCAGCTCATGTCAAACACTGCAGAGGTAGGTAGGAGGGCGACAAAATGTGAGAGAGGCTCCATTTCACAAAAACAGGCCTTGGTTTCTGCCGTGCTCCTTGAGCCCTGAACCTCCACTCTGTCCCATCCCCTCTGGGCATGTGTAGAGTGAAGTTGGGACCAGGGGAGGCCTGCAATTGTTGGGGAGCACCAACCAGAAGCCTGAGCTAGGCAGGGTCAGAGCGCACACGTTCTCTTACCACTTCCACTCCAAGGCAATGTGGGGATATGGACCGTCTGGGCCACAATGGTGGAAGCCACTTTGTCCCCCAGAGCCCACATGGCTTCACTGGGCGGGCCTGGCAAAACAGAACAAGTCGTCCTGGGGTAAGTGCAGGAAGAAACCATCAAGAACTGTACTTACTTGGGCAAGGCCCAACGGGACGGATGGTCCCCTCGCACAACAGCATGAGAGCCCGTCCGTTTGTAGGCAGGATTGGAAGAGCGTAAGGAAGCAGCCAGGAGAGGCCCCACAAGAAATTCAGCAGAGCTCCCTTGCTTACACCTGCTCCGCACGCTGCTTGTTTTTAGTTTCTGCACCACAGAAACTCCATCAGTGCTCCTGTTCCAACAGGCAGGTTGGCACACGACTCATCCTGCGCCTGCCCATTTAACAGTGCCACCAACATGCAAGAGGACAGGTCCCTGCCCCAGGCAGCTTACAGTCTGTAGTGCTATACAGGATATAACACAGGAGGAGCCGGTGCTCGGCTTGTGGCCCCGGTTTTGCAATTTACCACAGCAGACAATTGTCTATTTTTGTATCCATGTGGACACACACAGAGCAATCTCTCAGTGCATAAACAACCTTGAAATCAGCCGTATTAACAGGTACACAGCAGCATGCATTTCAAAGACACTGAGCCAGCTCCCCATGTCAGTGTTTTGGAAATCTAAGATTCTGCCATGCACACCACAAAATATCAATTCACAGGAGGAGAAATTGGCAAAAACACATCTCATAAAACAAGCAAAACACCTACCCTGTCCCCAAATAAGCCCGGCAAAAAAGATTGTACCTTCAAAAGCCACCCCACCCCCATTTTTCCTCCAAAGGAATCTTAGGAGACGCTGTTGTGCCCACTGTCAAAATAGTAGGGACCCCTGCACGAAAGAATGCCTACCTAGGAAAGCAATGCCGTGTTTGTGAAGCAATTCTGGAAGTTTTGGATTTTCCGATGCATGTCCCCAACCAGCCCAAACAGCCTGCAATGAAAGCATTTAAGAAACAGACTTCAGATCCATAAACAGCTGCTTGGACTCAAGATCTGCCCTACAGAGCCCAAAGACTACAAGAGAGGCGTATAGCAGAGAACTCCCTAAGGGGAGTAGAGCAGCTTCGGCCACCTTCACACCATGCATTTAAAGCAGCGGGATACCACTCTAAACAGTCCTGGCTTCCCCCAAAGAAGTCTGGGAGATGTAGTTTGTTATGGGTGCATTCTCTCCCAGAGCTACAAATCCCGAGTTCTCTGTGAAGAGGGATTGACTATTAAACCACTCTAGAAACTGCAGCTCTGGAAGGAGAACAGGGGTCTCCTGACAACTCTCAGCACCCTTAGCAAACTACAGTTCCCAGAATACTGCTTAAATTGCTTTCCAGGGGCTTTCCAAGGGCTTTAATTCCGAGGAGGGAAACTGGTTGAGAGTGCAGAGGGTCACAGAGCCACCTTATTGCCATTCCCCACCCAGAGCACCTGCTGCCTGAGCCAGCAGAGTCTCTCTATCTGTCCCCAGGAATCCTTTGCATTGCATGGAGGTTTCATGGCAGACAGACGGAGGATCCAAACACAAAAGGCTGCGGAAAGCACTCCAAGGAAGCAAGCTCAAGAGCTACAAACCTGTTGTAAACAACTGATCCTCAAAGCCGCCAAACCAAAACTGTTCTGTTGTCTTGTTCTCCGGAACAGGAAAGAGGCAGATAGAGCATTTCAGACCTTACCTGCACTGGAATCCTTTTTGAAATATCCACAATTAATTCTACGTTGGCATAATTGTTATTATTCGTTCCTCCGGGGACTGGCACATACTGGTCGGCCATTTTTATATACTCTGAAAAATTGTAATGGTAGAATTATTTGCAGCGCTGAATGTGCATGCAGAGACAGAGCAGCCACACTCTCGCTGCTTACCTGCATTTGCTTTGAGGTCTTCAGGTGTCACCATGACCACGAATCTAATGGCCCGTTCATTGCGGAACATCTCATAGGCCCAGCGGCGGATAGAGCGCATGCACTTCACGGCAGCAATGCCATTGTTGGCAATAAGGACCTGTGAAGAAACCACACACAGGTAATGTTTGTTACTGATTGTTGTTAGAATCATGGAATCACAGAGTTGTAAGGGACCCTGAGGGTCATCTAGTCCAACCCCCTGCGATGCAGGAATCTCAACTGAAGCATCTAAGCAGCTAATCCTGGAAAGATTTCCAGTTGGAGAATGGAGAGCACCCCAATCCCTCCTCCAAAGACTACAAGAGAAGCGTGGGCCACATTCACACCCTACACTTTAAAGCAGCCGTTCTCAACCTCGGGCTGCACTGAAGATTGGTGGAGGGCCACCCCCCCCCCAAAATTGGAAGGGGCCTAAAAGAGCTCAGCCTCTAGGACAGGGGTAGGCAACCTAAGGCCCATGGGCCAGATGCGGCCCAATCGCCTTCTAAACCCGGACAGTCCAGGAATCAGCATGTTTTTACATGAGTAGAATGTGTGCTTTTATTTAAAATGCATCTCTGGGGCATAGGAATTCGTTCATTTAATTTTTTTCCAAAATATAGTCGCGCCCCCCACATGGTCTGAGGGATGGTGGACTGGCCCACGGCTGAAAAAGTTTGCTGACCCCTGCTCTAGGAGTTGGTGCCCCTGATGATGATCTACTTACTATATACCCTTAAGTATTTATTAAGCCCACCCTTCACCATGGGGTTCCAGGGTGGGTTCCATAAAGCTTAGTACAATGAAACCATGTAATGCACGAATATTAAATTGGGGTGGGGGGGAGAGAGTGATAGTCTAACCTCATCCTCCAAACCCAAAGCTCTGTGCAAAAGAGTGTCTTGGTCTTCTTAAAAATGGAAAGAAAAATGAATGAAAAGTGATACAAATATGGTGGTGGACCCAACCTTCCGTGGAGGTTTTTAAACAAAGGTTGGATGGCCATCTGTCAAGGATTCTTTAGCAGTGATTCCTGCACTGCAGGGGGCTAGGCTAGATGACCCTTGGCGTCCCCTCCAATTCTGCAACTCTGTGATTCTATGGAAAATTTGCATTTGAGCTCTGCACCTTATGCCAAAAGAGGGCGACTATGCATACCCTCCCGGAGATATCTTTTAGAAGCCCACAAGAAACCCAGCCATGATCGCAAACCCCCTGGTGTGCTACCCTTCTCTGGGGATGCTACCTTTTCAATGACACGGTTTCCTCCAAAACGAGTCACAAACTCCGCAGGCGAGGCCACCGTGAAGTCCCTGTGCAAGTCTAGCTTCCTTTGCTCACGCCCCTTCTTGGTCAGGTGCATCCCCGACATGCTGGGTCTGGAAGGGGTGAGAAGACGGAGGGAAATTAAGAGTGGAGGCTGACCTGGTAGGACAGGCAGCGACTCCTTGGAACCAGAAGGGCAGCTCAAGGAGGAGCAAGCTTTCAAACCACCACTCCTCTGGTTATCAAGGGCGAACCAGAATTGCCCTCCAGGTGGCACGTACTGAATAATTCCACATTTCTTGTTGTTGTTTTTCTCCTCTTTTCAGACCAAAATGACTCACCAAGTGTAGGCTGGCTCAGAAATGTGTTTGTGATCTATAAACTTTGGAGAACTCGTTTGAAAGCTGCAGAAGAAATTGTCTGTGTTCGACCACAAGGACACCCAGCAGGTCTTCTCCCAATGCAGTGCCAAGAGCAAAGAGTCACCAGCCTCAAGGCTGCTGGTTTGAGACCAGGAAGACTCCCTTCGCTCTGTCTCTATGTGAATGAAATGTCACCACAGTGAAACAAATTGGTGGCCTATTCAGGACACAACCTAGTGGCAGAATTCTCCCCCCTAGGACGCAGTGATGATGACTAGCTTACATGGTGGCTTTAAAAGGTGACAAAGGGAAGTGAGATCTTAGAGAGAGCCTCCATGTGCAAGCACATCATACCACCAAATAATGCCAGATGCTGGGCACAAGGAGAGGAGGGCTGCTGCTGCTGGTGAGCTGGAAACAGAAGGCTGGGTTAAGCAAGACTTGGCCTGACCCAGGCAATCCTTACCCAAATTCTCACCTTCCGTATGCCCTCCTAACTAAGGAGAGGCAAAGGAGGGCAGCTTGGCACTCAGCTTCTGCTCCTTGCTGCTATCTCCTTGCTCTCTCGCCAAGTCCTTGCAGGGCTGGCCTCAGTCCTCCCAGAAATGCAGCTGCCGGGCAAGATTAGGCCGGGGAGGGGGGCAACAAACACCCTCCGGAGCAAAGGACAAAAAGTGAGTGAGGCAGTTTTGACTGGGAATTTAGCCTAATCATCAAGATAAAAATTAATAATCACTCCTTCCGATAGCAAACACAGGTGGTGAGTTAAGACAAGAGGAAACTCCTCCCACCGCTGGCTCCCCCCATGAACGCTGAGCAGTCCAGAAGCCACAGAACATTTGAGCGCCAGCTGGAAAAGAAGAATGAAAAATGGAAGGGGGAAGAGAGAGAAAAAGGAGGAGTGGAAATCCCCTCTTGGAAAGAATGACAGGCTCATGAACATGAGCACTCCACTAGGGTATCTATTTCCAAACACAAACACCCCACACTCTCAGAACTCTTCAGTCTTCAAGAAACAGACAGATCTCCAGTAACTTTAGCAAATTTCTCTTGATGGTCAGCTTGCAGTGACCTCAGCCTTTGGGGGATGGGGGAAGGGGTGATGTGCCCTTTCATATACAAATCTGAACCTGGTCTAATTGGCATTTCAAAAAGAAAGTATAAGCAGTCGCAAAGCAATATGAAAAATGTATCTCCACCCCATTCAGTCATTTAGTCAAGTTGGTCAGGCCATAGTTTTGTTGGCATGCATGGACTCCTAGAGGGTAAACTCTTTGAAATCTCTTGTCACAGAGGCAGGCAGTCTAGTCCCTCTCTAATGCAGACTGCAGGATCCTGGGGCCCTGGGGCTTGGCCCCTCCCTCAAAAGCTCCTCCCCAGAGTTGGGACATGGAAAGTGTGAGCTCTCTTCAACTGCACTTGACCTTCTCAGATAATCTGTGCAAGAGGAAATGGAAGCCCTGCTTGGTCAAAGGGTCTTCTCATCAAGAGACAGGGGCCTGGGCAAACGTCCGGCCATGCCACCCTCTGGCTGGGGAAACACGGCTGCGCTGTGGGACTCTAGTAGCTAAACCCACATTTTGAGTGGTGCATTTTGTGGGGTGGGGGAGGGGGGAAGGGAAGAGAAAAGAATCTTAATAACATATATTTAAGGAATTAATTTATTTTAAAGCCACCTTTCCAACTGCTTCATGCAATATGCAATGCATGACACATTTAAACAACTCACACTCAAAGCCTTATAAATCAGAATTTACAACTTTTGTTTTGCTATAAAAATATGCAAATTTGGGGGGGGGGGACTCATAAATGGTGTGGTGCCAAAAAGAATTCAGGAGGACCCTGAATTCCCTTATATACAGCAGAAATACTGATACAAAGGACTCCCTCTCCACAGCACCATGTGAAATTTGGTTTTCATAATGGTCTTAAGTACTTTACCAACCTAATATTAAGTCTCTCCCATAAATAACCTTGGAGGTTTTTAGGCAGAGGTTGGATGGCCCTCTGTCATTCATGATCTAGATGATCCCTGCATTGCCGGGAGCTGGACTAGATTACCATCAGGATCCCTTCCAACTCTACAATTCTATGATTCTATACTATGCTGCTTTGTTGCACTTATGTTATTTTTACTATATTGATAAGTTTATTGAAGTAAATCAAAACCTTCATTAATAAAAATAAATCGGGATAAATTATACTGGGATCAGTGTCTCCCATGTACTCCCAAGGTGTGCACACAATTTTGCTTATTTCTGCTTTTAGCAAAAACTTAACCCAATTTTTAGATGACAGGCAGGGAAAGCAAGGGGAAAGGAAGATCAACTAACCTGACAAGATGCTGTGAAGTTAGTCCCCCCCCCCCCCCACTTTCTAAACTGGATGTTTAAAAGAAAAACGCAGTGCGGGCAGGGAGGGAAGAGGGCAAGAAAGATTTAAAATGGAAGAGGCAAGCAAGGGTCAAGGGTGGGAAACACAGTGACGTCACACAAGAAACGTGGATTTTGTTTTGGAAATGGGAAACTCCATCTAGGAGCTTTTCCGGCCACAGCAGTTTTCGAAGCACACACGGGCACAATCTTTGCTGACGAAAACGAAGAAGCGGAAGAATCTGGAGAATCCACTCCCCAAATGCACGGGAGGCTCCAAAACACCCAGGGGGGCAATAAGGCAGACGAAAGGGCTTCTGCGAGCCCCCACCTGACCTCTGGCCCTTCTGGAAACCCCGCGCGGGAAACATCGACTGCAGAAAGCCAGTCCCCCTTCGGACATGCAGGTGCCTGGAAAACCCTCTTCAGCTGGGGGAAAGGACTTGCCCGTCCCAGCAGGGCAGCTGCCGCCTCCGCCTCCGCCTGCCCGCCTGCCCGAAGCCGCCAAGTCTCGGCCCTCTCCCGGGGACCACGTCCCCTGCCCGCCCCCCGGACTGACCTCCAAAGGCCCCCGGAGCAGCTCCGCCCGGCTCCGCCTTCCTCTGCCCTCCTGCCCGGGAGCCCCCCAGAAGGGCGGAGGGCAGGGGCTGGGGCCCCCGAGGCAGCCTCGTCCTCCGCCGCCGCCGCCTCCTGCTGCTCCATTGCTGCCGCCGGTTGCTCCCCTTTGGGCAAAGCGCCAGCAAACTCTCGAGCAGCGCCAAGCGGCCCCGAGAGGCGGCAGAGAAGGAAGTCCCGGGCCGGAGTCGGGGCGCTTCTCCTCTCCCAAAGACACACAAGCAACCCTTTCCTAGGCGGGGGGGGGGGCGCGAAGCCAAAGAGCCCCCAGGTCTTGTGGGCAGCAGCGAAAAAAGGACTTAGAACTGAGTCCGATTAGTGTCGGATTAGTACCCCGGAGAGCCTTGGGCAGGTCACGGCCCCTCGGCCGAGGTGAGGAGAGATGGAACCATGTGGGCCACCTTGAGCTTCTGGGAGAAAAACGTGGGGTAGAAACCTGCTCTCTGATAGTGACCAGCCAGGCACCTCCAGAAAGCTCATCGCGGGACAGATGGGACACTTTGGCTGGACTCCACCACTGGCTTGACAGACTCACGGAAGGCATGCGGGGTTTGCTTCTCACTGAAATCCAAGTTGTCACCTTCCTCATTGCCAAGAGTCCCCTGCGCAAGGGACCCCCAGGGCTGCAAAGCCCCTTCACCATTTCTACATAGTCCCCCCCCCCCTTGCAACAGGAGAGCAGCAGCAAGAGGGAGGCAAGCCCCCCCCCCCAAAGAAACAGTCCTTTGTCCTAATCAGGCCTTTTGTCCTCCGCTTATCAGCAACCCTGGAAGGCTTTGGGAACAACTTGTAGCTAATGTGTTTGCCTGCGTTTAAAAATAAAATGTGTCCTTGTGGACATTAAGGCTTATTGTGTGACACTGCTTCAGAAGAGGTTCTCTAAAAAAAAAATTAGAAGCAGGATATAGATCTTTGAAACACCAGATAATAAATAGACCATGGGTATCTGGAATACATTACCAACCATCTCGGACCCTACGATTGGTTGACTGGTTGGTGGTGGCTCCACCAGAGGCCCTCCGATTCTCACCAGCCTGTGAGGGAGCCTTTTCAGGGATGCCCTCCCTAGTCAGGGGCGTCTGCGTCCATCATTATTTATTTTCAGGAGCAATTTTTAAACTTTCCTGCTTGGCCAGGCATTTGGTGACTAAAGAATTGCGATTATTAATTGATGTCCTTTATATTCCACCTTTTTTCTCTCCAAGGAGCTCAAGGGGGTGTACATAATGCTCCCCTCCCCCCTTTCACCCTCACAACAGCCCTGTGGGGTGGCGTGGGCTGAGTGACAGGCCCAAGGTCAGCCAGGGAGCTTCATGGCTGAGTGGGGATTCGAACCCTGGTCTTTCCCCCCCCCCTTTTTTTCATATATGATTTTTATTAGGTTACAACAAAGTAAAATAAACATAAGATTCCACTTCTTATTTTCACAGATTGCTTTCTTTTTGGACTTCCTTCGGCTTCTCCACAAATCATCCATAAACATTTTTATAGTACGCATTCCATAATTTATATTGTCCAACTATATCCCCTTAGATTCTATTTCTCATTAGACAATACTACTATATTTTCAGTGCTCTTTTAAACCCCACTAGCGTTATCTGTCCCTCACTTATATTTTCCAGATATTTCACAAATTTCCCCCAGTCCTCGATGAACCTTTGGTCTTTTAAATATCTAATTTTCATAGTCAATTTATCCAGCTCAGCGTAATCTAACAGCTTCTTTCTCCACTCTTCCACTGTCGGTATTTTCTGTTGTTTCCAATTTTGGGCCAAAAGGACTCTTGCTGCCGTCGCTGCATATTGGAACAATTTGAAGTCCTTATTCTTTATTTCCCTTCCTAATATTCCTAACAAAAAGGCTTCGGGGTTTTTTTCAAATGTATACCTTAAAATTTTTTTAATTTCATTATACAGTGGTACCCCGCAAGACGAACGCCTCGCGAGACGAAAAACTCACAAAACGAAAGGTTTTTTCGTTTTCGAGTTGCCTCGCAAGACGAATTTCCCTATGGGCTTGCTTCGCAAAACGAAGCTTGCCCCGGAAGCTCCGGGGACAGCGGGTCTTCCCCGCTGTCCCCGGACCTCTTTTGAAGCAAGGGGCGGCGGGGAAGAAGCGATCTTCTCCCTGCAGCCCCAGGTCCGGGGACAGCGGGAAGCGCTTCCCGCTGTCCCCAGACCTGGGGCTGCAGGGAGAAGATCGCTTCTTCCCCGCTGTCCCCAGACCTCTTTTGAAGCAAGGGGCTGCGGGGAGATCGCTTCTCCACGCCGCCCCTTGCTTCAAAAGAGGTCCGGGGACAGCGGGAAGCACTTCCCGCTGTCCCCAGACCTGGGGCTGCAGGGACAATATCGCTTCTTCCCCGCCGCCCCTTGCTTCAAAAGAGGTCCGCTTCCCGCTGTCCCCGGACCTCTTTTGAAGCAAGGGGCGGCGTGGAGAAGCGATCTCCCCTTGCTTCAAAAGAGGTCTGGGGACAGCGGGGAAGAAGCGATCTGTTAACAGTTTAAATTGAATTTTCGGCCTTTTGCCCTGCCAGATGTATTTAGATATTACTCCTTGCCATTCTTTAAATATCTTAATTCCTTTAATTACAGGAATAGTCTGAAATAAGAATAACATTTTGGGAAGTACGTTCATCTTGATTGTATTAATCCTCCCCCAGAATGACAGTTTCATTTTTCCCCACACCTCGAGGTCCTTTCTTATTCCTTTCCATACTGGCTCATAGTTGTTCTTATATAGGTCTATATTTTTAGGGGTTATCCATATTCCTAAATATTTCACCTTTTTAATGACCTGCATCTCTGTTTGTTGTATTATTTCGATTTCGTTTGAGGTCTTCCAGCTCCTGGAGCAGCACTCCAAACAGTGGCACCACACTGGCTCTCACTGTTCCAGGCAACCCTAAGATCACTGGGTGGAAGAATGTTTTTATCTTTTTGGTTAACTGCTTTTGGAATGTTCTTAACTGTAACTGATTTTAGATGTTTTCAATTGTAGTTCTTTTTAGACTGTTTTTACCCGTTTTAAAACATTTAGCTTGCTTTTGTTTTAAATGGCCCATCTGTTTGCCACCCTGGGCTCTTTGGGGGGGGGGAGGAAGGGAGGGATATAAATTCAATAAATAAGCAACAATAATTTCTCGTCTGAAAAACAAACAAACAGGCCATTCCCTCTGCCCCATCTACACAGTTCCATCAGCTTCAAGATCTGAACTCGCTGCTCCTCTCTCTTTTCACTCACCACTCCTTGCTGTTAGGAAATGTCGGGTGCTTTAACAGTTCACTTTTACGAACATGAAGCAGGGAGCTGTGCCTGCCTCTTCTGCTATGCAGCTGGCACAGGCAAGGGCTCCTCCACATTTCTGTTACTCCTGTGATTTCTGTTCAAGGGTCAGAGAGGTTCATCTTTTGTCCTGCCACTTTTCCTGGAAAACCCACTGCCTACTGCTGAATTGGAACAAATTCCAGTTGGGTTTTCTGCAGATTGACATTCAGGTTTTCCCAGGAAAAGCGGCAGCACAAAACGAAAACCTCTTGGACCTGTGAACGGAAATCATGGGGCAAACAGAAATGTGGATGAGTCCCTGCCCTTGGAGCCTTGAGCCAAAAAATGCTGTATGCTCAATGCAGGTTGGTGAGCAATGCGCATGGCCTTTTAATGCCCCCACCCCATAAGGCCATTTGTAGTGAGTGAGGCATACATTATTATCTGGAGAGTGCTGCCGCCCTCCAGCCGCCACCCATTAGAACCATCAATGCCCAAGAAGGGACCCCAAAGAACCTTAAGTCCACAATCTAAAATTACCTAAATCCACCACTGGCTGCAAGCCAAGACCCCGGCTGAACTAAGAAGGGGGTCATTAATGGGAGTGCTGGATTTCTTAAACAGAAAAGTTCTGGCTTTGGCTGGATGCTGAGCTACCATGAAGCTGAGCTACTCTGGAGATTGCTACCTCTTCATATCACCTATTTTCGTCTTTCAGAAACCACGTCTAAATTTTAAATCAATAAAATAATAATAATAACAACAACAATAATAATAATTTATTTGCACCCCACCCATCTGGCTGGGCTTCCCCAGCCACTCTGGGCAGCTTCCAACAAAGATTAAAAATACATTAAAATGTCACACATTAAAAACTTCCCTGAACAGCCTCCAGATGTCTTCTAAATGTCAGGTAGTTGTTGTTCTCTTTGACATCTGGTGGGAGGGCGTTCCACAGGGCAGGGGCCACTACCGAGAAGGCCCTCTGTCTGGTTCCCTGTAGCTTTGCTTCTCGCAGTGAGGGAACCACCAGAAGGCCCTTGGAGCTGGACCTGAGTGTCTGGGCTGGACAATGGGGGTGGAGACGCTCCTTTGGGAATACTGGGCCGAGGCCGTTTAGGGCTTTAAAGGTTAGCACCAACACTTTGAATTGTGCTCAGAAACGTACTGGGAACCAATGTAGGTCTTTCAAGACCGGTGTTATGTGGTCTCGGCGGCTGCTCCCAGTCACCAGTCTAGCTGCTGCATTCTGGATTAGTTATAGTTTCCGGGTCACCTTCAAAGGTAGCCCCACGTAGAGCGCATTGCAGTAGTCAAGCATAAATCAAACATTTCTAAACTGACATACAATGAAAGAGACCTCAGCATCTCAAAATGAAAGACATTTTTTAAAGCCACAACTTCAACAGTTGGAGTAACAAGCAAGGAGCATAGCAAATAAAAAATCAGTTTGCCAAAAAATAAAAGAAGAGGGAAAAGGCACAGAGAAATCTCTTGGCCTGTATCTTGAACTGAACAAAGGAGGAGCCAGGAGCTTCTTCTCTGCCTTTTGGTTCCTTCATATGTTTATTTACTCCATTTGTATCCTTCCCTTCCTCCCAAAGGAGCCCAGGATGTGCCACCACCAAGAAGACGCCCCACCCCCCCGTCAAAGCAGAACATGGCTGGCAGGCCTGTTTTTGAGACTCCCACTCCCATTATCCTGGGCCACTTGGCCTCGCTGGCTGGGGCTCATGGGAGTTGGAGTCCAGCAACATCCGGAGGTCACAAGCTCCTCATCCCATCCTTTAAAGCTCAGCCTTCCCCAACCTGGTGCCCTCCAGCTCTTATCAGCCCCAGAAGGACGAAGCATCCTTTGGGGGGAACGTGGCCGTGCTGGCTGGGTGGACATGAGCTATAAGCTAAAACTTATTGAGGGTATGGGGTTGGGGAAGCTGCTTAAGGTCATAGGCATTCAGCTGCAAAGGAGGGATAGACTGCTTTGGCATAAGTTAGGAAAGACAAAGAACGCAGGATCTCATATTGTGCCCGTTTCACATGCCATGCTCAAAGAAGCTTTTGCCTGGCCCAGCTGCGAGCAGGCTCTCCGGCTGCCATGATGCTTACCTCATCACCCCACTGGTCTCTGACAGGGAGATCAGCGGCGAGGAATCCACAGAGGACGAGGACCCGACGCTGGCCAAGCTGCTCCTCCTCCTGCCCGCCATTTTGAAGGATCCAGCCACAAGCTCGTCATCAGAAGAGTTGTCTTCGAAAGAGCCCAGCACAAACTTGGTCATTGCTTGGCGCCTCACTTGGGCCTGGCTGCTCTCTGGTTCCTCTCCTGAGAGGGACCCCATTTGCCTCAGCGACTGGCCTGAGGAAGGGCCGATGACCCGGCTGAGAGGCCTCCCCGGCTCCGTGGCTGGGGAGCCCTGGGCCGAATGACCTGAGGCAGACTGGGGAATTGGGGGCTTGCAGGGGCAGGAGGGGTGTTCTGGCTGCTTAGGGGCACCCACAGAGGCCTGCGTGCTTAGAGGAGGGCACTGCTGTGAGGCGTCTTCGGAGTCCTGGCTGGGCCCCATCAGCGGGGGCTGCGACCCACAAGCTTTGGAGAGTTGGAGGGGGGATCCATTGGTGGGAAGATCCAGAGTTTCGGAAGGAAGTGGCTGGCCTGGGGCATGCCCTTCCACAACCAGTTTCCTTGGGTAGTTTGCCATTTTGGTCCAAACTAACCAGGCCAAAGTCAGCAAAGAGAAAAAAGCTAGCAGGACCATTCAGAAATCCTGGATGGGGGTGGAAAGAGAGAAGAATATTTAGGGGTGGTAGTAGGAAAAACCACACACACTTTCAGAGTTCTGAAAGTTAACCTAAGGTCACCTTTGGCAACCTGGTGCTCTCCAGGCAAACTACAGCCCCCGTCAGCATTGAAAAGCCAGCAGCAAAATGGATAATTTTGCATTTTAAAAAATCTGTTCTGCTGCTGCTGCATCAACTGCCTCCCCCACAAGCTTTTATTAAATGCAAGCTCTCACCACAGAATTATAAGCACACAAATTGTTTGGGTAGCTACACAAATTGATACTGGGCCCCTCAAAACTGAAAAAGAGCTTTCCTCAGCTCTGACCCCATGATCAAGTTAAGAGGCATTCCAAGGACCATATGGGCCAGATTCATGCACAAACACAGACAACAACAGCATCCACCACACTGTAGAACTGCTGCCCCAAGACCTTCACTTAAAAAGAGACACGACAACACACAGCAGGCCTTTGCTCCAGGAAAGATCCACCTCTTACAGTATTTTATATTGCAGCCAATGGAATCTCTTCGCTGATCTATCTCTCTGCTGCCAGGTGCTGCGGCTGAGCCAGAGGGGCTCTTGAAACATGAGCTATTTTTGTTAAGTTGTGGGTGAACATATCAGACGACACAGCGATTCTTCAGACAGCTCTTGTTTATTCACAGGCCAGAACAGAACTGAACTGAACTGAAGGGTTCAGCCAGCCTGCTTATATAGAGCTCCACTAGAACGCAACTGTAACACTTTCTGTAACTATCCAATCACTGAACGTCACTTTCAATCCCTTATTTGCATATGTGGACCTGAGTGAAAACTATCTACAGTATCCCCCTGCTGGCCCAGGGTGAGAACTTCAGTACATAACAATTTTCATTCTCCAAAAGCAGCCCCTTGGCAAAGTCTGCCTGTTCTCCTGTGCCATGGCCTGAGCATAAGGCAACACCCCCGCCTCCTAGAATCATAGAGTTGGAAGAGACCACAAGGGCCATCGAGTCCAACCCCCTGCCAAGCAGGAAATACCACCAGAGCACTCCTGACATATGGTTGTCAAGCCTCTGCTTAAAGACCTCCAAAGGAGACTCCACCACACTCCTTGGCAGCAAATTCCACTGTCGAACAGCTCTTACTGTCAGGAAGTTCTTCCTAATGTTTAGGTGGAATCTTCTTTCTTGTAGTTTGGATCCATTGCTCCATGTCCACTTCTCTGGAGCAGCAGAAAACAACCTTTCTCCCTCCTCTATGTGACATCCTTTTATATATTTGAACATGGCTATCCTGGAGCAAGAGCTTCCGCAGAGAGACACCTGTCATCCCTGGAAGGATGGGGGCAGGTGCAAAGGCCAGGAGGCAACCGTCCCCCTCCAGCCAAGTAAAGCGGAGCAAACTGCATGGCCCCCACTCTTTTCAGGGGCATTGGATGGATCCCGCTCCTGGGTGGGAGCTGCACTTGGGAGCCTGGGGCTCCAGGTGTGCGCTTCTGTACTGCTGGACTTGCGTGCAGCCTGGGGAAAGTGATCTTGTTGGCAGGCACAGAAAGGGTCAGCCTTCTTGTCAGGTGACCACCTCGGGGGCAGATTCTGAGGGGCAGCAAGAGGACGGATCCCTTTGGCTGTGCGGGAGATGCTGCTGCCCCATCGCCACGGTGGAAGCAATCTGCTCAGCTTTAGAACAGGCACCCCCTCCCCCTTACGTGCATCCCACCTGCATTTACGCAGGTTGCTGAGAAATAAATGGAGAAATAAATTGGCCTTCCCTTGCTCAGGGCTGCTGCCGGGAAGTGAGCAAGGGAAGGCGCGCTGGATAGTAGCCCAACTGAGGGTAGGCTTGGAACGGGCCGGGCAGCGGCCCCCAGCAATTTCTAGAGGGAGTCTCTCTCTGTGTGTGTGTCCTTACTTTGCAATCCCCACTTTACTCAATTTCACTTATGTGTGCAGGGCCCCAGAACCAAAGCCCCGCGCAAGGGGGCGCTGTATATGGAATTGCAGAGGGGAGCATAATGTCTCCACTTTGGCCCCTGACAACAAAATGTCTCAGGGGCACAGACACCGACGTGTCACTTTAGGACACAGGCGCATCCTCTCCTCTACCTCTCCCCCCTCCCCAAATCCTGCCTCCCACGAGATCAATGTCATGTCCAGCACAATCCTAGGTGCTGGTCCATGGGGGTGTCAGCTTACTACAGGTAGCCAATTCAAGGTGGAGATTCTTTTTGGGGATTCATTTGCTTTTAACATTTATTATTTTTATTATTTTTGTTTATTAAATCTGTAAACTACCCTTCATCTGTAGATCTCAAGGCAGTTCACAACATAAAATTACAATATAAAAAACACAAAATACATAAGAACACTAAGAAGAAACCAAACAGATACCCCCACCGTTCCCACAAGCACATTTAAAAGGCTGTAGAATATTAATTGGCCAAAGGCCTGGTTGAAGAGGAACATTTTTGTCTGGCGCCTAAAGGTGCATAATGAAGGCACCAGAGTCTCCCTGGGGAGAGCATTTCACAAGCAGGGAGCCACTGCAGAAAAGGTCCCTTTCTGGTGTTGCCACCCTCTGGACCTCTTGTGGAGGAGGAGGATCTCAGGGTCCAGGTTGGTTATATGGAGAGAGACGGTCCTTGAGGTCTTGCAGTCCTGAGCTGTTTAAGGCTTTATAGGTCAAAACCATACTTTGAATTGGGCCCGGAAACTAATTGGTAGCCAGTGCAGTTGGACCAGGATCGGTGTAAGATGCTCAAACTGTCTTGCTCTGGTGAGCAACCTGACCACCAAATTTATGCACCACCTGAAGTTTCCAAACTGTCTTCAGAGGCAGCCCTACTCATAACGCATTTCAGTAATCTAACCTAGAGGTTACCAGAACATAGAGAACAGTAGTTAGGCTGTCCCTGTCCAGATAGGGGCGTAGCTGGGCCACCAGCCGAAGCTGATGGAAGGCACTCCGGGCCACTGAGGCCACCTGAGCCTCGAGGATCCAGGAGGACCCCCAAGCTACGAACCTGCTCCTTCAGAGGGAGGGTAATCCCATCAAGAGCAAGCGATCTCCCACCCATCTGGTCTAGGGAACCACCCACTAACAGTGCCTCCGTCTTATCTGGATTGAGCTTCACTTTGTTGGCTCTCATCCAGTCCAGCACTTCCACTGCAGATGTAAAGGAGAAATAGAGCCGAGTGTCATCAGCATACTGCTGACAACGTACTCCAAACCTCCGGATAACCCCACCCAGTGGTTTCATGTAGATGTTAAACAGCATAGAGGGGAAAAAATTGATGTTTATATGAAAAATCCCACTGAATTCAATAAGACTTACTCCTAAGTAAGGCCACCTTCACCTCATACTTTTAAAGTGCTTTAAACAGTCATGGGTTCTCCCAGAGAATTTTGGGAGCTGTAGTTTGCTAAGAGTTGTTAGGAGACTGCTATTCCCCTCCCAGAGATACAATTCCCAGAGTGGCTTAACAACCAGCCCCTCTTCACAGGGGTCTCTGAGACATGGAGGGCACTTTCTTCTCCACCCCCTGCCAAATTCAACTCTAGACATAATTCTATGGTGATGTAGAAGTTGCTCTGCACCATAAACAAACAAATAACCATTAGCAGAAATACGAGCTTCCTTTGGTTTTTGCCACTTACCAGCCTCTCTGAGCCAAGGAGCCCCCCTCACCACCAAGCGGCCCAATCTACAAACCTCCTTTCTTCATTCTCAAGAACTAGAGAATCACCGCACCCATCCAGGCGCAGCCACTGTAGTCTGAGAAGGAGCTTGGCAGCTGTTGCTGTGAAGAACATAAACTTCAGATTCGCTTGGTCCTGAGCCAGGCCAAAAAAAGGAGTCAAAACAACCCCCCTCATTTGCAAGGTAACATGATGATAGTTTGCAGCGGGAGGGGGGCAGGGAAAGAGTGGCTCATTATAGCATCGGCCACCTCCTTTGACCAGGCAATACATCAAGAAGTAACCACTGACGGGGGGGGGGGGTCCCCCGAAACATCTATCTGTATTCCTGCATCAATAAAGTTTGGAAGACGTACAGAACAGAGACAGGTCCTTTTTCAGCCCACTGAACTAGGGATGGGAAGCATCTGCAGCCTGGCAAACGCTGCTGGACTCCTTCCCATCAGCCAGAACTGCCAACTGGCTATGGGGAGTGAGAGTTAGAACCCAGCACAGGTTCCTCTCCCCCATGGCTCCTCTGTCTCTGATTTATTTCATTTAAAAGTGAGAGCGTAAGTTCCTAGCCTTTAAGGCCTCAGCAGGAGGGTAGTGGTAAAATGTGGAAGACAGCAGCTCGTTGTGATGACCCTCAAAGCCAATTGCTGAAGTTGCTTGCATGAAGTAGGAACCTCATCAAAGAAAAGGAATGAAGGAGCAAGCCTCTGATTATTTCCTTCCTTCTCCAACTTTTGCTTTGTTACTCTGTTGCACACAATAGTAGAACTTGAAAGCCTCCTTATCACCTCATGCACTAGGCAGAACAATGAGTGTCAATCAGCTTAGCATCACTGCAGATGATGTCATCACGCCTGCTCTGTGCTCCATGCACTACAAGCTAATAGAACTCAAAGGTAATGAAATAAATACTGCAAAATAAGGACAGCAAATCTTAAATTTATGTGAGTTATGGAATGCTTAGCCTCTTGCACAGAATTGTCATCCTAGCAAAGAATGCAGTTTCTGTTTTTACCAACTTGAAACATGAACAAAGGCAACTTGTACAGGAGCACAAATTAGGTACACACACAACCTTGCCTATATGTAGAACTGGCGTGCGGAATTCCCTGCCACATTAGTTCAGGTTATCACTATTAGGAACTTCTGTCAAACTGCAAGCTCATGATTTTTCTGTTGTGTGTGCCTATTCAAAGGTAAGCCCCATCAAATTCAAAGGGTTTACTCCCAGCTAAGAGGGTATTAGATAACAGCCTTTGGTTCTTTTGTCTTCACCTGCTTTCCCTGTTAGCTATTACTTTTTCTGCTTCATCACTGTGCTTTGGTATAGTTTTAATAATATCATTGTTTTAATATCTCAAAAACGGCCAACATGTTGCTTTTAAACTTTGCACTGTGTTTATACTAAGCCACTTCGGACATCACATTTAGAAGTGGGCAGGGGAAGGATGATATAAATACTAGCAAATAACTTTTCCAGGGATTCCCCAATTTGGTGCACACTTCTTAGGGAATTTAACTATTTTAAGCCTATTTTAAACCAACTGATGTCTTCATGCCATTTCAAATACTACTGCAAGGATTTTCCAAAGCTGCACCTTTGGATGTTCATCTTGGAATATCTGTTTTTCACTTTGTGTGGAAACATCTTTGGGGGCTGAAAGGTCGAGGAAGCTGATGCCAGGAGGGACAATCCTCTGCTTGGCTGCACCCCAAAGCCACCTGCTGCTCTGCAAGTGGGACGGCTGGGATGCAAGTGGGACAAAGGTTGACAACTGTTTTCGAACAACATGTACACCTCCCAAATGTCACCAGCTGCCAGATGGCTATAAAAACTGCACCAGTCACACATTTTGTCCCTTGTGAAGATGGATCAGCTACTGGCAAAGAGATTGAATTATGATGTGGCTAAGTTTAGTGCTCCTCCCAAAACAAACTGCAAACAATTTTAATATTTTCAATATTTTCATGCCCAACAAGTAAACCGAAATGCTTTATTAATCTGGATACATTTTTAAAGTCTAGGTGTGGCCACAGTAGAAATACATGACTCTCAGAAGGTGTGGAATCCTGCCCTCTATAATAATTCTAATTTTAATTTTTAATAATGACAATGATTTTCTGTATCTATGACACTCCTGCTTTCATTCCCAGAACAGGTTACAGTGATACAGAAACCCCATAAACATTTGGTCTTGAATCCCTACAGAAATTCAGCTTGAGCTAAAAGGAACTTACTCTCAAGATCGCAGTCTTACAGCACAGTCGTATATGCCTACTCAGAAGTAAGATCCACTGTGTTCAGCTGCGCTTGCTCCCCCATAAATGTGTTTGGGATTGCAGGTTTAGGCTTCAACCCTATGCACACTGACCGGGGAGTAAACACCATTGAACGGGTTACTTCCTGGTAAACACGCTCAGAAGGTACTTTTAAATTCTGTTTGAAGACTAGAGTCTATATTCTGCATAAGCCGAAGGTGTCAGGACTTCCACACAAACTATCAGGTGTCTGCCATGCTGACTGTAGACTATGCTCTTGTCCCAAGAGCTGCTTTTTACAAATAACACAGGAGGCCAAAGCAATGAACTCCCAAATCCACCACAAGGCAAAACCACCCAATCAGGACCAGCCAAAACAGCCACCAAAGAGGGAGCAAGCTTTTGCAGTTTTCCCAACCCCTGATTCCATGGTGGTGTTAAAATAATTGGGGGGGAGGAGGGAGAAAAATTTGGGAATGTTGCAGCTGCTGTTGTGTTCAAGTTGCTCTCTCAACTCCAGCATTTACAGGAGAAAAAATAGCCTCCCAAAAGGATGAAAAACAGGAACCATAGCAATGCTTCCCCCCATGTTTAATTAAATTCAAGATTTTAAAGCCATTGTTTCGCATTTGAGTAGAAAGTGACTTTCAAAAAAATCACAAGGAATGTCAATTTGTAAAGCAACTCAGCAGAAAAAGTGCTCTTGCAATTTACTCTCCTGGGATTTAAACCTTATTTTACAGTTTTATTAGGTAAACTGATCAGAGATTATAAAGTGTAGCATATAAATGGAGTATGTGAGATTTAGTTGTGAGAACCTATGGCTTGTACAGCACAGGAGCAGAACCAATATAATTTTTAAACTTATAGATTCTGCAGTGTTAGAAACTGAGATATGGAAGCTAGGAGCTGGTTATGGGCACAACAGAATGTCTAGGTGTACTTTTTTAATAAGAAAAATACAAAGCTGAAAATGAATGAACTGCAGCTAAAATATTATGTTCATTTATCACATGGTCTAGTCCTTTCCCTGCCCACCCCCCTAATATTCTTAAATTGGAGGCAGAAAAAGGTCCTCCTTTCCTTCCACTCTGCAGGTTTAATCTGAAATTTTAGGTGCAGTACTGCTCCCAGAGCTCAGAAACTGCTTGTGCTAATGAAATTCCGTGTCGCAAAATGTGCCTAGAACAATGGGGGTTTCAAACATTCAGATTCTGTGATCATAGGATTCAACATACATATTGAACTATTCCCATATCTCTACATCCTGGCCATAAGCATTTTCTACATAATTTTTCTAATCTGTTAATCTCATTTGGGCCCATTCAAGTCCTCTACTCACTTACCAAAGTCACCTTTGCAACAGAAAAAGAAAAGAAAAAAGATGAAGGGGCAGAAAGGGAGCAGAGGCAAGAGAAGGGGGGTCCGTTTATTTTTGCAGATTCTGAAAGAAATGTCAAGCCCCGCACCCTCTGCGACCTCGGGGGTCCAGTGCATTAAGGACATGAAGTGCAGACAGAAGCGAGGAGGGCAACAGCCAGAGACAAGGAATAGAATCCGAGCAGAAAGCAGGACGCGCAGCAGGAGACGACAGTACCTCCAGCCAAGAGCTCCAGCAAAAGATTGCATGCAAAGGGCAGTCTTGCTTCCCGGCACCCCGCTTTCCAGGACACTTGGCATCTCGGCCCAGGACGGCGCTCGGAGGCCCTTCCACCGGCGCCCCTGGGCTTACCGGGCGGAGCGACAGCAGGGGATTCCCCGCTCCTCCTCCTCCGCTCTGCCAGGAGAGCAGGGAAGGGCTCCTCCGAACTCTCACCCCCCCACACACAAACTACAGTTCCCAGGATTCTTTGGGCGAAGCCCAGGACTGTTTCAAAGGGGGTTGCCCAAACTTGGGTCGCCTCGCCGGCTGTTTTTGGACTACAATTCCCATCACCCCGACCACTGGTACTGGCAGCTAGGGATGATGGGCGTTGTAGTCCACCAGCCGTGGGCGTCACAAGGTTGGGCAGCCCTGGTTCAAGGTCTTTGAATGCCTCCAGTAGATGGACTACAACCTCCACCAGCCTCCGCTGACCTGGTCAAAGAAACGAGCGCGGACTTCGCAAGGAGGAGCCTCGATCTCTGCGGCGGTCTCGAAAGGCGGGACGGGAATCGCGGGGCGCTCGGAGGAGGCGTGTCCCTCGGCGGCCCCCGTAGCCCGGCCCGGAAGTGTTGCCATGGAGCCGCCTGGCGGCACCGGAAGGAGCTCAGCCGTTAGGAGTCGCGGAGGCGGCGGCGGGTCGCCTGGGGCCCCAGGTGGGTGGCGGTAGTTGGCTATCGCCCTGTGGTTGTTACATATTTAAATACAGGATTTACCTTTTCTTTTAACAGCTTCCGCCGTGCTGCGCATAGAAGCGCGTCGCGTCGATGTGAAAACGGTTCGCCTTTTGACGTCACGGCGTCGACTGTGTGACGTCGGAGGCTCTTTCGCGGCGAGGGCCCCCTGACTGAGGACTGAATGGATCGTAGCTCCATTTCCTTCCCCCTTTTTCATCCGGGGATCTCGAGGGGCGGGTGCGAGGCAGGCTGGGCCGGGAGGCTTCATGGCCTTGCCCGGGCCCGCCAGGCGCTGAGGAGCCTGCGAAAACCGCGGCCTGCTCTTTCCTGGTGCGCTCGCGCGTCAGAGCATTGCCATTTCGGAAAGGGGATTTTTCTGCTGGGGCGAGGCAATAGGGAGGCTCTCGCAGGTCCTAGGACGATGCTTGGTACGCACACAATTAACACGCGCAAAGCACTTAAGTCTTCTAGCTGCAGTGCAGATTTGAACAGACAAGGTAGTTGTCTGCAGGACCGAAATATAGCCGAGGGCAAAGTGCACAATGCAGCCCATCAGCTGATGGATGGCACTAGTTGGTTCCTTTGCCCCCTTCCGAGTTCTGAAGGTGGATCAGATGCAAGGTGCCCCCGTTGCAAAATTCAGGTCTCACCGGAGTCAGATGCCTGCAAGCTGGACGCGAGTGCCCCAGCACTCTCCCTGCTTGTGGGCCCCAGCGCCTCTTGCTAAGAGGCCTGCCATCTCTGGCAGTGGAGGTGGCGCACAGCTACAGTAGCTACTACTAGCTCTACCTGCCATGCGTTTGCCTAACCCCTTTTAATAGTCATGCATCTCCCAGCCACCCTCCCTGAGAGGCAGCAGGTGCTGCTCCCCAGTGGCAAAGGCCAGAGTGGGCTGCCCCTCTGTCCTCCAGTCCCAGGGCAGCAGGCCCCTGGAGCAGAGTGGCCTGGCAGGCCGGCAGTAAACTCCTTGCAGCTCCCACTTACTTATGTGAATAACTTTTAAAATATTCTGCTACCCAATCAACCAACAGATACTTCCTATATTTGATCCAATTTTTTGGTTAATCTAAGTGACAGAATGGACTAAACATTGCAGCCGTAATATATCTAGGCAGCTGGGAAAACACACTCCTGCAGGATCTCTTCCAGGTCTGTGTTGCAGAATGTGTGTTGGGGAGGCTCTGAGCCATGGAATGCCTGGGGGCCTGGGGGCTTGGGCCGGCTGGCCTGCATGGGGAGTGGAGCTTGGTGGGCTGATGGTTCATGCACCTGTTAAAACTAATACTTCTCATGTCCTTCAGGAACGAGGTGTTTATTCCAGAGTTGCCCAGATGGCGTTGCCTACAATCCCTTCGTTTTGGAGCAACCGCAGCAGAGCCCTTGAGCAGCAGATTGTGCACCACCGTGAGCAAGAAGCCCATTTCCGGAAACTGTGGGAGCTGAACAGCCGCTATTTCCAACAGTCTGGGGTCTACAGCTCAAAGCAGGCCCAGTGGAGTTCACGCCACTCCTACAAGCAAAGGCAAGGCTAGGGCAGTGGGGACCCATAGCAGGGTAGGGAGAAGCAGCAACTTGAATAATGCCTGGGTAGAATTTTTGGCTGCATTTGCTGTTAACTCTGTCCAAACACAAGAAAGGGAAAGAGCAGCACTGGCAAAGGCCCTGGCCCCTCCTCCACAGCCCTGTTAGTCGTCCCCGGCAGCTGAAATGTAAGTAAAATAGCTGAAGTGTAAACAAGCACTAGAATCTGAGAGAGGGTAAGACTTTTTACACTTCTTCAGGAAAGAAAGGACCGCTCTCTGCAAGCTTGCAGCAAACTGGGAGCGCCAGCATCAGTGTTGTGTGCCACAACAAAGAGAATAAAGGTAAAGGGACCCCTGACGATTAGGTCCAGTCGTGGCCGACTCTGGGGTTGTGGCGCTCATCTCACTTTATTGGCCGAGGGAGCCGGCGTAGAGCTTCCGGGTCATGTGGCCAGCATGACTAAGCTGCTTCTGGTGAACCAGAGCAGCACACGGAAACGCCGTTTACCTTCCCGCCAGAGTGGTACCTATTTATTTACTTGCACTTTGATGTGCTTTTGAACTGCTGGGTTGGCAGGAGCAGGGACCGAGCAACGGGGACTCACGCCGTCGCGGTGATTCGAACCGCCAACCTTCTGATCGGCAAGTCCTAGGCTCTGTGGTTTAACCCGCAGCGCCACCCGCGTCCCAGTAAAGAGAATAGGACATCCTTAAAGAAGGTTAGGGAAGTCAGGACTGTTTTTAGAAGCTAAACTTGAAAAAGGGATCAAAGTTGGGACCAGCAGAATATTACCATTTTCATCTTCGCTTTTCTTTTTTAAAACCTTTGCTAGCATGACCGCCTATCACCGTGAGAAGCTTAAGGAAGAGAAGTGTCTCAGCCTGGAGCAGAGACGCAGGCAGCTCCAGAAGCTGCTCTTTGAGGAGCGTGAGATGCTGGCAGCAGAGCTGCAGGAGCTGCAGCTGAACAAGGATGCAGACCTGAGTGAAAAGAGGCGGAGACATGATGAGCTGAAGTCAGCCAGAGAGGAGCGGAGAAAACAAGTCAGTCTGAAAGGAATACTATTTCTCATAGAATCAGAATTTGAAGGGATCCCAAGGGTCATCTAGTCCAACCCGCTGCAACTTTCCTTCAGTTACAATAGAGAGACACATCCTTTGTCAGGGTCTTAAATCAGAGAGTCCTGAGGGCTCTTCCTCATAGGACGACATTCAGAAGCATTCACAGAAGCACTGGGAGGGCTGAGAGAATTGTCAGGAGGTGATCTCTGCCATGGGAAATGTTGGTCTGCTCTTCTAAACCATTTGGGGGGTGCGGGGGTGGGGCACACACCAGCTGAGTGTAAGAATTTCCCAGGATGAGGAAGGGAAGGCTGTGTATCTGCTGGCAAGTCTGGTTCCTCTATAAGTCTACTTTGTGAGTGCCCCATTGTCCATAAGTGCTGCTGCGTTTGCAGGCTTCCCAGAGGCACCTGCAGGAGCCAAAGCTTGACTTGCAACAGCTTTGGTGGTCAAAGCCACCTTCATGTTGCCTAGTGATGCTTCCAGGTCTTGCCAAAGGCATCCTTTCCCAGCAGCATTCTTCTGCCACTGCAGGCGCATCCCCAAGCGGTGTCAGTAATTTCATTTCCCATTGCTGATGTAACATGATATCCATGCTTACATTCCTGTTCTGTACTGTTCTGTCTGAGAACAGAAGTAAACTGGCAAGCGGATGAGGCTCTGGTGCCGCCTGCATGAGGGATTCTGATTTCTGCTTTTTTAACAGATTGCAGAGGATTGTCTGTACGAGTGCTGGAAGAACAACAGTGCTAAGCTCCGAGAGGTGAGAGACAGGGGAACAATCCAGCATCCTTTTTCCCCAAGGAATCCTGGGGTGTGTGTGCATTAGAACAGAATCCAGCTCTGTCAGGGGGACAGAGTAGGACAGTCTCCTCTTGGGGCAGGATCCAGGCTGGACCAGCTCCAAGGCAGAGTGCCTTTCCTCAGGCCCTGGTAGGCTTCCTAGCAAGGGGGCACCAGCAGCACTCTGAGCAACATGGCTGGGGTGAGCCCCCTGGTGTTGGGTCACTCTGGGGCATTGTGGGGTATGAGCATTGTCACTAGACTCTTGCTGCTTTGTGCTGGTGGGAATATCTGGCTGGGAAACCTTTCTGATAAAAAGGTGGCAGCAGGGCAGGTGTCTGCAGTGTGTCCTGTATCCTGCCCAAGGATGCTGGGTGCCAAGGCCAACCCAGGCTCCCTGCTTCTTTGTATCAGGATGCTCCTGCCCTTTTCCTCCAGCTCAAACCTTGGAATGGGAAGCAATGCTGTTTCTCCCCTCTAAAGCAAGTTCTGCAGCTCAAAGGATGGGGGACGGGTAGCAGTTCATTGAGACAGCTGAGCTCCTGCTTTCTGTCCCTTCCCACCAGGTTGGGTCCAAACTGCACAGGGATCACGTGGTGGAGGCCTGGGGAGATCAGCTGACTCAGAAGCAACAGGTAGGAGCCACAGTGTGCCTCTTTGCAGGCTTCCTGGGCCTGGTGCCCCGTGTCTCCCCTTCTCCCTGCTCCTTCAGCCTTGAGAAGGCAGCAGGCGGACAGGATGCTCACGCTTCCATTTGACCCCGATCCAGCGAGAAGCCACTGAGCGGGAAGAGAAGATCCGTGCAGAAAACAAATACGAGGCAGCCCGGAGCGAAGCCCTGGAGAGGATGAAGGAGGAGGAGGAGAGGCGGAAGCAGGAAGAAAGGAAGCAGGCAGAGTTCCTGCAGCAGCAGATGAAGGAGCTGCAGCTGCGGGAGGTGGAGGTACATGCTGGGGCCTAGCATTGAGGGGATGGTGCTAGAAAGGGAGCTGGTGGAGGATTGCAAGCGCCAGTCCCCACCCCCCACCCGCCATCTGTCTTGTCTTGCTTCTCTTTGTGGCAGTCCCCTGGAAGAAAAGTCAGAGATGAGATTTGGGGGGACTGGGGACTGGGGGAAGAGAGACAGTAACTCTGTAGTGGTGCAGGTGCAGATCCCTGAACCAAGCCTCTCTCCCTCTTCTGCTTCTTCCCATATGTGACCACCACAGAAAGTGGGATTTAGGGGCAGGGTGGCCTTTGGGGGCTATGAACTGAAGGCATTTGTTATAAATCGACCCAGCTTTGGTGTCAGTGCAACCCACGCTTCCACGTGGCTGCTCCAGGGCTTTTGGAGCTGAGGAAGATGTGCCCTGCCAGGAGGAGTGTTGGGTGCCCAGCTGCACATGCCCGCAATTGGTTGGCTCTTGTGGGGGCAAGCGGCAAGGAGGTGCAAGAGCTGAGCAGCTCCTGGTCATGTGCATCTGGGATACTGAGTGCGCAGCCTCTGCTGTAGGGGCAGCTCCAGCCCCTCCTTTCCCTAGCAGCTTCTGTCCCCCCCCTTGCTTTCCTGCTGGGAAAGGGAGGTGAGCCTGGAGATGAAGGATTCTGGGTCGTTCTTCTTCTCAGGCCACAAAGCTGAAGAGGGAAGAGGAGAACCTGCTCAGGCAGCACTGGGAGCTGGAAGCCCTGGAGGCCAAGCGGAAGTGCCAGGAGCAGGAGAGGAAGAAGATTGAACTTGGGTATGGCTGTTGGAGAGCAGAGGGCATGAGGGGGTTGGCAGAGGGCACCTGGCTGCCCCGAGAGCTGCTATTTAGTTCCCTCCCTAGCTAAGTAAGGATTTGGGAGATGGTGGTGGTGAGAGAGGAGGGCAGGAATGGGGGAACCTTTATTTGGCTGAGGAGAAATCTGTTGGGTGGATTCCTGGCAGTGCCAGAGCCATAAGTGAGGGACACCCCCCTTGTATCTCATTCCTTCTTTCTCCTCATTCCCACTGTATCTTTCTCCCAGGAGACCTGCTTGAAATTAGGCTTAGGGGTGCAGGGTTCCTATCCGTGGCTAGGGGATGGGTCAGCGCCAGTACTTAATTTCTCAAACAAGATATATTAGGCAGCTGCAACTTCCACCTTGCCAAAAGTGACCCTATGGGTGCCTTTACTTGTGGTGAAAGTGAGGCAGTTTGCACATGCTCAGGGGTGCTGTTTACATTTTTGTGTAGCTGAAATGTACTTTTAGCTGCGCTTGAGAACTTAACAAGCTGGGGCAGTTCTGAAGCCCCCCTGCGTGTTTTCTCTGGCTCTTCCTGTGAATTACAAAGTCTGGCTCTCCTCTTCTCTCTTCTCAGGTGCTTTCTGAGGCATCAGTATCAAGCCCAACTGAAGAGGCGGGCCCAGCGGATCCAGGAGGAGCTGGTAAGTTGGTGCCACTGGAATGCTTTGTGCTTCAGGCCCAGAGCACAACTGAAGGCTGGTAAGATGGCTGTCCCATACCCCTTCAGTTCTGGAGTACAAGGAGCTGCACCCTGCCCATGGTCAGTGGCACTTGCCTTGATTGCATCACAGCCTGCTGCCAAATCTCAACATTTTTTGTAAAGCCAACAATGCTGGAGACGCCTTCCCTGTGGTATTCCTGCTTTTTTGGCAGCTGTTCTACTGTTGGCAGCCTGATCATCCTCTTTGGTTTGCTAGGCCTTTGCTACCTCCCATCTCTTCCAGCCACCTTGGCCCTGCCTTAAGGAAACGGCTGGGCCTCCATGCCAGAGTACACCCTTTGCACACAGACGGTCCTGGGCTCTGTCCCCAGCAGCTCTGACTCCAAGGGACTGGGAAGGGCTCTGGTTGGCTTGAGGCCCTGGAGCTCTGCTGGCCCACGGAAGCTTCTCCTGGTCTGCCCTGCAGGAGAAGGACAGGCAGATTCTCCTGGCGCTGATGGAACAGGAGGACGAGGACCAGCGCCTGAAGTCTGCCCAGCGGGAGCAAGCGGTGGCTGTCGTGGCCTGGATGAAGGAGGTCATTGAGGAGCAGCTCCAGCTGGAAAAAGCACGGGAGGCAGAGCTGGAGACCGTCTTCAGGTGAGGTGGGAGAACGGGATGGAGGGCGGGCTGTGGAGCAAGCTGCTGCCAGCGTTCCCTTCGACGGTGTGGCTGAAGCAAAGGCTGCTGGGAAGAGGAGCAATTGCTTCCCTGTAGCTGACAAACCTCACCCTGCAAAAGTGGCTTAGCTGTTGTGGTTGCAATGGTGGGGAGACAGCTGGAGAAGAGCCGCCGCCAGCCCAGCCTCCCCCCCCCCCCGCCCCGCTCCACCTAGTGCCCTCCAGGTTTTGCATCAGCTCCAGCCAGCATAGCCAGTGGTCCATTTGTGGGTGGAGAGGGCTCCTAGGATCTGGCAGGGGATCTGTGATGAGCTTGGAGGAATCTCGTAACTGTGATTCCTGCATTGCAGGGGGTTGGACTAGATGACCCTTAGGATCCCTCCTAACTCTGTAGTTCTATGATTTCTTTGGGTCAGTGCTCTTCTGTTCTCAAAGCAGCTGTGGGGTCCCCTACTTGTATGGAGAAAGGCCATTGTCCTCCATGACACCTCTCTGGCACTCAAAGTCACTCCCTCCTTTCTCTCCCACCCCACCAAAGGGAGGAAGCCAAGCAAGTGTGGGAGAAGCGAGAACAAGAGTGGGAGAAGGAGCGCAAGGCCCGGGACAGACTCATGGCTGAGGTGAGCTCTCTGCACCTGGGGCAGAAAGAATCCTGGCAGGTTGCCTGCGCAGCAGGGACAGGAGCCTGGGCTCCTCCCTCCCTCTCACCTCTTGGTTGAAACAGGTCCTGGCAGAGAGGGAGCGCCAGATCCAAGAGAGGATGGAGAGGAACAGGCAGGCGCAGCAGGAATCGGTGAAGTCCCGGGAGCAGCTGATCCAGGAGCTTGAAGTGGCCAAGCAGCTGACGCACCGGGAGAAGGAAAAGGAGGCTGCGCTGAAAACTGAGCGCAGGCGGGAGTTGGAAGCGCAGGTAGGTCTTGCTCAGGAGCCAGCTGGGCAGCCCCTGTAGGACTTTGTTGTTGAGTCCTTTAGTCATGTCCGACTCTTCGTGACCCCCTGGACCAGAGCACGCCAGGTCCTCCTGTCTTCCACTGCCTCCCTCAGCTTGGTCAAACTCATGCTGGTAGCTTCGAGAACACTGTCCCACCATCTCGTTCTCTGGTGTCCCCTTCTCCTTGTGCCCTCCATCTTTCCCAACATCAGGGTCTTTTCCAGGGAGTCTTCTCTTCTCATGAGGTGGCCAAAGTACTGGAGCCTCAGCTTCAGGATCTGTCCTTCCAGTGAGCACTCGGGGCTGAATTCCTTCAGAATGGAGAGGTTGGATCTTCTTGCAGTCCATGGGACTCTCAAGAGTCTCCTCCAGCACCAGAATTCAAAAGCATCAATTCTTTGGCGATCAGCCTTCTTTATGGTCCAGCTCTCACTTCCATACATCACTACTGGGAAAACCATGGCTTTATGCTTTTTAAGATGCTGTCTAGGTTTGTCATCGCCTTTCTCCCAAGAAGCAGGCGTCTTTAATTTCGTGACTGCTGTCACCATCTGCAGTGATCATGGATCCCAAGAAAGTAAAATCTCTCACTGCCTCCATTTCTTTCCCTTCTATTTGCCAGGAGGTGATGGGCCCAGTGGCCATGAGCTCCGTTTTTTTGATGTTGAGCTTCAGACCATGTTTTGCACTTTCTTCTTTCACCCTCATTAAAAGGTTCTTTAATTCCTCCTTTCTGCCATCAAAAACCAAAAGCAGGAGGGGTCCAGGCCTTTGGTGTCTGGGTGGGTTTCCCCAAAGTCTAGACAATACAGGGCAGTTATCCTCACGTCAGCTACAAGATGGTCTGCTTCATCATCCTGCTTTGTGGTTCCTCTCCCCAGTCAGGAATGGGACTGTTTTTCCACACAAAAGGGAAGTAGTCAGGCAGAGACGGGAGCGAGAAGTGAAGGACTGATCAAGGGCTGGGGCACAGGACCTCATGCAGCAGGTGATGACAAAACGATGCTCAAAGTTCAAGGCGAGCTGTGCTTAAGAAGAGGGACTTGGAAGGCACAGGCTCACAGGGGGGAGCAGGAGGGTAGGTGGGCTGTCCAGAGAGGACTGGTAACTGTGTGAGCTCTAATAGTTCACATGGCTGTGACGATGTACCCACCTTGCTGGGTTTCTCCCTCTCCTTTCCCTATTGCTTTTTCAGCTCACAGAGCGGCATCGGCAGGAGCAGGAGGAGCTGCAGTGCCAGTGGGAGGAAGCAGCTGAGGCCAAGCAGCAGGAGCAGCGCAACGCAGAGTTGGAGCAACTGGCTGCCAGGCGCATGATGGAGCTCGGATATCGCAACAAGGTGAGGGGGGCAGCAGCCTATCAGAACTGGTGCCTCATGCCAGTCAACAGGGAATTTCCCCATCCTGTGGGCAAGAGAAGAGTGATTCTGTCCCCTGGGTGTTTCTGAAATGCCTCTTGTGGATGAGCCAAGCCCTCTATATGGGGGAGGAGCCAGCCTGTCTGTCTGGCCTCCTAGCACATGGGTCCTGGACAAGGGAGTCAGGCATTTCCAAACTGTTTGCGGTTTTGTGCCTGGACCAACATATTTGGGGCACAGCAAGGCAGCCTTCACCACCTCTTATTTACACATGCAGCTGCCTCCCATCCCAGTAGTTTCATTCAGGGATCTGCCAGGGGTTGAAGGCAAAGTGTTACCTGCAAGAACTGAAAGCCTTTCTCCTTCTCTGTTCTTTTCCAGAGCTACAGCTATCCCAAAGCAGCCTGGACCTAAAGAAGTGAGAGGGGGCTTGCTTTCCAGTTTCAGTAGATTAAAATCCTCAATGTGGGAGCAGCTTCCTGGTTGCATCCTGCTGGGGGTGCTGTGGGAATATTTGTATAGATTAAAAAGGAGAGAGGCTGGAGGGCTGCAGCCCCCCCCCCTTGCACAGCAGCCCTCTCCTGCTGAAGGCTTTGGCCCTTCCTGGAGGGCAGGCACAGCTGTGGCTCTAAGAGGCTCTGCAGGCGGGGATTGCTGATCCTTCAAGGCACTTGGGGGAGATATGGGATGGTGGTGGACAGACTCAGCCAACAGGCAGCAGCTCAACCACACGCTGTCCTTGCAAGCCTTCACCTTCCCCAAACTTGGATGTGGAAGTAGCAGCTACCTATTATTGCTGTTGGCAAAGCAGTGCAAGGAAGAAGAGGGTGGGAGGCTCCAAGCACTTCCCATTCAGGCTCTGACAGGGATGTCCAAAGGCTCAATAAAGCTTTTTAACTCTCTTAATGCAAGTTGGTGTTGCTCCTTTGCTTTGTCCATGAGAGAGAAGGACCTACAACCCAGCGGTCAGGTGCTTTCCCTTTCCTGAGCCTACTTCCTGGCAGGGAGGAGTGCGCGCTTGCTGCCCAAAACAGTTTCTCTGCCTGCAATGGGCCCACAGGCCCAACAAGGGCAAAGACGTCCAAATCGGTCTCAGCCACATAGCTGTCAATGTTTCCCTTTTTTAAAGGGAAATTCCCTTATTCCGAATAGGATTCCTCGCAAGAAAAGGGAAAAGTTGACAGCTATGCTCAGCTAACATTTCATGCCAGTCAACACTGTTTGCAAGAAGACAAAACCAGGAGACAAGAATAGAAAAAGCAAGATACCTGTTCTACCTTTTTTGTTTGTTTGTTTGTTTGTTTGTTTCTTTAAACCCAAAAATAGTACAATACTTTTTAAAAAGGTAGTTAATTACAAGGTAACATCAGCATCCAACATTATTATGGCACTTGGTTTGGTTTCTTTTAATATATAAATACCAACAGGGTAAAACACACACACACACACTCTCACACACACCCCTCAAGTTGGACTGCTGCTTCGAAACCCAGAAACCTCTCCACCGCCAGCCAAGCATCCCTGGAGCAGACAGCCTGTCTGCCCATTTCCTATGAGTGGCATGCAGGTGGGCAGATCGCCTCCTCTGCCTTGTACAGAAGCAGTACCCTGCAGTGAGCTGGCACCTTCACGGGCCGTGGCAAAGCCTGCCGGGGGGAGCACTAGGCAGGGCAGGAGGAAGGTTGACTTGCTTGCTCAGGCCCAGCCAGCATCAAACTTCCTATTTGCCCAGACCCGAGACCCTCTCGGTTTTGTGCGTACATTTTGGCCAGACTCTTAAGAGAAGAGGAGCTAAGTGGGTCTTGTCCTGCTGGGGTGGAAGGCTGCAGTGGAATGAGTGGGAGATGAACCCAGAGCACCACAAGGCACCCTTGCACACAGCTCTTGCTTGTTATGAGACAGGTGTGCACAGAATTGGGCATGATGTGCCCACAGGCTGCCCTTTGGGTTTTCCACCTTGAGCACCAAACTCTCACAGGCCGGCTGTAGCCCAAGACTCTTTCTCCATTCAGCAATTCAGCAGAATTCATAAGAATTTCTCCGGATTCATCGGTACCCTTTACTAGTGGGGTGGCCCAGACGCACCAAGATGAAGGGAGGGAGTGGGGCTGTCGCTGGACAAAATCAGCTGTTTGTTAAAGGGCCCCTGCCAGAAATCACTACACAGCATGCTGCATGCTGTTGGGACCATCCCAGAAATCTCTCCCCCAGACACACACAATGCAGACTTGCCCCCTGAACTCCCCTCAAGTGGCACAAAGGATGTTCTGAAGCACTGAGGATCAGACTGGGCAACTGGGCATAAGGGGGTAGAGAGGCTCCTGACCCAGACCTAGTTCTCGCCATAGAGGGCCATTTAAGACCCACCAAACCCAACAAGACAAACCTGTCACAGCTCCCTCAAGGCCTAGCGATGGCAGCAGGGCTTCCATGCAACCAATGTGCTCTAGTGTAGGAACCTCTCATGCATGCCCATCAATGGTACCGGTTTCGTTCCATGAAGCACCAGCCAAATTGCCAACCTAGCAGGAATTACTATGATGCTTTCACCAGCAGGCACATTCAGCCTGCCACTCTGGGCCACTCTGCTTCACGGCATCTTGTCTGCAAACCATGGCATCCACTGGACCACTTGGACACCCAACAGCAAAGCAGAGGCTTTCTTAGCCACCCTGCACAGCTGCCCCCTTTCTTAATGTCACCCTGCCCTGCTGCCTTGGTGAACACAGGCACAGTGGCTCTCAAGAAGCAAGGTTGTCGGGGCTCAAATGGGACAGGACACCAAGCCCAGCTCTCAACACCAGCAGTTCTCTCCCCCCCCCCCACCAAAAACACACAAGACAACCAGTCTCTCACTCCTCCCCAAATCCAGGCAGGTTTCCACTGTACCTTTGCCACCCAAGATGGACCTTCAGTCCCACCTGCAACTAGACACTCCCTGCAGTGCACCGCTCCCGGCACAGCCACCACCAGCAAGCCATCCTCCCAGGAATGCAGATGTGGGGGCGGGTGAGCAGAAACAGGACAAGCAAAAAATCATTTTCTGCCCTAGGAAAGCTTTGTGGTGCAGTTATGTCATGAAAAGCACTTTCTCAAAGATCCATATGAACTGGGGCCAAAAAAAATCTGAGACACTCCCATCTGCTTCCACCGTGGAAAGCAAAGAAGAGTCCCAGGAGACTAAAATATTAAAGGGGTCGGGAGGCTAGTCTTACCATTTTGTAGCAAGCCTTTGATGGCCTGGTATTTCGCAAGGGATGGGGACTGATGGGCAGGGATCATGTTGGGGGGGGTGTCCTTACCTACCCCCGCTCTTCAGAGGTTAGTGGTACGTGCAACATAGTGGTTCAGGTGTGTCAAACAGCTGCATAACAAGACTTGGGGATATGTGCCCTGTATCCTGATATGTGCATTTCAGTTCACAAATGGTGCAGAGTGCGACCCTCCCCGCCACTCCCTGCCCCAGATACACACACACATCCCTTTGAGAGCGGTTGATGCAAAGATTGGCTCATGACGTTCCATACACTGACACCCTCTTTACACTGGCAATACAGGCATAAGATAAGGCAGTGGGTTACATTAATTCGGGGGGGGGTCCTTTTGAGGGGGGGAAACATGCAAAACCCCTTTAATACTGAGATTCCTTTTTAAAAAAGAAGTAATGCACCACCTTAAATATTCCTGTAAAAAACATGAAAATGTTCAGCTTCCAAGCCGACCCTTTGCAGGAGGCCTGGTGCGGAGGTGGGGGGACACGGCGGCCTCAGTTGGTGTTCTCCTTGGTTGTGATGGTGACCAGCTGCTTGGCAGCTTTGGCGATGTCATAGGCGCACTGAATGACCTGCTGAGTGACCAGCTGGATGTCGGCCAGGGGGCAGGACTCTGGCGGAAGGGCCTTTGTGCACTCGGAATGCAGTCGGAAGGCACTGGAGGTCAGCAGCCGCAGAGAGGTGCGCACCAGCTCAGACTTGGGCTTCTGGGGAGGACAGAGGAAAAGGGGGGAAAGCATGACACAGGGGGGCAGGCACTTCTGCATGAACACCAGGGGCAGGGGGCTAAAGGAGCATGCAGAGAGGAAGATAGGGCAAAGGGCCAAATATTTTCTTTCCACTGCAAAAATGTATCAGCAGTTGCTTCCGTTGTGTGCACCTAAGACAGTGGTGGCGAACCTTTTAGAGACCAAGTGCCCAAACTGCAAACCAAAACCCACTTATTTATTGCAAAGTGCCCAAAGTTTTTGAGCTTTCTGGGGGAGAGACAGAACAGAAAAATTGCCGCGGTTCTCGCCATCTCCCTCCGTCTTCTCCCCTCCCACCAGATGCGCTGGGCACGCTCCCCGGCTAGCTGGCTGGCTCATTCTCAGGCTGATGCGATGGGGAGGACGGAGCAGCCCTGGGGCCAGGTGAGTGGCGGACAGGAAGAGAGCGAGAGCGAGAGCCCCCATCCCAGCCAGCCAGCCCAACAGCCATGCCTGCCTGCCTGCTACCTGCCCGCGATCCCTGTGTGGTCTTCCCCATCTTCCTCCCTCCCTCCTTCCCTCCGGCAACGGCAAAGGGGTGAGGCTGGGTTGGGCCAGGCACGCAGGTAAGTGGTGGGCACAGGTGCCCTCCTAGCCCAGGCAGGTCAAGCCCAAGGGAGACAAGGAGCCTGCGGAGGATTGGAGTGGGGGGGGTGCAGAAGGGAATGGGTGAGGCCTGGCTTGGAGGGGGGAGCTGGGAACTACCACCCAGCACCGGGAAAAGTGCAAGAAAAAAATCGCGAGGGTCAAATAAGAAACACTGTTATGTCCAATCAGAAACAGCCATTGCTGTAGCCAATTGAAAAACAGACCAATCGCCGAACACAATCGCTGGCTACCAGCAAAAAAGAAAAAGAAAAGTTCCGGGTTTAAACAGTGGATGCACGCAGTCGCATGGGGAGGAGCAGGAGCACAAATGGAAAAAACAACAAAACAACATCGCGGATGGGCCGATGGCATGTGTGCCAGCAGTGAGGGTTCAGCATGCCCACTCTGCACGCGTGCCATAGGTTCGCCCCTGCTGACCTAAGAGGATTTACGGTTAGGCCTGGAGAAAGGCTTCATCCAGGGAGCTGAGACTGGCTCCAGTGTCCTAGAATCAGAACTGTAGCACTGGAAGGGACCCCCAGGGGTCATCTGGTCCACCCCCTACAATGCAGGAATCACAGCTCAAGAATCCCTGACAGGCAGCCATACAACCTTTGTTTGAAAACCTCCAGCGAAAGGTAGCCCACCACCTTCTGAGAGACTCCCTTACTGTCAGATAACTTTTCCTGCTGTTTAGTCAGACTCTCCTTCTTGTCCTTTGACTATGCACTCAGTGTGAACAAACCTGGATTATTTCTCGCTGTGTCGCTCAGCCAGAGATTCAGGTGTGAGCAGCGGAATTTATGGCATAAGGTTTTACATCTCTGTATACAATATGATTGTGTCAGAATTCCCTTTCTCTTTAGATCTCGTTAGATGTTACCAGTCTCTGGACATTAAGATGATTTACATAACTATAATATATTTTATTATTTACAAAACTCACAATGAAATATTGCATTTAAAGAAACTAATAAGGACGGGATGGGAATAGAGAGCTTCACGGCTGGCAAAGGAGCCCACTCTGCATGCAGACCCTTTGTCCAAAACCCTACAGATCTGCCACCCATCCATGGAGACAGCCAGTGCCGAGCTAGAGGGACCCCTGGTGTGTCTGGCCTAAGACCACTTCCTGTGGCTGGTAAGAGTTCTCCCAAGAGAGCCAGCGGGGCGTCCTGGTTAGAGTGCCGGGCTAAGACCTCAGAGAGGCCAGGGTTCAAATCCCCACTTGGGCAGGAAGCTCACTGGCTGTGACCTTGGTCTCTAGTCACTGCCTCTCTCAGCCTAACCTACCTCACACAGCTGTTGTGGGGATTAAATGAGGAGTGGGAAGAACCATGTAGGCTCCCTTGAGCTCCTTGGAGATAAAGGTGAAATGAAATAAGTCCTCTGGTCCTTTCCACAGGCTGGCCACCACAAGGGAGTCCCTGCCGCATTCAGAGCCCCCCTCTGACCTCTGCAGGGCTACTCACTTTTGGAAAGAGGGCAGCCATCTCCGTCACTGCCACGTGGATCCTTTCTGAGCAGGGGATGTAGCTGCAAGGGGAGAGAGGGGGCAGGTCATTCTAAGGGAAGCAGGTTCCCCCACCCCCAGGGCCACAAAAGGTGACATTAGTTGCTGCAGAGGCAAAGCCATTAAAAACAAGGGTGTCCACACATCCAGGCCCACCTCATCCACCTTGGCAAGCGGCAACACAAGAAGTACAGATGGGAAGTCCAAATGCTTGATGTGGAGACTTTAAAATAAAAATAGTAGCCAGAAGAAAAGCTTTAAGTTGTCTCAAAGGAAAGAGTCTCATTGTGCTGGGAGAGCAGAGGAGATGCAAACTGTCCCTTTCAGAGAGCAGTGGTCCTAAGAACTTAAGAAGAGGCTGCTGGATCAAGCCAAGGGCCCACCGAGTCCAGTTTTCTGTACTTACAGGGGCCAACGAGATGCCTGTTAGAGACCCGCAAGCAGAATCCAAGCACCAGAGCCCTCTCCCCTCTTGCAGTTTCCAGCAACTCGGATTCAGAAGCACTGCTTCCCCCAACTGTAGAGGCAGAGCAGAGCCACCGTGGATAGGAGGCATCAACAGCCTTCTCCTCTGTGATGGCAGCAGTGGTGGCAGCGGGGAGGAGGGGCAAAATGCTTGTTATAGTGTCCAAAATTGCTCCCCAAAAAGTGACGTGATGGAGTTACAGGCAAGCAGGGATTGGAGCCTGTGTGCCTGAAGTGCCAAGACCCACACAGCTCACAAGATCCAACTGGTGCACGCAGAACTGTTAGCCAGGGATTGTGGCCCAGCCATGTGTGCATTAGTCCCCCAGTCAACACACACACACACACACACACACACACACACACAAACCTTGCTACCAGCTGCATGCCCAACCTCCATGCTCCTCCCCAAACTCAAGCCACAGAGAGACAGGCAGACAGGTGAGATGGGGAGCTGGGTCAGTCATGGACGATTATGCAGGAAAGTTGCTTGAGGCAAGGAAGGTCTCATCTAAAGCCCACCAGAGGTGGAGACAGATGTGGAGCCCAAACAGTTGCCGCCAGACCCCAGGAGGATGGTGATGGGACCCAGGGAGCAGAGTCATCAGGGCTAAGAGCCTTATTCTCCTCCCTGTATTTGTCCAATGCCCTTTTAAAGCCATCCAAGCCAGTGGCCATCCCTGCCTCCTGTGGCAGTGAGTTCCAGCTTAACATGTACAAGAGGGCTGGACAACTTGTGCAGTCCTCTAGATGCCATTGGACTATAGGACCATCCTGGGAGTTCAACTGTGTGTGGGAGGGACACGCGTCCCTCACCTGAACAAGAAAATGAAAAGCCCATTTCAGCAAGCCCACCTAGGATCGGCAGAGAGCTCCTACTGTGCTCCAAGAGCAGCCAGGACCTTCCTAAAGCTCCCTTGCACCCTCCCAGTCCCTGCCTCTTAGCACTCATCCTGTTCCCAGGCCATCTTTCTCCATGGTTGAGGAGGGGGTGTCCCATCACCAAATGCCAGGGCCTCAACCTTTTCCTTTAGCTCTTGTGGGGCTTCTCAGAGGTACAGGATTCTTCATCTGGATTTAGGTCTCTCTTTCAGACATCAGCTGCCTGCGCTTCTGTTTTCTGCCCTCAAGTGAGCTCAGAAAGTCCCACAAGGCAAGTACAACCTGTGATGAAACACAGGGTGCCAGCTGAGCAGGTGACACCCCTGTGGATGGTCAAAGAAGGTTTCCCCTTTCACTGCTGCACATTAGGGTACCAGGGACGGAGCAGACAAAAAATGCCAGGCTGGATAAAGGAACCCTCCCCCCGCTTGCTGGCCCCAAACGGCACTCCCATCAAACCCCAGCTCCTCTCCCAAATGGTGCTGAGAGGCTGGGCCAGGGGGTTCTGCAGCCTTTCTTGCATAACCGCTAAACACCCCATGCTTGGGAGGGGAGGACCCCAAAGAAAGAAAAAGGACACTGTGCCTGGGAGGCAGGGACAGAGGCCAGAATACCAGGTGGTGGGAGGGTCAGGCTGCCGGAGGGTCAGAGGCTGCAGAGAAGCTCGCTCGGCCCATGGAACCAGGGGACTGAAACAGCCCAGGCTGTGCCTAAACTTGGGGGCGCTGCTGTGCCTGAATGGCCTGGGCACCCCAAGGAGGAAAACCAGAGAGAGAGAGAGAGAGAGAGAGAGAGAGAGAGAGGTTTTTCTGCAGTTAACTCGGCACAGGAGCACCTCACAGCCCAACAGAGCGCTTGCAGAACCAAGGAGCGCATAAAGCTGTCATAACCTACACTTTTGCTCAAGAGGACACACATGTGGCTCAAGCTTCTCCCCTCCCAAACTCCCAGGGTCACTTCTGCCTCTTGACACCCCTCCAACCCCAAATGGGGAGAGCAGGAAGGGGCGTGGGGAAATCCAGGACACCATCAGATATTTGTGTAGCTCAGGACTCCTCTTGTAGACACACCCTTTCCCAGCTAAAGAGGAGGAAGGCATGATTTTAAGCACCAGATCCTGGCCTGTTAGGAGGTCCAGAAGGATGAAAATAAAAGCTGCCAGTTGCCTTGGATGGAAAAGGTAGCAAAGCCAGCCAGGTGCACAAGAATTTGGGCCTCTCTTTCTTTAAAGAAAGAAGGACGTCAACCCACACTTGCAAGACACACACGCATCATCATCATCGCTCTGCATGCTGCCTCATCTAATTGATTCCAGGATCTCTCCTGATGCGGGAAGAGCACTTTTGCTCAACGCAGACCAGGATACTCAAGCGCTTCTTCCAGGGACCTCTGCTCTGACTTCCTGGCCTCCTCACCTGTCGTGTTTGTTCTCCTGAGCTGCCCGCAGAAGCTCCTGGATGTTCTTGGTGATCTGCTCTGTTTTCCGAATTACGTCCTCTGTGCTGGGGAGGCTGGGGCTGGCATCTGGGTCCTTGGCCTCGGAGGTGGGCCCTTCTCCCTGTCGGAAGGTGCTTCGCTGCCTGGCCTTCCTGCTGATTCTGCCAACACACACACACGCAAGCGTTTCAGAGGGCCACTTGCCTGACTGGCAAATCAGAATCTCTGCCAAGTGGCCAAGAGAGAATTTCCAGAGGATAACTGTTTTCCTCTCCCTTTGAAGACTGATATGAAACAAGCCACTAAAGAAACTGGGGGTGGGGGGACATCTGCAAGGCTGCCAACGGTGCTCTTTGCTCTCCACCCCAAGTCCCTAGCCAGCTGGGCTTGGCTGTCAGGTAAAGAACAGGCAACCTCCTTCACCCTAAGATTCATCCTCCACTTGTAGGCAGTCATGAACAAGGCCCAGAAAAGATCTGCTTCCTGGAGGCTCTGGCTCACTGCCTACAGCTTTACCCAGGGCCATTTGGGGAGAGAACCGGGAAGGCGGGGGGGGGGGGCTTTTCCTCACTCACTTGTGAAAATGCAGCCTGGCTCGATTACAGGAGTCATACTGAGGCATGTGCTCAGCAAAACTTCCTGCCCAGTCTTGAGGGTTGCCATGTTGCGCTTTGAAAGGAACTGAAGGGACCCTGTGTTATCTGTGGACTTTTGGCCGCTGCTGGACTTCAGATCCCACAATCCCTGGCTGCTGGGAGTTGGAGTCCTGCAAGAGGTGGAGGGCCTCCAGCTGGCAGAGGAGGCTGTGTGTGAGCCCAGCTACAAACCAGGAGGACAGGGACAACACTGCTTGTGGGGGACCCTCCAGAGGCCGCAGGACTCCATCTCCCAGCAGCCCCTGCAGCCAGCATGGGCAATGCTCAGGGATGACGGGAGGCTGGAGTCCAGAAACCTCTGGAAGTCTTCATGGGTTTCCCACCCATTTAGATTTCATATAAGCCCTGTTTTAAAACAGCCACACTGGTTGCCAGCTCCTTACCTGGCCCAATTCAAGGTGAGCACATTGGGTGTCCAAAGCTCCAACCCACATATCCACCTCAAACACAGGAAAGACCTTCTTGGGTTCTGACCTAGGGACCTCCCCCCTCACACTGGAGCCTGCAAAGGCTGAAAAGGCTCCTCTTGACCCTGGCCTTTGTCACCTGAGACAAAGTTTGTAGAGCCCACCTTACTTTTATGCTTGTAAGTTGCTTAAATTGGCTTTTCATATGGTGTTTTGATGCTGCAACCTGCTCTGGGCCCTTACGGTGAAGTGTGGGTAATAAATACTAATCAACAGTAATACTCATACATAGCCCATGCTCTCCTGATGCCTACCCTGTCTCGTCAGGCTCCAGCGCAGGAACGGCATTGTCATAATCCCCTTCAGGCAGGCTGCTCTGCTTTTCCAGTTTGGATGCCTGGAAGAGAAAGGCCAGGAAGCAAGATGAGCGCCACCAGATTCATAGATACAGCCAGACAAGATGCTCTTCTAGCCAGACCTTTGCTCTGCCTAACCCAGGGCTACTTACTCTCACTGCTCTCAAGCAGAGGGTCCGTTGCCCCCACTGCTACTGCTGTCCAAACCTTTTAACTGGAGAGGATAACCACTGTCCTCATTCCAAAAACACCAGCGTTTCTCAGCATAAGGCTATGCCAGCCCTCTGGGCTTCTGTGTACTGCATGGACAAAGTGATACATTCACCCTCCAACTTGAATGCACTGGGGTCAGCCAATGGACAGACAAAAGAAAGTCCTTCTTTGCACCCTGCACAGTTAAAACTATGGCACTCTCTCCCACAAGAGGCAGGGAGGTGCCAACCTAGCTGGCTCTAAAAGAGGATTGGACAAATTCCTGGAGGAGAGGGCTATGGATGGCAACTAGCCCCCCAGGCTATGTTCCACCTCCGTCAGAAGCAGCTGCTCCTACAAATAACCGTTGCCAGGGTTATTTGCAAATGGGGAGAGTTTCACTCTTGTGTTTGGGTCCAGCTTGCAAGTTTCCCATTGAGGTGTCTGGTTGGCTGCTGTTAGAACAGGAAATTGGACGTGATGGTCTTTGGCCTGATCCTGCAGCGCTTGTCTTATGTTTGTTGTTGTGCTCTGTTTAAGAGAATCATGGTAACTGCAAAACCCTGCTGGATTTTGGCCACTGCTGATGCTTTAAAGTGCTGGGAAATTTCTTGTTTGGGGACCTCCACCCCTACAAAGCTGCAATTACCCTCTTTCCTGTTTTGCCCTCTGCCTGAAGGATTTCTGAATTAATTACCTATGAAATGGACAGCACACCATGGAGTAAAAGTGATCTGGGTATCAGCTCATTAAGGGAAGGGTTTACATGTGGGTGGATGGGAAGACCCAACACCCGTTTCTCCAATACCTACAGAACACGTTGAGGGCAATTTAAGAGCAGAGCAAAATCCAGAGAGACCAGAATAAATAGAATATCAGATCCAGAAATTAAATTCTGGAAGGCTAAAGGACAGAAATATAAGGAACAGGCATCTCCTTGCACAGATGGTATCAAAAGCACACTTTTGTCATCTTGCTTTTCCATGGTTCTGCATCACCAGGAGAAAGAACCCCTAGGAAGAGGACGGATCTCCCCCATTGCCTTCTCCGCCCTCCAACTGCCTCCCCCCTTTTCCTTTTTGCTTCATCCCTCTTGGTGGCACAAGCTAAACTCTGACCCTGCGGTGCCACTTTAATGACAGGTGATTCTCTGGCTGCCATTGGCTGAGCTGCTCTGATATCACTGAAGGGGCACGTCTGCTGGAAGCCAGGAGTCCTCACTCTTAAAACTTGCCGTATCTCTGCTCACACCCTAAACAGAGGTGGATGGCCATCTGTCTTGGATGCTTTAGTTGTGATTTCTACATTGCAGGGGGTTGGACTAGGTGACCCTCAGGGTCCCTTCCAACTTGATGATCCTGTGATTCTTGTCAACTGCATCCTGTGCAAATCCATCTGTGGTCTGGCCCCCCCCCCATCCTGCTTGGCTCCTCTTTTGGAATCCCCTCCCCCTGGCTTTACTACGTTGCTCCTTAAGCTGGAACAGCCCCCGACACCCCCCAAGAGCTTTATTCCTTGCTGTGACTTTGGTCTTCTCAGCTGCACCCACCTCCCAGCTGTCACCACAGGCCCCTGCCCAGCTGCCCTTCTCCCTCTCGGCTTGCCAAGCCCTCCAGGGCTTCTTTGCCCAGGTGGCCAGCAAAACCACCAGCAGATTGAGCAAGAGATTCTGGGGACTGCCTTGCAAGCATTACAGCCTCCCCCAATTTCTGGTCCAGCTGGCACAGCAGCCCCTCCCCCAACGCAGAACAGTTAAACCTTCTCAGGCGGCTGTGGCCACCTCTCAGTCTCAGCCAGCACTCCAGCTTGATCTGCCAGGCAGCTTCACAGTTCAAGCAGCTGAGATAGAAATAAGGGGAGGCGGAGGGAGGCACAGGCATGGTGGATCCACAGTGCCAGAAGCTCAGGCATGGTAAAGTCTGAGGGGTGGATAAGAAGTGACCCTCCTGCAGAAGAAGGAGAAGGAACAGCTCTGCTAGCAGAAGTGGGGGCTTTTCCAGGGAAGATGTACTGTACACAACCCTTTGTGTGTTTCTGTATGCCAACCAGGAGAGAATGGAGAAAAAAGGCATGGAGGAAGAATAGCTGGTCACCAGCCCATTCCTCCCTGCCTAAAAATAAGGGAGAGAAAGATACACACATGCACGCGCAGGCACATGTGCACGGTATAAAAGCAGGTTCTTATGAAAAAAGGAAGAAACCCACAATGTTGTTGTTTAGTCGTTTAGTCATGTCCCGACTCTTCGTGACCCCCTGGACCAGAGCACGCCAGGCACTCCTGTCTTCCACTGCCTCCCGCAGTTTGGTCAGACTCATGCTGGTAGCTTCAAGAACACTGTCCAACCATCTCATCCTCTGTCACCCCCTTCTCCTTGTGCCCTCCATTTTCCCCAACATCAGGGTCTTTTCCAGGGAGTGTTCTCTTCTCATGAGGTGGCCAAAGTACTGGAGCCTCAGCTTCAGGATCTGTCCTTCCAGTGAGCACTCAGGGCTGATTTCCTTCAGAATGGATAGGTTTGATCTTCTTGCAGTCCATGGGACTCTCAAGAGTCTCCTCCAGCACCAGAATTCAAAAGCATCAATTCTTCAGCGATCAGCCTTCTTTATGGTCCAGCTCTCACTTCCATACATCACTATTGGGAAAACCATGGCTTTATACTTTTTAAGATGCTGTCTAGGTTTATCATTGCTTTTCTCCCAAGGAGCAGGCGTCTTTTAATTTTGTGACTGCTGTCACCATCTGCAGTGATCATGGATCCCAAGAAAGTAAAATCTCTCACTGCCTCCATTTCTTTCCCTTCTATTTGCCAGGAGGTGAGGGGACCAGTGGCTATGATCTTTTTTTTTTTGATGTTGAGCTTCAAACCATATTTTGTGCTCTCCTCTTTCACCCTCAATAAAAGGTTATTTAATTCCTCCTCACTTTCTGCCATCAATGTTGTGTCATCTGCATATCTGAGGTTGTTGATATTTCTTCTGGCAATCTTAATTCCGGCTAGGGATTCATCTAGCCCAGCCTTTCGCATGATGAGGGACTCGATGGCCCTTGTTGGACTCGATGGCCCTTGTGGTCTCTTCCAACTCTATGATTCTATGAATTCTGCATATAAGTTAAATAAGCAGGGAGACAATATACAGTCTTGTCGTACTCCTTTCCCAATTTTGAACCAGTCAGTTGTTCCATATCCAGTTCTAACTGTAGCTTCTTGTCCCACATAGAGATTTCTCAGGAGACAGATGAGGTGATCAGGCACTCCCATTTCTTTAAGAACTTGCCATAGTTTGCTGTGGTCGACACAGTCAAAGGCTTTTGCATAGTCAATGAAGCAGAAGTAGATGTCTTTCTGGAACTCTCTAGCTTTCTCCATAATCCAGCGCATGTTTGCAATTTGGCCTCTGGTTCCTCTGCCTCTTCTAAATCCAGCTTGCACTTCTGGGAGTTCTCGGTCCACATACTGCTTGAGCCTTCCTTGTAGAATTTTAAGGATAACCTTGCTAGCGTGTGAAATGAGTGCAACTGTGCGGTAGCTGGAGCATTCTTTGACACTGCCCTTCTTTGGGATTGGGATGTAGACTGATCTTCTCCAATCCTCTGGCCACTGCTGAGTTTTCCAAATTTGCTGGCATATTGATTGTAGCACCTTACCAGCATCACCTTTTAAAATTTTATATAGTTCAGCTGGAATATCATCCAGCTGCCTCCTGTATAATGTTGTGAGCCTCCATCCATAGTTCTTCAGGCACTCTGTCCAGCCAATCTAAATCCTTAAACCTGTTCCTCACTTCCACTGTGTATTCATAAGGGATTTGATTTAGATCAATAAACCCACAATAGAATGTCCCAAGAGTGGGTAATGGGTGCAAGAGCAACATCTCTGAAATCCAGCGAGACACAAAGAGGCAAGCATCAGCATCAGCCAGTCAAAGGTGCTAAAGAACTGAGTGAGGAAAGACAAAGACACACCACTGCAAGGAGCTCAGGGTGCTTGGACGTTGGCGTGAGCAAACTCTGGCTCTGAAGTAATGGAGAAGCCCATGGGAAGAAGCCCCCTGTGGATCCCCCTGCCCCCCTCCTGGGGTCCCACATCTTTCAAGGTGCTAACTGACCACCACCTCTCTTTCATATTTGATCGCCCCTCTTCATCAGAGAAACTGACAAGCAGTCGTAGTGTATGCTTAAGGTTCCTTGAGCATGCACAGAGCAGCTTTCTCTCCCCACTGAGCAACAGCAGTCCGTCCTCATATGACGGGCACCAGGTTAGCGAAAGGTGAAATGAAGAGGGCAAGCGGAAGGCCAAAGCTCCAGTCTGCACAGGAGAAATGCTACAGCCCCAGACAGCTAGGCAGAGATGCTCTGTCCGCAGAGAGGGGCACTTCTCCCAGGGACATGGCCAGCCTTGCGCAACATCTGGGGAACCCCAGATTGGAGGCAGGCTGAGTGAGGCAAGCCCAAGCAGCCCCCCCAAAGAGGCAGCAGGTTGGTGGTCTTACTTACGTGGGGAGTGAACGGCTGCAGCCGCGACGTGATGTGCTCCTCTGGGTAGGAGACCTCGGCCAATGGCAAGTAGGGCTTCTGGGCTGATCCTGTCTCGTACATGGACATGGGCCGGCTGCTGCGCACAGAGGGCCGCCAGATCAAGGAAGAGTGGCTGCTGGCGTCTGGGTACTCAGAGCCAGCGGGAGTCAGGGAGGCGTTTGTTGTGGCCTGCCGCCGGAGACTCGTGTTCTCACTCTGTAGCGTCTGAAGCTGGAATAAAACATTTCAGAGTGGGGGCTTGGGTGTCCCCACAGCACAGCAAAGCAAGAATTGGGGGAGGGGGGCAGCACAGTCGGTGCATCCTTATGCTTGAAAACTGTCACCAGCTAGCCAGGTTTTGCTTGTCTTTCTGTTTTTAAAGGCAGTCTTTTCCTTTTATAGGAAACGTCTGCCAAATCAGTTACATTCTCAAAGCTTTGGGAGCCCCAAAATTTCAGGTGGGGTTGTGTGTGTCAAGAGGAGCTCCAACATCTAGCAACGTGAACCCAAGCTAGGCCAAGTTTCTGAGCAACGCAGACAGCGGCTTTAGCAACATTCTTTAAAAGTCAAGGCCAAGCGCCCAACAGTCAAATCAGAGAAAAGAGGGAACTGGGGAAATGGCAATGTCACCGCAGGAAGTGGAAGACGAGACAAGACTCAACCCTATTTGCACAAGAGAGAGGGGCAAGGCCACTGGAATGGAAACACAACAAGGGGGATCAGAACAGGAGCCCCATCACAAGAGATTCCCAACCATGTCCGCAAGTCAGCTAAGGGCACAATTAATCAGGAGGAAGAGCCATAAAACATCTGGTGGCCCTTCGGCAGTTTTCTGCGCAGTTTAAAGCAGCTGGCGCTCCTGCTTTCTCCCCCCCCCCCCGCAAATAGATATAAAAGGAGGAAGTTGCCCACACCCCCTGGCGGCTCATGAATTGCTACATCCATCATAAAGGGGAGGGGGAGGAACTTTACATAGCACTGAGACACTAAGCCATGCAATTGCAGTATTGGGTCAGAGAGATCTTGAAAAGAGAAAGAAAAAACCCTTTCGCTGCCTTTGGAAGTTAGTTCTCTCTCCCACCCCTGAAGGCCTGTGGATACCCTTCCTCAGCCCCTCCTCTTCCTTCTTACTCTAAGCTGCAACATATTTCTCAAACTACCTCCCCACTGCCTGCAGTAGCCCTGGCCACCCATCTAAAGCAAGAGGGGCTTTGTGGTCAGCTGCTGCTCCTTGCTGAAAATCTTTGGGGGAGATGAAGAAGTAGGTGGGGGGAGCTACAGTTTGCACTCAAAGTCCTACACACATTCCCAGAAGCCCATTATAATTTTAGCAAGGCTCACAAGTCTAGTGACATTGAACTGAGAACTGAAAGGGCTCCGTTGGTGAAGCACGAGACTCTTCATCTCAGGTTCGTGGGTTCAAGCCCCAAGTTGAGCAAAAGATTCCTGCATTGTCAGAGGCTGGACTAGATGACTCCTGTGGCCCCTTCCAACTCTACAGTTCTAGGATCCCCATTGCTCATATTTTGCAAAACAGTTTGCTCTCACACAGTAGATCACGGCCATGGTGGAAACTGTGAGCTGAGAACAGGCAGTGCTGTGGTTTGAGCACTGGACTATGATGAGGGAGACCGGGGCTTACATCCCTGATTTGCCATGAAGCTCACTGGGAGGGCTTTGGACTCCTCGGTCTCCCTCGGCTTAGCCTACCCCACAGGGCTGCAGTGAAGACAAGAGGCCCACACAGTGTATCCCATACTGAGCTTCTCAAAGAAAGAACAGGATAATTTTGTTTATCATTCTCCTTTTTCATGCTATGGAGAAGACAGCACAGAAAAATATGAAATAAAGGCAAACTCTTTCACTTTATTGACACAGCGTAGACAAAGCATTGCCCTTGACCACTCAAGAAATTCATGGATTTAAAATCTCACCACACGGGAGAATCCATAAATGGCTGTACAGACTCACCGTAAACCATTTGCAGTCATGCCATTCCTTAATGGGGCGACTGAGATCAGCGGGTGGGGGGAGGGGAAAACTATGAATTAAGGTGACCAGGGCTGTGGTCTAGGGATGCAAGTGATGAATATTTGATCTATGGGGGTCCAAGCCTGAGCCATCCCAAGAGGAATTAACAGGAACAGAAGGCTTCCATTTCCTTTTCTTTCACAGTGAACAGTGAGGGACAACTTCGTGCAGGATTGGGCACTCTGCAGCTCATGGGAGTGGGGAGCCAAGTGGCTCCCCTCCCTTTGAGCCCCGGCTGAGTACGGTTGAGCACCATCAATCAGGACGTTGATGCTAGACCATGCTTCACCAACCTGCTATCCTGCAGGACTCCAGCTCCCATCATCCCTGGCCACTGACCAGAGTGGTAAGGGATGATGGGAGTTGGAACCCAACAGCCAGTGGGAGGGTCTCAGGTAGCAGAAGGCTTTGCAGTCCTTTTTTTTTGAGTTTTCAACATTCTGCCCTTTTCATGCATGTGGGGTTTTTACTCAAGGCGCACTAAACTAAACCCTCTCTTGTTCACTCTCATGCTACCTTCTTCTGCATGATCCTCAGCTCATCGCTCAAGTTGACGTTCACCTTCATTAACTGCTGGATTTTCATCTCCGAAGCCACCAGGGCGTTTTTAACCTGCAGATATTCCTGGGTTGTGATGGGTCCATCCGACAAGTCTGAATCTAGGCTCTGCAAAACGCAACACACAATGATGTGCTGCTCATTTAGACACAGCTGTTTTCTCTCACTTTAAGGACCAAAGTCAAAAGAGACATGTTAAATAATAAACAATGAAGCCTCTGAGAATACTATGGCATGATGCAGAATTCAGTGCCACTTATATACTGCACATCAGAAACAAACATCAAACAAACAACTCCAGAGGCAATTCACAAATGAATCAATATAACTAGAAGTTTTCAACTCAGAAGTCAAAAGTGAGATAGGCTCTCAAAATTAGCATCAAAGGGTTTATGCTGGTCCAAAGGCAGGTGTCCCCAAACACCTCAAGGATTTTGAAGTACCATCTCTCTCTCTCTCTCCTTTAAAGTCAGGAGAGGCCGTAAGTCTCCTTCCAGACCTGGAAGGGGAACCAAGCAGCCTTACAAATCTCTTTTCAAATGAACCAAGAGTGCTGGGGATGGAGGCCCAGCTGCTCAAATAAGCAGGGACAAAGGCTCACTCTGCAAAGGACTGTTCACCTTTTAGCAGCAGTGATGGGCCTGAGGCGAGCGCTTTGTGAGGAGCAGCCTTTTTGCACAGCCCCTTCCAACATGCTGCCGCCCTCTAGATATCTCTGCACAGGCTCACCTTCTGCCGGGGTGCCTTGACTGAGCTTGTTTCCAGATCCACTTCTTCGTCAGAGGCAACGCTGTCGTAGTCAGGCTGGTCATTATCCTGACATTCTGTACTGTGCTGGCTGTTGACAGACTTCAGGATCAGCTCTACATTTTCTGCAAAAGCAGCAACCAAATGCCTGATGTTTAGGGCATGTGTGCAGAATGTGGCATTCCTCAAAATGACCAGCCTAGAGAATGCAGCTCCATGAACCAGAACGAAAGGGAAACAGGCAGCAGGAAGGAGTCAGCTGAAGCCTTCACCAGGATCCCTTTGTACTTCTGCCTGCACTATGATCCTAAGCACACAAGCAGAACCTGCTGAATCAGGCCAATGGCCCATCTAGTCCAGCATCCTGTTGGGTCAAGCAGATGCCTACGGAAAACCCACAAGTGGTATCTGAGCACAAGAGCCCTCCTCCCTCCTGTGGCTTCATCAACTGGTATTCAGAAGCACTGCTGCCTCTGACTGTGGCGGCAGAGCAGAGGCATTAGGGTTAGTAGCCATCAAGAGCCCTTATCTCCTCCAGGAGTTTGTCCAACCCTTTCTAAAAGCCATCCAAGCTGGAAGCCATCACTGCCTCCTGTGGAAGCGAGTCCCATAGTTTAACTATGTGCTGCATGAAGAAGGACGTCCCTTTATCTGTCCTGAAAACTCAAGTCAGCCAGTCGTCCAAACAGGGACTCACCTCTGGAACTTGGGACAGGGTTCCCTTGCTGCCTTCGCTTGGCATCCCCAAGAATGTCTATGACAAGTGTTGCAAATTCATGGGCGTTAAAGCGAGCCAGCTTTTGCCTTCCCTGAAAGACAAGAGGCAAGACAAGGCCTCAGAGGAGCTGGAGGAGTTTGCAAGGCAATAGAAGAAAGCAGCCAGAGAAGCAGGAAAAGAAAGCAGATCCTTCGCCTCCTTTACAGATTCATGCCTTCCCAGGCTTTCTGGAAAAATCCATTTCCAGCAGAAGGAAAGCTCAGAGCTCTTGGCATCTCCTTGTTCCCAAGATAATATCAGCAACAGGTTCAGTATTCAGAGCCAAGATGCACAGTTTGTTTATATATTCATACAGATATTTGTATACAGCTGTATCACAGATATGTGTGGGCATGGGCACACACACACACAACACATACATGGCTTACAGCAATAAAATCATGTAAGAAAAACCTTTAAAAGGTTAAAAACAGATATGGTGGCCTCCCAAGAGATCAGACAGCCAGTTGTGTCAGTAATTCGGGGTTAAATGAGGGTAATTAACCCTGGCCACCCCCCCCCAGGTAAGGGGGGAGCTGTGCCACCTGCAGATAGTCCGTTATCTGCGCCCCGCAACAAGATGCGGAGGCAGGGACCCTGGGTGATGTCCGAGGCACGAATTTGGCAACTCTCCAAAGTCAGTCTCGTCAGCTGGGAGTCCCTGTTTCCTAACAATTAAAAGATTTGGCAAAAAACAGGCATGTTCTAGATGGAAAGAATTAAAAGAAAAATCTGCTAAACTACACAGTCGTTGGAGGTCAAGTTTCAGACTTCAAAAAGACTCCTTTCTTGTCGTTTTGATGAATGAGGTGAGTGGCTGCCGTACTTTTGTATTTGTTACATTTACTATTTCATGATTTGGCGAACCCCACCAAGAAATAATTAATTACCCAAAGGAAACGCAGAAGTAGTAAAATAATTGGACTTATTGACTCATCGCAGTCCTTGGCAGAGAGCCCTGATCGAAATTGGCAGAGCAAGATCAGATATGATCAGAACAGCTTGGGCTAAGGAGGAAGATGGCAATGGTAAAAGCACTGATGCAGTAAGAAAAAGGATATGATCAGAAAAAACCTCCTTCAATGGTGGGAAATTGGAGATTTTTTTTATTGGAATTGCAAAAGGGGTGTACTTTACAGAGGGCACATTTGCTTGCATGGAACATTACAGTTTGATAAAAGAGTGGCGGTGAACTCTGGATGCCTGCCAGCTGTCCAAGGGCCCCAGAGAGCTGGCGTGTGTTTTTATGAGGAAACCGAAACAATCTTTGTGTGACTTACTGATTGCCAAGTACACCTCTACAGTACATTTGAAACATCAAAGACCAAAGACAGTGAGAAGTCGCTAATTAATTTCAACCTTGGATGGAAGCCCAGAGCCTATTAGAACAACAATCAGCAGAAAAAGAAGGGCCCATCAAAGTGGACTGTGCTTCAAAATATTAAAACTAAGAACAATGTGGAAAAAGCTCCCTGCGTGATTACAGAAATAATGAATGGTCAAATAAAACAAGACAGTGAGTTATACCAGCAACTGACTGAGAGAGAGAGGAGATTGTTAATATCAGGATTGGAAAACTGTGAAGTAATAGAGAAGATAGCTGAAAGATAAAGGATGGATATTTGACTTTTGAAATCCAGAACACGGGAAGTCCCATTGAAATTAATTAATTTAGATTATATAATTGGCTATATTGTTTTTTGTTTTTGAATGTGGAAAGATTTGGTTTGTTACTAATATGAATGTTTTTTAATTGGAAAATGAATAAAAATTATTTCCAAAAAACCCCAAACCAGACAACAGTTAACCATTGTGGAAGGATGTATAGTTAACTGCCTGAATAGTCCTGGCAGAACAGAACAATTTTCAGCAGGCATTTAAAAGTTGACACAGAAGGCACCTGGTGAATCTCTAGTGGCAGAAGGTTCCTCAGGCTCATTTTCTCACTGTTGTCAAATGAGCCTCACCAACTCAGGGAACAATCAACATCTGCTGCTGCAGAGGATTTCAGTGACTAAGCTGGGATACAAGGGTTCAGGCCATCCCTGAGGTTTCCTGGGCTTTGCAAATCAGTTATATGGGGCTTTGCAAATCAGTGCCAGAACCTTGAACCTGGCTCGGAAGCAGATGGGCTGCCAGTGAAGCTGCTTTAACCCTGGTGCTCCATGTTCTTGACCGGAAGCTCCCTGCTCAGCAGTTTGCCAATCGCATTCTGCACCAGCAGGAGATTCCACATACGGTGAATTCCAGCAATCCACTTCTGAATTTGTCCACAAAGGTAGAAATCTGATAGATGGAAAATCCTCTGCCTGTGTTTAGGGCTTGGGAATAAGTTTCCTCCTCAGATGACAGAGAAATGGCATGAGTAACATACCTGGTTCCTTGTTGAGGAGTACTCGGGATTGACGGGGAGAAAAGGGACCACCGTTGTCTCAGTGACCAGCGTGCTGTGGTTCTGAGTGGCAAGCCACACTATTTCAAGGGACAGAGAGAGGAAAGCCAGGGTTAGCTTTGCTTAGGTTTCTGCATAAAAGATGAGTGACTTGTTGTGGCTCTCCAGGTATTGCTGGCCTCCAGCCCCATAATCCTGGACCGTCAGCCATGCAGATTGCTGAGAGTTGAAGCCCAACAACACCTGGAGGCCCACAGTCTCTCCATGCTTGGGCATTGGCTGGGAATCAGTGGCAGACAATGGGGGCTCCCTCCCTCATAAACCTCCCACACCTGAAGTCAAAGCATTGGACACATGTCCTAGAGCCCAGTCCTTGTCCCAAATGAGGCCCTCTGGGCAAATGAGCTTTCCCCCCATACTAAGACACACAAATTTCAATAATAATAATAATATTTATTATTTATACCCCATCCATCTGGCTGGATTTCCCCAGCCACTCTGGGTGGCTTCCAACAAAACACTAAAATACAATAACCTGTTAAACATTAAAAGCTTCCCTAAACAGGGCTGCCTTCAGATGTCATTTAAAAGTTTGGTAGTCATTTTTCTCTTTGACATTTGGTGGGAGGGCATTCCACAGGGCAGGCGCCACTACCAAGAATGCCCTCTGCCTGGTTCCCTGTAACTTGGCTTCTCGTAGCGAGGGAACCACCAGAAGGCCCTCAGAGCTGGACCTCAGTGTCCGAGCAGAACGATGGAGGTGGAGACGCTCCTTCAGGTATACTGGACCAAGGGCTTTAAAGGTCAGCACCAACACATTGAATTGTGCTCGGAAACATACTGAGAGCCAGTGTAGGTCTTTCAAGACTGGTGTTATATGGTCTCGGCGGCCGCTCCCAGTCACCAGTCTAGCTGCCACATTCTGGATTAGTTGTAGTTTCCGGGTCAAACACAATTTCACTCTAAAGCAAAAACCAAGGCTTGGGTTGTGGGCTATAATCAGCCTTGTCCAGCAACTCCCCAAGCACCTGCAGGGCCCCAGACTAGGGAAGGCCCACAGCAGCTGCCAAGGCTGACACCCCAGGCCATCACATCCCTGTGACGTAGAGCTACTCAGGAGGGGAAATTGCAGTACGGGGCAAGAAGAGTAGAGAGGACTTGGCACCTTCCAGGGGCAGGAGCCCTTTGCTGCAATGCAGCGTTTTGCTGAGGAGGCTCATTCTGGCCTCACGCAGGGTCCCTGTGCTGCAGCATGGCACCCACCCACCCAGCCGCCCTCCAGCACCCAAAGGTCCCGCAACAGAAGGTCACCTGCGTCCGTCTCCCGCCTGTCCACCTCGTCATAGACATCCATGGCGAGCTCTTCAAACAAGTGATTGCTCAGCTGGAGAGGAGGGGAGGGAAAGTTAAGCACGACTCTCTATGGCAAACCCCCTCCTGGGAGTGAGCGGCAAAGGTGTGCTTTTTATTTTCCCAACATTCAGAACCTAAAGGGCCCCTGCTTGCCTGCGGGCTGGTGGATCAGCTTAAATTCCATCTATCTAGCCAGGCTTCTCACAGCAGCCACCAGATGCCCCACCAGGAACCCCTCCTCATGAAGCCCCCAGCATTTCCCAACCATTGCCACCGCCCCCAGCACTGAAACACACATTCTGCTCTTCTGGCACCAGCCCCTTCAAAGCTGGGCTTGGTGGGCTCTGGGGTGGAATGGGGAGGCCCTGCCCCACTCAAACAAGGGGAAGCCAATGGGTGTCTGGGGCAATTCTATTGACATCAAGTGCGTGGCAGGATGGTGGCTCTTTAGAGCATGCAAACGGGCAGTGGGGCAGATGAGGGACAATGTGGTACAAACTCAGTGTGGCACCATCTCCACCCAGCCAGCAAGGGCTGCCGACTTCCAGCAGTCAATCCACTGGCACCTCAGCAAGGGCCAAATGCTCCTCGAGTTGCTGCTGGCTACTCCCAGGAGTTTAACACCAGCAACGCACTCTTTAAAGTGAAGGATATAAAAATCTTAAAAAGCCCCTAAGGCTTGTTCCTTTGTCCCCGTTGCTTTCCACACTCAAGACTCCTGGTAAGCTGTACTCCCTCTGTATCCAACCCACCCTCTGCCCCCTCCCCAGTCCCACCCAGGGTCCAATCCTCCTCCCTGAAAAGCCAAAGCTGAGAGCGGGGAAGCAGAGAGAAAATGTTACTCACCGACTGAAGCTTCCTCTTGGCTGCTTTGGCCAGTTCTGACAAATCTAAACTGCTATGAAAGAAAGAAGTCATCACTGTATTTATTGACACCTGAACCTTGGAAGCACCACTAGGCAAGGAATAAACAAAGAGGGGTGAAAATTAAAGTTACGCGCCTGTCATTCCTTGACCAAGAATGCAGACACAGTTGTAGTTTAGTCCTCTTGCTTTTTACTGCATCATTTCATTTTTTATCACAGCAGCTAATGAAGAAGGAAGGGGAAATGGTTTGCCACATAAATATAAAACCTGTTTTGTTAATCACAGTAACACGTATGTTATTTAAGTGATTAACCAAATTCTAAAAGGGATCCAGAGAAAGCTTGTGTGAAGTGCTGCTTGATGCTTTTATATCATCTATCAATCATCCATCCATCTATCTATCTATCTGCTTCTCATAGCAGGCAGGCTTGTGGACAGTTTCTGCTAGAATGTCAGCCTATAGACTGATATAAACTTAATTACACACACCCTGAGAGATAACCTAAAGGTATATTCAGGGCTTTCCCCCCTAAAAAAATGTTTAGGGGTACTCTCATTTTAACTAAAGAAAATCACCATTTTATAGTTCAAATCAGGGAAAATAAATACAGTAAATGGACAAAAGTACAAAGATTCACAAAAGGTTTAGGGGTATGTGTACCCCTGCGCCCCCCTAAAGCACTGGATATATTATCAGTCACCATCTAAATGTATTGATCGCCTTCAACAGAATCATCTCAAGGTGATGTACAATAAAAAAAACAGAGGGAGGGGAGCAGGAAAAAACAATTAAACACACACACACAACCTCCCCAACCCCAAAACACCCAGATACACTTAAAACAAACCTAAAACCATACAGACTAGACATTCATGGCAAAGACCCAATTGTCCAGCTAGGAAGGTATGTTGGAACAAAAATGTCTTCAACTCTTTCCGGAGGGTCCAGATAGTGGGCAGGATGTTATTCCACAGAACAGGGGCAGCCACACTCAAAGCCCTGTCCTGAGTAATCTTTTGAGATAAATCTTTCTGAGATGAAAGGCTTATCTCAAAAGGGTGCTGTCAGGGGCTCAGGGACAGAGGCACAGGGGAGAGAGGAAATGGAGAGCGAAGGGGAAGAATCTGAGGGCAGCGTAGGGGAGTATGACAGTGACCTGAGAGATTCCATGAGCTTCTCCAGCGAATCAGAAGATTCCCAGAAGGAGGCGCCGATGGTCAGGGCAAGGGGGGTCCCAGGGGGGACACACCAGAAACAAGGGGCCAGCGGGGACTCCCAAAGCAGCAGCGGGAGATCAGGACCAGCTTCCCCACCAGAGCGTAGTGGGGGGGAAGAGTCCCATGTGTCAGGGCCAGCATCTCCTCCAGCAGGGGGAGAAGATGAGTCAGGACTGACCACGCCTCTATCAGAGGGGAGGTCGGGTCCAGCTAGCCCCCCCGAAGGGGGAAGCAGTGACAGGAGCAGTGTAACGGTCAGGAGGAAGGTTGCCGGCTGGGCGCGCGCGCCAAGTTCGAATGTACAGGCGCGTGGGACAGCAGAAAACCCGGATTGGGAACCACCAGGTCCTAAAGCCCGCCGGAGGCAGGGGGAAGACTCAGGGGACTCAGCGTCAGAAGAGTCTAGGAAGGGCGAGACCCCAGCTGACAGGCGGAACCAGAGGAGGAAGGAGCAAAGGAAGAGGTGGAGCAAGGCCAGAGTCTTAAACTGGTGTCTGGGGGGAGGAGATTCAGACGGAGCTTCGGCGGTCTAGAGTTTCAGATGTAGAGCTGCACGCTACGGCTGTGAAAGCGAAACTGAACTTCAATAAAGACTTTTGTATATAACAACGAACTGGCGTTGGTCCTTTGTGAGCTGGGACCTCGGGCAGCTCTGACAGGTGCGCTGGCCAGAACACAGACCCTCAGTTTAACAACTTCTGCAAAAATAGGTCACATAATACACAGAAATGAAACAACCAACCCACACTTATTGTCCACACTTTCTAGTGCACAGCTGAGTTATCAGTGTGTTTTGTGATAAGTACCTACTTTTCAACCCTCACATAGCAGAGTTAATTGGTAAATTAAACTACTGAACTACTTACAGCCGTCTTAATCCCCAAGGGACCGCAGCAGGAGAAAAAATATCAATTAAATTTATTAATGTTATTGCCTTATTTATCAACATCTGCCCCACCAATCAGAAAAGACTTTAGGCACCTCAATCAATTAACAGAAGACAAGGAGAGGTTGCAAGGAGAAGGAAGACAAAAAGCAAAGCTTGAGCGCACATCACTCTTGACAATCAAACGAATCTACGACTGTCATTTGATTTGGCCAACAATACTATTACCACATATTATTAGTGCTTAGTCTGCATTCTTACCTGTCTGCCATTTGAGGTATAATAAAATGTTGTCCACTTTTGTGATCTGAAAATGAAGTTTCAAAAGAGCATTAGGTGCGAGAAAGGATCATGTCATTATCTCAACCCACAGTTCACCACAAGCCACAACTTGATTCAGCTGAGCAGCCTTTTCAGTGCCTGCATAAACTGGAGAGGTCTGAGGGCTGCATTCTGGCAGGGCTAGGACAGGCAGAAGCAGATCTGGATCTCCTGCAGTAGATTGGTAAGGGTTTCTGACTCCCATCTGTTCATAGCCGCAACAGAATGACCCCTCCCACACCGAAACTAGACTGCAGAAGTGAATGAAGCTTGGGTGTCACCAGGTGTGGTGTGAAAGGAAAGTGAACTCACCTCAGTTCTGGTACTCCAAACAAATTCCTGGGATCAGAATACATATTTTATACCAGACTGCAGTTCTAGGAAAAAGTCAAGTAGTTCCTGCAAGTCTAAAGTCTCTCCTCCCTTGAGCTACAGCAGTCATGTCAGTCCATGTGGGGTTAAAAGATAATGGCGACCCAGGATGAACAGATGTGCCCCCCCCCCCATTCCTGCTGGACCACTTCTCAAACAAGTAGATGCAGGGGGATGCATGAGCCATGGACTCTACTCTGAGCTCTCTAGAAGCAAAGCAGGATAGAAATAAGACTACCTCTGCTCAGGGACTTGTAGAAGCTGCCCACTTGCTAGTGAGCCATCTTCAAGGTGTTACTAACAGTACATAAAGTGACCCCAGATCTGCCCCTCAACTGATTCCATCGACAAAACCAGCACAGTTACAGGGGCCACCTAATTATTGTTCTGCCTTAGCAAGAAATCTTTTAGTGTGGCAGCACCTACACTTTGGAACTCCCTGCCTGTTGACATCGGGCAGGCACCTCCACTGCACTCTTTTTGGCACCTGCTAAAAACATTTTGGCTTTGACAAGCCTTCTCAGATATGGAGAATGTTGACATGGGTTTTAATCCATTTTTAGCTTATCACTGACTTTTAAGTTTTTGGATGTTTTAACAGCTTTTTTGAACTGTTTTTACTGATAATTTTATTGTCTTTTTCTTTTTTACTCTTACTCTTATTCTACAAACACCCTCCAAGTGTCCCTATTTTCCAGGGGTGTCCCTGATTTAGAGAAGTTCTTCTGGTTTCTGATTTGATCCCAGAATGCCCCACATTTCCTAAGGACGTCCCTATTTTCATTGGGGAAATGGTGGTGAGTATGAAGTTATCCGACCCCGGAGCCGTCTGAAGGCAATCCTGTATAGGGAAGGGTTTTTTCTTATAATGTTTAATGTTTTATTATGTTTTTATAGATGTTGGAAGCTGCCCAGAGTGGCTGCAGCAACTCAGTCAGATGTGCTGGGATATAAAGAGTAAAATTATCATTATGGAATGGGACATCCCTATTTTCATCAGAGAAATGTTGGAGGGTATGAGACACTACTCTGAAGTTTGTTTATTTTTAGCAATCAACCGATATACAAATTTTATGGGGGGAAATGAAATAACCACAATAACATGAAATAGACCTAGTCAGACCCTTACCAGGTTTTCTGCCACAAAGATAGAATGCCAGCCTGTCCGTGAGCTCGTACTGGATTTCCGCAAGGCGTTCTGCCAGCTCATGGTGCCCTCCTTGCCTATTGGGCAAAAGGTGGGTGGGAGATTCATTCAGAAATCACTACTGTTGAGTTGAAAACATCAGTAAGAACAAAAATAAAAATCTGTTGTAGGTGACTTCTGAGGCTGCAATCCTACTCACAGAGTGAGTGAAATATACTACAGTAGTACCTCGGGTTACAGACGCTTCAGGTTACAGACTCTGCTAACCCAGAAATAGTACCTCGGGTTAAGAACTTTGCTTCAGGGTGAGAACAGAAATCGCATGATGGCAGCGCAGCAGCAGCAGGAGGCCCATTAGCTAAAGTGGTGCTTCAGGTTAAGAACAGTTTCAGGTTAAGAACGGACCTCCGGAATGAATTAAGTTCTTAACCCAAGGTACCACTGTACTGCACAGGTTTGCTATCTAAAATAAGGCACTGAAAGCCACCATGCCTTATTTTAACTGGGTGAAAGAATCCCACAGCACATAGAGCTCCTCCTTCTAACCTAGCTGCAGAGATCCTCCGTTGCCTCAGAAACAGAGGAAGGGATACGGTGAGAAAGTTTTTCATGTCACTAAACAGCAAAATTCAATAGTAAGGAGGTTTGGTCCATCTCCCACCCACTCCAAAAGGGATTTGGGAACTTGCTCTTAGTTTTTTTCCTGCCAACAATACCCCCACCCCAAGCTTGAAATGGCTCACTTTGCATAGTCAATAGGCGTCTTCCCACTGGAGTCCTGTGTGCCAGGATCAGCCCCATACACCGCCAACAACTCCGCTTGTAAAATCTGACCCGTCTTGGCAGCTACGTGCAGCGGGGTGTTCCCTTTCTCCTGCAAAGGGGAGTTAACAGGCATTTGCTGAGAAGCTGCTGCAGACCAGCCCAAAGCAATGATGGCCAAGCTCATGGAAAGGCCTTCTCTTACTGGATGGAAGAAGTTGGCCTGGGCGCCCAGAGAGAGAAGCCGCAAACAGGTCTCCAGGTTCCCCGTCCTGACACTCGAGTGGAGTTGCTGAAAGGGAGAGAGAGAGGTCAGCAGAGAATTTTCTCTTGCCTCACCGCAGCTGAGAAACCTGTGCTGACAGTCCCAGAAACTCCTTCCAGGGATTCCCAGAGGGGCTTGCTTTGGGGGACGCCGAGGCTGGCCTCTAGCCACCTGCCAACTACAACCGACAAATAAGGTGTGGAGACATGAAAAAGGTTTATCAAATGGCAGGTGGAGTGGAGCAACCTCCCCTGACCTGCAGCTCTCCAGGTGACCTGGGGCCCCCAACACCCGTCCATCCCAGCTGCAGCCCAAAACACCTGGAGGGCTCTCTGCTGGGGAAGGCTGGTGTGGAGGGAGTGACAGATGTTTCTCTGTCTCTCATAAAAACATCCACTCAGATCAGCTTCACACTTAAGATTTAACTGATGTCACTGAGCAGAATGCAAGCCTGAAGCTGTGTTTCTTAGTTTTCATTCATTGTAACCCTCTGGCCCCTACATCTTACCTTCCAAAATTTTGCAGGTTATTTTCCGAGGGACACCTCTAAGATTTCATAATGGAACTGTTGCCCACAATATATCACAGGGAAGGAAGCAAATCCTTTCTAGTTCTCCACCTGCTCAAAATCAACTTCAAAGACACCAAGTACTAAAATCCCTGGGCTGATTTGTCTGTTATTTGGCAAATTTCTCACCTTTGATGTACCCTTTTTTTTCATACAAGTTGTTTATAAAACAATTAAATGAATCATTTTTAACTACCCCCAAACTGTAAACACACAAAAGGGGCTACCCTGCCTGAAAAGTTAGTCCATTTCTGCAGAAATATTTTCTTTTTTTAAGTATTGATGGTTCCCTTTTTGGGGGTAGAAGGGATGAATTTTATAGATGAGCCCAGTGGCGGAGGGAGGAATCCTAAACCTTTTTGTGTCTAATTTGGTAGTCCTTTATCCAATCAGGAGGGGCTACTGTGCCTGTAAATTTCATCCAATTCTGTAAAAAATGAAGTTATTTTTTCAATTCCTCATTAGTAAAAAAAGGAAATATTAAGTTTCTTTTTTCTGAATCAGAATTTGGATTTTGACACAGAGTGGCCTCTGAAGCATTTAGGACTCAATCATACCTTTCCCCCCAACGTGTCAGGGTGGCAGCTAAATATTGTGGATGGAACACATCCTGATCAGCTACCTACCCATAAAGTGGGCCTCTAGTGAGTACAGAATGTTGGACTAGATGGGCCTTCCGCCTGATCCAAACTCAGAGGTCTTCATGAGAGGGAATCTTACCTTACTAAGGTCTTTGGCAGTCACACTGTCATCATCCCGACATGGTAAGCGATGAACAAAGGCCAGCATCTGATACTTTGCTCTGATGAATTCCGCTTTATTGGGGCTACAAGTGAGTCAAAAGGAAAAGGAACTACACCACAGAAGAGCATTAAAACGTCTCATGAGTGAGAGCTACTTTTGGATAGTTACAAGCTTGGTGGAACAGGGGAATGTTGTGGATGTAATGTATTTTTATTTCAGTAGGGCTTTTGACAAAGTCTTGCTCCCAATGCCTTTTTACTCAGTAGTTGCGCCTGTGATCCCTAATTAAGCACCTTTAGCTTGAAACTAAGGCCATAATCCTGTGGGTAAGATGAACACTTGCAGAGGGCCTTCTCAGTAGTAGCACCCACCTTGTGGAATGCCCTCCCATCAGATGTCAAGAAGATGAGTAACTATATAACCTTTAGAAGACATTTGAAGGCAGCCCTGAATAGGAAAGCCTTTTAATGTGTAATGTTTTATTATGTTTTTATATATGCTGGAAGCTGCCCAGAGTGGCTGGGGAAACCGGTCAGATGGGTGAGATACAACAACAACAACAACAATGCAATAATATTTAAATAATAATAATTCACTTTCTATAAAAATACTCAATGTCCCCATTGGCGAAGGATGGCGAGAAAAAATTCCATTTGATGGGGAGAGGAAGCATGCCATGCAAGAGATGCTGCCATGGCCCAGGAGCCACAGAGGTGGTCTGAATTTCACATGCTGATTTGAAACAAGCATCCCAATCGTGCTCCTCCAGCAGCAGGAGGCCATGGACTCAGCCACACTTCTGACATTTTGATCCGGTGTGCTCCTCCAACGCCCACCCCCAAATAGCTCTCTGAATAAAGAGGCTTTCTCCATTTTAGTCACATCTGCCACCAAGAGTGTTTTCCTCTGCTTGGGCAATGCGGGAGGCAGGATCAGGATTGGCTCACATCGGCTCCAGCCCTGGCCATGGTTTGCTGGAGGTTGCCGTAGGTTTGCCCCTTTGGCCTTCTAGGGAAGATAGAGGCATTGCTCCCCACCCCTGCCCCGATCCAACTTACTGAACTTTGTCCTGGGGGTTTGCTTTGCGCCTTCCGCTCATGACAGATGCAGGATCCAGCAATGAATGTTCCCAGATGGAGTTAGCCCCATTACTGTACAAGGTTTCCAACATCTGCAAAAAACAAAGCAGAATACAAAGCATGGAGTTGGTGTCTTCCTCTTGTCCAGAGCAACTTAGACGCTAGGTGACAGTTGTCCTGTTGCTGGCATGGAGCTCTGCAGATGTACAGTGGTGCCCCGCAAGACGAATGCCTCGCAAGACGGAAAACCCGCTAGACGAAAGAGTTTTCCGTTTTTGAGCTGCTTCGCAAGACGAAATTCCCTATGGGCTTGCTTCGCAAGACGAAAACGTCTTGCGAGTGTTCCGATTTTTCCCCGCTCCCCCCCTTTTTCTAAGCCGCTAAGCCGCTAATAGCCTTTTAGCCGCTAAGCTGCTAAACCTTTAATAGCCGCTAATCCGCTAAACCGCTAATAGCGCTAAGCCGATAATAGGGTTGCTTCGCAAGACGAAAAAACCGCTAGACAAAGAGACTCGCGGAACGGATTATTTTCGTCTTGCAAGGCACCACTGTACTCTGCAAACGTTCTATAATGCACCAGCATTTATTACAGAAACAGCCCTTCTCTCTCTCTTTTTTTTATATGATATTTATTAAAGTTTCAAAAAAAAGATTACATAAATAAAAAGAGAAAAAGAGAAAATAAAGAAATAAAAAAATACAAAATACAGAAAAAAGATAATAAACATTAAAAAAAAAAAACACATCAATCTTTCTGTACCTTACATTTCATTTCCTTACTTCCCTGACCTCCTCACACCTCCCTTTTTTGTATTCCAGTTCTATTAATTAATTCAGCAATTCCTTTTTTTAAATAATTTTTTATTGAAGGTTTCAAAAGTTTTTTTTTATCACAACAAAAAGAAAACAAAACTATACAATAAACAAAACAAACATAAAAACATAAAAACACATATAATTTCGACCCTTAATTTCTTGTATCTTACTTTCTCGACTTCCTCATACCTCCCCTTTCTGTATTCCAATTTCTAATTAATTGTTCAGCAAATCCTTACTTATTTTTGATTTAATTTCAATCTTACTATTTCTCTTTAACATATCCATTACCGCTTATAACCATATATTTTCAAATCCAGCGTCATTTTAACATTCATTGATTTTGCAATATTTCTTTAAATAGTCCTTAAATTTTTTCCAATCTTCTTCCGCTGTTTCTCTTCCCTGGTTTCGGATTCTGCTCGTCATCTCTGCCAAGCCCATATAGTCTATCACCTTCATCTGCCATTCTTCCAAGGTGGGTAATTCTTGTGTCTTCCAGTACTTTGCGATGAGTATTCTTGCCGCTGTTGTCGCATACATAAAAAATGTTCTGTCCTTCTTTAACACCCCTTGGCCAACAATACCCAAGAGAAAGGCCTCTGGTTTCTTCAGGAAGCTATATTTAAATACCTTTTTCAATTCATTATAGATCATTTCCCAGAACGCCTTAATCTTTGGGCACGTCCACCAAAGGTGAAAGAATGTACCTTCATTTTCTTTGCATTTCCAACATTTGTTATCAGGCAGGTGATAAATTTTTGCAAGCTTGACTGGGGTCATGTACCACCTATAAATCATTTTCATAATATTTTCTCTTAAGGCATTACATGCCGTAAATTTCACAACCTTTCCCAGTCAGCAAACATAATTTTATGACCAATATCCTGAGCCCACTTAATCATTGCTGATTTAACCGTTTCATCTTGTGTGTTCCATTTCAACAGCAAGTTATACATTTTTGACATATTTTTGGTACTGGATTCTAACAGTTCAGTTTCCAACTTTGATTTTTCCACCTGGAAGCCAATTTTCCTGTCCATCTTAAAAACCTCCATTATTTGATAATAATGAAGCCAATCTCTCACTTTTCCTTTTAATTTCTCAAAACTTTGCATTTTCAGTTTGTCCCCTTTTTGTTCTAAAATTTCCCAATATCTCGGCCATTTAGACTCCATATTAAGTTTTTTAACAGCTTTTGCCTCCATTGGCGACAACCACCTTGGAGTTTTGTTTTCCAACAAATCTTTATATCTAATCCAGACATTATATAGAGCTTTCCTGACAATATGATTTTTAAAACCTTTATGAGCTTTAACCTTGTCATACCACAAATATGCATGCCACCCAAAAGTATTGTTGAAACCTTCCAAATCCAAAATGTCTGTGTTCTCAAGAAGTAGCCATTCTTTCAACCAGCAGAAAGCTGCTGATTCATAGTAAAGTTTGAAGTTTGGCAGGGCAAATCCCCCCCCCCTTTCCTTTGCGTCAGTTAAAATCTTAAATTTTATTCTGGGCTTCTTGCCCTGCCAGACAAATTTAGAAATGTCTTTTTGCCACTTCTTGAAACAGTCCATCTTGTCCACAATTTGCAATGTTTGAAACAAAAACAACATTCTAGGCAGTACATTCATCTTTATGACCGCTATTCGGCCAAACAAGGAAAGCTTCAAGTTTGACCAAATTTCTAAATCTTTTTTCACTTCTGTCCAAGATTTCTCATAATTGTCCTTAAATAAGTTCACATTTTTAGCTGTCATATTTATCCCCAAATACTTCACTTTTTTAACCACCGTTAATCCTGTCACATTCTGAAACCTCTCTTTTTCAAATGGTGTCAAATTTTTCTCTAATACCTTAGTTTTTGATTTATTGAATTTAAATCCTGCCACTTGACCAAACTCTTGAATTAATTCCAACACCCTTTTTGTACTAGATTCAGGCTCTTGTAATGTAAGTACCAAGTCATCTGCAAATGCTCTCAATCTGTACTGTTTAGCTCCGACCTGCACCCCTTTAACCAACTGGTCCCTTCTGATCATGTTAAGCAAAACCTCCAGGACTGATATAAAAAGTAGTGGGGAAATAGGGCATCCCTGACGTGTCCCTTTTTCAATCTTAAATTCTTCCGTAACCGCATTATTTACAATCAGTTTTCCTTTTTGTTCAGAATATATTGCACCTATACCATTTTCAAACCCTTGGCCTACCCCCATCCCCTGGAGATTCTTCATCATAAAGCTCCAAGAAATGTTGTCAAAGGCTTTCTCAGCGTCCACAAATATCAAAACTGCTTTAGTGTTTATATTCACTTCCAACTTTTCCAAAATGTCAATTGTGTTCCTTACATTATCTGACAAATGCCTTCTAGGGAGAAAGCCCGCTTGGTCTCTGTGAATCTCCTCCATCAAAACTATTTTCAGTCTTTTTGCTAAAATGTCCGCAAAAATTTTATAATCCACATTTAATAGCGAGATAGGGCAGTAGTTTTTAAGTTGAGTCTTTTCAGTCTCTGTCTTCGGTATAAGTGTAATATAAGCCTCTTTCCACGTATCTGGTGCCCTTTTCCCCTCCATAATTTCATTACAAACTTCCTTCAAAGGTTGTAGTAACCACTCCTTCAAAACTTTATAATACCTGGAAGTCAGTCCATCCGGTCCTGGAGATTTGCCCAATGCCATACTTTGAATAGCACCTTCTATTTCTTGTTCTGTTATTTCCTGGTTCAAAATTCTTTTACTTTCCTGTGAAATCTTTTTCAGTCCATTTTTTCCAAGAAATTGTTCTATGTCCATATCTTTCTGCGGCCCTTGTGAGTAAAGTTGTCTGAAGTATCTCTGGAAGCAATCCCTAATCTCAGTTGGATTATTGATGTTCTTTCCATCAACGTCTAAATTTGTAACCGTATTCAATTTTTGTCTCTTCTTTATTTGCCAAGCCAACAATTTGCCACATTTATCTGCTGATTCAAAAGTCTTTTGTCTCATTTGTTTAATTTTCCATTCTATTTCTTGATTCATCAATTCCATATATTGTGTTTGATATAGCTTAATTTCTCTCAGAATCTCCTGCGATTTTGGTTTCGATCTTAATTTCTTTTCCCCATCTTTTATCTTCTCCAGGATTTTCTCTTTCTTTTCATTTTGGCTTCTCTTCTTTATTGCATTTTGTTGTATCAAGAATCCTCTCATCACCGCTTTACTTGCGTCCCAGATTACTCTTTTTTCTACCTTGGTCTTCATATTGATTTCAAAATAGTCTTTCAAAGATTTTCGGGCCTTTTTACAACTTCCTCATCTCCAAATAAGGTGTCATTCATCCTCCATCTGAAGGTGCCAGCTGTTGTTTGCTTCATCACAATCTTTACAGCATTGTGGTCGGAGCAAGTTTTTGGGCAGATATCAACTTTTTTTTATCTTTAACGCCATTCCTCTAGTAACCCAAATTTGGTCAATCCTAGTCCATGTCATTTTGGCTTCAGAAAAGTAAGTTCCCTCTCCTTCAAGGGGATGTTTTACTCTCCAAATATCAACCAAGTCCATATTGTCAGTCATTTCAAAGAAAGTTTTTGGTAGTCTTCCGTCTTTTGTAACTGCCTGTCTTTGTGCTTTATCCATATTTGTCGATACTACTCCATTCATGTCCCCCATCATAATTAAATTATAGTCCATATAGTCCATCAATGTCTCAAAGGAGACATTTCCCTCTTTGTTTTTATCTTAATCCTTTAACTTAATAAATTATAACTTTGAATTTTCATCTGTTAACAATCCATTTTTACATACACCTTAATAACATTGCTGCTAAAACCACTTAACTTCATTCAGACATCATTCTAACATTCATTAATTTTGCAATATTTCTGTAAATAGTCTTTAAATTTCTTCCAATCTTCTTCCACTGACTCTTCTCCCTGGTCTCGGATTCTGCCAGTCATTTCCGCCAATTCCATATAGTCCATCACCTTCATCTGCCATTCTTCCAGAGTGGGTAAATCTTGTGTCTTCCAATACTTTGCAATAAGTATTCTTGCTGCTTTTGTAGCATACATAAAAAAGTTCTGTCCTTCTTTGGCACCAATTGGCCGACGATGCCCAGAAGAAAGGCCTCTGGTTTCTTCAGGAAGGTATATTTATATACCCTTTTCATTTCATTATAGATCATCTCCCAGAAAGCCTTAATCCTTGGGCATGTCCACCAAAGGTGAAAGAAAGTACCTTCAGTTTCTTTACATTTCCAACATTTATTATCAGGCAAATGATAGATTTTTGCAAGCTTGACTGGTGTCATGTACCATCTGTATATCATTTTCATAATATTCTCTCTTAAGGCATTACATGCCGTAAATTTCATACCTGTGGTCCATAACTGTTCCCAGTCAGCCATCATTATATTATGTCCAACATCTTGTGCCCATTTAATCATAACAGATTTCACCGTTTCATCCTGAGTATTCCATTTCAACAGCAAGTTATACATCTTTGACAAAATCTTAGTTTTGGGTTCTAACAGTTCTGTTTCTAATTTAGATTTTTCTACCTGGAAGCCAATTTTCTTGTCCAAATTGTATGCCTCCATTATCTGATAATAATGAAGCCAGTCTCACACTTTATTTTTTAGTTTCTCAAAACTCTGCAGTTTCAGTCTATCTCCCTCTTGTTCCAGAATTTCCCAATATTTCGGCCATTTGGCCTCCATATTGAGCTTTTTCTGAGCTTTCGCTTCCATCGGTGACAGCCACCTTGGGGTTTTGTTTTCCAATAAATCCTTATATCTTATCCAGACATTAAACAATGCTTTCCTGACAATATGATTTTTAAATGCTTTGTGTGCTTTGACCTTATCATACCACAAATATGCATGCCATCCAAATACATTATTAAAACCTTCTAAATCCAAAATGTCTGTGTTTTCAAGAAGCAGCCATTCTTTCAGCCAGCAAAAAGCTGCTGATTCATAGTAAAGTTTAAGGTCTGGCAGGGCAAATCCACCTCTTTCCTTTGTGTCCGTTAGTATTTTAAATTTTATTCTAGGCTTCTCACCCTGCCAGACAAATCTAGAGATATCTCTATGCCACTTCTTGAAGCAATCCATTTTGTCCAAAATTTGCAATGTTTGAAACAGAAACAACATTCTAGGCAATACATTCATTTTTATCGCAGCAATACGGCCTAGCAATGAAAGCTTCAAATTTGACCAAATTTCTAAATCTTTTTTCACTTCAGCCCAGCATTTTTCATAATCGTCTTTAAATAAGTTCCCATTTTTAGCTGTCATGTTAATCCCCAGGTATTTCACTTTCTTAACCACTGTTAAACCTGTCTCATTCTGAAACCTCTCTCTCTCAGTCACTGTTAAGTTTTTCTCTAAGACCTTTGTTTTTAACTTATTCAGTTTAAATCATGCAACCTGACCAAATTCTTGAATCAGTTCCAAAACCCTTTTGGTACTAGACTCTGGCTCCTGTAATGTCAATACTAAGTCATCTGCAAATGCTCTCAATTTGTACTGTTTAGCTCCGACTTGTACACCTTTAACCAATTGGTCCCTTCTAATCATATTCAGCAGAACCTCCAGGACCGATATAAAAAGCAATGGGGAAATTGGGCAACCTTGTCTTGTCCCTTTTTCTATCTTAAATTCTTCCGTCACCACGTTATTTACAATTAATTTAGCCTTTTGTTCTGAATAAATTGCACTTATACCGTTTTCAAAGCCTTGGCCTACCCCCATCCCCTGTAGGTTCTTCTTCATAAAACTCCAAGAAATGTTGTCAAAAGCTTTCTCCACATCCACAGATATCAAAACTGCCTTAGTATTTATGTTCACTTGTAATTTTTCCAAAATATTGATTATGTTTCTCACATTATCAGACAAATGTCTACCCGGGAGAAAGCCTGCTTGGTCTTTATGAATCTCTTCCATTAACACTTTTTTTAGTCTTTTAGCCAAAATGTCTGCAAAAATTTTATAACAGAAACAGCCCTTCTCAACGCTATGCTCAAAGTTTTGTTGACCTTTAGAAGAAAGTTAAGGGTTAGAGTATTGGGTTTAATGCGCAAAAAAACATCCACTTCAGCATTTCAAAAGGCCCCAGACCAGTTTTGAAGTCTGCTGCATAGTCAATCTCTGGACACATTCAGCAATGTGCATTGAACCACAATATTCTGTCTTTTTGCCATTTGTGTCTCATTTCATTACTTCTTCAAAAATTTATTTTATTTATTAAAATTTATATAATGCTTGATTGTTAAAAAAAACTAAACCCAGAGCTGTTTTAACACACAACACCAGAATCCATCAAACCATAAATGAAATAACCGATAAGCTCAAGACGTTTCCTAGAGGTTTTTTTTAAATGATATTTATTGAAAAAAGATTTTTTTAAAAAATTACAGAGAAATAAAAAGACAAAATTACAAAGAAAAAAGACAAAAACAGAAAAATAAAAAAATAAAACCATCATTTTCAAATTCTCCAATTTCGTTACCTTCTTTCCATGACCTCCTCCTCCTCCCATCTCTTGTATCTTGATTAATAATTGTCACAGCAAATCCTTTCCATAATTCATAGTATTCTGTCTTTGCATTACCTTACTCTATTTTCATCTTATCTTATAAAAAACCTTAAAACTTAAGACTTAAATCTTATTTTTACCAGCTTCTAATAACCATAACCTTTTTACCTAATTCTTTAAACATTTTTACAAGAGCCAAGTAATTTCATTTCAACATTTTTCCAAAGTTCATAAAACATTTCTGATAATAAAAAGAAAAAAGAGAATAAAAACAATCCAATCTTCTTCCAGCGTCCCCTCTCCCCGGTCCCGGGATTGTCAGTCCTTTTTATCCCATTAGTCTGGCCCATTAACCTGGTGATCTTATATCAGAGGCCTTCAAATCTCTTCCATGTCCCTTCTGCAGCTCTTCTTCATATTTTCCTTTCACTCGTGGGAACTCCAGCTTGGTAGTGTTTTTTACCCATTTCAACAAATCAGCCCCTTTCTCATAGTCCAGACTAGACTCCATGTGGTATTTTAAAACATGTTTCAAATTCCCTCCAAAGTTGGGAGTCCCAACAGCTCCAAACCTCTGACGGCCCATTGCCAGACTCGGAAAGTCCAAACATCCCAGCTTAGGGGGGTCAGTCCAACCCCCCATTTCCAAATCAATCCAAACTTTGTCTTTCCAAATCTGTTTTTTTCCAAGTTCATTTGTCAAATCCTGGAGTTTTTTTCCTTCTTTGCCTGCTAAACTATTTTCAGTAAAGGAACCTATGTCTAATTAGCTACTGTTTTATGTGGCTCCAAAACACTTGGCAGGATGCTTTTTAAAGAAACAACCACAAGCCTTCTGATTTTATATTGCCAGCTGTGGAAGGGGGAAAACAGCCTTTCTTGCAGGCATCCCCCCCACTCCCCCCATACAACTGCAGTTACATTATAAAGCATTAAAAAGCACCAAAAGCAAAAGGTTAGGGAATGTTGACAAACATAGAATCATAGAGTTGGAAGAGACCACAAGGGCCATCGAGTCCAACCCCCTGCCAAGCAGGAAACACCATCAGAGCACTCCTGACATATGGTTGTCAAGCCTCTGCTTAAAGACCTCCAAAGTAGGAGACTCCACCACACTCCTTGGCAGCAAATTCCACTGTCAAACAGCTCTTACTGTCAGGAAGTTCTTCCTAATGTTTAGGTGGAATCTTCTTTCTTGTAGTTTGGATCCATTGCTCCGTGTCCGCTTCTCTGGAGCAGCAGAAAACAACCTTTCTCCCTCCTCTATGTGACATCCTTTTATATATTTGAACATGGCTATCATATCACCCCTTAACCTCCTCTTCTCCAGGCTAAACATGCCCAGCTCCCTTAGCCGTTCCTCATAAGGCATCGTTTCCAGGCCTTTGACCATTTTGGTTGCCCTCCTCTGGACACGTTCCAGTTTGTCAGTGTCCTTCTTGAACTGTGGTGCCCAGAACTGGACACAGTACTCCAGGTGAGGTCTGACCAGAGCAGAATACAGTGGCACTATTACTTCCCTTGATCTAGATGCTATACTCCTATTGATGCAGCCCAGAATTGCATTGGCTTTTTTAGCTGCCGCGTCACACTGTTGGCTCATGTCAAGTTCGTGGTCAACCAAGACTCCTAGATCCTTTTCACATGCACTGCTGTCAAGCCAGGTGTCACCCATCTTGTATTTGTGCCTCTCATTTTTTTTGCCCAAGTGCAATACTTTACATTTCTCCCTGTTAAAATTCATCTTGTTTGTTTTTGCCCAGTTCTCTAATCTGTCAAGGTCGTTTTGAAGTGTGATCCTGTCCTCTGGGGTGTTAGCCACCCCTCCCAGTTTGGTGTCATCTGCAAATTTGATCAGGATGCCCTTGAGTCCATCATCCAAGTCGTTGATAAAGATGTTGAATAAGACCGGGCCCAAGACAGAACCCTGTGGCACCCCACTAGTCACTCTTCTCCAGGATGAAGAGGAACCATTGATGAGCACCCTTTGGGTTCGGGCAGTCAGCCAGTTACAAATCCACTGAGTGGTAGCATAGTCAAGACCGCATTTTACCAGCTTCTTTACAAGAATATCATGGGGCACCTTGTCAAATGCCTTGCTGAAATCAAGGTAGGCTATATCCACTGCGTTCCCTTCATCTACCAGGCTTGTAATTCTGTCAAAAAACGAGATCAGGTTAGTCTGACATGACTTATTTTTCAGAAATCCATGCTGACTATTGGTGATCACAGCATTCCTTTCTAGGTGCTCACAGACTGTTTGCTTAATGATCTGCTCCAGAATCTTCCCTGGTATTGATGTCAGACTGACTGGGCGGTAATTATTTGGGTCCTCTCTTTTCCCCTTTTTGAAAATAGGGACAACATTTGCCCTCCTCCAGTCTGCCGGGACCTCGCCTGTTCTCCAGGAATTCTCAAAGATGACTGCCAGAGGTTCTGAGATCACATCTGCCAGTTCTTTTAATACTCTTGGATGCAGTTCGTCTGGCCCTGGAGACTTGAATACATCTAAACTAGCCAAGTATTCTTGTACTATCTCCTTAGTTATTCTGGGCTGTGTTTCCTCTGCTGAATCATTTGCTCCAAATTCTTCAGGTCGGGCATTGCTTTCTTTATCGGAGAAGACTGAGGCAAAGAAGGCATTGAGGAGTTCAGCCCTTTCTGTGTCCCCTGTTTGCATTTCACCATCTTCTCCTCTGAGTGACCCCACTGTTTCTTTGTTCTTCCTTTTGCTACGGACATACCCATAAAAGTCCTTTTTTGTTGCTTTTAACCTCTCTAGCAAGCCTGAGTTCATTCTGTGCTTTAGCTTTTCTGACTTTGTGTCTACACGTGCTGGCTATTTGTTTGAATTCCTCTTTGGTGGTTTCCCCCCTTTTCCATTTTTTGTATACATCCTTTTTAAATCTTAACTCAGTTAAAAGTTCTTTAGATAGCCACCCTGGCTTCTTTAGGCACCTTCCATGTTTCCGTCTCATTGGTATTGCCTGAAGTTGTGCTTTTACTATCTCTGAAGTTGTGCTTTTACTATTATGATTCCTTGCAGTCGTTCATTTACATCTTGGATCTTAGCCCTGGGGATACAGCACACCTCCCGAGACATCTTGTCAGGCCCACTGATCACTGCTTCTCTTCCCCTCAGTAGGGAATCCCCTATCACCACTACACGCCTCCTCTTAGGTTTGGTCGGGGTTCTTCCGTGAGCTGTCCGTTCCAAGGTCGCCTGCACATTCCCTGAGGACTGACTTTGCTGCTCGTCTTCATATACCTGATTGACTGTAATGAGGGAGAGATCCTCAAATGGAGTCTGCTCTTCGTCTTCCATGCTAGGGGAGAGGACCTCAAAGCGATTGTGTATTTCTAAACAATCAGAGCGAACCCTGGGCCTCCTACTTCTTTGAGTCACGTTTCTCCATATATCTGGCACCTGTGTTGGTGAACTAGCCTCCTTCTCAGGGGTGTCCCCTGTCTCCTCCTTGGTGGAGACGGTGTTCTCTGTTGCTTCCAAGAAGAGCTCCAGCTCTCTAATTCTTTGGAGCGTAGCTACACGTTCCTCCAGTTGCTGGACTTTGTCTTCTAAGAGGGCAATCAACATACAATTGCTGCAGGTAAAGCTGCCTGCAACCTTTGGCAAGATGGCAAACATTGCGCAGGAACCGCAGGCGACTGCAGCTGTTCCCTCCCCTTCCATCTTGAGAACGTGTCGTTGGGGGGTGGCTACAGCGGTCCTCCATTATAAAAAGCATGAAGACAGGACAAATAACTCCCCCCCCCAAAAAAACCTAGGTCTCCCCCAACAAACGTTTGAGACTAGCGCCCCTAAATCTAAAAGATGGATCAAACTGCGCCGCTAGGCGCGCGCCGCTGCCCTGCAAGCTCTGATAAGCTCCTCCCACAGCTAATCACCTGACTCAACAGAAACCCTGCCCCCTCTGACCTTTGCACAGGGAGAGCAGCTAATCAGCCACAAAGAAACACACACACAAGAAAACCCTCTTTGCTCCTTCTTCAACTGCTGCCCTGCAAGCTCTTCTCTTCTCTTCTCTTCTCTTCTCTTCTCTTCAAGCTCTTCACAAGCGAGCTCTTCTCTTCCTCTGCCCCGTCCACCTTTGGGCCACACACGACTACTATGGGAAGCTGTTAGGCAGGAGGGGTGGTCATTTGCATGGGCAGCAGCGAGGCTCAATGGCATGATGAGCCCAGTGTGTGTTACCTGAAGCAGCGTTGTGGGCCACGGTGTGTGTTTCAGGTGCCTGACTTGGGAGATGTGCCGGCCCAGGCTCCTATGAACACTGCAGCATTCATCACAAATCAGAACTCCTCTGTTAACTGATGCCCAACATGGGTCTGAAAGAAAAACAGTGGCACATTTAGCATAGGAAGAGAGAGAGGCAGGAGTTTGGTTGCAAAGAAATTCCACTACTGTCCACTTCAGCCACAGGTAGTGCTTGGGTTTCTCAGGTCCAGTTTTTATATTTTAAAAACTACTCTACTTTGTGCATCACCAAACAAGGAAGGAAATCTGGATTTGTACTGAGCTCAGAGAAGGCACCCAGGGCATGAGCTAAAACAAGCTGCAAAGAATATGCCAGGGTCATGCAAAACAGGAAGCATGACAAGCATCACGCCAGATTTGGCCTTGAGTCACAAGCCAAGCTGTCTGGTGAACCGGAGCAGAACGGGAAGGTGCCTGGCAAAGCATGAGATCTCTTGAACTGAAGCTGAATAGAACATCTGTTGCACTACTGTCTTTACTGCAAAGGTGCATCATTATTAGAGAAGTTGTAAGAACAGCAGAGGGAAATTGTCAGTTCTCCCTGAAAGAGCTGAAAAACGCACACAATGAAGAAATGCTTGCATACTTGTTTAAGTGTGGGGGAAGATATGGGGCAAGACTGCTGAAACAGCCAGAAATTCCCATTTCCACATAAATTATTAGGGTCCCCTGTGCATTTCAAGAGCACGGCAACTCAGCCTCCACCCTTAAAACTACTTACTTAACAATGCAGCAAAGTGGAATTGCAAGCTGCAAGAAAGAAGAGCATCTACGCTTAACCTCAGAGCTCTCATTTGGGATTTATGTGCAGTATACCTGTATACATATTTTGTACTTGATGCTAGGCAGGCTCCCCAACTAGTACAAGTTGGCAACTTACTTACAGAAGGACAACTCATGGGTTTTTGAGTTGGGGGCACAGATTACCAAAGTTGCCTCTGTCTGATCTGGGGGAAGTGACTGCCACAGTTGTGGTGTATGCCCAAGTGCCCTCGGCTGTGTGAACTCAGCCCACAAATGGCAGAGCTGAAGTGGTGCTTTCGTGATGGTGCAATGGGGAGGAAGAAATCGTCCAGAGCCGGTACCTTGAATTGTGCCCAGACCACGAGGCAGACCTGAGATTCGCTGTGGCAGGAAGATCCACAACAACAGCCCACGGGGCAACCATTGGTAGCCACACGAGGCTCTGATGTCAGGGGCAATTCTGGCTCGTTCATCCAAGGTACAGGGGAAAGGCTCGGGCCCCTTGTGCCACCACAAGCAGAGCCGGGTGGTTTCTGAGAACTGGCTGCTGCTTTCTCTTGCCACCTGCAATTAACTCAAGGCAGGACGCGCAATTTCCGCAGCTGGTTTCCTGTTTGGGGCCCAGAATGTCATCTCCATCAAAGGCCCTGGGGGAAGAGGGTGTGTCCCACAAACTGCCCCCAAGCTGGGTGCTGGTGATTTTGGAAAACATAACCACCCGTGGATGGATCAGGCCCAAGGCCTTTCTAGCCTAGCATCCTGCATCCCATGGGGCCGGGGAAGCCTTTGGGAAGCCCGCCTTGCAAGGACCCGAGCAGAGCCTGCAGGAGGCTAGTGGGCCCCATCCAGCAAAGCCTCTTGTTCCCGGGCGGGCAAGGGAAACCCATGTGCAAAGGGGAGATGGGGGGCCCCTCTTTAAACCCCTCCCTCCCTCTTTCACAGACACCCCAAGCCCAGAGCGGAGAGGTGCCGGGGCTCCCCCGACAGTTCCCCCCTCGCCACCTGCTCCTTCCCCCACCCGCTTGCGAGGGGAGGCCCTCTGCACATGCCCAGAGGCCCCCTGCACACCCCCAGGCGGGCCTCCCCTCAGCGGGATCGCAGCCCTCCCTTTCCCGGCGGCCTCTCCCGCGGCAGCCCCGTGACGAGAGAGCAGCCCTGGGGTGCCTGGGTCCCTCGGACGCCTGGGTCCTTCGAGCTCCGCGGTGCCCCCCGCCCGCCCGTCGTCCGCCCCTGGTCTCCCGCGGCGCTTACCGGGAGCGCTGCAATCGGCGCACACGTCGCTGCTCCGCAGCCGCTTGGACATGGCCTAGCCGGGCCGGGTGGAGCCGCTCGGGGGGCCGCCGCTCCCGCTAACGGGTCCCTCTCAGCCCCGCCAGTCACGGGGAAGGCGTCCTGCGCGTGCGCGCGCCACCAGCGCACCTCTTCGCGCGAGCCGAGGCATTCGCCAAGCCGCTTGCGCCAAGTGCGCTCCTCACCATCGCCGCGCGGAGGGTCCGTGACGAGGGACGCTGGGGCGGGGCCTCGGGCGGCCATCTTGCCGCCGGGAAAGGTGAGGCATGCGGCGACCATATTTGTTGCGGGTAAAGGTGGTCCATTATTAGTGCTACTGTTTTTACAAAATTGACACTCCAGGAAAACTTAGGGAAGAAAATTAATATGATAGCCCTCTTAAAAAATCTGAAGGGCTGTCCCATGGAAGATGAAGCAAGCTTGTTTTCTCCTGCTCTGGAGAGTAGGACTCAAACCCATGGCTTCAAGTTACAAGAAAGGAGATTCTGACTAAACATCAGAAAAAACTTTCTGACAGGAAGAGCCATTCAGCAGTGGAAGGTCTCCCTCCAGAGGTTGTGGACTCTCCTTCCTTGGAGGTTTTTAAGCTGAGGTTGGATGCCCATCTGTCATGGATGCTTTAGTTGAGATTCCTGCATTTTAGGACGTTGGAGTAGATGAGCCTTGGATTCCCTTCCAACTCTACAATTCTATGATTCTGTGATTCAATCCCAAGCCAGAGACCTGCCTCTTTAAACCCTTTGATCCAAGGAAGGGGCAGAGCCTGGAAGGTGATCATCTATAAAGCCCTCATAAAAGCTCACCTGGAGCTCTCCACAGTGCTGCAATTACTGGCCTTGCCCCATTGTGAAATCAGTGAAATCAGAATAGGACATACGGTAAGTGGAGCCTAATGGATGAGCAAAGGGGACCCATCTTGTCCATCCTTCTATTCTCAGTGGCCAACTAGATATCTATCTATTTGGGATTGTACAGCTCTAGGCAGGCCTAAGCCACCATGCCACCCCAGTCATGTGCTGATAGCAGAGTTAACCAGGGTTCCATCTGCACCCCATGCAAATATGACTTGCCCAATGAGAGCACTTCCTCAATCTGGTGATCCTCTTTTGAGCCCCTCCCTGCTCTGTAGCCCTGCAGCCTCCAAACCAGCAAAGGAGAGGCCAAGTTCCCCTCTGTCCTCTTTGCTGGCACAGCCACAGCCTGTCCGGAGGCACCTTGGGTGGCTATTTAAGCTGAAGCCCCCTGGCATGTCACTGGCTGTGATGAATGATGTTCCAAGAAAATTTGCTATTTTCTGCTCCCAGACAGACAAGCGGATGTATCTTGAATGCCAATGAGTCCCCCGTCTGAGGAGGAACTGGGGAGACCAGGCAGCTGCTTTTCAGATTTGTATGTAAAAGCCCCCCCCCCCTTTCCAAGTTTCCCCTGCTGTGCCCGGGCATGCCTTCCCCCTTCATCTATCATTCTAAAACATTTCTGTCTTGCTATTCAGCCGCACACACCCCTGCGACGAAGCAGCTTACAAAAACTAGTAGACAGTTTTGCCCTTAGCTCTGCAATTTAAAATACACAACCCACAAGGAAAAAGAGATTGGGAGGGAGGAGGAAAGCAACAAGCTCAGGCAGGTGTTCTTAAAGTCACAGTTCTTCTAATGAACCGTTGGGATAGAAGAGATGAACTGCTTCTCCCTTGGAGGTTAATTTTGAAAAACAAAGTGGCAAACTGCTATGGCTCTGCCTTGGACCAGTATTTGCCTGAAGCCTTCCAGGAAGCATGGGAGACCATGGCACCTCTCTTGGCTAGAAATTAAGCCATGGCTGAGCCCACCAGAAGTGGCACCTCAACGTAGCTGGGCTCGCTCTGGGGTCCTGTGTCTGTTCCAGGTCTCATGGCTGAGGCACTGGCTTGGGCTTTCCCTGCGGGAAGCGGGGAACCCAAAGCAACCAGCCTTTGGTCAGGCATCTGGGTTGGGCTTTGCTCGTTCTGACTTGGTCAGATCCCACCTGGGATGTCCAGTTCTGGGCGCCACAGTTTAAGACCGGATGTTAACAAGCTGGAAGGTGTGCAGAGGAGGGCAGCCAAGGTCTAGTTGATGGAGTCAGGGATGTTGAGCCTGCAAAGAAGAGACTGCGAGGGGACAGGATGGCCAGACGTACAAGGTATGATGGCTGTCATCCAGAGGGTGGAGTGAGCTTTTGTTTCTCCTGCTTCGGAGGGTAGGACCCAAACCAGTAGATTCAAATGCTAAGAAAGGAAATTCTTTTTTTTTTTTAAATAAGATATTTATTAAGATTTTCAAAGTATTACAAAAGAAAAAATAAAAAAATAAAAAATAAAAAAGGTTAAAATCAACTCCATCTTTCCATTACTTATTTTTCATTAGCTTATTTCCCGGACCTCCTCACGCCTCCCTTTTTTGTATTCCAATTCAGTTTGTTGGTTCAGCAAATCCCTACCCTCTTTGTGTATCCTAGTCTTTAATTTTAAAATAGGTTTTTACCTAAATAATCCATTTTTCATATTCCCTTATAATATTACAGCTGAAAACCGCTTAATTTCTATCCAACATCATTCTAACATTCATCAATTTTACAATATTTCTGTAGATAGTCTTTAAATTTATTCCAATCTTCTTCCACTGACTCTTCTCCCTGATCTCGGATTCTGCCAGTCATTTCCGCCAGTTCTATATAGTCCATCACCTTCATCTGCCATTCTTCCTTTTTTTTAAATAGAATTTTATTAAGATTTTCAAAAGATTACAAAATAAAAAGAAAAAAGAAAAATACAAAATAAAAATAGTTAAAAAAAAAATCAGTCTTTCCATCACATATTTTTCATTTGCTTATTTCCCAGACCTCCTCGCGCCTTCCTTTTCTGTATTCCAGTTCAAATTGTTAATTCAGCAAATCCCTCCCCTCTTCATTCATCTTAATCTTCAATTTTTAAATATTATAACATTAATTTTTTACCTATTAAAATTACCATTTTCTCATATTCCCTTATAGCATTACAGCAAAAGACCACTTAGTTTCTATCCAACATCATTCTAACATTCATTAATTTTACAATATTTCTGTAAATAATCTTTGAACTTTTTCCAATCTTCTTCCACCGACTCTTCTCCCTGGTCTCGGATTCTGCCAGTCATTTCTGCCAGTTCCATATAGTCCATCACCTTCATCTGCCATTCTTCCAAGGTGGGTAGATCTTGTGTCTTCCAGTGCTTTGCGATGAGTATTCTTGCTGCTGTTGTGGCGTACATAAAGAAAGTTATATCCTTCTTTGGCACCAATTGGCTGACCATGCCCAGGAGAAAGGCCTCTGGTTTCTTCAGGAAGGTATATTTAAATACCTTTTTCATTTCATTATAGATCATCTCCCAGAAAGCCTTAATCCTTGGGCACGTCCACCAAAGGTGAAAGAATGTACCTTCAGTTTCTTTACATTTCCAACATTTATTATCAGGCAAATTATAGATTTTTGCAAGCTTGACTGGTGTCATGTACCACCTGTATATCATTTTCATAATATTCTCTCTTAGGGCATTACATGCCGTAAATTTCATACCTGTGGCCCACAACTGTTCCCAGTCAGCAAACATAATGTTATGTCTGACATCTTGTGCCCATTTAATCATAGCAGATTTCACCGTTTCATCCTGAGTATTCCATTTCAACAGCAAGTTATACATCTTGCAGGGCAGCAGTTGAAGAAGGAGCAAAAAGGGTTTTCTTGTGTGTGTGTGTTTCTTTGTGGCTGATTAGCTGTTCTCCCTGTGCAAAGGTCAGAGGGGGCAGGGTTTCTGTTGAGGCAGGTGATTAGCTGTGGGAGGAGCTTATCAGAGTTTGCAGGGCAGCGGCGCGTGCCTAGCGGCGCACGCAGTTTGATCCATCTTTTAGATTTAGGGGAGCTAGTCTCAAACGTTTGTTGGGGGAGACCTAGGATTTTTGTGGGGGGAGTTATTTGTCCTGTCTTCACGCTTTTTATGATGGAGGACCGCTTTAGCCACCCCCAACGACACGTTCTCAAGATGGAGGGGGAGGGAACAGCTGTTTGCCATCTTGCCAAAGGTTGCAGGCAGCTTTACCTGCAGCAATTGCATGTTGATTGCCCTCTTAAAAGACAAAGTCCAGCAACTGGAGGAACGTGTAGCTACGCTCCAAAGAATTAGAGAGCTGGAGCTCTTCTTGGAAGCAACAGAGCACACCGTCTCCACCAAGGAGGGGACAGGGGACACCCCTGAGAAGGAGGCTAGTTCACCAACACAGGAGCCAGATATATGGAGAAACATGACTCAAAGAAGTAGGAGGCCCAGGGTTCGTTCTGATTGTTTAGAAATACACAATCGCTTTGAGGCCCTCTCCCCTAGCATGGCAGACGAAGAGCAGACTCCATTTGAGGATCTCTCCCTCATTACAGTAGATCAGGTATATGAAGATGAGTAGCAAAGTCAGTCCTCAGGGAATGTGCAGGCGACCTTGGAACGGACAGCTCATGGAAGAACCCCGACCAAACCTAAGAGGAGGCGTGTAGTGGTGATAGGGGATACCCTAGTGAGGGGAACAGAAGCAGTGATCTGTGGGCCTGACAAGATGTCTCGGGAAGTGTGCTGTCTCCCCGGGGCTAAGATCCAAGATGTAACTGAACGACTGCAAGGAATCATAAAACCCACTGACAAATACCCCTTCCTCTTGGTTCATGTGGGAACCAATGACACTGCAAGCAATAGCCTCCAGAAGATCAAAAGAGACTATGAGGCTCTGGGCAGGAAATTGAAGCAACTAAATGCACAAATTGTCATCTCATCTGTCCTCCCAGTTGAACGTCGTGGCCCAGGGAGAGAGGGAAAAATAGTGGAAGTGAACAGCTGGCTTTGCAAATGGTGTAAACAGAAACGGTTTGGATTCTTAGATCACGGACTGCAGTTTCTTGAAGATGGACTTCTGGCAAGCGATGGGCTGCACCTCACAACGGTTGGGAGAAATGTTTTTGCCAAAAATATCAGAAACCTCATCAGGAGGGCTTTAAACTGACTAATGTGGGGGAGGAAGACAGTGCTCCTGAAGGTAGGAGTCTATCAATTGATGAAGATGATCATCCAAATGTCATAGACCAAATGGAGCAAACAGCACGCAGACCTAGTGGTGGGAGGAAAAAATCCTTGAATAAGAGACACGGGGGAATGATTAATGGACTTCAATGTCTGTACACTAATGCGCAAAGCATGGGAAATAAACAAGATGAGCTTGAGCTCTTGGTACAGCAAACTAAATATGACATAATATGCATCACTGAAACCTGGTGGGATAACTCCCACGATTGGAATGTTATAATGGGGGGATACAATCTATTTCGGAGAAACAGACCAGACAAGAAAGGAGGAGGAGTGGCGTTATATGTCAGGGATGTGTATACCTGTGAAGAGATCCAAGATTTAGAACCTCAAAGCCAAAGTGAGAGCATTTGGGTCAAAATTAAGGGAGAGAAGAATAACAGTGACCTCACTGTGGGAGTTTACTATAGATCCCCAAGCCAAACGGAGGACATAGATGATGCCTTCCTGGAACAGATGGCCAAGCATGCAAAAGGAAGGGAGATAGTAGTAATGGGGGACTTCAATTACCCGGATATTTCTTGGATGTCAAACTCAGCCAAGAGCATAAGATCAAACAGATAGTAAAAGCACAACGTCAGGCAATACCAATGAGACGGAAACATGGAAGGTGCCTAAAGAAGCCAGGGTGGCTATCTAAAGAACTTTTAACTGAGTTAAGATTAAAAAAGGATTTGTACAAAAAATGGAAAAGGGGGGAAACCACCAAAGAGGAATTCAAACAAATAGCCAGCACTTGTAGACACAAAGTCAGAAAAGCTAAAGCACAGAATGAACTCAGGCTTGCTAGAGAGGTTAAAAGCAACAAAAAAGGCTTTTATGGGTATGTTCGTAGCAAAAGGAAGAACAAAAAAACAGTGGGATCACTCAGAGATCTGAGTGAGAGACTGCTGGTGTCCTTCTACCGAGGCTCCATAGAGAGCATACTTACATACTGTATTTGTGCTTGGTTCTCCAGTTGTACAGCTAGGGAGAGGAAGGTGCTCCAGAAGGTCATAACCACAGCCCAAAGGATTATTGGTCACCCTCTCCCACCTTTGGAAGAACTGTACGGTTCCCGTTGCCTTAGGAAAGCAAACAACATCCTGCAGGATCCATCTCACCCGGGATACAGTCTGTTTGCACTACTGCCTTCTGGCAGGAGGTATAGAAACATCAAGTCAAGGACAAATAGACTGAAAAACAGTTTCTATCCAAGAGCTGTGGCCTTTTTGAATGCTGTAACTCGATAGTGAGACCTGGGAGTGTGATGGGTGTGGGTGTGGGTGTGGTTGGAAGGTGGTTTGTTTGGTTGTTGCTGTTGTTTTGCTTTTGTTGTTTTTAAGGGATGGCATCCAATTTTGTTGCACTTGTGCAATGTTGCACTAGTGTAATGACAATAAAGAATCTATCCTATCCTATCCAGAGGAGAAGATGGTGAAATGCAAACAGGGGACACTCCTCAATGCCTTCTTTGCCTCAGTCTTCTCTGATAAAGAAAACAATGCCCGACCTGAAGAATTTGGAGCAAATGATTCAGCAAAGGAAACACAGCCCAGAATAACTAAGGAGATAGTACAAGAATACTTGGCTAGTTTAGATGTATTCAAGTCTCCAGGGCCAGATGAACTGCATCCAAGAGTATTAAAAGAACTGGCAGATGTGATCTCAGAACCACCGGCAGTCATCTTTGAGAATTCCTAGAGAACAGGCGAAGTCCCGGCAGACTGGAGGAGGGCAAATGTTGTCCCTATTTTCAAAAAGGGGAAAAGAGAGGACCCAAATAATTACCGCCCAGTCAGTCTGACATCAATACCAGGGAAGATTCTGGAGCAGATCATTAAGCAAACAGTCTGTGAGCACCTAGAAAGGAATGCTGTGATCACCAATAGTCAGCATGGATTTCTGAAAAATAAGTCATGTCAGACTAACCTGATCTCGTTTTTTGACAGAATTACAAGCCTGGTAGATGAAGGGAACGCAGTGGATATAGCCTACCTTGATTTCAGCAAGGCATTTGACAAGGTGCCCCATGATATTCTTGTAAAGAAGCTGGTAAAATGCGGTCTTGACTATGCTACCACTCAGTGGATTTGTAACTGGCTGGCTGACCGAACCCAAAGGGTGCTCATCAATGGTTCCTCTTCATCCTGGACTGGAGAAGAGTGACTAGTGGGGTGCCACAGGGTTCTGTCTTGGGCCCGGTCTTCTTCAACATCTTTATCAACGACTTGGATGATGGACTCAAGGGCATCCTGATCAAATTTGCAGATGACACCAAATTGGGAGGGGTGGCTAACACCCCAGAGGACAGGATCACACTTCAAAACGACCTTGACAGATTAGAGAACTGGGCCAAAACAAACAAGATAAATTTTAACAGGGAGAAATGTAAAGTATTGCACTTGGGCAAAAAAATGAGAGGCACAAATACAAGATGGGGACACCTGGCTTGAGAGCAGTACATGTGAAAAGGATCTAGGAGTCTTGGTTGACCACAAACTTGACATGAGCCAACAGTATGACGCGGCAGCTTAAAAAGCCAATGCAATTCTGGGCTGCATCAATAGGAATATAGCATCTAGATCAAGGGAAGTAATAGTGCCACTGTATTCTGCTCTGGTCAGACCTCACCTGGAGTACTGAGTCCAGTTCTGGGCACCACAGTTCAAGAAGGACACTGACAAACTGGAACGTGTCCAGAGGAGGGCAACCAAAATGGTCAAAGGCCTGGAAACGATGCCTTATGAGGAACGGCTAAGGGAGCTGGGCATGTTTAACCTGGAGAAGAGGAGGTTAAGGGGTGATATGATAGCCATGTTCAAATATATAAAAGAATGTCACATAGAGGAGGGAGAAAGGTTGTTTTCTGCTGCTCCTGAGAAGCGGACACAGAGCAATGGATCCGAATTACAAGAAAAAAGATTCCACCTAAACATTAGGAAGAACTTCCTGACAGTAAGAGCTGTTCGACAGTGGAATTTGCTGCCAAGGAGTGTGGTGGAGTCTCCTACTTTGGAGGTCTTTAAGCAGAGGCTTGACAACCATATGTCAGGAGTGCTCTGATGGTGTTTCCTGCTTGGCAGGGGGTTGGACTCGATGGCCCTTGTGGTCTCTTCCAACTCTGTGATTCTATGATTCTATGATCTTTGACAAAGTCTTAGTTTTAGGTTCTAACAGTTCTGTTTCTAATTTTGATTTTTCCACCTGGAAGCCAATTTTCTTATCCAAGTTATATGCCTCCATTATCTGATAGTAATGAAGCCAGTCTCCCACTTTATCTTTTAATTTCTCAAAACTCTGCAATTTCAATTTGTCTCCTTCTTGTTCCAAAATTTCCCAATATTTTGGCCATTTGGCCTCCAGATTAAGTTTTTTCTGAGCCTTCGCCTCCATTGGTGATAGCCACCTTGGGGTTTTGTTTTCAAGTAAGTCTTTATATCTTGTCCAGACATTAAACAATGCTCTTCTGACAATATGGTTTTTAAATGCTTTATGTGCTTTAACCTTGTCATACCACAAAAATGCATGCCATCCAAAAACATTATTAAAACCTTCTAAATCCAAAATGTCTGTGTTCTCAAGAAGCAGCCATTCTTTCAGCCAGCAAAATGCTGCTGACTCATAGTAAAGTTTATTTTTTATTTTTTAAAATATTTATTAAGATTTTACAAATTATATCAGACATAACAATACACACAAACACAAACAAAACAAACAAAAAAGAACAAGTATGATTTCAAAACCTTATTTTCTTAAAACTTACTTCACCGACCTCCTCATACCTCCCCTTTCTGCATTCCCATTTCAAATATTTAGTTCAGCAAATCCTCACCCTTAATTTTATCTAATTGTCAACCTTTATTTTCTTTTAACTTAATCTTTACAGCTGTACTCCATTTAATTTCTAACACCACATCATTCTAGCACTCATTAATTTTACAATATTTCTTAAGATAGTTCTTAAATTTCTTCCTATCTTCTTCCGCCGTCTCTTTTCCCTGGTCTCGGATTGTGCCAGTCATTTCTGCTAGTCCCATATAGTCTATCACCTTCATCTGCCACTCTTCCAAGGTGGGTAGATCTTGTGTCTTCCAATACTTTGCGATGAGTATTCTTGCTGCTGTTCTAGCATACATAAAGAATGTTCTGTCTTTCTTTGGCACCAATTGGCCGACAATGCCCAGGAGAAAGGCCTACCACCTAGAAATCATTTTCATAATATTTTCCTAGAAACAGAACTGTTAGAACCCAATGCTAAGAATTTGTCAAGAATGTATAACTTGTTGCTGAAATGGAATACACAAGATGAAATGGTTAAATCAGCTATAATTAAGTTGGCACAGGACATTGGTCATAACATTATGTTTGCTGACTGGGAACAGTTGTGGACCACTGGTTTAAAATTTACGGCATGTAATGCCTTAAAAGAAAATATTATGAAAATGATCTATAGGTGGTACATGACCCCAGTCAAGCTAGCAAAAATCTATCATTTGCCTGATAATAAGTGTTGGAAATGTAAAGAAATTGAAGGTACTTTTTACCACCTTTGGTGGACGTGCACGAAGATTAAGGCTTTCTGGGAAATGATATATAATGAAATGAAAAAGGTACTTAAATGTACTTTCCCTAAGAAACCAGAGGCCTTTCTCTTGGGCATTGTCGGCCAATCGGTGTTAAAGAAAGATAGGACTTTTTTTTATGTATGCTACTACAGCAGCAAGAATTCTCATCGCAAAGTATTGGAAGACACAAGATCTACCCACTCTGGAAGAATGGCAGATGAAGGTGATAGACTATATGGGACTGGCTGAAATGACCGGCAGAATCCGCGACCAGGGGAAAGAGACGGCGGATGAAGATTGGAAGAAATTTAAAATTTATCTTAAGAAATATTGTAAAATTAATGAATGTTAAAATGTTGAGGTTTTAGAGAAAAAGGGATTACAGCTGTAAAAGATTAAGTAAAAGAAAAGAATAAGGGGAAAATTTGAAAAAACCAAGGTTTAGGATTTGCTGAAACAAATTTGGAAATTGGGATGTAGAAAGGGGAGGTATGGGGAAGTCGATGAAGTAAGGTTTAAGAAATAAGGATATGAAACTATACATGTTTGTTTGTGTGCTTGTGTGTCTGTGTTGTGTATTGTTTGTGTTTATAAAAACTGTGAAAAACCAATAAATTTTTTTATTAAAAAATAAAATAAAATAGATGGCCCTCAGGGGTCCCTTCCAATTCCACAGTTCCATGGTTCTATGATAAGCTAATACGTCGCCCTCTCCAAACATGGCCGCCTGATCTACGTCGGCGGCAACGGCGCCCTTAGTCACCATGGTGGTCGGAGGGAAGCGCGAGCGAAGCAGAGAGAGACAATACCAGTTGCCTTCTTCCAAGATGGCCGCCGGAGTACCAGGAGACTGTTGGCCGCCCTCAGACATCATGGCGGGCAGCGCAGGAAGCGTGGGTGTGTCGGGGGGCGGGGCTGACGCTTTTGCCCGCACGCAGCATGGCGCCCGCGGCTTCAAGGGAGCGGACGAGGGAAGGCGGGTGGTTGCCCCGAGCGATCCCCCCCTCTCGGCACCGCCTCCGAAGGCCGTCCCGCCCGCGAGGGGAGGGGGCCGCGGTTCTTCCTCCTCCTCCTCCTCCCGGGGCCTCCTTCCTGGTCCCCACAAGCGGGCGGGCGCGGGGCCGGGCGGGTCAGCCTGGCGGGGGGCGAGGAAGGAGGAGCAGCGTAGGAGCGGTGGGGTGGGGGTGAAAGGTTAGGGGGACGAGGACCTCCCACAGATTCCGAGAGGGGTGAGGGGCTTCGCTGGGCACCCAAAGGAGGGGTGGGGGAGGCAGCCCCGACCGTGGGGGGCGGAGAGGTGCTCCCCAGCCTGCATTGGGGGCAGCGGAGGGCATGACCTGAGAGGAGTGGGCTGCCTGTGTCAAGGCGTTGTGCCCCCTCCGGGCCCTGACGCGGGGGGAGAAGGGGCCCACCGGCCCAGGATGAGCTCTTCGAGGGACGCCGACAGCAAGTTCCCTTTGCACGGCTTAGTCTGGAATAATGACTTCCAGAAGCTGGAAGAAGCGCTGAAGAACAAGGTAAGAAAGCGGAAGGCGGGCATGTGGCGTTGGAGGGGACACCTGGGCTCCTAAGACTTCCACAGGTGTTTGTGTGGATTCTGAGCAGTTGCACCTGTGGATCACCTTCGTGTCTTTCCTTTCTTCCCAAGAGCTTCAGTAGGATGTGCCTGAGAACATCCTCATGACAACCCTGTGAGGGAGGCTAGGCTGAGAGAGGGCCAGCGAGAGGGCCAGTGGCCCCCATTCTCAAGTGCTCCTGCCGCTGTCTTCTCTGGAGCCAGGGCTCTGTCTGTTGGCTCAGGGCTGGAGGGGCTCAAGAGGGGTTGATGGACACATTCATCATGGCAGGGGGTGTACCCATGTTTTCAGTAGAGCAAAGCTTTTAGGGTGGTGGAGAACGGGGGTCCTACAGTGGACTCCTCCATATCCTAATTCATTCTTCTCTAACCTGGTGCCCTCCATCCCTTTTGGACTACCACTTGCCGGTTGGGGATGATGGGAGTTGTCCAAAACATCTGGTGGGCACCAGGTTGGTGAAGGCTGTCCTGGTTATTTCTGGGCTTGCAGGTTTTCTAAAAGCCTTATAGCAATTAGATACTATTTTTAGGTACTGCTGGCTGTTTCCTTTTTTTAAAAAAATGTGGAGTTACGGGAAAGAGAAACCAGATTTGTCAGGCCAACCTGAGATCTGTGAAAAAGCAGGAGCAATTAAAAACCTGCACAAAGTATGCTTTATTCTCAGGCTGTGCTGCTGAGGGCTCCCTAAATGAGTGGGAATGAATCTGATTTGGAAGAGTTAATCCCTGTGATATGCAAAATAAGAGCAGAGAGGCCATATGGAATCTCTGCCTCTGTTCAGGCCCTATAGGTAGATGTATAAAAGGAAAAGGGATGAGAGAAGCCATCAGCAGCTAAAGCTTCATAGGAAAGAATGAGTTATGAGAAGGGGCAAAGGAAGTAGTAGGGGTCCCTTCATTTGGCAGACACAAAAGAACACACAAATGGCCAATATTTGAGCTGGCAGCCCACCATGCCACTGGTAGAATCCTGCCCACTCTAGCAAATGGTTTCAAACTGAGAGAGTGGAAATGGCAGTTGCAACCCTTCTAGGAAGCTCTAAGGCACCATCTCGGCTTGCTCAGGTCAGTGTCCTGGTCAACTGAGGTTGTGCTTCAGAACCTGTTATGAATTTTTCTGCAGTGCAATGATGCATTTGATGTCTAGGGCTCTGTAGCTGATACATTGAGGCAAAAGGGGTTTTCTAAAGGGAGCATCTTCCTTGTTTTTCTCTTTCACTTGGGCATCACAGCAGGAAGTGTGTTTTTCTGCATTTCCTCTAAGGAGCATCCATCCCCTATGAGAGAGGCTGGGCTGAGTGACTGTTCCAAGGTCACCTGGTGAGCATCATGATGGGGGGATGTGAACCCAGAGCTCTCTGGTTATGTTCCCCCTGCTCCATCTTTGCCACCCGTTCTTTTCTTGCTATGCTGGCTGTTCTCCAAAGCAACTGTACAACAGCCTGGTTTTCTTAAGACCAGCTGGCTTCTAACTGAAACTTACAGGTGGCCCACAAACAGTGTTGTTGGTGTCTGGGAAATGTTGGAAACTGTCCAAGTGGGGCCAAGAAGCAAGGCCACTAGGAGGATGAGCATGCTTGCTAGCCTAGATGGAAGGAGACCACAAGGAAACCTGGGACTTTGCTAAGCTGAACCACTCTTTACTGTTGTTGGTAAAGCAGAGAATTGCTCTTCTCCACCCCTCCAAAAATCTGATTTCTTTTTGGAGAAATTGGTCAATTTGTTCACTTCCTTCTCTGCCCAGTCAGAAGGAGTGATTTGTGTGCAGTGTTAGGCAAGTTCTGAAGGCAGGGGGAGCTTCCCGCAGGCTTAGAGCTGAGTTGGGAATTTGCGGACTGCTGTGTTCAGATAGACCAACCTGCCCCATAACCCCTTAGGCCCATAATGCTAAACTTGGTTTTAAATGTTTCTGTTATCGCAGTTGTGGTTATTGTGTGTCTCCGTACACACACATACACCCAAAACCTCAGGCCCCTTCCCCAAGGAACTTGCAACTTGAAATTGGCAGCAGGTGCCAATTGTCACTTAGAGGTCCTGGTGTGTAGCTGAAATTCTGAATGGTAAGGAAAATATCACATACGGTATTTCCTTCTTACAAGGACTAGCAGTTCTTTTACTGTAGAACTAAATTTCACTAAATTAATCCCATGAAAGTGTGCATAGGGATTGTGCCTGAACCTGTGATTTAAAGAAGATTTGTTTATCAGTTAAGCTTAAATAATCTACATATGGCAAGAACCGAACTCAGGATCCTTTGATATCTTCCCTGCAGCCTTATGCATCTTCACACAGAAGTTAGCCCATCTGCAGTCAGCAGACATACAATTTTATTGCTGGTGAGGTTTTGGTAATCTGCAGATAGGTTGAATCTTAATTGCTAAATCATCCGAAATGCGGGACATTGGCCAGTGAAAAACCTGGTTATCTGTTGTTGGGCCTAACTTTACAACTTCAGTGTAACTTGTGTGTTTGTGTGTGTTGGCCCACGTGGCCCTAAACTCACTACTGCCAACCTAGTGTCTCCAGAAAATTCAGACTACGGCTCCCATCAGCCTCAACCAGCACAAACTGATGTGTGGTGTGCTGGGAACATGGCTGGCTGGGACCGCTCTGGAGGGCATCAGGTTGGGGAAAGCTGCCCTAAGCAGTGCTGTGTACAGCACTGATTACACAATAGAACTCCCAAGAGCAGTACTGAAAATGATCATGACCTTTCCTCTTTGGCTCACTGTTGATTTTTACTTTTCCCCCTTAGTTATAGATGCTCTTCTGTTTCAGATTTCTAAAGCTAGTAGTGAAAGACCTAGGTAAGGCGCAAGTGTGTGTTGCTGTTTGCATGCTAGTGGCTATTTTTCTGCCTTGTGTGGTTTGCATTTTGTAGTGGTCTGTCAAGAGCGCTCATTGTTGTGTGTGTGTGTGTGTGTGTGTGTGTGTGTGTGACCGTGTCCGTCCCCCAAGTGGGGGGTCCAATCCCAGTGACCATCTGTTTCCATAACATCACCAGTCATTTTACAAAGTTTGCTTTGTAAAGGTTATTGCCTGGTATATGCATCAGCAGGCATTTTGCCATAGCATCCTCTCGTAGCTGAATAGGATGACAGCAATTCCTGGTACAGAAAATCAGAGGCCAGATTCTTCTTTTCGGGGGGGGGGGGAGCTTCTTTTCAGCTTTCGTGGGGGACAAGAGGAGGAATAACACAGTGGGAGGACATAGACTTTGTACACAGAAGTCCCTCTCAGTCCCAGGCCTCTTAGGACATTCACAGAAGAATGTGAGTGTCTCCATTTGCAAGTGCTGGAGAGAAGATGGCTTCACCCTATTGGGCCAACACTGGTGCAGGAAGGCCTCATCCTGCAGGATACTCAGTGGGAGAGGATCCTGCAGTGTTCTTCAGCCTTGGGTCCCCAGATGTTGTTGGACCGCAACTCCTACCATCCCTGACCATAGGCTAAGCTGGCTGCGGATGGTGGGTTTTGTCATTCAACAGCATATGGGGACCCAAGGTTGAAGAACGCTGCTTACCTGTGGGTTGTTGGACTCCCACCTCCCAGCTGGCATAGCCAATCCATGGTCAGGGATGATAGGAGTTGGAGCCCAGCAACAGATTCCTCACCCCTCCTGTAGGAGAAATCTGGGCTGGTGAAGAGGGGAGGCACGATGGTGAGATAAAGTCCCAGCAGACTAGGCTTCCCCGTTCGCTCCCAAAGCCCACTCACAAAGAGCTGGGAAATTGTAAGAGCCTGGAGGAACTTGCTGACACAGTTCTTGTGGAGCTCCAGTTTGAAAAAGAAAGGAGGAACCTCTTCCCACAAGTGCTTTCATGATTATTGCAGGGGAGATCCTAGCTCAGGGGTTGAACTCTGCCCACCAAATGCCCCAGGTTCAGTGCTCAGCATCTCTAGCCAAATGATCTCGCATAGGAAGGCCGGTTGCCATCTGGGAGAGCTGCCACCACTCTTGGGTAGACCAGCCTTCCCCAGCCTGTCACTACCCAGATGCCTCCTGCCATTCTTGCTGTGGCTGATGGGAATTGCAGTCCAAAATGGCCCTAAGGCAGAGGGGAGTTGTATCCAGAATATCTAGAGAGCACAAGTTTGGGGAAAGTAAACAATATCGTGTTAAAGGGACCAATGATCTGACTCAGTATAAGATTGCTGCTTGAGTTGGATGCTGGTGGAACCTACCAAGAGAAAAATGTTTTATGCTTAATTGCAAAACATTGACGGAGGCAAAATCTGTCTGTTTCACAGACCGCTGGTGGGGTGCCCCACATGAGCTGCAGTTTGAGACCAGAATTTCTTCCTTGTCTCTTCATAATTTCACTGCATAGGGCGTTTTTCTTATCTCTATATAAAGGATGATCAGTTTGATTTCTCTTGGGATTGCTGTCTCATTTTAAGCTTGCCTGCCTATGTGTCCTTATAAGCAACACCCACAGCACTGAAGCTGTCAGCATAGACTCCATGAAACATTGTCAGCTTTCATATTTAGCTCTGTACATCCTTGATGACTTGTGTTGACTATAGCAGAGGCCTTAGAAGAGGTCTGCCTATTGGCTTTTTAGCAGGATGTGGACCAGCGGGATCCCCGTGGCCGGACCTCATTGCATCTTGCTGTTTCTTTGGGATACATCGAGTCTGTCAGAGTCCTCCTGCGGCATAAAGCAGATGTCACCAAAGAAAATGCACAGGGATGGACAGGTAAGGGGTTGCAGCAAGGCATGTTTGCAGCAAAAGGGAGGAGAACAGAGGAAGAACTTCAGGCAGGGCCTAGACCAGTGTTGGGCAGAAGGTAAAGCTGTTGGTCTACTAGTCAATCGCTCGTTGATTTGGTGCTTCAAGGAACCACCGACTTGGATTCCTGGGCAAGGAATTCCAATTCCCACTTGTTTAAATAGGGCACCAACAACACAGTTCCCACCACCCTTTAAATTAGACTTTTGAAACAAAGAAAGCTTGGGTTAAGCAGGCGTGAACTTTTGTAGGACAGGTTTATGAGCTCCAGTTCAGTTCTGGTACTGAAAACAGCTCAGAGGCACTCTGCTCTTTCATTCTAGTGTTACGTCTTTTGCACGTGACTCTGTTTATAAATTTGGGGACTCCAGAAACAAAAGGAAAAGTAGATCTGACCAGGCTAAAGCATGTCTATTCTAGGCCTAGATGTTTCTATGCTTTTAGCAGAAGGTGTAGGCAGGCCCTGGAGCTTCTGAGGATGGCTGTCCAGGGAGCTAAGAAAGTTCCAGAAAAGCAGATGTGAAAGTTCATGTTCTTGTTTAAACTGGCTCACTAGTTGCCAAGTATCCAGCATGACGTGAATCCCTTTCCCTCTCTCTTAGCCTCCCTCTGTTTGTCTTTTTTCCAGTCTTGCATGAAGCTGTCAGCACAGGGGATCCTGAGATGGTCCACATGATCCTGCAACATAGGGATTACCACCAGACGTCCACCACTCTTGGTGGGGTCCCGGAATTGCTCCAAAAAATTAATGAGGTAAATAGAGAGGCATGAATGATGCCTATTTAGCTTGCCAGTTCTTTTTAATTCCATAACCTTCGTTTTAAAAGCCATAGATAGGCTTCAGCTCAGTTATAGACGAGAAATGTAAAATTTCTGAGAAAACGCTGGGGGGAAGCTACCCATTCTTTAGTTGAGCATGCTCGCAATAAGTGCATGCAGGGTTGCAACCTCAATGGTATGAGTGTTTTAGATTGCTACTTAATACAGATGACTGGGAGATTGACTTCTGAGTTGTTGTTGTTTAGTCATTTAGTTGTGTCCGACTCTTCGTGACCCCATGGACCAGGCTACGCCAGGCACTCCTGTCTTCCACTGCCTCCAGCAGTTTGGTGAAACTCATGCTGGTAGCTTCAAGAACACTGCCCAACCATCTCGTCCTCTGTCATCCCCTTCTCCTTGTGCCCCCCGTCTTTCCCAACATCAGGGTCTTTTCCAGGGAGTCTTCGCTTCTCGTGAGGTGGCCAAAGTATTGGAGCCTCAGCTTCACGATCTGTCCATCCAGTGAGCACTCAGAACTGATTTCTTTAAGAATGGATAGGTTTGATCTTCTTCAGTCCATGGGACTCTAAAGAGTCTCCTCCAGCACCAGAATTCAAAAGCATCAATTCTTTGGTGATCAGCCTTCTTTATGGTCCAGGTCTCCCTTCCATACATCACTGCTGGGAAAACCATGGCTTTTACTATACGAGCCTTTGTTGGCAAGGTGATATCTCTGCTTTTTAAGATGCTGTCTAGGTTTATCATCGCTTTTCTCCCAAGAAACAGGCATCTTTTAATTTCGTGACTGCTGTCACCATCTGCAGTGATCATGGATCCCAAAAAAGTAAAATCTCTCACTGCCTCCATTTCTTTCCCTTCTATTTGCCAGGAGGTGAGGGGACCAGTGGCTATGATCTTTTTTTTTTTGATGTTGAGCTTCAAACCATATTTTGTGCTCTCCTCTTTCACCCTCAATAAAAGGTTATTTAATTCCTCCTCACTTTCTGCCATCAATGTTGTGTCATCTGCATATCTGAGGTTGTTGATATTTCTTCTGGCAATCTTAATTCCGGTTTGGGATTCATCCAGCCCAGCCTTTCGCATGATGAATTCTGCATATAAGTTAAATAAGCAGGGAGACAATATACAGCCTTGTCGTACTCCTTTCCCAATTTTGAACCGATCAGTTGTTCCATATCCAGTTCTAACTGTAGCTTCTTGTCCCACATAGAGATTTCTCAGGAGACAGATGAGGTGATCAGGCACTCCCATTTCATTAAGAACTTGCCATAGTTTGCTGTGGTCGACACAGTCAAAGGCTTTTGCATAGTCAATGAAGCAGAAGTAGATGTCTTTCTGGAACTCTCTAGCTTTCTCCATAATCCAGCGCATGTTTGCAATTTGGTCTCTGGTTCCTCTGTCTGCCCCTTCAAAATCCAGCTTGCACTGGATAAAGCAGGGGGTTGGACTCGATGGCCCTTGTGGTCTCTTCCAACTCTATGATTCTATGATTCTATGTGTTCTCGGTCCACATACTAGAATCATAGAATCATAGAGTTGGAATAGACCACAAGGGTCATCGAGTCCAACCCCCTGCCAAGCACGAAACACCATCAGAGCACTCCTGACATATGGTTGTCAAGCCTCTGCTTAAAGACCTCCAAAGTAGGAGACTCCACCACACTCCTTGGCAGCAAATTCCACTGTCAAACAGCTCTTACTGTCGGGAGGTTCTTCCTAATGTTTAGGTGGAATCTTCTTTCTTGTAGTTTGGATCCATTGCTCCGTGTCCGCTTCTCTGGAGTAGCAGAAAACAACCTTTCTCCCTCCTCTATATGACATCCTTTTATATATTTGAACATGGCTATCATATCACCCCTTAACCTCCTCTTCTCCAGGCTAAACATGCCCAGCTCCCTTAGCCGTTCCTCATAAGGCATCGTTTCCAGACCTTTGACCATTTTGGTTGCCCTCCTCTGGACACGTTCCAGTTTGTCAGTGTCCTTCTTGAACTGTGGTGCCCAGAACTGGACACAGTACTCCAGGTGAGGTCTGACCAGAGCAGAATACAGTGGCACTATTACTTCCCTTGATCTAGATGCTATACTCCTATTGATGCAGCCCAGAATTGCATTGGCTTTTTTAGCTGCCGCGTCACACTGTTGGCTCATGTCAAGTTTGTGGTCAACCAAGACTCCTAGATCCTTTTCACATGCACTGCTGTCAAGCCAGGTGTCACCCATCTTGTATTTGTGCCTCTCATTTTTTTTGCCCAAGTGCAATACTTTACATTTCTCCCTGTTAAAATTCATCTTGTTTGTTTTGGCCCAGTTCTCTAATCTGTCAAGGTCGTTTTGAAGTGTGATCCTGTCCTCTGGGGTGTTAGCCACCCCTCCCAGTTTGGTGTCATCTGCAAATTTGATCAGGATGCCCTTGAGTCCATCATCCAAGTCGTTGATAAAGATGTTGAAGAAGACCGGGCCCAAGACAGAACCCTGTGGCACCCCACTAGTCACTCTTCTCCAGTCCAGGATGAAGAGGAACCATTGATGAGCACCCTTTGGGTTCAGGCAGTCAGCCAGTTACAAATCCACTGAGTGGTAGCATAGTCAAGACCGCATTTTACCAGCTTCTTTACAAGAATATCATGGGGCACCTTGTCAAATGCCTTGCTGAAATCAAGGTAGGCTACATCCACTGCATTCCCTTCATCTACCAGGCTTGTAATTCTGTCAAAAAACGAGATCAGGTTAGTCTGACATGACTTATTTTTCAGAAATCCATGCTGACTATTGGTGATCACAGCATTCCTTTCTAGGTGCTCACAGACTGTTTGCTTAATGATCTGCTCCAGAATCTTCCCTGGTATTGATGTCAGACTGACTGGGCGATAATTATTTGGGTCCTCTCTTTTCCCCTTTTGAAAATAGGAACAACATTTGCCCTCCTCCAGTCTGCCGGGACTTCGCCTGTTCTCCAGGAATTCTCAAAGATGACTGCCAGAGGTTCTGAGATCACATCTGCCAGTTCTTTTAATACTCTTGGATGCAGTTCGTCTGGCCCTGGAGACTTGAATACATCTAAACTAGCCAAGTATTCTTGTACTATCTCCTTAGTTATTCTGGGCTGTGTTTCCTTTGCTGAATCATTTGCTCCAAATTCTTCAGGTCAGGCATTGTTTTCTTTATCGGAGAAGACTGAGGCAAAGAAGGCATTGAGGAGTTCAGCCCTTTCTGTGTCCCCTGTTTGCATTTCACCATCTTCTCCTCTGAGTGACCCCACTGTTTCTTTGTTCTTCCTTTTGCTACGAACATACCCATAAAAGCCTTTTTTGTTGCTTTTAACCTCTCTAGCAAGCCTGAGTTCATTCTGTGCTTTAGCTTTTCTGACTTTGTGTCTACACGTGCTGGCTATTTGTTTGAATTCCTCTTTGGTGGTTTCCCCCCTTTTCCATTTTTTGTACACATCCTTTTTTAATCTTAACTCAGTTAAAAGTTCTTTAGATAGCCACCCTGGCTTCTTTAGGCACCTTCCATGTTTCCGTCTCATTGGTATTGCCTGAAGTTGTGCTTTTACTATCTCTGAAGTTGTGCTTTTACTATTATGATTCCTTGCAGTCGTTCAGTTACATCTTGGATCTTAGCCCCGGGGAGACAGCACACCTCCCGAGACATCTTGTCAGGCCCACAAATCACTGCTTCTGTTCTCCTCAGTAGGGAATCCCCTATCACCACTACACGCCTCCTCTTAGGTTTGGTCGGGGTTCTTCCGTGAGCTGTCCTTTCCAAGGTCGCCTGCACATTCCCTGAGGACTGACTTTGCTGCTCGTCTTCATATACCTGATCGACTGTAATGAGGGAGAGATCCTCAAATGGAGTCTGCTCTTCGTCTTCCATGCTAGGGGAGAGGACCTCCAAGCGATTGTGTATTTCTAAACAATCAGAGCGAACCCTGGGCCTCCTACTTCTTTGAGTCAAGTTTCTCCATATATCTGGCACCTGTGTTGGTGAACTAGCCTCCTTCTCAGGGGTGTCCCCTGTCTCCTCCTTGGTGGAGACGGTGTTCTCTGTTGCTTCCAAGAAGAGCTCCAGCTCTCTAATTCTTTGGAGCGTAGCTACACGTTCCTCCAGTTGCTGGACTTTGTCTTCTAAGAGGGCAATCAACATACAATTGCTGCAGGTAAAGCTGCCTGCAACCTTTGGCAAGATGGCAAACATTGCGCAGGAACCGCAGGCGACTGTAGCTGTTCCCTCCCCCTCCATCTTGAGAACGTGTCGTTGGGGGTGGCTATAGCGGTCCTCCATCATAAAAAGCGTGAAGACAGGACAAATAACTCCCCCCCAAAAAAAACCTAGTTCTCCCCCAACAAACGTTTTAGACTAGCTTCCCTAAATCTAAAAGATGGATCAAACTGCGAGCGCCGTTGCCCTGCAAGCTCTGATAAGCTCCTCCCACAGCTAATCACCTGCCTCAACAGAAACCCTGCCCCCCCTGACCTTTGCACAGGGAGAGCAGCTAATCAGTCACAAAGAAACACACACACACACAAGAAAACCCTTTTGCTCCTCCTTCAGCTGCTGCCCTGCAAGCTCTCTGCTTGAGGCAACTTGTAGAATTTTAAGCATAACCTTGCTAGCGTGTGAAATGAGTGCAATTGTGCGGTAGTTGGAGCATTCTTTGACACTGCCCTTCTTTGGGATTGGGATTGGGATGTAGACTGATCTTCTCCAATCTTCTGGCCACTGCTGAGTTTTCCAAATTTGCTGGCATACCTTGACAGCATCATCGTTAAAAATTTTAAATAGTTCAGCTGGAATATCATCACTTCCACTGGCCTTGTTATTAGCAGTGCTTTCTATTTGACTTCACTCTCCAATATGTCTGGGTCAAGGTTAGCAACCACACTACCTAGGGTGTACGAGACATCCATATCTTTCTGGTATAATTCCTCTGTGTATTCTTGCCACCTCTTCTTGATGTCTTCTGCTTCTGTTAGGTCCTTTCCACTTTTGTCTTTTATTATGGTAATCTTTGTACGAAATGTTCCTTTCATATCTCCAATTTTCTTGAACAGATCTCTGGTTTTTCTCATTCTATTATTTTCCTCTATTTCTTTGCATTGCTCGTTTAAGAAGGCCTTCTTGTCTCTCCTTGCTATTTTTTGGAAATCTGCATTCAATTTCCTGTATCTTTCACAATCTCCCTCGCATTTTGCTTGCCTTCTCTCCCCTGCTATTTGTAAGGCCTCGTTGGACAGCCACTTTGCTTTCTTGCATTTCCTTTTCATTGGGATGGTTTTCGTTGCTGCCTCCTGTATAATGTTACGGGCCTCCATCCATAGTTCTCCAGGCACTCTGTCCACCAAATCTAAATCCTTAAAGCTGTTCCTCACTTCCACTGCGTATTCATAAGGGATTTGATTTATATTGTATCTTACCGGCCCAGTGGTTTTTCCTACTTTCTTCAGTTTAAGCTGGAATTTTGCTATAAGAAGCTGATGATGGAAGTTCCGGCGAGGCAGCATGGCGGCTGCAACAGCAGAAAAGAGCTCCTGAAGCCAGCCAGAGTAAAAGGCTCTGTCTGGCCGACTCCCGGGCTCCCAGGACTGCTGCCGCCAGCACCGCCAGCGGAGAGGAATCGGGGGTGCCTGGGCATCTATCAAAGGAGCCAAAACACCCACCCACCCACGACTGAGATTGAGCCGGAAAGGCACCCGACCACCCCCCCAACAGCAGAGAGGAGCTCCAAAACCAGGAGGACAGTGGAGCTAACACAAAGAGGGAGAAAGAAAGGGGGAGAGAGGAAGAAAAAGAAAGAAAGAAAAAGGAGCCCCAACTTTACCGCTGCTGCCCCCATCTCTGCCAACGGAAATAAGAGGAGAGGTAGGTGAGCATGGGAAGGCAAAAGAGGCTCCGGAAAAAACACGTGGGGCAAGGAAAACACAGAGAAGCCGCATAACAAAGGAGATCGCAGAAAGGAAGAAACTACCTTTCCCCCCCTTTCTTTTTTTAACCCCTCCCTCCCCCTTAAAAAAAAATGTATTTTTTATCCCTCCCTCCCATATACCTACTTTTATCACTTTTCTTTTTAAAAGAGGGGCCACTGCTGCTGCAGCCACCCTTTATTTGAATTTTTATTTTTATTTCTACCTTTTCTACACACTATCTAAAGACACACTTTTCCACATACACACCCTCAATTTAAACCTCATTTTATTTTCACCTCAAACTCCCCTCTTAAGAATTAAAATGGCAGTATCCAGAAAAGAGCCCTGAAACAACACAGGTCATTTCCTGGGACTGCCACTTCGCCCCAGACGTTCCACTCTCTTTTACCTATCCTCTTCGTACTTTACACATTTAAAAAAATAACATAACTTTATCCATATATATATATATATATATATATATATATATATATATATATATATACATACACACACAACCCCCCCTTTTTTTAACCTTTATCTCTCATTTTTATCTTTTACCCGTACATTTTTAATTACATTTTTACAAACAAAGGATAATAATAATAATTAGGGGGAAATAGTTTTTTTTTCTTTTTAAAGAAAAAAACCACACACACAATTCCCCCCCCCCTTTTTTAAGGCCCTTTCTATTCTAATTGTTAGTTTCTTCTTGAGGGGGGAATCCTTCGCCGCCTGCTATGACCACCAGTCTCTTTTAAAACAAAAAATTTCTCCATATCACTGCTATTGCTATTGATACTCTCCCCCTCAACTCCCCCTTTTATTTTTCTCCTCCTTTTTGCTCTCCTCTCTCTCTCTTCATCCCTCCTTATTTTTTCCCTTTTATCCCGCCCTTCACTTTCCATCCCCAACTTTGTTTTCTATCCCCTTTATTTTTTAAAACCAACCCCCCCCTTTTTAGCCTGTTTGTCAGTTTGTTTTTGAGGGGGGAGCCATTCCCCCACCCCCTCTTTTAAAATAAGACTTTCCCCCCATACCATTGCCACAGTTCACCCTCCCTCCCCTCTCTCCCCCTCTCTTTTCTTCTCCTTCCTTTTCCCATCCATCCCCCTCCTCCTCTCCTTCTCTCTCCCTCCTCCCTTTCTCCATCCCCCTCCCCTTCTCCTAAAGGAAACACATACACACATCCATATCACCGTATCATACTTTGCCCCCCTCATACTATAGCTAAAACTATTGCTGCAATCTATTACCGCTGATATTACTGTACCACCTCTCCTCTCTCTTTCAACTCTCTTTTTGTCTGTCTCTCTCTCTCTCTCTCTCTCTCTCTCTCCCCTCTTTTACTCCAATCTCCCCGTCTCCCCCCTTCTTTCTTTCTTCTTCCTTTTTCTCCCTCCACCCTTTACATATAGCCTATTTGTCTGTCTCTGTTTCTGAGTGCACTCCCAACCCCAACTCCCACCTTAACTGGACCCCAGTACCCCTCTTGGGTATATACAACCCCCTCCTAAACACATATTTCCCCTGGCCCCACCCCTCTAATCTTTTGCATCTCTACCTGCTAACCCCCCTCCCCTTATATGAACTGTGTGTCCGTTAGTCTACCCATCTCTGCTTACCCCCCCCCCCCCGCTTTGGCGGCACCGCTGAGGCAACTACAGAAACCCTAGAGAAGTTCTTAAAACACAGGCTAGAAGTGACACAAATGACCACCTAATCCAAACGCTCTGTAAAAGCCACCAGCCAAGAATGCCTGATCAGCTCAGCAACCCAACAATACCCAGGAATCACCACTGCCACAACTCCTAACCACCACACGCCCTACTCCAAGCGGACGCCAAGCCAACCTCAAACCAAAACCATCAGGGAGACTGAGATGACACCAACCAGGGAGATGACAAACAGTGCTAAGACGGTAACTCCCCTTCAAGATGATGACCACCCAATAATGAAATGAGATTTGAGGGAAATGGAAGCAAGATTAGAAGCACGATTAGAAGAAACACTGAAGGCCACAATGGCTCCCATGCAGGTACTAATCAACAATCTAACCTCCAAAGTGGAAGCTCTAGAGCAGTGTTTCCCAACCTTGGGCCTCCAGCTGTTTTTGGACTACAACTCCCATCATCCCTAGCTAGCAAGACCAGTGGTCAGGGATGATGGGAATTGTAGTTCAAAAACAGCTGGAGGCCCAAGGTTGGGAAACACTGCTCTAGAGAACAAGAACCAAATGCAAGAAAGAATAATAGAGCAATACCAGGAGGAGAACGCACGGGTGAACAAGAAACTGGACGAACTGGTAAACCAAATGGAAGCAGAACACAGAGAGATGAAAATTAAGCAAGCCGACCTTGAAGACCGCAATAGGTGTTGTAACATCCGCTTCCGCAACTTTCTTGAAAAAACAGAGGAGAAAAGCCCAGCAGACCTAATTATACGCTGGCTGAAAAACACAATCCCAAGCCTGAAACTTGAGGCAGATGGCTTGGAGAGGGCTCACAGAGCCCTAAAACCTATGCCAAAACCCAGTGCCCCCCCCCCCAGAGACATCATTGTATGCTTCACACGCTACAAAAAGAAGGAAGAGGTATGGAACCACCTCAAAAACTCAACCAACCTTCGATATGGAGAAATCCCCATTCTGGCCTTACAGGACTTATCTCAGGATACCCTAAACCGGAGGAAAAGCTTGCGCCCATGCACCCAGCGTCTCCAACAAGCAGGGATCAAATACCGATGGGGCTTCCCCTTCCGCCTCATTGTAACAACCAATACAACACAACACATGGCTACCAACATACCTGAGGCCCTGCAACTACTAAAGAACCTTGAACTCGACCTCCCACCGGAATGGCAACCGACAAACCCACCAAGTGACAGCCCCAACCAGGAGGAAACAACAGCAAACAACTGGACAACGGTACAGAAGAAAAAGAAACAACAGAAGCGGCACAACAACGCAAACCAATACAGGCAAGCATCACGCTCAGAATCGTCCCGCCGGCCATACGACACAAGAAACCAGACCAAGATTAACCAAACCAATTCATCGCAGATGGACAACCCTACAACAACAACAACCCTAGCTGAATGAAGCAACCAGGAAAAAACCACAAACTGAAGGACTGGTGATTCCCCCCCCTTTCCCCCCCTCTCCCCCCAAAAACATAGATTTAGTTAACACCATCAACATCCCCCCCAGCCCCGCACCCCCACAGAAATCCCCACCCCAACACCAGTCCAGACGACCTCAACCACATTCCCCATCACCCACACCTCCAACACCGCCATACTCCATACTAAGGAAAAACAACTCCTCCAACCTTAATAACACAACCCACAATCAGGCTAAAATCTGATACCCAACCAGCACTATGGTGGCACCAGAGCGTACCAGCACCCACATCCCCACCCCAACACACCAACAATGTTGCTCATAACATTGGCAACATTGCTTATGAACCTCATACCTGACAGCGACGTTACAAAGTCATTTCACACTGTCTCACTGATCACCCCCTATCGCAAACAACAGGGGGGATGGCCTGTCCTTGAACACGGCCTTCCACACCAGCTGAGACCTAGGACGAACCGGCTAAATGCCAGATGGCCCAAAATACCCCAAACAAACACCTATATGACTACATATAGGAAACTCCCTACAACTTACGGTACCCCCTACTCTTTAACCCAAATCTCACTCTAATCCCACTAGCCCCCCACCCACCACACCCTAGGTCAGCACAACCCCACTGGTACTTTAAACAACACGAAGAGAGAGATACAAGACAACCCAAACGGGTTGGCAGGGAATCGCCCCACATAATAGATAAGCAAGATGGCTAACCTAAAAGCAATTACATTAAACGTGAGGGGGCTGGGAAACCCCATCAAAAGAAAACGCATCAGCTCATACATAAACACCATGAAACCACACATCACCTTCTTACAAGAAATACACAACCCACCCAAAGGCAGCAAACTCCTGAGCGACCCCCGCTTCAGTCAACAGTGGGTCGCACGAGGCTCGTGGTGTAGCCATAATACTCAGTAGAGACCTGAACTTCACTGCCACAACAGTCCTCAAAGACAAAAAAGGCAGATTCGTTTTCGCTAAAGGGACACTAGATGGCAAAATCAAACTGACAATCGGCTCCATATATGCCCCAAACACGAAACAATTAGAATTCTTCCAGAAGACACTAAACAAATTCCTCTTCTTCTCTGAAGGGGAAGCAATCCTAGGAGGGGACCTCATTCTAAATATGAAAGGTATATCCCTGAAAGATATCCACCCTACAACCCCATGGGCAACCTTCCTCCGAAGGAAACCCCCAACAACTAGGAACCCTTACAAGTTACTAAAAATGCTAAAAAACAGGGGTCTCTACGACATTTGGGGTGAGCAAAACCCGGGAGACATCAGCCATACATTCCAATTGGGACGCCATAATACAGTGTCCAGACTGGACAGCATTCTACTCACACAGGGTCTGATCCCCTCAGTGGAATCATCAAACATAGGTAACATTAAAATCACAGATCACGCCCCAGTAGAAGTCATCGTTAAAATAGGAGAAGGAACACAAACCACCCCATCATGGTCCTTCAGTCCCATCCTAACTACAAACAAACAAATTAGAGAGAGTCTCACAAAAACCCTCCAAAACTACTTCAAGGAAAACGATGTAAACAATATAACAACCCCCCTTCTATGGGATGCAGTGAAAGTGGTCACCAGAGGAGCTTGCATAAAAGAGAAAATATTCCTTAAAAAACAAACCTCCTCAAAAATTAGCAAAATAGAACAAGACATCACAGCCCTCTCATCACGCTACAAACAAACAGGATCTAAAAAACTCCTCAGACTTATAGAACAAAAAAGGAGAGAACTAGACTCCCTAGAAATTGACAAAACAATGATCAACATTCTATACTCTAAACAACGTTTCTACGAATATGGAGGGAAAAACTCCAGATTACTAGCAAATAGATGTAGGAAAAAAGCACTCAAAACAAGAATACACTGCATCACCAAAAAAGACGGCAACATAACATTCTCCCCCAAAGAAATAACCTCAGAATTTGCAGAATTCTACTCCAACCTATACACCTCCCATAACCCACCAGGGAAGGAAATCAGAAAATTTCTAGCAGGACTGTCCATGCCTACCCTAACTGATGAGGAACAGGAATTCATGGACAGCCCTATCACCCCAGAGGAAATAGATGCGGCCCTCAAAAACCTGAAATCACACAAAGCCCCAGGCCCAGACGGCTTCACAGCAGAATTCTATAGGAAATTCAAAGAACCCTTGATGCCCTACATGACCTGCCTATTCAACGACATCATGAAAGGGGGCCCCATCCCCAAAACCTGGCCCCACTCCAAAATAGTCTCCATCCCAAAACCACTAAAAGATAGCCTCAAAGTAGAATCATACCGCCCAATCTCATTAATAAACCAAGACTACAAGATATTCACATCAATCTTGGCCAACCGCCTAAAAATCTTCCTACACAAGTTAATAGCCCCAGACCAGACTGGCTTTGTCCCTGGCCGCAATATAACAGACCCCATCAGGAAACTACTGAACCTGATTGAACACAGCAAGGCAACCAAACTCCCATTGACAATTATGTCCCTAGACATCCTCAAAGCCTTTGATTGCTTAGAGTGGAAATACATATTAGCAGTACTAACTAACATGAAATTTGGCCCCAGCTTCCTACAAATCCTCAAACAAATATACTCCCAAGCCTCAGCAAAATGCAGAACTAACAATATGGATTCTAATACTATAGTTATCCAAAGAGGCACGAAACAAGGATGCCCACTGTCTCCCTTCTTATTTATCCTGGCCCTGGAACCCTTAGCAATCCGCATCCGAACAGCCACAGACATCAAGGGAGTGGAAATAAAAGGCAGAACCTATAAATTAGGGCTCTTTGCAGATGACCTAATGGTCACAACACCAGACCCCATAAGCACAGCAACCTCCCTAATCAGAGAACTCAACACATTTGCAATGGTGTCGGGCCTACAGGTAAATTTTACAAAGTCGGAAGCTATGTGCTTCAACACCCCTCCTCACACCCAAAAAGAACTCACGAAGGTCACCAAAATAAAACTTTGCCACACCAAGTTCAGATACCTAGGGGTACAAATAACCAGAAACCTCAATAAATTGTACCTCCACAACTACAAGCCCCTGTGGCGACAAATTAACAAAGACCTAACATGAATTTCACTCTCTCAGACAAAATAGCCATGATCAAAATGATCACCCCCCCAAAACTAACCTACCTATTCCAAACCCTCCCAATCTGGATCACCTCAACCCAACTTCGCAGTTGGCAGAGAAAACTACACTCTTTCATCTTCTCACATAAAAAACCAAGAATAAGCCTCAAATACCTGCACCTCCCCAACTCAGAAGGAGGATGGGGAATCCCCAACATAGAAGCATATTACAATGCCAACCAAATACGCCATATAATCCCATATATACTAGAAGATGAGACAAAACAATGGGTACACCTAGAGAGGGACACAATTGAAAATACCTGCACCACAACATACCCACTCCTCCCAAACAAACTAAAGAAAATTCCCACACACCCCTTAACAGGTACACACAGACCATGCTCAAAGCATGGAAAACACAAATAGGCAAACTATCCCCAACCCCATCCCCACTAATCCCCCTGGCGTACCACCCATTATTCCACCATGCAGCGCAAAACCTCCAGATAAAAACCTGGCAAACCAAAGGCTTATATCGCCTAACAGACTTTTATAAAAATAACAAACCCTTGTCAACACAAGAAATACAAGACAAACTAGGAGACACCCAAATGCCCTGGTTAACAAAACACCAACTACATGCCCTCTTAAACAACCCAACAGTAAAATCAGCAGCAACTAGGCCCCTGACAACCTTTGAAAACCTCCTAACAACAAAGGGAAACGGTAAAGGGACGGTATCCGCAATATACAAAATACTACTCCAAAATCCCACAAATTCCCTAGACGCAATCAAAAAACAATGGGAGAATGACATAGGCTATGAGATTAACCCCACTCAGTGGACCAGAATGTGGTCTAAACCCCCCTTTAAATCCATATCAATGAAAAGAAAAGAACTCACACTGAAACTCACCTACAGGTGGTACCTAACACCAAGGAAACTAGCGCTAATACACCCAGGAACCTCACCAAAATGCTGGAGAGGGTGCACCTCCAGAGGCACATACCTCCACATGTGGTGGGAGTGTCCCAAAATCCAACTATTCTGGACAACAACCATACAAGAAATATGTAAAATAACTAAGCAAGTAATAGACATCACCCCAGAATTGGCCCTACTAAACATCTTCCAAGACAACAATGCCCATTTACACCACAAAGAACTCATAACCCACCTACTTTCAGCAGCCAGAAACACCATAACCAGACACTGGAGAGACCTGTCAGGAGTAAACATGGACCAATGGTACCAAATAGTATGGGAAACAGCCCTACTAGAAAAATTAACTAATAAACTGAAACTGACACGGGGACAAACAGAAGAAGATGCCTTCTCCCCGGTATGGCTCCCCTTTATCACATACACAGCCCAACAGGACAATGACAATAATCCGCCAACAGCAGGCTAACCTGATCCAAAACACCCACCCACCTCACTCACACACGAAAACAAAGATCACCACAGCCAATCACAAGCAAACAATCACACCCTAGGCCAACCCCAACCTCTCTCACCACCAAAGGAACACAAGTGAACAACACAAGCAACGCTGACACCAAACTCTACATACATTAAACATAATAGAAACACCACCACCCGACCCCACCCCCATCCATCTTCCCTCTCTCCACCCCCTTTCTTTTTCCCTTTTTTCCTTCTCCCCCTAATGCCTCAACAAATGAAACGGATTTGTAAAAATGTTACATGGGGGGAAAAAATAAATACGAGGCATTACACTTCTGTAAAACAAGAAAATCCTTAATAAAATATTAAATATTTAAAGAAGCTGATGATCTGAGCAACAGTCAGCTCCAGGTCTTGTTTTTGCTGACTGTATAGAGCTTCTCCATCTTTGGCTGCAGAGAATATAATCAATCTGATTTCGATGCTGCCCATCTGGTGATGTCCATGTGTAGAGTCGTCTCTTGTGTTGTTGGAAAAGAGTGTTTGTGATGACCAGCTTGTTCTCTTGGCAGAACTCTATTAGCCTTTGCCCTGCTTTGTTTTGAACTCCAAGGCCAAACTTGCCAGTTGTTCCTTTTATCTCTGGACTCCCTACAATCCCCTATAATGAGAAGAACATCCTTCTTTGGTGTCATTTCTAGAAGGTGTTGTAAGGCTTCATACAATTGGTCAATTTCAGTTTCTTCAGCAGCAGTAGTTGGTGCATAAACTTGGATTACTGTGATGTTAAACGGTCTGCCTTGGATTCTGTCATTTTTGAGATTGCATCCCAGTACAGCTTTCTCCACTCTTTTGTTGACTATGAGGGCCACTCCATTTCTTTTACGGGTTTCTTGGCCACAGTAGTAGATATGATGGTCATCCGAACTGAATTTGCCCATTCCCGTCCATTTTAGTTCACTGATGCCCAGGATGTCAATATTTATTCTTGCCATCTCATTTTTAACCACATCCAACTTACCTTGGTTCATGGTTCTTACATTCCAGGTTCCTATGCAATATTTTTCTTTACAGCATTGGACTTTCCTTTCGCTTCCAGGCATAACCGCAACTGAGCATCCTTTCGGCTTTGGCCCAGCCGCTTCATCAGCTCTGAATCTACTTGTACTTGTCCTCCGCTCTTCCTCAGTAGCATGTTGGACACCTTCCGACCTGAGGGGCTCTTCTTCCAGCGTCATAACTTTTATATGCCTGTTGTCTTTGTCCATGGAGTTTTCTTGGCAGGGATACTGGAGTGGCTTGCCGGTTCCTGCTCCAGGTGGATCACGTTTGGTCAAAACTCTCCACTATGACCTGTCCATCTTGGGTGCCCTGCACGGCATAGTTCATAGCTTCTCTGAGATATTCAAGCCCCTTCGCCACGGCAAGGCAGTGATCCATGAAGGGGACTTCTGAGTAGATGTACATAAAATTGTGCTGAAGGATATGAAGTGGGGTGTTGCGGTCATTGGAGGAACACAGTGAAAAGAACAGCAGATGCCTAATACTTCTGTCTAATGTCTTAATGCAACAGCAGCAGGGAACCTTCGGTCACTGGCCTTACTGGGCCCTCCTGACCTCTCCACTTGGCCAAGCCATACCCACCTGCTGCCATATATGAGATCAGTTGTGGGTCTTATAAAGTCATGGCTGGTGAAAGCGCTTTGACGCCTCAGCTATTGGCTGATTGTTGAAGCTTCAAATCACAGGGCTTTTTGCAAGCCTCAAAGATCAGCGGGTGGTAAGAGCTTAAAGAGCACCCAGAACAGCCAGCCGCCTGCTGCTCATCTGTGTGTTGACCAAGTTCTCTTTATGAAACCACTTAATGATGTGGCCACTTCATCATCATGAGGCCTGCAGGCTTCAAGTTCCATGCCATTTGTGCAATATTGCATTAATTTCATTTTAAAGTAACACATTGGATTTTATAGGCCCTACCCCAGTCTGAATCACACATCACAACTGTGCTCTTTTCTCTCCTCCAACAGACACCAGATTTTTATGTGGAAATGAAATGGGAATTCACCAGTTGGGGTACGTTCGAATTAAATTTCCTTTTCTTTTCTTTGAGGCTGTGTATTTCCTTTTCTATTCACCTCACTCTTACTGGGACTTGCTTGTTTTCAGTTATGTTGCACTATGTCTATGTGTCTGTCCTGCCAAAACTCCCTAAGAGCCCCCAAAGGGTCTGTGTTTAACCTGAGTGCACAAATACAAACCACATGCTAGATAGTGAACCACAAGAGGTGAGAGCATCTTCCCTACAAGGAAATGCTATATCAGGGATGTGGAACATGCTGCTCTGCACTCCCTGTTGGGCTACAGCTCCTGTTCACCTGGCCCTTGCCAAGGCTGGCTGCTGGTGGTGGGAGTTGGGAGTCCAGCAGCATCTGGAGGGACTGCAGGGTCCTCACCTGCCGCCACCCAGTTTAGGAAAAAGCATGATTGGAAAGGGGCCTGCCAGATATTTGTGAGTTCATGGGCGGTGCTGAGAGATTTTCCTCCCTTGTAATATTAGAACTTGGGGTGGGGTCCTCCAATGAAACTGATAGGAAGGAGATTCTGGACAGGTGAGAGAAACGTCTGCAAAATGCAGATTTATTGTTTGGAATTGGATGCTGTAAGACAGCTAGCTACTGGGTTATGCGTATAGTGGTAAATTTTGACATGCAGCAGCTCGTCATGATGTTCCTGAAGCCTTGCTCTCCCAGTGCCGTGCTGCAGATGGGATTCCTGGAACTCTCCAGGAGGCCAGTCCTGGAAGCAGAAGGCCAGACTCTGTGGGCCATGGGTTTGACCTCACAGGGGACCTTGGGCATTGCTGTCTTCTTTTGCAAAAGGTACTTTTCTTTTCTCTCCCTTTCTCCAACAACCAACAGTTCCGCTGGTTTCCAGAGTTTGCCCCAGCGATGTTTGCCGCATCTGGAAGAGCGGTGCAAAGCTGCGAGTTGACATCACACTGCTGGGATTTGAGAACATGAGCTGGGAACGAGGGAAGCGCAGTCTGATCTTCAGGGGGGAAGAAGGTAGGCAGAGAGGGCGACAGGGCTTGCAGGCTGGGATTGTAGGGCCCTGGAGGGCAAGAGGTGGGGCATTTCCATCAGTCAGAGGCGTCACCAACAGTGAACCCAGCAGTCTGTTGGAGGCAGAAAGTAAGGCTGCAATCCTAATAACCCCACTGAGTTCAATAGGGCTTACTCCTGAGTAAACATAGTTAGGATTGTGCTGTGAGTTGTGCAGGAAGACAGTCTCTCTGCAGTGGGGCAGGTAGAGGTGGAGTACATGGCCTCCTTGATAATGTTTGGGTTTTCCCCCCAAAGGCTAAGAGTGCAACATGCATTTCTGGATTGACACCCAGGTGATGCCTCTTGCTTAGTAAAGCAAAAAGGCCTAACTGAAAACCTTTGCCTTTGTTTGTTTACAAAGCCCAGGAAATGGTGTTTTCATTCCACTTGAAGAAGGGCTCTGCAAAATTCAGAAACTTGCAGAGCCCTTCACCTACCTGAGTTGGCTCCATTAATGTCACCTGACCACATCAGGCCTTTACTATCCTTTGGGCACCCATTGGTGGCTATCACAGTCCTTGGTTATTGTTATTTTGTTATATAAGATATTTATTAAGATTTTCAAAAAAATTACAGAATAAAAAGAAAAAAGAAAAATACAAAATAAAAATAGATAAAAAACAGTTCAATCTTTCTATCACATATTTTTCATTTGCTTATTTCCCGGACCTCCTCACGCCTTCCTTTTATGTATTCCCGTTCCAATTGTTAATTCAGCAAATCCCTCCCCTCTTCATTCATCTTAATCTTCAATTTTTAAATATTATAACATTAAAATTTTTTTTACCTATTGTCAGGACTGGTCGTTGTCCTCTTCAGATCACCACACAAACGCTTCTTGTTCTTTTATAAAACTTTTTATTGCGTATTAACAAAACATTCTTATAAACAGTTCTTAACTATTATTCCTCAGAGTCACTTCTTTCAGATACCTTCTGAGCTCTGCTTCTCCATGACCAGCCACTCTCAAAATGGCGAAGGCGCCTTTCCCTTCGCTTTCCCGCTCTTTTTTCTAACCTCCTGGCTAGAGCTGGCCTGTATCTCCCCTCCTCCGAATCTGAGCTAGAACTGAACCCTTGCCTTTCCTGGGAACAACCGGTCCCTCCCTGTTGTTCCTCTTGCTCCCTTCTATTAGATTCACTGCTCTCCTCCCCCCCTTGGGGAATGCTTTCTCCCTCTGATAAACTGAAAACCTCTAATTCTTCCCTGCCATCACCCCCTCCCCTAAGCCCCCCTTCCTCCTCCTCGCTCTCCTCTGTTTCTGGAGGACCGAACCCTATGAACTCCTCTTCCTCGCTATCTGTCTCTTCAAAAATTTCTTGAAGATGCCAGTTCTGGGGTTTTGGCTTGTGGGGATATTTTCTATGAAATTCTCGCTGCAATTCCGGAACGTTAATTTTTTCTGCTGGTTCCCATGAGTTCTCAGACTCATCTAACCCTTTCCATGCAACCAAATACTGTAATTTCCTCCTACTTATTCTCGAGTCTAATATCTCTTCCACTTCGGTCTCTTCTTCCCCCATCATGGTGGGGAAAGGAGGTGGTTCCCTTGAGATTTGATACTTATGTGCTGGTACAAACACTGACAATAAAGATCTATGAAATACAGGGTGTATTCTCATATTTTCAGGCAAATGAAGCTTGAAAGCGACTGGGTTAATTTGAGCCTTTACTTGGAAAGGTCCCAATCTCCTTGGTTCTAGCTTTTTACACTTCCCTCGAATTGGTAGTCCCTTGGTAGACAGCCATACCCAGCTCCCTACTTGGATTTCTTCCCCAACTCGCCGGTGCCTATCTGCAGCTTTTTTGTAAGCCTCTTTAGCTTCTTCCAAATCCTCTTTCAATATCTCATGCATGCACCTCAACTCCTCTATCATTTGTTCTGCTGCTGGTACTGCTAACTGCTCCTCTTGACCTGGGAATGCCCTTGGGTGCAAGCCATAGTTTGCCACAAATGGGGCTCTGCCCGTAGACACATGCATTGCATTATTATACGCAAACTCTGCTAGACTCAACTTCTCTAACCACCCGCTCTGCTGATAACCAGCATAACACCTCAGATATTGTTGTAGTGTTGCATTCGTTCTTTCAGCTTCCCCATTGGTTTGCGGGTGTCTCGCTGACGTGAGGCTTAGCTCCACATCTAGTAACTGCATTAACCTCTTCCAAAATTGTGATGTAAATTGGGCCCCTCTATCTGAAATGATTTGTGATGGCATACCATGCAACCTAAAAATATTATCTAAAAACATCTTTGCAGTTTCCTGTGCGGTCGGAATTTTGGTACATGGTATGAAATGTGCCATCTTGGTTAGCATGTCAACCACTACAAAGATCACTGTTTGCCTGTGCGATGACGGTAGATCCGTTATAAAATCCATAGACACCACATCCCAAGGCCTTCCCGGCGTGGGCATAGGTTGCAACAACCCTGCGGGAGCTGCTCTGGGTGCCTTGGCTCGTTGACATACTTCACAACCTCTTACATATTGTGTTACTTCCTCCCTCAACTTTGGCCACCAGAACTGCCGTGTGATCTGATACAGGGTCTTTTCTCTACCAAAATGTCCTGCAGTCGGGTTATCATGATGTTGCCTCAACACTTTACCTCTTAATTCACCTGCAGGTACATACAGCACCCCTCTCCTGTACAACAATCCATCTTTTTCTTTGAAACCTTCCTCTTCCCCTTTACCTTTTCTCAGTTCCTCCATTTTCTTTTGTGCAAACTCATCTGTTACTGTCAATTGCCGGAATTCCCTGCCGTCCACTACTACGGCTGCACACCCCCACTGATCCGATCTCAGCATTTCTCGCAACTTGGGAGGTGCTTCCCCTTCCATATACTCAGGTTTGCGCGATAGCGCGTCTGCACGAATGTTTTGATGCCCAGGTATGTACTCAATCCTAAAATTAAACCCAGCAAAAAACTCTGCCCACCTAATTTGCCTTTGGTTTAGCTGTCTAGCAGTTCTCCAATACTCTAAATTCTTATGATCTGTTTGTACCACCACCTGATGTGATGCCCCTTCCAAAAAATGTCTCCACACTTTAAAGGCAGCATGCACAGCTAAAAGTTCCTTATCAAATATGGTGTAGTTTTGTTCTGATTGATTTAATTTTCTAGAGTAGAATGCACAGGGTCTCCAGTCCCCTTCCTTGTCCTGTTGCAGCAGAATGGCCCCAATAGCCCTGTCAGAGGCATCAGTTTCTACCTTTATACGCTTACTTGGATCTAGGTGCATAAGATATTTTTCTGAAGCAAACACCACCTTTAATTTATCAAAGGCCTTCTGTGCTTCCTCAGTCCATCTGAATGGCCCCTTGCCTCTTAGACAATCAGTTAGTGGCGCTGTGATTTTGGAGTAATTACCTATGAATTTACGATAGAAATTAGCAAATCCTAAAAACCTCTGTAGATCTTTCTTAGTTTTAGGTGCCTCCCATTCCACCACTGCCTGAACTTTACTGGGGTCCATGTGCACCCCTTTGTGGGAAATGCAATATCCCAGGAACTCCACCTTTTGTGTGTGGAATTTACACTTCTCTAACTTCACATATAACCTGTTGGTCCTCAATCTCTCTAACACCTGTGTGACATGTTTTACGTGTTCCTCCATACTTTCACTATATATTAAGAGGTCATCTAAATAAGAGACACAGAACTGATCCAGTATACCTGCTAAGACGTGATTGATGAAGGTTTGAAATACCCCTGAGCCATTTTGCAAGCCAAAAGGCATTACCAAGAATTCAAATGCACCATACTTAGTACAAAAACTGGTTTTCCACTCATCCCCTTCTCTGACCCTTATCAGATTATATGCTCCTCGTAGATCAAGCTTGGTAAAGACTTTGGCTGACCTTACTCTCTCTAAGAGGTCATCTATACGTGGCAGTGGGCACACACTAGGCTTCATTTGACTGTTAAGGATTCTGAAGTCACATACTAATCTTGGTGCCCCTTCCTCACCTTTCTTTTTGACAAAAAAGACAGGAGCACCCCCAGAGGCCGTAGACTCTCTAATAAAACCTCTCTGCAAATTCTTTTGCAGGAACTCCCTCAATGCTGCAGATTCTACTTCCGACATGGCATATATCTTGCTTGGTGGCAACTGTGCCCCAGGGACTAGATCTATCTTGCAATCATAGGGCCTATGTGGTGGAAGTTTATCTGCTTCTTTTTCACAAAAAACATCCTGATAAGCCATATATTGTGATGGAATCTCACTTTCATTCCCCATCAACTTCCCTTCTACCTCTGTTCCCATTACTTCCACCGAGATTTTTCCCTTTTGCCCCAAACAATGTGTCATACAATATATCGAACCAAAAACCAAAGATCTTTGATGCCAGGCAATTACCGGATTATGACGATTGAGCCAACTCATGCCCAGCACCATTGGGTGCCCAGCTAGTTTGGTCACATGAAATGCCCTGGTCTCTGAGTGATGACCCATATCCATTCTCATTGGTGGAGTCTCATAAGTCACTTCTCCTGAAAGTAGCGGTCTGCCATCGATTGTTTTCACTCGCAGTGGGGAACTCAAAGGTAACAAAGCGATTTTGTGTTCCTGTACCAATTTCTGGTCTATGAAATCTGCTGACGCTCCTGAGTCTAACAACGCCTCTACCTGGACGCTGTGTCCATTGGGTAGTTGTAGTTGCACCTTCACCGTTAGCCCTGGGATAGGTGGTTCCGCGTGAGAGCCTTCTATTGCTTCTCCACCCGGCTGCAAGCTCCCATTTCCAGCCGGGGACATTCGTTTCCCTGATGCAGTTCCTCTGGGCAATTGTCGTGTCTCATGTCTGCTCCAGATAGAGACTCCCATCCTTTACGATTGTGACATTGTCGTGCTAGATGCCCTGGTTTTCCACAGACAAAGCAACGCCTTGCATCTCTTCCTTTCCCTGCATTTCCTCTTACCATGGAAGAGGTAGTAACTGGGAGGGGTCTGGCTGCTCCTAATTCCATGGGCTCTGGCCGCTCTCGTCCTGTCACGTTGCCCGCTCTGCTCTCTGTACTTTCGATATTATTTTCCCGCCACCGTGGTCTCCATTGTTCCTTCTTTTCACTAGCCCTCCGTTCCACGCGTAGGCTCAATTGCAGGCACGTTCGGACCAGAGAGTCCAAGGAACTAGGTTCTGGCATTTGGGCCAATTGGTCTAAAATCTCATTATTCAGTCCTTCCCTAAAAAGGGCTGCAACTGTTGGGGAATTCAGATCCCATTTTAATTTCTGCACCAGCAAACTAAAGTTGGACCAATAAACTCCCACAGTGTCTTTTCCTTGTCTCATTCTCAACAGCTGCCTAGCTGTGGTTGTTTCATGCGCAGGGTCTAAGAAAATTGTGTCTAGATACTGCAGAAAAATTTGTAGATTTCCTAGGGCGACATCCCTCCGAGATATGAGGGGTATAACACAGTCCTTAGCCCTCCCTTCCAAGAAATTAATCACATAAGCAACCTTCTCTTGCTCAGATTGAAATTCTTTATCCTTTATCTCAATTATGTAAGAAATTTCTGTCTTGAAAGCCATGTATTCAGAGCTTTCTCCCTTGAAGCTACGTGGACGTACAGTAAATGTTTTACTCACTCTATCTCCACACGTCGATTGCAGCATGGTTCTATGTTCTCCCGGTGCTGCCGATAGTACGTCGACTTGACTTTTCAACTGTAAGTTCTGTTGCCATAAGTCCTGTAATGTTAGCTGGAGCGCGGGGGTTTCTCCTTGCCCAACTGGCGCCACAGCTCCATCCATTTTGGCTTCTCCTTCTTTACTTATAGTGAAGAGGCGCAGAGCAGAAGGTATTCTGTCAGGACTGGTCGTTGTCCTCTTCAGATCACCACACAAACGCTTCTTGTTCTTTTATAAAACTTTTTATTGCGTATTAACAAAACATTCTTATAAACAGTTCTTAACTATTATTCCTCAGAGTCACTTCTTTCAGATACCTTCTGAGCTCTGCTTCTCCATGACCAGCCACTCTCAAAATGGCGAAGGCGCCTTTCCCTTCGCTTTCCCGCTCTTTTCTCTAACCTCCTGGCTAGAGCTGGCCTGTATCTCCCCTCCTCCGAATCTGAGCTAGAACTGAACCCTTGCCTTTCCTGGGAACAACCGGTCCCTCCCTGTTGTTCCTCTTGCTCCCTTCTATTAGATTCACTGCTCTCCTCCCCCCCTTGGGGAATGCTTTCTCCCTCTGATAAACTGAAAACCTCTAATTCTTCCCTGCCACCTATTAATAACCATTTTCTCATATTCCCTTATAGCATTACAGCAAAAGACCACTTAGTTTCTATCCAACATCATTCTAACATTCATTAATTTTACAGTGTTTCTGTAGATAATCTTTGAACTTTTTCCAATCTTCTTCCACCGACTCTTCTCCCTGGTCTCGGATTCTGCCAGTCATTTCCGCCAGTTCCATATAGTCCATCACCTTCATCTGGGTGGGTTGATCTTGTGTCTTCCAGTACTTTGCGATGAGTATTCTTGCTGCTGTTCTGGCGTACATAAAGAAAGTTCTATCCTTCTTTGGCACCAATTGGCTGGCCATGCCCAGGAGAAAGGCCTCTGGTTTCTTCAGAAAGGTATATTTAAATACCTTTTTAATTTCATTATAGATCATCTCCCAGAAAGCCTTAATCCTTGGGCACGTCCACCAAAGGTGAAAGAATGTACCTTCAGTTTCTTTACATTTCCAACATTTATTATCAGGCAAATGATAGATTTTTGCAAGCTTGACTGGTGTCATGTACCACCTGTATATCATTTTCATAATATTCTCTCTTAGGGCATTACATGCCGTAAATTTCATACCTGTGGTCCACAACTGTTCCCAGTCAGCAAACATAATGTTATGTCCAACATCTTGTGCCCATTTAATCATAGCAGATTTCACCGTTTCATTCTGAGTATTCCATTTCAACAGCAAGTTATACATCTTTGACAAAGTCTTAGTTTTAGGATCTAACAGTTCTGTTCTAATTTTGATTTTTCCACCTGGAAGCCAATTTTCTTATCCAAGTTATATGCCTCCATTATCTGATAGTAGTGAAACCAGTCTCGCACTTTATCTTTTAATTTCTCAAAACTCTGCAATTTCAATTTGTCTCCTTCTTGTTCCAAAATTTCCCAATATTTTGGCCATTTGACCTCCATATTAAGTTTTTTCTGAGCCTTCGCCTCCATTGGTGATAACCATCTTGGGGTTTTGTTTTCAAGTAAGTCTTTATATCTTATCCAGACATTAAACAATGCTCTTCTGACAATATGGTTGGTTATTGTTATTGGTCTACAGAGGAGTAAGCAGAATGTGCCTTGCAATGCTTCAGCTTCCCCAAGCTGTTGGGTTAAACAGTTCATAATGTTTTTTATGTATTCATTTATTTGTTGCATTTATATGCCACCTTTTCCTCCAAGGAGCTCAAGGTGGTGTACATGGTTCTCCCCTTCCTCATTTAGTCCTCACAACAACCCTGTAAGGTAGATTAGTCTGAGAGGCAAGGAATGGCCCAAGTTAATGTAGAGAGCTTCATGGCTGAGTGGGAATTTGAACCCTGGCTTGTCCCAGGGCCTAGTCAGACACTCTAACCTCCATCCCACACTGGCTCTCTGCCAAAAAAAAGACACACTCAAAGTGATGCACAGTAATATTATTTTGTTGAAAAAATAATAATCCAAAAGTATAAAGGAAAACATCAACCTTATACCATTTTAAACCCAGCAATCAGTTTAAAAACCAGGTGCTGCCTTCACACTTGGGAGTAGCTGCTCTTCCCCCAATGGATATCAATCCTGATATCCCGACAAGGTGAGTGAGTGAGCAGGCCATGCCTTGTCCCTAAAAGCTTGTCAGGTGGGCGAGGGAACTCACAGGAACTTCTCTGTCTCTTTCGTCCAGTTTTCAACTTTTTGCTCTGCACCTGAACTCCTCAGTTGTGACTCCTGAGCCCTCTGTCTGTTGCTGAGCCTGTCATGTTACTTGCCCAAATAAAGACCACTCTCTTACTCCCAAGTAAGGGCGTTTGTGTGCATGTGCTGGCCAGGAGCCCAGAAAGGCATCTTCCTCCTCTCTCCAGATACTGGGAACTGGGCAGAGCTGATCGAGGTGAACCACGATGAGAAGGTGGTTGCCACAGAGCGCTTTGAGATCACCCAGCAAATCAAGCGCCTGACCTTGGACTCCATGACCCCGAAGACCAAGGAGGTGGAGAGGCGGCTCACCTCTCCCATCATCAGCACTTCCCTGGACACGAGGAACATTGCCTTTGAAAGGTGAGGAGGAGGAGGCCAGAGCTCTCAGGCTCTCCTTTGCCCTTTAGGAGGGAGGGACAAGGCTCAAGTTTGGGTCTCCAGCAGCTGTTCCCCAAGCAGCCTTGCCCTTGTCCAGACATTTTGAACTGCAATGGCACCCCCATAAGTAAGGCTGCCTGGTTGGCTACCCCTGCCCTAGATCTCACATAGCCCCAGTTTCAGAGTCTGGCACAGGGAGAGGAGGCATCCAGAGCTCCCCAACCCTGTCTGTCCCCATATCCAAAGCCTCTGAGGAGGTGGAGGAAGCCTTCCCCTCTTCTCTTCTTTCTCTCTCTCTCTCTCTCTCTCTCTCTCTCTCTCTCTCTCTCTCTCATCCTGCTAAGAAACTATGCCAAGGCCACCATGGAGTGGTAATGGGCTCCCCTAGGTGCACGGGGGGCTGGTGGGAGTTTGAGTCCCTTCCTGGTTCTTTCCTTAAAGAGGTGGGTAGTGTATGTATGTATTTATTTATCTATCTATCATCTATCTATCTATCTATCTATCTATCTATCTATCACATTTATATGCTGCTTTTTCTCCCAAGGTGCTCAAGTCCATGGTTCTCCTCCATGTACATGCTACCTCCATGTACATCATGCAACACCACCACCTGGCACCCTCTTGGCTAGTTAACACTAACAGAGTCAGTTCTTGAGTTACAAACCCAATGGTCCTTGCTGTTGCACTTCCAACAGCCAGTTTGTAAAGGCAGAAGCACAGATTTTTTGATAGCTTCCTGTCTCTTGCAGAAATACGTCTGGCTTCTGGGTCTGGAGAACTGAGAAGAGTGAATTGGTGAGCGATTATGATGCAAAGGTCAGTTGTTGCTCTTGTACTGATGTCCCTTTTCCCTGACAGCTAGGAGCCTTGCTCAGCATTTTAAGATTTCTCCAGGCGTTGCCCACAAATCTCCCCCTTCCGCAGAGCTTTAATTTGCAGCCATGAGGACTTGACACCTGATGAAAAGTGCATGCAGCCTGAAAACCTTTGCTTCTGATTCGGAAGAGTGGCATGAATGAGGTTCACAAGGCCTCAGATGGTCTGGGAAAAGCAAACAGCAAATAATGGGCTTCATTGTCTCACAGTGTAAGCATGTACAGCTATCTGACAAAAACATGGATTGGCAGTGTGCTCATGACAAGCAAAAGACAGGGTGAAATGAGCCTCTGGAACTCTCTGGGACCAGTTTCAGTGGCTTTAAGAAGAAATGTCCATTGGCAGCTTTAGGCAACATTCCAGAGAAATGCAGCCTCCATGTCAAGAGGCTCTAAATAGGTTGGGCAAGTTCACAAAGGAGAAGGCTATCAATGACGTTCATTTGGAGGCAGTAAATGCTTCTGAATGCCAGTTGCTGGAAGCCACAGGAGGGGAGGGGGCTCCTGGCTTGCGTCCTGCGCTGTGAGCATCCCCTTGAGGCGCCTGGCTGACCACTGTGAGAACAGGAGGCTGCACTGGGTGGGCCCCGGTTGGCCTGACCCAGCAGGGCTGTTATGCTCTTAGGTGGTTTTGATGATGGGATGTCTCTGAGAGGCATCAAGTGTTCCTCTTTCACTATGAAGTTCTGCTTGAGAACTTAATGAGAGGTGTTTTGGCCTGCTGCTTTCAAAGGGCGCAGTGGGCCTTTGGTACGGCTGTGGAGGTTCTTATGCAATTTTCCTTTTTTCCCTACCAGAATTACAGACACTCCAAATGACACAGGCTAGCTGTACCCTCCAAAGAGCTTACTGTGCATATTATATATTGAGATGTTGTTGTTATTATTAAAATTTCTATACTGTGGATCACAGGGCAGTTTACAAAAATGCATCCCATAGTAGCAAGCAAAAACAGTACTCCCCCTCAGAGTTTAAACGGCCACAGATAGTTTAATAAGCCAAAGGCGATAGGGAAGAGGAAGAGGAAGAGGAAGAGGAAGGCTTTATGTAAGGAAGGCGCCAGGTGAGCCTCCCTGGGAGACCCTTCCACAAGAGGAGCCCTAATGAGATGGTGCTTTGGCACCTTTGTGTTGGGAATTGGGGTAGGATGAGGATGAGTTGGGACCCTCCTTGTCAGTTACCCCATAGCCACTTCTATGGGGGCTTCCAGAACTAGCTGGGCTCTCTACATCTCTCCCTCCTCCTCCTTGTTTCCCTCAAGGTCTATACGGCCAACAACGTGAATGTTGTGACCAAGATCAGAACAGAGCACTTGACAGAAGAAGAGAAGAGGAGATACAAAGGTAATTTGGTCCTGTGGGAGGAGAGGGCCGAGGTTGATCACTCTCCTGCAGGCAAGGCATCTTTGATTCTGAGCCCAGACATTACGACCCAATTCCTTGGTGACGGCTTGGCCAAAATTCAGTCCCCTGCCAAATGAAATGTGTTCACAGGCATGCTGCTGCTGCTCTATAATTCAGGAGGCTGTGGGGCTGTGGGAAGAGCAGCTGGTCTGTTTGGGGGCTCTGTTTTAAGCAGGGCCTGCTGCTGTTTCATGCGACTTTGGGGTGAGCTGGAAGTCAGAACAGTGTGGGTATCCTCTAAGGATATCTTGAGTTGTAAACGGTTTAGAAAAGGGCCACCCAAATGGTCAAGAGGATGGCGCAATTCCCCTGGGAGGAAAGACTGCAGTATTTGGGACTTCTTAGCTTAGAGAAAAGGCGAGTCAAGAGTTTATAAAAGTATGCATGGCATGCAGAAAGCGGATAGAGAAATTTATTTCTACCTGTCTCCTAACACTAGAACTCAGGGATGTCAATGATTCAGGATGGAAGATTCAGGACAGAGAAAAGAAAGTCCTCCTTCACACAGTGCATAATTAAACTGTGGAACTTGCTCCCACAGGAGGCAGCGATGGTCACCTTGGATAGCTGTAAAAGAGGATTAGACAAATTCATAGAATCATAGAATCATAGAATCATAGAGTTGGAAGAGACCACAAGGGCCATCAAGTCCAACCCCCTGCCAAGCAGGAAACACCATCAGAGCACTCCTGACATATGGTTGTCAAGCCTCTGCTTAAAGACCTCCAAAGTAGGAGACTCCACCACACTCCTTGGCAGCAAATTCCACTGTCGAACAGCTCTTACTGTCGGGAAGTTCTTCCTAATGTTTAGGTGGAATCTTCTTTCTTGTAGTTTGGATCCATTGCTCCGTGTCCGCTTCTCTGGAGCAGCAGAAAACAACCTTTCTCCCTCCTCTATGTGACATCCTTTTATATATTTGAACATGGCTATCATATCACCCCTTAACCTCTTCTCCAGGCTAAACATGCCCAGCTCCCTTAGCCGTTCCTCATAAGGCATCGTTTCCAGGCCTTTGACCATTTTGGTTGCCCTCCTCTGGACACGTTCCAGTTTGTCAGTGTCCTTCTTGAACTGTGGTGCCCAGAACTGGACACAGTACTCCAGGTGAGGTCTGACCAGAGCAGAATACAGTGGCACTATTACTTCCCTTGATCTAGATGCTATACTCCTATTGATGCAGCCCAGAATTGCATTGGCTTTTTTAGCTGCTGTGTCTCACTGTTGGCTCATGTCAAGTTTGTGGTCAACCAAGACTCCTAGATCCTTTTCACATGTACTGCTCTCAAGCCAGGTGTCACCCATCTTGTATTTGTGCCTCTCATTTTTTTTGCCCAAGTGCAATACTTTACATTTCTCCCTGTTAAAGTTCATCTTGTTTGTTTTGGCCCAGTTCTCTAATCTGTCAAGGTCGTTTTGAAGTGTGATCCTGTCCTCTGGGGTGTTAGCCACCCCTCCCAGTTTGGTGTCATCTGCAAATTTGATCAGGATGCCCTTGAGTCCATCATCCAAGTCATTGATAAAGATGTTGAATAAGACCGGGCCCAAGACAGAACCCTGTGGCACCCCACTAGTCACTCTTCTCCAGGATGAAGAGGAACCATTGATGAGCACCCTTTGGGTTCGGTCAGTCAGCCAGTTACAAATCCACTGAGTGGTAGCATAGTCAAGACCGCATTTTACCAGCTTCTTTACAAGAATATCATGGGGCACCTTGTCAAATGCCTTGCTGAAATCAAGGTAGGCTACACCCACTGCGTTCCCTTCATCTACCAGGCTTGTAATTCTGTCAAAAAACGAGATCAGGTTAGTCTGACATGACTTATTTTTCAGAAATCCATGCTGACTATTGGTGATCACAGCATTCCTTTCTAGGTGCTCACAGACTGTTTGCTTAATGATCTGCTCCAGAATCTTCCCTGGTATTGATGTCAGGCTGACTGGGCGGTAATTATTTGGGTCCTCTCTTCCCCCCTTTTTGAAAATAGGGACAACATTTGCCCTCCTCCAGTCTGCCTGTTCTCTAGGAATTCTCAAAGATGACTGCCAGTGGTTCTGAGATCACATCTGCCAGTTCTTTTAATACTCTTGGATGCGGTTCATCTGGCCCTGGAGACTTGAATACATCTAAACTAGCCAAGTATTCTTGTACTATCTCCTTAGTTATTCTGGGCTGTGTTTCCTTTGCTGAATCATTTGCTCCAAATTCTTCAGGTCAGGCATTGTTTTCTTTATCGGAGAAGACTGAGGCAAAGAAGGCATTGAGGAGTTCAGCCCTTTCTGTGTCCCCTGTTTGCATTTCACCATCTTCTCCTCTGAGTGACCCCACTGTTTCTTTGTTCTTCCTTTTGCTACGAACATACCCATAAAAGCCTTTTTTGTTGCTTTTCACCTCTCTAGCCAGCCTGAGTTCATTCTGTGCTTTAGCTTTTCTGACTTTGTGTCTACACGTGCTGGCTATTTGTTTGAATTCCTCTTTGGTGGTTTCCCCCCTTTTCCATTTTTTGTACACATCCTTTTTTAATCTTAACTCAGTTAAAAGTTCTTTAGATAGCCACCCTGGCTTCTTTAGGCACCTTCCATGTTTCCGTCTCATTGGTATTGCCTGACGTTGTGCTTTTACTATCTCCCTCTTAACAAACTCCCAGCCATCATGAACTCCCTTTCCTTTTAGTATTACTGTCTATGGGATCTCACCCAGCACTTCCCTAAGTTTTATGAAGTCAGCTTTCTTAAAGTCAAGAAATTGAGTCCTAGTATGCTTGGCTGCTCCTTTCCGCTGTATAGTAAACTTCAGAAGAGCATGATCACTCGCGCCTAATGATCCTTCCACTTCTACCCCACTAACCAGGTCATCAACATTGGTTAGGACCAGATCTAAAATGGCTGTTCTTCTTGTTGCTTCTCCCACTTTCTGGACAATGAAGTTGTCTGCAAGGCCAGTGAGGAATCTGTTTGACCTTATGCTCTTGGCTGAGTTTGACATCCAACAAATATCCGGGTAATTGAAGTCCCCCATTACTACTATCTCCCTTCCTTTTGCATGCTTGGCTATCTGTTCCAGGAAGGCATCATCTATGTCCTCCGTTTGGCTTGGGGATCTATAGTAAACTCCCACAATGAGGTCTCTGTTATTCTTCTCTCCCTTAATTTTGACCCAAATGCTCTCACTTTGGCTTTGAGGTTCTAAATCTTGGATCTCTTCACAGGTATACACATCCCTGACATATAACGCCACTCCTCCTCCTTTCTTGTCTGGTCTGTTTCTCTGAAATAGATTGTATCCCCCCATTATTACATTCCAATCGTGGGACTTATCCCACCAGGTTTCAGTGATGCCTATTATGTCATATTTAGTTTGCTGTACCAAGAGCTCAAGCTCATCTTGTTTATTTCCCATGCTTTGCGCATTAGTGTACAGACATTGAAGTCCATTAATCATTCCCCCGCGTCTCTTATTTAAGGATTTTTTCCTCCCACCACTAGGTCTGCGTGCTGTTTGCTCCATTTGGTCTATGACATTTGGATGATCATCTTCATCAGTTGATAGACTCCTACCTTCAGGAGCACTGTCTCCCTCCCCCACATTAGTCAGTTTAAAGCCCTCCTTCATGGAGGAGGAGAGGGCTAGTGAGGGCTACCAGCCACGATGGCTGTCTCAGCCTCCACAGTTGGAGGCCGCAATGCTTCTCCATAGCAGTTGGTGGAAATCACAAGAGGGGAGAAGGCTCTTGTGCTCGAATCCTAGTGGCTGGTTTCCCACAGGCATCTGGTTGGCCCCTGTGAGAACAGGATGCCTGTCTAGGGGAGCCACTGGCTAGATCCAGCAGGCTCTTTGTATTTTCTTATGTTCTTACCAGCGTCGCACAAGTGGTGGAGGCAATCTGTTGCTGGCTGTTTTGCAGAATTGCAACTGCCAATTTTGCCCCTTGCTTCCTGACATTTTATTTTGGATCCTAAAGGAGGCAGGCTTTGCCAACCTAGAGCCCTCCAGTTGTTTGGGGCTACAGCTTCCACCAACCCCAGTCGGCATGGCTGTCAATAATAATCCAAAAAGCATGGAGGGCACCAGGTTGACAATGACTGCGTTAAGACCCACTTTGCACCCAAGATTTCTGAGCTGCCACAAGAAGTGGCTCTTCATCTCAAGTCATGTGTTAAAGTGACAGAATCATTTGTTACAGCGTCCATCACAAACCAGTTTACTGTGCATATTTAAGGCAGAGGGAGAGTCATTTTCCCATGATCCTTGCACACTGGAAAGGATGTGAGATTCCTCTTCATTTTCCAGTCCTGCCCTCCAGGAGTAGATCCAGGAGATCCAATGGGGGCGTCTTCAGCTCTTGCATTGGGGCTGTGGGGAGAGTGCCTTTTGAAAGGCCAGCCTTGTTCATGCTTCCCAGTGGGAAGGTTTTAGCATGACATGGGGGCTGACAGAGATAACACTGCAGTTGTGCTTCCTCCCCCGCCCTTTCCTCCAGCTGACAGAAACCCCTTTGAATCCTTTCTGGGAACCATCGAGCATGAGTACGGGGCACAACAGGTGAGCAAAATGCATTGTCTTTTTTTCCTTTTTTATGGTTTTAAATCTTTTACTGGAAAACTGCTAACAGTGCAATTGAAAATACATAAAGAAAGACAAAGGAAAATGAATAAAAGTAAGGGAGCAAAGTAGGGTTCGTGCTGTAAATTTAATACAAAACAAATTTCTTATGAGAGAATTTTATATTTCATGATGTCGTCCAAGAGAAGAGGTTTGTGCATCTGGGTTTGAAACATGAGGGGAAGTCCTTCTAGGCAGCCTAGAAGTGTTCTGGATCCTCTACCCCTCTGGAACCATGAAGTGTTATTTTTTTCTGCAACAGCCAAGGAACTCCTGTTTTTATACCACAGAGATAGGAGCAAAATGTATTTTGAGGCTAATCTCTTCAGCAAAAGAGGACTCCTCCTCTATTATTTACTCACTGTCCCACATTTCAACCTCCTGGTTCCTCAACTGGCTAGCATTAAAAAATGCAAGAATAAAACAGCACAGTATGTTGCTGATTTAAAAATAAATACGGTAATAAACATGGACTTAAAAGCAGGAGTTGGCCTGAGCTCCTTCCCAGCAGCTTATGTTATTTTCTCACGGTTAGGCCAGGGGTGGAGAAAGGGATCCGAGCAACTTTGATAGGTGGGCAGGACCACCTGTATGTCAATCAGCTGATGTCATAATGACATCATTATGTAATTGCGTTAGGTGGTTAATGCCTGCCAAACTTCAAAGGAGAAGCCTCATTTGAAGATGGGCTCCCTGTAATGCTGATCAGCTGAGAGGCCTGCCCTGCACTTGGAAGCTGGGGGCTTTGCATTGGAAGACCCCTTTTGGCCCAGCAATGTAGGGCGGAAGGCAGAAGCCTGACAGGCCTCATTTGGCCTCAGGGCTGGAGGTGCCCCACGCCTTACTAATCAGAGTAATCGGAGCAAGCAAAGGGACCGACCAAGATGTTCTGCCTTCAACTCCTCAAAATATAAATTTGTGTAAATGTAAAGCAAATAAATGTTGGAAGTCCTCTGGTGAAAGGCCATCACTTCATTTCATTTATATTCCACCTTTCTCCCATGGTGCTAAAGGTGGTGCACATAGTTCTCCTCATTTTCTCCTCACAACAACCCTGTGAGGTAGGTGAAGCTGAGGGTGAGTGACCGGTCTGAGGATTTGAACCCTGGTCTCCCAGGTCCTAGTCTAACATGGTCCACTGCACCCCCACTGACTGTCTTCCTTCAGATACCTTCATGTTTCCCTGTGCCGATCCTGCCCTCTGTTTTTGCCTGATGAGCCAACTCACTTTGAGGCCAAATCCCCCTCTCTCCCTCTGAGCAGCTGACCTGCTGAGTTGGGAAGCCTTGGCCCACTGCGACTGATCTCCTGGGCTTCTGTTTTGGGGACACCATTGGCTTTTGAGGCAACCTGGACAGATAGCCAAGAGTTTCTGCCAAGCCTTGCTGGCCACCCACCTTGTGCTCTTCTCTTTCCCCCAGGACCTCACGACAGAATACGCCACAACCAACAACCCTACAGCCATCACTCCTGAGGAATATTTCAACCCTCAGTTTGACCTGAAAGACAGAGATATCGGGAGACCCAAAGAAGTGACCATCCGGACTCAGAAGTAAAGCTACTACTCTGTTGAACGTCCTGTTATCTTTGGTTCAGTTTCCCCTCCCTTTCTCTTGCGCCCCAGCTTGCAAATCCTGCACTCTGTTTCTCTCTGGAGGAACAGATGCTGCCTGCAGAAGTCAGGCCCACTCCCTGCTGGACCATGAGTTGCTGCTGGAGCAGCCTCACAGCACTTGATTTGAGCCTGCGCTGAGACCCAGCACCCATTCAGTGAGAGAGCCCTTCACAGCATGGTCCCAAGGAACCTGGGAGTCAGAGAAGTCTTCCAGGATAACTCAAGACACAGCACCTTTTATTTTAGAAATCCTCCACCAACTGCAGCTGGGGGCCTCCATTAGAAGCCCAACATCTCCCCAAAATCTTGCTTGCTTTGTGTAAGGATGTCAATTCCCCCGGTGCAGAAGCATTAGCGATGCTTGCTTTTGTCAAGGCTTGAGTCAAGAGACAACATTCACTTGGTCCATGTTTTAAGTTACTGGCTTGGCATTCCCCCCCTCTTTGAGATGAGCTTAAGAACGATATTGTCTCTTGGTGGCCCGGCAACTCGAGGCCTATTGGCATCGTGGTGTCTGAGATGCTCCCCGACAATAAGGGGTGCCCATCAATGGTCTGCACTTCTAGAGGGAGCTCCAAACTCTGCGTGGCCAACCCCAACCTCTCCACCGAGTCCAAGTCTGTGGATGCTCCCGAATCTATGAGGGCGTGCACTCATTCTCTGCGCCCATCTGGGAGCTGTAGTACGACACAGCCTGCGCATCTTGAGCCAGCTGACTTCTCACCCTCCCACTCTCTGCTAGCTCCTTATCAACATTGCATTCTGTGTCAGAGAAAGGGGGAGGAGGACTGCTTACTGACTCATGCTGTATTTCTCTACTTGGGGCAGATGTGTTTATGACACTTTCATCTCTGGTAGGTTTAAAGCCAACTTGTGGATGTCCGAACAGTTTCCCCTCTCCCTTGTGGAGCAGGTCACCCCCATTGTGGACTTGATGGCCAGAACCAGTGCACATTTTGCTCAACTCAAAGACTTCATCACCTTGGACTTTCCTCCTGGATTTCCAGTTAAAATCGGTATGACCCTTTTTGTGCTGGTGGTTCCCTCTTCCTGCCCCCCACCTGCCACCATGTTCAAGACATCAACCCCCTCCCCCCTTGAACGGTGCTTCTTGTCTTGGGGCACCTTCAAAGCAAACTGTGGTGATGAGGATAACTGGTGACCTTACTCAACCTCTCCTGTCCCTCTTCCCTTCCCCCAAACTGCAGAGATCCCATTGTTCCACATCCTCAATGCTCGCATTACTTTTGGGAATGTGAACGGCTGCAGCACAGCAGAAGAGGCGTCTCCCCAGGCTTCAGATGGGGCACAGCAGCCATCTGGTGAGAGAGCTGCTCCAGGGTTTGAGGGAGGAACTCAAGTAAGAGGAACCCTTTGGTTTCCAGATTGGGATATTCCTCTGGGAGACTCTGTGGCAGTCAGATTTAAGTGGACAAAATGTGTGGACCTCTTTGCTCCTGGTTGCGCCTTCACACAGGCTGAATTATGCAAGATATCTCCTTCATTTTTATATATTTAAAATCCACTTTTCACCTGAGATCATCTCCCAAAGCATTGTGCAACAGAGGGATAGATAGTGCATCTTCCCCAATGTGTGGTCCTCTAGGTGTTTATGGATCCCTTACTATGTTCACTGCACAACAAATTAAAATGTTCAACGTAATAACGCACCCTTCACAAACTGGTTGCAAACTCCACCTTCCATCAGCCCCAGCCAATATGGCCAGCAGTCAGAGATGGCAAGAGTCCAGCAACATCTGGAGAGCCACCATGTTGCGGACATCTCTCCTATTTTCTGATTTCTCATGGGGTGTACCACTGGATAGACCAGTTCAGTGGCCCTATTATTTGATTCTGCACTACTGTTAAATAGAGCAGTGGACATTGTATGCTCACCTGGTTGCCATGATAGAGTTGAAAAGGTGTTCCCTGCTTTCCCTATTTTTCGTTCAAGATATGTCCAGAGCCCTGGAGCTTTGCATACTGATGGTGCCGTGCTCCCAAGCTCCTAATGGCCATTCCCAGAAGCTTCATATAGATACTGGATAGCAGTGGATACCAAATAGTGCCCTGTGGAGTTGAAGAGCACTCCTCCAGTGTTTCTGCACCTTCTGCAGTCGTCCACTCCCCTTGATATCCATGCCACAGAAGCTATCTAGGAAGATGCCGCAGTCAGCGGTATTGAAGGTTGCTGAGAGATCAAGGAACGGTCCCTCTCCTGACATGGGCCATCCACCAGGGCAACCAAGGCTGATTCCATCCAGGGTTTTAATGGGGGACACCCAGGACTGACCCTGGGGCATCCTTTGTGCCAAGCAGGTGCCCATCGTCAGCATCTTCACCCTTGGGCTAAACCATTTTTCACCCTAAGAGAGAATTACATCCTTAAGCCAGCAAGCCAAATGAAATAATACTGCTACACCTCTGCTTTCTGCTTTCTGGGCTCTCTGCCAATCCCTGGGGTTAATGCTTGGTGTCCTTTTTCCCCCCACATGGCTACTCCAGCCTCTGCCTTTGTGGTCGACCAGTCCGTCTTTGAGATCCCTAAATCCTATCACATTCAGGACGATGGCAGGAATGTCCAGGTGCAGGATGAAGACAACGAGATCATGCAGTTTGCTATCCAGCAGAGCCTGATGGAGTCTGGCCAGAACAGAGTGAGCCCCTCTTGCTCAGGGATCTTTTCCCATTCCCTTACCTCACACCCCTGGCCAACTTCTCATGAGCTTGGACGGCCTTGCTGAGCTTTGCCCCTGCTCTTTTCTCACGCTGCAGAAGGGGCCACCTGAGGAGGCGGAGCTGGGGCAGCAGCATAATGGGAGAATTCTTGTGTGAAATAATCAGAGCACAGGAAAGGCCAGGGGATCGGGCAAATGGGGTCTTCAGACGATGCATGTGAAGCATGTTCCCCAACCTCCAAGGAAGGAGAGTCCACCACTTTCTGAGGGAGTCTGTTGCATCCTGGGAATGCAACAATGCATGTCAAAAAGAACTCAAGAAGCTGCTTTATACTGAGACCACTGGTCTCTCCTGGAGATGGAGAACCTGTGGCCCTCTGGATGTTGCAGGACCACCACTCCCATTGGCCATGCTAGCGGTGGATGATGGGACCTGGCATTCAACACTTTCTGGTGGGCCACAGGTTCCTCATCACTGGCCTACACTGACTGGCAGCCACTCTGGTTTCAGTCAGGTCTCCTTCCCCAGCCCTGTCTGCGATGTCAGGGATAAAACCCAGAACCCTCTGCATGTCAAATATGAGCTCTGCCACTGAGCTGAGGGCAGTATTAGATCTCCATTTTAGGAGAGATCCACCAAGCTCCTTCATGTGTTTGATTTTTGGCAACCACTGGAGACTTTAAAAAACCCACAGCAAAACCACTGAGGCTTTCATGTTTAATGTTGCTACTTTTAAGGATTGTTTGGCTTCTGAATTAACATGCTAGTTTAATGCTAGTTTTTAGTTTTTTAGATTGGTTTGTTCTGAGTTTTTGTAAGTCACTTTAATACATCCAATAGAAAAGTGGGTTAGAAAAGATATCAATGGTATTAAACCCCCAGCACCAGCCACTTCTGCATGATGTGTGAGTGTGCGTCTCAAATTGTCACTGGTATTAACTGCTCTGGTGTCTTTCTCAGGAGGCTTTGGGACCAGACTTGAATGGGGCTGTCTCTTACTCACAGGACCTCAACCTTCAGTATCAAAGGTAATGTTCCTTCTTGCTAAACATGAGGAGTTACTCACCACCAGGTGCTAGGAAGCTGAGCCCCATCCAGGGTTTACTGTAGAGCAGGGAGGAGGAACCAGAGGAATCTGTTATTAAACTCCAGCTCCCATCATCCCTGACCACGTCGTCCTGACTGGATCTGATGGGAGTTGGATTCCCAGCAACAGCTGGAGAGCTCCAGGTGTTCCCCAGCCCTGGCTTGGAGCATCTGTTCCTAGTGACAGTATCTCATGCTCCCTTGCCTGGCCTTCCCATGCAGGAGCTCCCATCTCCCAGGGGTTTCTGGTGGGAGAGGGATGGAATACGTGGAAAGTGCAGGAGTAGAGCAGGGCTGCTAAGTGCTTTTCACCAACTCTGCTGCAGCTGCTCATAGCAGGGGTGGGTGGCCCTTTCGAAGTTGGGGACCACATTCCCTTGTGGGAAGGTGATCAGAGGCCACATATCAACAACCCTGAGTGGACCCAAAGCAAGAAGTGTGTGGGACAGCCCTGGTTCATTCATCCACCCATTCTCTCTCTCTCTCTCTCTCTCTCTCTCTCTCTTTTTCTCTCTCTCTCATTCACCACCTGCCCATCATTAGTTGATTCCCCCCCTTTCTAGGCCTTGGAGGGACCACGTAAAAGGAGGGGGCATTATGGTCTTTGTTGAGGCTGAGCCTGTCATCACTCCTTTTCTGTGTATCTTCTGCCTTTTCTGGTTGTGGGTGGGAGACTTTTATGACCACCCGAAGCGCCTGCTGGATCAAGCCAAGGGGGACCCATCTAGTCCAGCACCCTGTCCTCAGGGTGGCCCACCAGATGCCTGCGGGAAACCAGCAAGCAGGACCTGAACCAAAGAGCAGGGCACCTCTCCCTCTTGTGGCTTCCAGCAACTGGTGTTCAGAAGTGTAGCTGCCTCACCTCCAGCCGTGGTGGCAGAGCAGAGCCATCCTGGCCAGTGGCGGCCGATAGCCTTCTAACCCTTGTTTAAAGCCATTCTGGCCTTCTTTCCTTCCATGAAAATTGAGTATGTGAGAGGGAGAAACACAAAAGTCGCCCACAAAGGGCGGTGGGGAGGATGAATATACATCCTAAGCACCTGCGCATCATTCGGCTGGTCCAGTTAAGTTCCCTGCAAACACTGACCTGGGAGGGGGTGTGGAGGCATAGCGGCTTCCTGGCAAGACCCAGGCATGGCTGACTGACCGAACCCAAAGGGTGCTCATCAATGGTTCCTCTTCATCCTGGAGAAGAGTGACTAGTGGGGTGCCACAGGGTTCTGTCTTGGGCCCGGTCTTATTCAACATCTTTATCAACGACTTGGATGATGGACTCAAGGGCATCCTGATCAAATTTGCAGATGACACCAAACTGGGAGGGGTGGCTAACACCCCAGAGGACAGGATCACACTTCAAAACGACCTTGACAGATTAGAGAACTGGGCAAAAACAAACAAGATGAATTTTAACAGGGAGAAATGTAAAGTATTGCACTTGGGCAAAAGAAAATGAGAGGCACAAATACAAGATGGGTGACACCGGGCTTGAGAGCAGTACATGTGAAAAGGATCTAGGAGTCTTGGTTGACCACAAACTTGACATGAGCCAACAGTGTGACGCGGCAGCTAAAAAAGCCAATGCAATTCTGGGCTGCATCAATAGGAGTATAACATCTAGATCAAGGGAAGTAATAGTGCCACTGTATTCTGCTCTGGTCAGACCTCACCTGGAGTACTGTGTCCAGTTCTGGGCACCACAGTTCAAGAAGGACACTGACAAACTGGAACATGTCCAGAGGAGGGCAACCAAAATGGTCAAAGGCCTGGAAACGATGCCTTATGAGGAACGGCTAAGGGAGCTGGGCATGTTTAGACTGGAGAAGAGGAGGTTAATGGGTGATATGATAGCCATGTTCAAATATATAAAAGGATGTCACATAGAGGAGGGAGAAAGGTTGTTTTCTGCTGCTCCAGAGAAGCGGACACGGAGCAGTGGATCCAAACTACAAGAAAGAAGATTCCACCTAAACATTAGGAAGAACTTCCTGACAGTAAGAGCTGTTTGACAGTGGAATTTGCTGCCAAGGAGTGTGGTGGAGTCTCCTTTGGAGGTCTTTAAGCAGAGGCTTGACATCCATATGTCAGGAGTGCTCTGATGGTGTTTCCTGCTTGGCAGGGGGTTGGACTCGATGGCCCTTGTGGTCTCTTCCAACTCTATGATTCTATGATTTCCTTGCTGTGGCTCTAGCTCTCACAGCTGTTCCAGCAGGTCCTTGATGCCTCTGCTCGGGAGCGTTGCTCTCCATGCATTGGGGGGTGGGGGGCTTTGCCCCAGAAAGCCAGGGGGTGTTAGGAAAGCAGGCTCTGTGTTGGGCAGCTGGTTAAAAGTGTTTCACTCCATCTCTCTTCCTCTCCCCCAGGGCTTTGCAGGAAAGCTTCTTGGCTACTCCAGCCTCCGCCTCTCTGCAGGAATCTTCCAGTTTCGATCGGGACCTGCGCCTGGCTATGGAGCTTTCCGTTCGTGAGCAGCAGGACCTGGAGCGGCAGCGGCAGCAGGAGGAGGAGGCAGAGCTGCAGCGAGCTCTCCAGCGCTCCCTCCTTGACAAATAGGCAGGCAGGCGGAGCTCCCGCAACCCTCTCTCTCTGTCTCTCAAAGCAAAAGGAAGAGCCTCATCCTTTCTCAGTGCTTGAGAAGCACATGGGCTCAGCTGCCCAGGGCTGGCTGCACCTTGCGCCAGGCTACAAATGTCCTTTGTGGGGACAATTTGCGGCAGATCTACAGGAGCCGTCCCCACCTCTCAAGCTTCATTCTCCTTTTGTGTGCTCTGAACTTTGGACTTAAAAGACGAACTCCTTGGGCTGCCTTCAACTTTTTTCTGAAAGGGGGGGGGCACTTTGGCTAGTGTCCAGCACTGCAGGGAACTTGCCCTGTTTGAGGAAGGTTTGTGTGAGCATCATTTCATTGCTGGTCAAAGACGCAGCAAGTCCTCCAGGTTGTCTTTGAATCCAGCGAACAGCAGCCACTGTCTGTTGGGGACAGTGCCATGAGCATCCTGGCACCTTAACCTGGCACCCTCCAGGTATGGGGAAGGATGCTCTAGGCATAATGCCCTATTTCCTTCCAGCCTTTAACACTATCTCAACCCCAGCTGTTTGCTACTCCAGTGGGCACAAGACCTTTTGTCCCACACAAGTGCTTTATAAGGGTTTTTGTGTGTATAGGAGTGTTTGGGGTTTTTAAAAAAAGAAAAAAGGGAATTGAGGGAAACTTAACTCAGTACCCAATGCCCCATATTAAAAGGGAGAAAGGGACTGCTGTAAAGCAGGTTCTCTAGACCAAAAGGGAAACTCATGTTGCTTTCTTATAGTGCATATTATCTCCCTTTCCTCTAGAAAGTGCATTTTTGTCTGTTTTAAGATTAGTACAGTTCTTAAAGCAGGTGCCATGGGGAATAGGAGCAGCATAGGAGTAAATTTTGCCTGTTTTTCTGTTGCCTGCAGACCATGTTGCCTTAGCTAGCAATAAACACAGGGGAGGGGGCTGGGGGTCAGGGCGAGGCAGCAGTGCCACCACCTCCTCCCTCTCCAGAGGCACAGAGGGGCTGGGTAGCAAGCAAAGAGGTGAGCTGGCTCCACCTCCTTCAAACGTTGTTTCAGAAACTGGCAGGAGGGAAGCAAATGTGAAGCCACACCACAGGAAGTCCCTCAGAGCAGCAGCCTTTGCCAAGGCAGTGCCGTCCAACTATTTGGTAGTACCACTCCTGGGGGGGAGTGGGGAGCTAGCCAGCAGAGCTGTGGGATGCTTTGGCTAATGGGGGGGGGGGTCATCCAAAACATTGGAGGGCACAGGCTGGGAAAGGCTGCCTTGTGTTGGTTGGCAGACACGTCCCTGGGCTTTCAGGTGCCTCAGACCAGCTGCAGGGCTAATCTTTGCTCACCTCCCCTGGGGGGGGGGCAGCCTCTCCAAATGTACCAGTTGCAAGTTTTGCCTGACTTTATTTAATCTTCACTCTTAACTGAATCTGTCTCAAGGCCCCGAAGGGAAGGGAATCTCTATAAAGCACTCCAGAAGAAAGGTAGTTGCAATTTCTGGGTGTGCTATGACGGGGCAAGCCAGGGGGTGGGTGGACAACTCTGGGATTGTCGTTGTGACCAGGCCAGAAATATGCAGCTAAGTTTCACATGAAAATAAAAGGAATCCTTTTGAAGAGGGCCTTGTTGGGTATTGTGGATTCTTTCAGTGCTTGCAAGGAGGTAACTGGGAATCAGCCCTCTTGCTACAAGCCTTTTCTTGTTTTGTTCTGGGACATTTGTGGCAAGCGGACTGTCCTCTCTGTGTCATTGTGCCAGTGGCCCATTGAGTCCAGGATAATGTAAATTATCTCCTCGCCAGAGCCCTTCTTGCAGCTCTCAGAAAGTTAGCTTGCTGTTGTTGAGCTGATGGCCAAAGTAAAAACACACCAATTGGCAGGAATGTTAGCTTACCCCTTTTAGTAATTCAGATCTTGCCCTTTTATAGAGCTTCAAAGGCAGGAGACTGCAATACATGAGAGGCTTCCTAGAAAAAGATGGTCTTTATTTAAACCTTTGTTCATAGAGTATTGCTTCTTAATACCACTGCAGGCTTAAAAGCAACTTATCTTGCTCAGCAGGCACCTGTAAGTATAACAGACCTCCCCCTTTAGAATAGTTTTCTTGTCTATCCCGAAGTTTAAACCAAAATCAATGCTCCTAATTCCTTGCTTGATCCTTGCATCTTCTTGCAACCCCAAAGGAAGGGGCACAAGACACCCTTCAGTCACTCTGTGCTGATCAAAGACAGATAAAAGTCTGCAGGAATAAGCCTGACATTTGAGTAGCTTCACACTGCTAAACCTACAATGTCAGCTGGCCCTCCAATAATAATAATAATAATAATAATAATTTATTATTTATACCCCGCCCATCTGGCTGGGCCTCCCCAGCCACTCTGGGCGGCTTCCATAAAAACCAAAAATACAATAAAATATCACACGTTAAAAACTTCCCTGAACAGGGCTGCCTTAAGATGTCTCCTGAATGTCAGGTAGTTGTTTATCGCCTTGACATCTGCTGGAAGGGTGTTCCACAGGGCGGGCGCCACTACCGAGAAGGCCCTCTGCCTGGTTCCCTGTAGCTTTGCTTCTCGCAATGAGGGAACCGCCAGAAGGCCCTCGGCGCTGGACCTCAGCGTCCGGGCAGAATGATGGGGGTGGAGACGCTCCTTCAGGTATACTGGACCGAGGCCGTTTAGGGCTTTAAAGGTCAGCACCAACACTCTGAATTGTGCTCGGAAACGTACTGGGAGCCAATGCAGGTCTTTCAAGACCGGTGTTATATGGTCTCGGCGGCCGCTCCCAGTCACCAGTCTAGCTGCCGCATTCTGGATTAGTTGTAGTTTCCGAGTCACCTTCAAAGGTAGCCCCACGTAGAGTGCATTGCAGTAGTCCAAGCGGGAGATTACAAGAGCATGCACCACTCTGGCGAGACAGTCCGCAGGCAGATAGGGTCTCAGCCTACGTACCAGATGGAGCTGGTAAACAGCTGCCCTGGACACAGATTTGACCTGTGCCTCCATGGACAGCTGTGAGTCCAAAATGACTCCCAGGCTGCGCACCTGGTCCTTCAGGGGCACAGTTACCCCATTCAGGACCAGGGAATCCTCCACACCTGCCCGCCTTCTGTCCCCCAAGAACAGTACTTCTGTCTTGTCAGGATTCAACCTCAATCTGTTAGCCGCCATCCATCCTCCAACCGCCTCCAGACACTCACACAGGACCTTCACCGCCTTCACTGGTTCTGATTTAAAAGAGAGGTAGAGCTGGGTATCATCCGCTTACTGATGAACACCCAGCCCAAACCTCCTGATGATCTCTCCCAGCGGCCGCATGTAGATGTTGAAAAGCATGGGGGAGAGGACAGAACCCTGAGGCACCCCACAAGTGAGAGCCCAGGGGTCTGAACACTCATCCCCCACCACCACTTTCTGAACACGGCCCAGGAGGAAGGAGCGGAACCACGGTATAACAGTGCCCCCAGCTCCCAGCCCCTCAAGACGGTCCAGAAGGATGCTATGGTCGATGGTATCGAACGCCGCTGAGAGATCCAGCAGAACTAGGAAACAGCTCTCACCTTTGTCCCTAGCCCGCCGGAGATCATCAACCAGTGCGACCAAGGCAGTTTCAGTCCCATGATGAGGCCTGAATCCCGACTGGAAGGGATCCAAATGGTCCGCTTCTTCCAGGCGTGCCTGGAGTTGTTCGGCAACCGCTCGCTCAATCACCTTGCCCAGGAATGGAAGATTTGAGACTGGGCGATAGTTGGCCATCGTGGCCGCATCTAAAGATGGTTTTTTAAGAAGCGGTTTAATAACCGCCTCTTTCAGCGGGTCTGGGAAGGCTCCCTCACGGAGGGAAGCATTCACCACCCCACGAAGCCCATCGCCCAGCCCTTCCCGGCTTGCTTTTATTAGCCAGGATGGGCAAGGATCCAGGAGACAGGTGGTTGGTTTCACTCGTCCAAGCAGCCTGTCCACATCCTCGGAGGTAACAGATTGGAATTGATCCCACTCAACTTGACCAGACAGAACTCTTGCACTCTCCCGCCCCGGCCCTGCTCCCACGGTGGAGTCTACTTCTTCCCGAATCTGAGCGATTTTATCTGCAAAAAACTTTGCAAAATCATTGCAGGAGAACATGTGGCCCGTACTGGGCCCCGATGTTGCAGGTGGTTCCGCTAAATTGTGAACCACCTGAAAAAGTCTCCTGCTGCTGTTTTCTGCAGATGCAATAGAGGCGGTGAAGAAATTCTTCTTCGCCGTCGCTATCGCCACTTGGTAGGCTCGACGTTGAGCTCTAACCTGTGTCCGGTCAGATTCGGAATGAGTTCTCCGCCACCGGCGCTCTAGCCGTCTCAACGATTGTTTCATTGCCCTCAGATCCGTGGAAAACCACGGGGCTATCCGGGCTCCATGCAATCGGAGAGGGCGCTTCGGAGCCAAACAGTCAATAGCCCTGGTTAACTCCACATTCCAGCGGGCCACCAGGGAATCAGCTGAAAGGCTATCAACATGGGATAAAGCATCCCCTACCACTCTCTGGAAACCATTTGGATCCATTAAGTGGCGGGGGCGGACCATCCGAATTGGTCCCACCTCCCTGCAGAGGGGATGGGTCGCAGAGAAGTCCAGTTGCACCAGGAAGTGATCTGACCATGGCACTTCTTTCGTTTCGCTTTTACTTAGTGTCAGATCACCAACATCCATAGAGGTAAACACCAGGTCCAAGGCATGTCCACGGCTATGGGTTGGGCCAGACTTATTCAGGGACAGCCCCATGGAGGCCATGCTTTCCACGAAGTCCCGAGCGGCCCCTTGTAAGGTCGTGTCGGCATGGATGTTAAAATCCCCTAGGACGACCAAGCTAGGTGTCTCCAGGAGAACATCCGCCACGACCTGAAGCAGCTCGGGCAGGGAATCCTTGGCGCAGCGGGGAGGTCGGTACACCAAAAGGAATCCTGTACTGCCCCTATTGCCCAACTTCCAGAACATGCACTCAGAAAACTGGGTCTTCCCAATAGGACGCCTGGTGCAAACTAATGACTTCCTAAAAATCACTGCAACCCCCCCTCCCCGCCCACATGACCTGGGTTGCTGTGCGTAAGAGAAACCTGGTGGACACGCAGCGGCAAGAACAGGCCCATCTGCTTCATCCAACCAAGTCTCTGTTACACAAGCTAGGTCAAATCCTCCATCCATGATCAAGTCATGGATGGCAGTGGTCTTATGAATCATTGACCTGGCATTGCACAGCAGCACCTTCAGGTCATGTCGGTATCCCTTGCTGATTCTAGTATCCATCCGGTCAGGACCAGACCCGGAGGCAGGGATAGTCCTCAGACAACGACTAAACCTGCCTCCTCTGTAATGACATGGTCTGGTCTTAGCGTAACTCCTCCTCCTACCCGTGATCACTGAGATCGGTTGTCCCAGTGCATCCCCCCCTGTGGAACATGCCCCAGCCATTTTGTGGGCTGGGGCCCACTCCCCGGCAGCCCTGACCCCTCCCCCTAAAAACAAAATAACACCTTAAACAAACAAACAAAACCAATAAAACAATACAAACAAAAAATATAAAATTACAAAAACATCAAAATAAAAAAATAATAATTCCCCAAGCCCAACCAAACATCAATCCCACCCCCCACATACAAAAAACCCAGAAAAATTTTTTTAAAACATTTTAAAAACACTCTGTGCCTCTCCGGCAGTAACAACTGTCCTAGTGAGGCCTGTCAGGCACCTTAAACGGTGTAGACATTCTGTGACATTTAGCAAGTCAGTGGATCCTTCGCTCTTTTGATGCAGTGTGGCACTTAGTTGGGTCCAGAGAGACAAGCCACTTTCACATTCAGCACTTTGTTTGCATGTGCTTGTAATATAATGCATTAATAAGCCCTTGCAAAGCAGCTTTCATAAATAAATGTCTTGAGCAGGCTGCTTTAATACAGCATAATCTGAATAGCATCTTATTTGCTACATAATATGTTCCATTTTGGGGATCATGCAGGGATGCTTGAAAATATTTGGGCAATATCATGGCTGACAGAACCTCATTATCTCTCAGCCATGATCCTGTGCTGCCCAAATAATAGAAACAGCAGTGACTGCCTTGAAAGATGCAAGGATTGCAAAAGGCCAAGCCCTTTACATCACAATCAGTCTAGAAAATATGTGAACCGCAATAGTCAGGAATTTGTTGTGTGAAGCCACAATTTTTTTTACTGCACAGTGAAGCAATTGGAGTTACATTTCCAGCTCAGAAGTACCTGAACTACAGCTGCAGGCTCATAGTCACAATGAAGGGAAAGAGGCGGAGGCAGAATTCTCATTTTGAAAGTGACATTTAGGTTCAAATCAGTTAAACAAAAATAAATACAATGGCAAAATTAACCCTTTGTTAAGTATAAAATATATACACCAGGAAAATCAAGTTTGTATGTAAAACAAAAAACGAAACCACATCTGCACCAACAAAAACTTGTGTGCATTTTTTTTCAGTGTGAACACCCTCAACTAGCTTATTCCATTGCATCTTCCAACCTCTTGACTCCTTGAAGAAATGGTTGTGCTAAGATACACAAAAAAGCCACAATCCAAGCACCTATGAAGAGGCAGAGCTGCACTTTGCTTGCAAAGGAAAGTCCAAAGGTTTGGATGTGTCTCCATGGCAGAGTGTGTGACTCTGCATGCTCAGCATGGAAGCTGGATCATGACTGCTGTTCTCCATTAATGCTGTTTTGTGCATTTGCTAGGACAGGGGGAGTTCGCACTTGCAGCCTTACCAGTTTCTCTGGTTAAAGTATGCACAGTTCAATCTACTCCCCAGTGATGTATGGAGAAGCCAGTACATCAACAGGTGTTCCCTACTCTTCACATCATCATCATCATCATCATCATTTATAGGCTGCCCATCTAACTAGGTTGCCCCAGCCACTCTGAGTAGCTTTTTCATTCATGGTGTAAAATGCTGGCACATGCATCTGTGCATGACAACTCACAGTAGAAGTTATCCTACTGTCTGGAGAAAATGGAGCAAGCAAAGTAGCCTTTCATTCAGTGCATAATGTGTAGTAAGAGAGGCTTGTATCTCACTGGGATCCTGTTGGGGAGCGAGAGCACTTTCCTGAGGAATTTGTTCTGCACTATTTCTAAGGCTTTGTTAGCCTTTGGGTCCATGCCCCATATCGCTATTCCATACAGCATCTGGGAAACCACTTCGCTGGCAAAGATTTTCAACACAGCTTCTAGTAACTGGCCACCCACCCACCGTAAAATAGAATTTCATTAATGCCCCACAAGCATTCTGTGCTTTGAGTTTCGTAGCCTCAACGTGCCCCTTCCATGACAGCATCTCAGTGAAGAGAACTCCCAGATATCTGAAGGAGCATGTTTGCTCCAGATTCTGCTGATCCATTTTCCATTTGGATCTGGAACTACGCTTCCCAAAGACCATAATTTTGGTCTTGGAGTAATCATTATCATTATATGATAATATATTTCAGTATGTCAATCTCTGGTAAATGGCACCTTGTACCTTTGAATAGCACTGCAAAAACCAGTTACTGGCACTAAATAAAAATATAGAAACGTCAACTGTTTAAATCAAGGCCACCTCACATGCTGTTAAACATAATTGTATAGGCCTAGGTACTTTAAGTGTAAAGTATTAAAGCTACTTTCTGTAAAAATAAATAAATCACTGTGTGGCCATGGGTATAGAATTGCTAAGAATAAGGTCACACCAAAATAGAAAAAAGGGTATTACATATAGTTGAAATACATATGAAAATTTGCAGGTTAGATTAAAATCTGGGAACCTTTTTTCTATTGTTGATAGCTGTTAATGGTTCTGTACTTAACTATTGTTTCTTTGTAAGTAGCCCCTGGGGCAAAGATTTAGGGCAACTTACATTTTTACACAAAGCCCACAAAGGGGTAGTTCTCACTGCAGTTTCCTCAATGGCTCCCAATTTTACCTAAAGAAATTTGAATAAAGTTCCATGTGCAGGGCATAGCTTTGTCACCTCTTGGTTTAAACCTCATTTTTCTTTTCTTTTCAACTAACATAGCCTCTGTACATGCACAGGGTTCATGATTCAGCAATCTATTATACCATTTAAAGTGTTACATCCCCTGACTAAATTACCATTGGAATAAAGCCATGATTGGCTTTTCTTACTAGGGACTCAAGGAAGGGGTAGATGTAAGAGACCAAATTCCCAAGGGCTGAAAACTTGTTTAGTCAGTTTAAAATCCATTTTCCCAGTTTGATGTCCTAAGACATTTCTGATACATATGCTTTCCTGTTTCTTGCTGCTTAGGAAGCAGGCTTATAAATCTTAAACTTTACACAGATCAGAATTTCACCATTCAGACAACCCAACAACTCAACTTTTCCACCGAAAGCCAGTAATAAAAGTTTGGTCAAATTAAATTCCTAATCAAGTCTCAGCACTAATTGATGATGTTTCCTGCATTAAACAGACATGTCTGCACCCCAGGCAAAGAAAATTGGGAGCTACACGCCTTCTTTATCTACAGGAGTTAGGGGTACAGATCGCTTTTCAAAAATGTGGATTGTTATTATTTTGTGTCATCACCCCCCCCATCATTAGCAGAACAATCGACCGCCCTCTTGTGTTTGAGTGAAAATGGCCAGTCATGGTTCATAAGATTTTTAATATCCTGTCATTTCAGCCTTACCATTAGCAGATCAAATTTTCTGCCCTTTATTTGCAGGAAAAAATGATCAAAGCTCATTTCACCTAATTATGAATTTGTATGTGCTTTAAAGAGGGACGTGGGTGGCGCTGTGGGTTAAACCAGAGCCTAGGACTTGCCGATCAGAAGGTCAGCGGTTTGAATCCCCGCAACGGGGTGAGCTCCTGTTGCTCGGTCCCTGCTCCTGCCAACCTAGCAGTTCAAAAGCACGTCAAAGTGCAAGTAGATGAATAGGTACTGCTCTGGCAGGAAGGTAAACGGCATTTCCGTGCACTACTATGGTTCGCCAGAAGCGGCTTAGAATCATAGAATTTGAATAGACCACAAGGGCCATCGAGTCCAACCCCCTGCCAAGCAGGAAACACCATCAGAGCACTCCTGACAGATGGTTGTCAAGCCTCTGCTTAAAGACCTCCAAAGTAGGAGACTCCACCACACTCCTTGGCAGCAAATTCCACTGTCAAACAGCTCTTACTGTCAGGAAGTTCTTCCTAATGTTTAGGTGGAATCTTCTTTCTTGTAGTTTGGATCCATTGCTCCGTGTCCGCTTCTCTAGAGCAGCAGAAAACAACCTTTCTCCCTCCTCTATGTGACATCCTTTTATATATTTGAACATGGCTATCATATCACCCCTTAACCTCCTCTTCTCTGGCTTAGTCATGCTGGCCACATGACCCGGAAGCTGTACGCCGGCTCCCTCAACCAATAAAGCGAGATGAGCGCCGCAACCCCAGAGTCGTCTGCGACTGGACCTAATGGTCAGGGATCCCTTTACCTTTATGTGCTTTAAACTTTGGATGGACTCTAGCATATTTGAAGTCTGATTTAAATAACAGACAAAATGGTGAAAACCCCTAGATATGCACTCAAATGCTTGGTATCACCAGCTCTGCTTCAAAACATCACCACTTTCACCTCCCACTTCTTAAAACTATTCCAAACTCTGAAAACCAATCCTTCCATCTTTCTATACCAAAGAGCAAAGCTCAGCTGAATTTCAGCCCATCACCCCACCCCACCCTACCCCCACCATAACTTCACTCTCCAATGCTTGCAGACACATTCCTTATCCTTCCTTCTAATTACCTCTAGCATCTTCACATTACACACAACATACAATCCACCACTGAACTACTCTTCCACATAGCCATCGATTTGTATGGTTGGAAGGGACCCTGGGGTCATCCAGTCCAACCCACTGAAATACAGGGATCTTAGCACCATTACCTCCCTTTTGCAACAAGATTTGTACTACCAAAAAGACACACACACTTATGTACACAGGCATGACTGGAGAGGGACATACAATCACGCCCCTATGTTCATCCAATTAAATTAGTTATTTTTAAACTAAAAAAAATTAATGTTTCTGTAGCTCACATTTCAGAACTGCCAATGGTGAATGACACAATGTAACTGGATTAAAAAAAATCATTATTCATTATGTACACTGGCAATATCACAGCTTGACTTATTACAGTGGTGCCTCGCAAGACGAAAAGAATCCGTTCTGTGATTCTCTTCGTTTAGCGGTTTTTTCGTAAGCAAGCCCATTGACGGATTAGTGGATTATCTGCTGATCGGATCAGCTAATAAGCGGCTTAGCGGCTTAGAAAGGGGGGGAGGAAAACCCCCCCGCAGGAACTCGCAAGACATTTTCGTCTTGCGAAGCCAGCCCATAGGAGATTCGTTTTGCGAAGCACCTCCAAAACGGAAAACTCTTTCGTCTAGCGAGTTTTCCGTCTTGCGAGGCACCACTATATTTATTTACAAATTTTAATGTGGGTTGTAAAACTGGTTCTTACATTAGTTTACAGTTTGTGGAGAATATTCTTACCTCACATCACTACTCTTAAGATTTCACAATTCTCTTTCTTTTAAGTCACACCAGTCCCATCACGTGGCAGAAGAAAACAGGAAGAACTTTCTGGTGGTAAAAGATGTTTGGCAGTGGAACAGACTCCCGGAAGGTGGTAGACTCTCCTTCTTTAGATGATTTTAAGCAGAGGTTGGGTGGCCAACTGCCAGTGCTTCTTTAACTGTGATTCCTGCATTTCAGGAAATTAGACTTCCAGCACTACAACTCCATGAAAACTGAAGCCTTTGCTTGCTACCCTATAGAGCCTGTTTCCTAAAAACAGGCCAGATAATTTTGGGACCTAGCCTGTTTGCTGCTCCTTATTTGTACTCCAAAACAACTTAAATGGGTCTTGCTGAAGTTTAATTTGCTACTAGCTTAGTTCAGGTAGGTAGCTGTGTTGGTTTGATGCAGTCAAAATATATATAAAAAATAAAAAATTGTCCAGTAGCACCTTAGAGAACAACTAAGTTTGTTCTTGGTATAAGCTTTCGTGTGCATGCACACTTCTTCAGATACACTGAAACAGAAGTCACCAGACCCTTCTATATAGTGGGAGGGTGCGGTGGAGGTTTTCTCAGAAGGGTTGTAGGAGATGGGTGATTTGCCATACCCATTGAGTCACCAGCTTAGTGTTAAGCTCTGTGTTTTCTGATGCAGAGAAGTGATGCTAACTGATTGAAACCTGGAAGCCCAGGAAGCTGCCTTTATGCCATGGCCCAACGGTCCATCTAGTTCTGGACTGTCTGCACTGACTGGCAGAGGCTCCCAGGGTTTCTGGCAGGGGGCAATTCCCAGCCCTACCTGAAGAGGTGGGGTTTGCACCTGGCTGGGACCTTTTGCATGCATAAGCAAATACCATGTGACTAAGCTAGACCTCTTCCCAGAGGCTTAGGACAGTGACTAATGGATCACTCAAACTAGAATGGATTAAGTTGTGTTATTGGTAAGTAGAACCTTTCTGCAAAATGATACAAGATGAGCCCTCTGTGCTGGCCAACCAGAAAGGGACTGGGGTGGGGAATCAGTCCTTCTCCAGATGTTAAAAAGGTAAAGGTACCCCTGCCCGTACGGGCCAGTCGTGACCGACTCTGGGGTTGCGTGCTCATCTCGCTTAAGAGGCCGGGAGCCAGCGCTGTTCGCAGACACTTCCGGATCACGTGGCCAGTGTGACGAAGCTGCTCTGGCGAGCCAGCGCAGCACACGAAAACGCCGTTTACCTTCCCGCTATAAAGCGGTACCTATTTATCTACTTGCAGTTAGGGGTGCTTTCGAACTGCTAGGTGGGCAGGAGCTGGGACCGAACGATGGGAGCTCACCCCGCCGCGGGGATTCGAACCGCTGACCATACGATCGGCAAGTCCTAGGCTCTGAGGTTTTACCCACAGCGCCACCCGCGTCCCTTTCATAGAATCATAGAATCATAGAGTTGGAAGAGACCACAAGGGCCATCGAGTCCAACCCCCTGCCAAGCAGGAAACACCATCAGAGCACTCCTGACATATGGTTGTCAAGCCTCTGCTTAAAGACCTCCAAAGTAGGAGACTCCACCACATTCCTTGGCAGCAAATTCCACTGTCGAACAGCTCTTACTGTCAGGAAGTTCTTCCTAATGTTTAGGTGGAATCTTCTTTCTTGTAGTTTGGATCCATTGCTCCGTGTCCGCTTCTCTGGAGCAGCAGAAAACAACCTTTCTCCCTCCTCTATGTGACATCCTTTTATATATTTGAACATGGCTATCATATCACCCCTTAACCTCCTCTTCTCCAGGCTAAACATGCCCAGCTCCCTTAGCCGTTCCTCATAAGGCATCGTTTCCAGGCCTTTGACCATTTTGGTTGCCCTCCTCTGGACACGTTCCAGTTTGTCAGTGTCCTTCTTGAATTGTGGTGCCCAGAACTGGACACAGTACTCCAGGTGTGGTCTGACCAGAGCAGAATACAGTGGCACTATTACTTCCCTTGATCTAGATGCTATACTCCTATTGATGCAGCCCAGAATTGCATTGGCTTTTTTAGCTGCCGCGTCACACTGTTGGCTCATGTCAAGTTTGTGGTCAACCAAGACTCCTAGATCCTTTTCACATGTACTGCTCTCAAGCCAGGTGTCACCCATCTTGTATTTGTGCCTCTCATTTTTTTTGCCCAAGTGCAATACTTTACATTTCTCCCTGTTAAAATTCATCTTGTTTGTTTTTGCCCAGTTCTCTAATCTGTCAAGGTCGTTTTGAAGTGTGATCCTGTCCTCTGGGGTGTTAGCCACCCCTCCCAGTTTGGTGTCATCTGCAAATTTGATCAGGATGCCCTTGAGTCCATCATCCAAGTCGTTGATAAAGATGTTGAATAAGACCGGGCCCAAGACAGAACCCTGTGGCACCCCACTAGTCACTCTTCTCCAGGATGAAGAGGAACCATTGATGAGCACCCTTTGGGTTCGGTCAGTCAGCCAGTTACAAATCCACTGAGTGGTAGCATAGTCAAGACCGCATTTTACCAGCTTCTTTACAAGAATATCATGGGGCACCTTGTCAAATGCCTTGCTGAAATCAAGGTAGGCTACATCCACTGCGTTCCCTTCATCTACCAGGCTTGTAATTCTGTCAAAAAACGAGATCAGGTTAGTCTGACATGACTTATTTTTCAGAAATCCATGCTGACTATTGGTGATAGTCAGATGTTATTGGGCTACAATTCCTAGCCTCCCCAATCATTGGTCCTGCTGGCTGGGCTAGGTTCCCCATCCCTGTTTGAGAAGCTCCCCCAACAAAGCAGAGAGTGACTTCAATGCCCCACAGTGCAACTAACATGTTTCAAGTGCATCTGAGAGATGCAGTCTTCCCACACACCTGAAGAAGTGCAAATAGTGATGGAAAATAGAAATAGTGGGGAGGAGTTCACAATGTTTTGTCAGCAAGAATATTACAGACAACAGTTTGGGGTGGTGGGAGCCTCTGGTTCATACACACAAAGAAACAATTTTCATAAAATGCTGCCTTTCTTTCCCAGTTCAAAATATGCTCTGCATTTTTGAAAGTCCAGGAGTGCCCAACTGAAAACAACCAGGGTGGTTTTTTAAATGCTCTGTTAAGTCACAAATCCCTGTGGCGCAAATGCATGCAAACACACACACACACACACACACACACACACACGGAACAGCAACTGGAGCAATCAGACCAAGAGCAAAACAACTTTTACATGGAAGATGGAAGGAAGCACAGCCCCCTTCAGCGTGCCCAGAAGCTGGTCGGGCATGAAGATGAAGTGTATATCAGAGCACATGGCCCACGTTGGTGTTGGGAGCTGGGTCTCCCCTCCAGCCACCAGCTTCCAGCCCTCCTGAAGATGCTGCTCCTGGGCTACCGCCGGCGAATGGGCTTGTACACACACACAGACAGCAGGATCATGGCGACGAGCAGGATGCCAAAGACACTTCCCATCAGAACTGCAAGAGAAAGGAAGAGCGAGAGCCTGGCTGATAAGGCATGGAGGAGGGCAGCCAGGGACTGATTCTGTCTACAGGGCACGCTGCTCTCTCTTCAAGAGCAGGAGCTGGGAGACACAGGGTGCAGTTACAGGCTGGGAATAGGACTTGGGAGAAATCAGGGTTCAAATCTCCACTCGACCGTGAAGCTCCCTAAAGGTAAAGGGACCCCTGACCGTTAAGTCCAGTCGCAGATGACTCTGGGGTTGCGGCGCTCATCTCGCTTTATTGATCATGTGGCCAGCATGACTAAGCCACTTCTGGCGAACCAGAGCAGCGCATTGAAACGCCGTTTACCTTCCCGCCGGAGTGGTACCTATTTATTTACTTGCACTTTGATGTGCTTTCGAACTGCTAGGTTGGCAGGAGCAGGGACCGAGCAACGGGAGCTCACCCCGTCGTGGGGATTCGAACCGTCAACCTTCTGATCGGCAAGCCCTAGGCTCTGTGGTTTAGAGTAGACCACAGCACCTAGGAGCCCTCAAAGGCCAATCACTCACAGTGCCTTCCAACCCTCGCTACCAATTCCTCCCATTTTCAGAATTCCTTGGACTCTTGCTCTCATCCTTGGGCACAACAAGAACCAGTGCTCCTACTGAGCATCTGCTAGAGCAGAAACAGGAAACCTGTAGCCCTCCAGATTCTCTTGGACTCTGCCAGGGGCTGTCAATGGGGAAATTCCAGTCTGCAATCCTTGCTGGCCCCATCCTGGCTGCAAGTAAATGCAGCTGGGCCAGGAACTGCCTGGCAGGGTGAGGAGAAAGTGCTGGGAGCCCCAGCTTGGCTGGGAAAAGAAACAGCCAAATGACCAGCAACCTGATTGTGGGGATTCTCAGACGCATAATGAGGAACACATTTGGAAGTCTTCTTCACAGGATAGGAGGAATAGTACAACTTATTACTGATGCAACTTTCTGACAGTGAGGTGTAAATCTCAGCACATTTAAGTCACAATTGGACTGGGAGGCAAAACAATTCAAGAAAGGAAGCTCAGTGCTGAGAGCCAGCCCAGGAGGCACCAAGGCCTCTGAATGCCAGTTGCCAGGAGGAGAGAAAAGGGCTCTGGCGCTCCGGTCTCACTTGCCACTTTCCCCCTGTGAGAACAGGACGCTGGCCTGGATGGGTCACTCGCCTGATCCAGCAGGCTCCTCTGGCATTAAAAAAAAGGCATGCAGGGTCCACAGAGTCTGTCTTTTCCATGGCTTTTAACCGCCCCCCCCCCCCGCAGCATAGGCGGGGTGTCCCAGAGGCCATCTAGTCTACCCCAGGCAGGGGCTACCTCCTCCTTCCCTGGCCCCGGCTGCTAAGGGCAAACCAGTTCCTCCTGCCAGCCCTTGGCTAGAGAAGGTCCTTGGCCCTGCAAGGAGAAATGAGCCAGGAATCACAGGGATGGAAGTGGGGAGGGAGCCAAAGCCCCCCCCCCCCCAGTTCCGGGGCTCCCTTTCCGGGGGGGCGAACCTGCAAGGGGGGCGCGGAGTGATGGGCTTGGGACAGGCGAGGGAGGCGGAGGCCTGGAGGGGTGGAAGGCGGGTGCAGGGCCGCGGGACCCAGGCGTCCGAGGAGGGTGCCCTCTCTCCCCCGGGGACCCAGGCGTCCGGCCTCCTCACCCAGGTTCTGCGTCTGGAGCACGGCGTAGGGCCGGCTGTTCCCTGGCGGGGCCGCCTCGGCCTGGTCCCGCAGCGCGTCTCCGCCGCCCGCCCGCAGCAGCAGCAGCAGCAGCCCCGCCGCCCGCCAGCCGCCGCCGCGCCGCCCCATCCTCGCCCGGCCCTTCCTTCGCCCTCCTCGGCAGCCCCGCCCGCCAAATCCCCGGAGCTCCACCCGGTGTCTTCTGCACGTGTGGATGCGGCCAAGTTGCCGGCACGTCTTAGCCCAAGCTGCTTCGAACGGCAACCTGGCCGCCGCTGGGCCCCGCAAGGCCCCGCTCTGCCCGGGCGAGTCAGCGAGGGGGTCGCCAAGCGGCCCAACGAAAGGTTGCGCCTGGACACGTGGTCTTTAGGACCCCGGGGTCCCCTCCAGCTCCCCTCCCTAGCATTGCATGCTGGGAGTGGTAGTCTCCATTCTCGGGTGCCGCTGGATTCTCTGGAGAGGCGTCCGGGCATAAAGAGGGAGGAAAGTGGAACCTTGGCCGCGCGATTCCCGGCGTCCCTGCTCGGAAGGAAACCCACTGAATTCAAGGGGAGTTACTCCCAAGTGTGCATAGGACTGTAGCCTAAATGCAAATAACCTAAGCAGGCTTCAAAACCATGGGTCAGTCAATGCGGCTTTTAATCTCCTGCTCTTTTTATTGCATTTTAATCAATGTTATCTCCTTTTACCCGTTACCTCCTTGCCTTGAAGAAGTGTGCATGCACACGAAAGCTCATACCAAGAACTAACTTAGTTGGTCTTTAAGGTGCTACTGGAAGGAATTTTTTTATTTGGAAAAGGCAGCAAGCTACAGATCTTTCCTAGAAATAAAACGAGAACGATACAGTCCCCAGCTTTGAAGAATTCGGATTTTCATAGGTTTGAATCTCACTCATTTCCTAGCTGTTTTTGTTTATAACCAGATATTCTACAAGTCTGTGCATTTTGCAAAAGTTTCCTTTCTTTTCCGACAGCACTTTCTGAATGGAGTTGGCACCCAGCCATTTCCATTTCCAGAGGGCTAGTAGCCACACCAGTCCCTTACAGCAAAAACGACAGTCTTGTGGCACCTCAAAGGCTAACAAATTTATTATCGCGGCATAAATGTTTTGTGGACTTCACAGGACACAGTTGTGACCCAGCATCTCTCTGAAAGGAACCACAGTGCAAATACATTCTCAGAGTAACCCCTTCCTCACCTCACCTCCCCAAAACAAATAAATTGGTAAATTGGGGAATACAAGAGGGTATTAAATACAAGAGAATTAAAATCCACAGTGCTTCCAGCTGCGTACAATAAAATAAGATGGTCTCCAAGTCAAAGGACACTGGTGACATCCAGATATTGGAAATACGTTTATCATAGAACAAATGTAGGGTTGCCAACTTTTGATTACAGTACTGTATTTTCTGATCCCTGAACCTGTAGACAGAGATCTAATTGAGGGTGATTCTCTCCACTCTAAGAACAGCTTATTTCCCCCAAGTCAAACGAAAGTAAGGCAGAGCTCTTTATCAGGGAGAAAGCAGCAAGAGCCTTTGAAGATGATCCAAGTCAGGAACATGCGGTGGAAATTATTTGACAGCCTAGAATTGGTTCTAGAGGAGATAGCCTCGTGGGAAATTACACAACAGAGGTTCCTGTTCCTTTAAAACAGGGCTGAAAACTTCCTAAACACATTTTTCTGCCGCTCCCCACTCCACTGATTCTGGTATTGTCTGCAACAAGAAAATACTTAGCCCTAGGACTAGGGTGCGGGAGCCCTGCATCCTGGTTGTGGGGCACACCACCCTCTCCCCAGTCAGCAGATCAATCACTGGATGAGTGGAGATCATGAGCGGAGAGGAGGTCTGTGTTGGTGTGCATATGAGAGGGGTGTGTTGGCTGCACCCAGTTTTGGCCACACCCACTGCTGGAGTGTGGCCCCCAGAGGGTTAAGGTAAAGGTAAAGGGACCCCTGACCATTAGGTCCAGTCGTGGCCTACTCTGGGGTTGCGGCACTCATCTCGCTTTATTGGCCGAGGGAGCTGGCGTTGAGCTGCTGGGTCATGTGGCCAGCATGACTAAGCCGCTTCTGGCAAACCAGAGCAGCGCACGGAAACGCCGTTTACCTTCCCGCTGGAGCGGTACCTATTTATCTACTTGCACTTTGACGTGCTTTCGAACTGCGAGGTTGGCAGGAGCAGGGACCGAACAACAGGAGCTCACCCTGTCGCGGGGATTCGAACCGCCAACCTTCTGATCAGCAAGTCCTAGGCTCTGTGGTTTAACCCACAGCACCACCCGCGTCCCCCCCAGAGGGTTAGCCAAGGACAAATGTGGCCCTCCGGCAGGGCTGGATTTAGGTTTGATGAGGCCCTAAGCTACTGTAGGTAATGGGGCCCTATATATAGCAGGCAGGGCCCATTACTTACGTCATAGGAGCCTACACAACACAAAAACTGTTGCTGTATGTAAGTTTTATTTTATTTGTTTTTTATCTTATATTTTGAAAATGTACATCCAGTTGTTTTTTCCTTTAAATTTTTTGGGGGCCCCCAAGAGAGTGGGGCCCTAAGCCAAAGTTTGTTTAGCTTATACGTAAATCTGGCACTGCCCTCCGGGTAAGACAGCCTAGTCCGTGAGTAGAATGGAAAATTGGAATAAGAATTTTTTTTTTAATTTGGCACTGAAGCGGGAAGGTCTAAACAGGAAGTCTGCCTTCCGCTTTTTGTAAATAAATTGAAGCAAAGACATGGCAAGCTAGAGCTTAGAAAATCGTTCGTAAAGGATCAATTTTCATCATTTAAAATTACTGAACCCCCCTTGGAAGCAGGAGAAGAGGTGGGGACTTTTTCTGGGCTGATTAAACTTGCAGAAGACAAGCAAAGAAAAGCAATTCTCCACCGTCCTGAACCTGGGAGCGGGGTGTCAGGACAGACGTCTTCGGGAAGTTCATTGACTACAGACAAACGTCTTTGACAGATAGTTAAAAGAAGAGAAACATATTGATTCCATTGTTCCCCTTCGCATCTAAAAGGAAGAAAATATTGACAAAATATCTGAAAAAGGAAACTTTGTTGTTAGATTTGCTTTAAAGAGAGAGAGAGAGAGAGAGAGAGAGAGATGAATACAAATAGAAGCTTTTTCCCCTAGAGGGAGCTTGTGAAACTGTTATTAAATTCGAACTGGGGAGCTTTGCAGCTGCAATAGATTAAGATCGTGGGAACAGACTCTGACCTTCAACAACAATGTACTCGGAGGCTCTGGTGTTGGCCTTTTGTAAGACAAGTGCTTTATTGGAACAGTTACATGAGAAGATGGATTTGATGACTGTTGGGATCAGAAAGTTTGGACAGGCAGTGGGCACTTATATAGAACCCACTCAGGATTTAACTCAGGAGTGTGCTTTGACAGATCAGATGAGGGAGGAGGTTGTGGCTGGACCTAGTGAGGCAGAGATGGAGGGAACTGTGGCCCAGCAGGAACATGAGTTGTTGGACTTGACGAATGAACCTGGAGAAAGCCAGATTTGGAGAGACAGTTCTGTTTGGTTTGGAGATGGGGGGCTGGATAGACCCCCCTATGCAGGGATGTTTTGACCTTTCAAGTCTGGCTTTGGGCCGGGAGGTGTTCGGACTTGGGAGGGACTTTGAAACATGCTTTTAAATACCACATGGAGTTCAGTGTTGACTTTGGAAAAGGGGTTGATCTGTCGAGAAGGGACAAAAACATTGTCAAGCTGGAGTCTCCCCGAGTGAAAGGAACAGAAGACAAAGTAAAGCACAGGTATAAATATGAAGAAGATCTGCGGATGGGACATGGAAGAGATCCAAGGGCCTCGGATATAAGGTTACCAGGTTGATGGACTAGATGGATGGGATAGAAAGGACTGACAAAACCCGAGACCAGGAGAAAGAGACGTTGGATGAAGATTGGAAGAAAGTTTTAAATAATTTATTTAGGAAAATCTTGTAAAAGTAAAGAGTATTAGAAAAATGTTGGAATGAAATTATTTGGCTTTAGCAGAAATGTTAAAAACAATTATGTAAGAATATGTCATGGTTAAGAGAATTTGGTATAAATAAGATTAAATTTTAAGTTTTAGGGCCTTTTATGGTAAGATAAGGTTAAAATAGATTAAGGTAATTTAATGACAGAATATTATGAAAGATGGAAAGGATTTGCTGAGATAATTAACAACTAGAATACAAAAAAGGGAGGTGTGAGGAGGTTGATGAAACAAGGTAATGACAGTTAATGATTTGGGAATATTGGATTTGTTTTTAAATTTTTTGTCTATTTTTGCTTTTTGATTTTGATGTATTATGTGTTTTGTTTTGTTTTTCTCTTTTTGACCTTGTTTTTTTATTGATTCGTATTGTTTAAATGTTACTTGTTTTTTCCTTCTTTTTCTCTCTCTTTGTTTCTTTGTAATCTTAAAATTCTCAATAAATATTTTTTTTTTAAAAAAAGACAGCCTAGCCAAGCTTTGTGAAGATGTGAAGATGTTGTGAAGATGAAAGGTGTTGTGGGCTGCAACTGTAGAGCGACAGCAACTCCCATTAGCCAAACTGAACAGGTAGCTTTTCTCTTTGTACCATGGGCAGGTATTGACAAGACTCTTCTCACAGGCCAATGACACAAACTTGCATATGCTAATTTCCATATAAATTCAAGACAAATTTCAGAGGACAGAAAACAAACTTGCAGTTAGCGCTTCCTCTTCACAACAGGATGTCAGGAGTTTCTGGACTCAGTACATTTTGTGCAGATTAGTTCTCGCTGCCTCTCCCTGCCCCTGTCCCAATCTGCCTGATTACAGACTAAAAGCAAGTCTTGTCTAATACCTAACATGATCTCTCTCTCTCTCTCTCTCTCTCTCTCTCTCTCTCTCTCACACACACACACACACACACACACACACACAGTGTCTGTCTCCTCTCCCACCAATGGTTACTCATTGGGCAGGGAGCCCACCAGTAGGTGGCGCCAGAGCCAGCTCACCCTGCATTTGTCCCCCTCCTCCTGGTTCTATGGAGGTGTGCTCCCTCCCACCTGGACTAGTTGTAAGTGGAGAGACAGACAGGTGGGGCAGACAGAGGGGAGATGGTAGGGTAGAGCCCCTCTTTCCCCGAAGGGTGAGCCTATTGTACTCAATGCCCACCCTTTACTGCACAAGTGAGGAGAGTGGCTGGTGTTGCACTCACATGGTGCTCAGGGGCTTCCCATGGGGGTGTCTGGTTGGTCTCCGTGGGAACAAGATGCTGAACTATATGGATCAGCAGCTAGGTAGGTATTTGAGCCACACGTGGGCAGAGAGAGCTGCACTGCAGGGCTGTGCTGAGGGCTTTGACATCCTGTGGAAGAGGAAGAGCCCCCTTCAGGGTGACTTTCCCCTCCTCCTCCTCTTTGCCTTCTTCTATGAAAAGGGTTGCAGGGGGAACTATGCTGGTTGCAGACATGCACACTTCCAAAATCTCTCTTGGCAGCTTCTCTTAAACTCATCTAGCCACATCATCTGGCCAGACACACCTGGGACAATTAAGTGTGGGAAAAGCAGGGCATCCAAAATGGTAAAGACCCTGGGAACCAAGACATATGAGGAATGGTTGAAGGAGCTAGATATGTTTAGCCTGGAGAAGAAAAGGTGGAGAGCTGAGAGGACCGCCACCTTCAAATACTGTATTTTTCGCTCTATAAGACGCACCAGACCACAAGACGCACCTAGTTTTTGGAGGAGGAAAACAAGAAAAAAAATATTCTGAATCTCAGAAGCCAGAACAGCAAGAGGGATCGCTGCGCAGGGAAAGCAGCAATTCCTCTTGCTGTTCTGGCTTCTGGGAAAGCTGCGCAGCCTGCATTTGCTCCATAAGACGCACACACATTTCCCCTTACTTTTTAGGAGGGAAAAAGTGAGTCTTATAGAGCAAAAAATACGGTACCTCAAGGGAGGAAGCTTGTTTTTCCTGCTCCAGAGGGCAGCATTCAAACCAATGCATTCAAATTGCAAGACAGGAGATCCCAGCTAAACATCAGGAATAACTTATTGCCAGTAGCAGCTGTTCAACAGTGGAGCGGACTCCCTCAGAAGGAGGTGGACTCTCCTTCGCCAGAGGTTTTTAAGTAGAAATTGATCCACTAGCTGTGATTCCTGCACCGCAGGGGCTTGGACCCTTGGGGCCCCTTCCAACTCTATAATTGTATGAATACAGCAGATAGAGGAGTGGAGAGGAGGAGCAAGAAAGGTGTGACTTGGGAGTTGTCCAGTGTTGATGGAAATGCACTTTGGTGCCCCTGCAGCTGGTGCTGGACGAGCAGGGGGCATCTCGCTCTCCTGGGGGGGTGAAGCAAGTGGTGCAGCTGCCTGAGCAGCCAAGGGCAGCTTGGGGCTCCCGGTTGCTCTGTCCTGCTGGCCTCTCCCTTCGGGGGCTGTCCGTGCCGTGGATTAGGGGGCCGGTAGCGTGAGCCCAGGCTCCATGGGCTGCTCTTGAGCTCTCCTCTCCGGCCGAAGGCAGACTGCCAGGCGCTGGATGACCAAGGCAGAGAGACAGACAGTGAGAGGGACAAGCCTGGAAAACACCACTCAAGTGATGGATTTTACTTGATTACAGACATTTCCCATTCCATCTTTATTTTATATGGTTCTTTTACCACTTTAAACTGACTTGTCTAAGCAATTTGCCATAAAAGCAATGCATAAAATAAAAAACAGGTTAACGTACAAAACATGGTTACAGCAGCCTGGGGAATATATCTTGCAAAGGAGAGAGGGGGAGCTGATGCCAGTGGCGCTGTAGTGGTTAGAGTGCTGGGCTAGGACCTGGGAGAGACCAGGGTTCGAATCCTCCCCCTCAGCCGTGAAGCTCACTGCCTCTCTCATCCAGCAGGCCATAAGAAGCTCTTCTATCGCTGAGTACCATCACAAGCAAACACTGTATATACATCATGACGTCATCACCCCCAGTTCAATTTCCTTTCAATATATTACTCACAAAGAAACACTAAGAAAAAGTATATTTTGGGGGGAGTGGTTCCCAACAATGCGCGTGACTGGTTCATAGCTTAGCCTCTTCGCCATCAGACTCCCTGAGTTGCACAGCAGGTTCACAGGTTCCATGGAGTCAGGTAAGCTCCGAATGGCAGCTTTAGTGCCCCTGAGAAGACCTAGAATTCCACCACTGCTGAGAGAAACTCCCTTTCTTGAACCCCGCCCAGACACAGGCATTCACACAACCACAGAGTAGAGAGGATTCTAGCTCCCTGACCTGCTTAAGAGATCCCGGGGTCCAGACCAGCTTGTAGACCATGTAGACTGGGATGCAAATGAAGGATGAGGCTCCGATGAGGTAACCCACCAAGATGCTCCAGTCTGGGTACTGGTAGTCGAAGAGAGTGAGGGGAGGCTGGTCCAGGAGGGAGCTGGCAATGATGAACTGACAAGAGGAGACGGGCAAAGTCTGGGTGCCAAGAACCAGCATGGAGAGCCCTGCCCTGAGCTAGCTGGGACACCCATCACCAGTGGCTTAGTGTGCGTGACCAGCAACTGGGGCAAGGCAACCTGTGTGCCCTGATTGGCACAGGCAAGGAGTGCCACGTGCTCCAGCCAGCTGGGTGCTTCCCAGGTGGGAGAAGCAGCTTGGAGATCAGCTGGCAGAGCAGCAAGGGCAGGCAGGAGGGCAGGGGGTTCCAGCCCCACCTTGTCTCCTCACACAACACTGCCAGGGGCAACCATTGAGTGACAGGTACCAGAAATGAGGTTGCTGTGTACACACAAGCACACATACACAGCACATGCCTGCACACATGCATCTGTGCAAGATGGAAGGCAAGCATGCTGCCCCACCACCCGCCTCAAACTCAGCTTCCAGATGTCTGGGACAGCCATATGACGCTGGGAGCCATAGTTCAAAACATCTGCAGGGTGCTAGGTTGGCAGAGGCTGTTCTACACTAAGTGGTATCAGATCTCCAGTCTCGGGCAAAGAAAGGGCTTCCATGTAACTTGCTACTGAGAATTATAGAACTGAAGAGTTGGAAGGAACCCCAAGGGTCATCTAGTTCAACCCCCTGCTTGCCCTGTCCTAGTTTTATTTGAGGATCCATGGGGAGGGGGGATTGAAGCAATTGCCTTGGCTGAGAGGGTTGGAGAATCACATCTGGGAGGGCCAAGCCAAAGAAGGCTGTGCAGAATCACAGCAGGAAGGCCAGTCTCTTCAGGACCACAGACAAATCCCTGCAGCAGGTAGCCCAATCTGGAGCTCCCCCAAGGAGAAAGGGGTCACAGCAGCACACAGGGGCCTTCTGGAGGCTGACGGGTGCAGACTGGCTGGACCAGAGGAGAGAGCTTTTCCTCTGAGTCTGAGGAGACAAGGAAGCCATGTCCCCTGCCTGGATGGTCCTGGAGCAGAAGAAGATGTCTTCCCAATCAACGCCTCCTCCTCCTCCATCTCTGGCATGCCATGTTCTTTGGTCACTGACCAGAGATGTTTTTAACTGGAGATGCCCAGGATGGAACGGAGAACCTTTTGCCAGCAAAGCATACATGCTTGCACTAAGTGGCAACCCTTGCTCTCAAGGGAAGGGGCCTGAGAAAGCCCCTCAGCCTCATCTCAATTCCCCAGTGGCCAGCATTTTGAGAGCCAGCAGGTGTAGTGGTTAGAGTGTTGGACTAGAATCTGGGAGACCAGAGTGCAAACCCCCACTCAGCCACAAAGCTCACTGGGTGACCTTGGGCCAGTAGCAGTATTGCAGCCCAATCTCACAGGGTTGTTGTGAAGATCAGATGAAGAGGAGGAGAACTATGTAAGCCACCTGGAGCCACTCAGAGGAACGGTGGGCTCTATATGCTGCAACAACCACATCCATCCCTTATTAGCTTGGCCTCTCTTTCCCTCTGTGGTCTCAAGCACATGGTCGGCATTCCTGGAAGCAGGGAAGTGTCTCTTTTCCTGAGCTGGACATTGGGGGTGAATGAGGATGATGAAGATTAGTACTTACTGCTAGAAAGGCTGGACTGACAGCAGCCCAGCAAACCTGCCAATAGATTCCTGGAGCAAACCCCAGCATTGCCTTCACATCATTGCAAAACTGCTGGATCCCTGGAAAGAAAAGAAGGGGGCCAAGGAGGGTGGAGCTCCTGTTCATGCGGCTGTGGCAGTTGTGGGATCTGCACCACAAAACTTTCAGCCACAGTAAGTGTGTGATCCCTCTCAGCAGGTGCAGAAGTGCCTTTGTGTCACAGTGTTGCTGCAGCTCAAGACCTTTGTATTCACTTTGATCTTTCCTGATGTCAATTCTTGTGAGTTTGACTTTGTTTAAACTACTAATTCATTTGGATTATAATTGTATTGCATATTGTATTTGCGTTGTAACATTTCACATCATATTTTGTATTGCTGTTGTACATTGCCTGGAGATGCTTGCATGACAAGTGGCATATAAATATTTTAAAATAAATAGTCTAATTAAAAAAAACTCCCCACAGCCCCCACAACAATGGATGAATGGCACAAGAACATTTGGCACATAAGGATAATGATGAAACATCCAGAGCAGCTGTGGTGCAATGGCTGTTGGATGCAAGGCCTTCTGAGGTGTGGCCCCACCTCTATAGAGTCCTTTCCCTATGGAAACCCACTGGACACAATCCCCCCCGACTTCTAGGCAATAGCATGTACAGGGGGTTGTTTCAGAAGGCAGGGAAGGCTGAGAATCTCTCCGGGGCTCATAGTAAACCTAGTAACTGGGACATGGTGTTTCTCTCCTTACCGTAAAACCAGGAGACTGCAATGGACTCCAGGAACACCACTGCTAAGATGGAGCAGCCGGCACCAAACTCTTCCAAGAGTTTCACGATGTATGACCCGCCCTAAAATGGGAAGATCCAAGCTTAGTAGCTTTTCAGCTGGGGTGACAGATATGGCCAATGCTTCTCTGTTGAGATCTTGGTCATGTTACCATTATTGCTACTATGACTGGTTTAACATGCCAGCCATAGCTGGTCTCTAAGGTGCTACTGGAAGGATTTTTTTTTATTTTGTTTCGACTATGGCAGACCAACATGGCTACCTACCTGTAACTATGCCAGCCATATGTTAAACCATGCCAGTGGTTTAACAATGGCTGTGGGAACAGTTGAAAGAGTTGAGTATGTTTTGCTGGGGAAAGAGAAGAAGAAGAGGAGACATGATAGCCGTCTTCAAAAAATTGAAAGGACCATCACACAGAAGTCAGGGCAGGTTTGTTCAGGAAAGGGCAAGCAAAATGATCACTGGGATGGAGTGACTATTTCCTATCAGGAAAGGCTTTTTGGTTTTAGATAAAAGGTGAGTAAGAGGAGACATGACAGAAGCTGATTAAATTATGCATGGCATGGAGAGAGAAGCAGAGAGAGAAGTTTTTCTCCCTCTCTCATAACCCTCAAATTTGAGAATATCCAACAAAGCTGGATGTTGGAAGCTTCATGGAACCCCACTCTCAAAGGAGGCAGAGTTGACCACCAACCTGGATGGCTTTGAAAGGCAATCAGACAAATCCGTAGAGGAGGAGAGGGCTAGTCATGACTTCACAATCAGAGGCAGCAAGGCTTCTCCATGCCAGTTGTTGGAAAGCGCAGGAAGGGAGAAGGCTCTTGGGCACAGGTCCTGCTTACCGGCTTCCCATCTAGTTGGCCACTGCGAGCCCAGGATGCTGGACTAGATGGGTCCCTTTGGGCCTGATCCAGCAAGCTCTTCTTATGTTCTTATGTGCCAGTCCCACCAATGGGGGGAAATGGCTGGGAAGCAGTTTCTGGCTAAACATGAGGAGAGATGTCCAAATGGGAAGGGTGGCTTGGCGCTCTGCCTCAGAGGACAGCAGCCCCCCCCCCCTTCTGGAGATATTTAAGCCAAGTCTGAATGGGCTTCATTCACAGATGAAGTAGTTGCAAGGTCCTGTTCTGATCAGGGGGTGGACTAGTTGGCCTCCTGCATCTATGATTCTATTAAAAATGCTGGTAAAAAACCCCCAAACCACAACTCTTTGTCCTGGCTATTCTTCTGTTACTTGCTTCTCTCTCAGTCTTGTGTCTCCACACTTGTAAACCAGGGTATTAACAAGATCCCTTTGACCAGGTCTTTGCTGAGCTCTGTTGGCCAGTTTGTTGGGGCTCTGATGTAGATTTGCTGTTGTATACGAAAACCCTTCCAGCTGATGCCCTTGGGGGCAACAGGCTCTGCCCCTTTTCTCAACATTTTGATTCTAGACACCTATATTTTGCACCTACCTCAAGATTCTAGCAGAAAATGAAGTGGATCCCGAAAAGTCCACTTGTTGTAGACTGTTGGACAAGATGACCCTTGGGATCCCTTCCAACTCTACTGTTCTAGGATTCTGTTATTCTAAGTCTGAAGGCTGTCAACAAGCAAGAGACAACCAAGCCCCCCCCCCCCCGCCGCATATGGCTCCACTTTTTGGCAACTCACACTGGTCAGAGTGGCTACAGAGCCCAGGAAGCAGGTTGTGATGAGCCCCAGGACAAACAGCTCCCGTTGCTTGGCCAGGAGGTGGGGGTACTCGTCCATTATTGCTGTGATCATAGCCTCCAGGCCCCCAAACTGCAAATACACCCCCCCCCAAAAGAGTTGTCAGCCTGAGTCAGCAAAAGGACACGTATGTGTGTGTGTGTGTGTGTGAGAGAGAGAGAGAGAGAGAGAGAGAGAGACAGAGACAGAGACAGAGACAGAGACAGAGACAGAGACAGAGACAGAGACAGAGACAGAGAGAGTTATGTGGAAGGCTAGGTCAAAATATGGGATAATTCTTCCACATGGCACTATGGTGGTGCAGCAATGCTTCTGAATGCCAGTTGCTGGAAGCCACAGGAGCAGAGAGTGTTTCTCCTGTGCTGAAATCCTGCTTGGAGGGCTTCCCTTGGGGGCATCTGGGGGCCACTGCAGCGTATCCTCATTTGTTCTTGTCCACTGCTTTTCCCTGAGGAAAACCACTCTTTGGCACTCCGTCGGAGCAAACAGCAATTTGGGTTGATGTTTGCTCTGATTTAGAGCTAAGGTTTTCCCTGGGAAAGGAGCAGGGAGGGGGCAAACTCCTCAGACTGATGCCTCAGAAGCGCAGGTTAAGTGGAAAGGTGCATAGGTGCCGGTACTCCAGCCCCCACAACATTCCCCATGAAGGCACCCGCAGATTTTGCACCCGGGGCATGTGTGCCCAATGTCAGCAGGTACATCAGCATGTGCGTGCAATGTCAGCACACCCACTGACTTGTGCGTGTGACATCAGACACACGTGTGCCCATGCTGTGTGTGGCCTTGGGCACCCACAGTCCTGGGGCCAAGCCAGTGGGCCTGGAAGTGTGGACAATCCCTGTGAGAACAGGACTAGAGGAGCCCCTTAGGCCTGATCCAGCCAGGCTCTTCTCTGAAGGTGCACACTTTCAGAATTTGGAAATATTTCAATTCGCAATAGCCTTTTTTTCAAAGAAACAAATAAAAAAGGAATGATGTGCTATATTGGAGGAGCGTCCTCTTGCGGGTGAAATCAAACTAAAAACATGGTGAAAAGAATCCCATAATCTTCCCTATTGCCTGACCACAAAGTAGGGTCACTGTTAGTGGTGGCTTAGGGGGCCTGAGCCCCAGGGCCCTGGATCCCCTGCTCCAGTTATATGTCGGGGGGGGGGGTACATTTCCATAGCAGTTTCCCTGCCTCACCCTGCATCTATGTCAGCACAGGCAAAGTTTGCCCAGGTTGGTGGAGAGCTATGCCCTGAGCCTTTTAAAATCTAGCAATGCATGATTTGGGGTATAAGGCAGAGTTCTCCCTACCGTGCTGTCCAGTCCCAGTGTTATCATCATGAGGAAGAAGATTATGGCGAAGAAAGTGGAGCCGACCATGTTGGCGATGGCTTCAGGGTAAGTGATGAAGAGGAGGCTGGGCCCTAAAGAAGAGAATATGCCAAAGAGCTGTGGCTCTGTGGGAAGAGCACCTGTCCCAGGTTCCATCCCTGCAGCATCACCAGGTGGGGCTGGGAGAGACTCATGTCTGAAACCTCAGAGAGCCATTGCTGGCAGTCAGCGTAGGCAGTATGGAGCCAGATGGACCAATAGCCGGGCTCAGAATAAGGCAGCTTCCTAGCATACCATGAATGGCCAAGCATTTCCAAAGGCCAAGGGCAAATGGAAGGGCAAGGCCTTGGGATGGGACTGCTGCAAAGATTGGAGGATGGCTGGCGGCTAACAGATTGAGGTTGAATCCTGACAAGACTGAAGTACTGTTTTGGGGGGATGGGGCGGGTGGGTGTGGGGGACTGCCTGGTCCTGAATGGAGTAACTGTGCCCCTGAAGGACCAGGTGTGCAGCCTCGGAGTCATTTTGGACTCACAGTTGTCCATGAAGGCGCAGGTAAATTCTGTGTCCCAGGCAGCTGTCCACCAGCTCCATCTGGTATGCAGGCTGAGACCCTCCCTGCCCGCAGACTGTCTCGCCAGAGTGGTGCATGCTCTGATTATCTCCCGCTTGGACTACTGCAATGCGCTCTACATGGGGCTACCTTTGAAGGTGACCCAGAAACTGCAACTAATCCAGAATGCAGCAGCTAGACTGGTGACAGGGGGCGGTCGCCGAGACCACATAACACCGGTCTTGAAAGACCTACATTGGCTCCCAGGACGTTTCCGAGCACAATTCAAAGTGTTGGTGCTGACCTTGAAAGCACTAAACGGCCTCGGCCCAGTATACCTGAAGGAGTGTCTCCACTCCCATCGTTCTGCCCGGACACTGAGATCCAGCGCCGAGGGCCTTCTGGCGGTTCCCTCACTGCGAGAAGCAAAGTTACAGGGAACCAGACGGAGGGCCTTCTTGGTAGTGGCGCCCGCCATGGGGAATGCCCTCCCACCAGATGTCAACTGACAACTACCTGACATTTAGAAGACATCTGAAGGCAGCCCTGTTCAGGGAAGTTTTTAATATTTAATGATGTATGTTTTTAACACTCGATTGGGAGCCGCCCAGAGTGGCTGGGGAAACTTAGCCAGATGGGCAGGGTATAAATAATAATAATAATAATAATAATAATAATAATAATAATAATAATAATAATAATAATTATTATTATTATTATTCCTCTCTTGTGGGTCTGCAGATTTTGGATTATAAGCCTAAGAGCAACTCAAAGCATTTTAAACATCTTGGGGACTCTTGCCTAAATATACATGAAGATGTTATCTCAGAGTTTCACTGTATGGAACCCCTGAGCTTTGTAAAGCCCAAAATGCCACATTCAAAGAGTGTGTAAATCAAGTGTACTCTCTACGCCTGCATGGCCACAGCTTGCCCTTGTGTTCAACATCGCATGGGCAGAAACCTCCTCTAACTGGATGTAGCAGGGACATAAGCACCAAGCAGGGTATGGAGGGTTGTCCACATCTCAGGTGTCACAGACTGACGGAGGGAGTTTAAGGACTGGGTGAACTCTATGGCAGACTCTCCTTCCTTAGGGGTTTTTAAGCAGAGGTTGGAGGGCCACCCGTTAGGGATTCTTCAGTTGTGATTCCTGCATTGCAGGTGATTGGACCCTTGGGGGTCCCTTCCAACTCTACAATGCTAGGGTGGAAGAATTTTTAGCACTGCAGTTTTGACGCACATGACACGCAGAACACAAACCTTTGTCTCTTGCCACATCCTCGACTTCCACATCCCTCATTTCTGCCATGTATCCCAAGACGGTGAAAATGACGAATCCTGACAGGAAGCTGGTGAGGCAGTTGACCACGCTGGTGATGATGGCATCCCTGGAAGGCAAACTAAATGAGTCTCTGGACAGGCCACAGGCCTCACAACAAGGTGACCTTGACTGTCATTGAGAGGATGCAGCAACAGCCTGGTTCTGCAGCACCAACTCAGGGCTAGCGGAAGACATTTTGCTCCCTGCAGCAAAAGGACAACCTCCAGAAGCCCACTGGGCTGGCACAGTGGCGTAGCGTGGGGGGTGCAAGGGGGGCCGGCCGCACCGGGCGCAACATCTGGGGGGACGCGCTCGCTGCCTCCGGAGTCACCGAAGAGCCTCGGGTGCAGGCTGTAGCAGAGCCGCATGTCTCGCGGAACCGACAAGCTGTGCGCACGTCCGGGCTGAAGGCATCCGGCAGGCAGCGGCTCTCAGCGCTCGTCGCGGTCCCTGCGCATCAGGGCCGCAGAGGACGCGCCAGGCAGCCCCTCCTCACAGCCCCGCCTCCGCCGCTGCTGCTGCAGTGGCTGGGCCATGTTGCATTTTTCTCCCCTCTCTGCCCCCCTCCTCCTCCGGGCAAGCAGCGTCGTTTGGGCGGCAGCGCCAGCGGCAACTCGCCTCAGATCACCTGGCGCGGCAGGTTAGGGGTTGGGGGGCGCAAATTACTTGCCTTGCCCCGGGTGCTGACAACTCACGCTACGCCGTTGGGCTGGCAGCTGAATCTTAATTCTACCATGACAATGTGATGGTGTGCCTCTCCTCTCCTCAGGGTAGCCTTCCTGGTAGGGCCTCCCGCACTTACCCTCTCTGCTCGCTGCTCTGCCTGGGGATGGCATCCTCCCTGCAAGCTCAAATAAATGCTGCAGTGCACCAGTGGTGGCACCAGCATGCGCCATCAAAGGAGAGCAATGCCTGCATGCGCACAAGGCCTTCTGGAGAGGCCAACCCTGTGACCTGTTCCACCAAACAAAAACCAAGTCTATATGGTCAGCCCACATTAAGCCTTGAAATGAGGGAAGACTGTAGGGTTACCAAAGGCATACTCACTCCTTCCCACAGGAGGAATGGCAGTTCCCTGGGAGTTGAGCACAGCTTACTGGCACACCAGCAAGGCGTCAGCCAAGCTTGGCCAGTCCTCACTCAAGGACATGGTGCAGGGAAAGCCATTCAAATCATGGTGCTGCAGAGAGAAGGTTGTTAGCCCTGTCTCACTCACCTGCAGTGGAGGCCTGGGGGGAGGGGGCAAAGGGAGAATTTGGATTTGGCCTCAGGCCCTTACCGGTAGCAATTGTTGTGGAATGGATTGTAACTGGACAGAGCGAGGAGGACGCCAAATCCTGGCCCCAGGGAGAAGAAGATCTGGGCGGCAGCATCGACCCAAACCTGCAGAGACCCAAATACAACAGGCCTCTGGCTCAGAGGAACAAAATAGAACCCAGACAGAGGCGAAACACCCAGAATCATCCCCTCCACCACAGGAAGGAATCCCAAGTCCTGTTGTTCAGTTGGGTCTCACCATGTTGCTCCTCAGGAAGGAGCAAAGACTCCAGTTGTGGGTGTAGTCAAGCTGTCTAATGTTTGGGAAGAGCTGTTGCCAGGATACATGGTGAGGGACTGAAAAGACGGCATGTGGGGCCGTAGAGACAAATTAGCAAATGCAATTTTATATGTGGAGATGTATGTTTGGACTTCAATGCCAACTCATCTCCCACTCCAAATCACCCCAAATAAGTCCTTCAATGAATGTGTGCCCCACCTTAAGTTCCCCCCAAATAATTTTCTTTCCAATTAATTTGCCCTCAGTTACCTTCCCAACAGATCTTGCTCCAGATCAATTCAATTTCTCTTCAATTGTCCCCATTCATTACTCCTGACACACCACTAGGTGAAATTGTTGGGCCTTTCCTTCTTTCCTGAAATTAATATTGTGCCCAGAAGCCAAGATCACCTCTGTCTTCAGTTCCCCCCATAATTTATTACCCAGCTAGAAGCACTTGGGGGCACCTAGGAAAGGGCTTGAGGCTCTCCCTCCCCCCTTGCTCCCTGCAGTGCCCCTGGGTGCTTGCCCTCATGGCTGGCAGGTGGTGATGGGGGCAGTGACCACAGGTGAAGCGTTTGGCAAACAGATTGTTGGGCTGGGGGAGTCTTTGGACAGATCCTGGTCCTTATTAGTTCCTCAGAGCAGGAGAACGGAAGTCTTGGCCCACCTGTCTGTAGGGGCCAACCCCCCATGCCCACCTGGATTCCCACAAGGGGAATGTGTGTGACTATAAAGGCGCGGGGGGGGGGGGGAGAGAGAGAGAGACTATAAAAGCAGCACCACTTCTTGGTTCTGATTCCTTTGCTTTTTCTCCTCTCCACCTGATTAGCTTTAATCAAAATTCGCCAGGGCAACTCAGCGGTAATTACAGGCAGGAAGTGTATTGTCAGTCCTGCTTTGCAAAGACAGTGAGAGGGAAGCTGGTCAACTAAATCCCCAGCAGATGCAAATGAGATGAGTGATTCAATTAGTGATTTACATTTCCAAGGGCTGCTTTTGATTATTGCTTTCTGAAACAATAATCAACCTAATACTCTCCCTCCTGACAATCCATCCTCTGATCTTCTCTGGAGTGCAAAGCCAGGTGGAGGGATGGTCAGAAACCCCACAGCTAGGCTTTAAAGAGAGCCTGCCACTGTGCTCCCCCAAACTCTCCCCTGATTCTGTCCACTACAAGCCTCTCCTCCCTGTTGCTCCATGGGGTGGGAGTGTCTCTGCCCACTTGGGTAGGTGTGCTGCTAGAGCATCAGATGCAACCTGGGAAAGGGACCAGCCTTGGTGTTGTCACATTCTGGTAATCATTAACATAACACTGCATTATGCAATGCTCTCATATCAGTATGGAATACTTAAGGCTGGCTTTGAAATGGCAGATGGTACGCCAGCAGCCAGCTTGCTCAGAGGCTCGGGCAGGGCAGCTGGCCTGGGAGTGCAAGGTGCCCCTTGGGGCTGCCATAGTAGCTCATTTGCAACTTGCTTCCGGTTATTTAAAGGAAAGGGCTCAGGCCCAATCATGCCTAGAACAGGCTGAGAGAAACCTCTATGCCGTTTTCCTGGTGCTTGTTCTGGGGTGGGAGGAACACAACTTGGAAAGCTGCCTTAAGGCCCCAAGGAGCTTCAGCACTGCATCAGGTGGACTGCCAGGGGCCACCTCTGCATACGAAGTCACTTTGCTGCTTCTTGCTGATGGCCGACCTGACGCACATCTGGACAAGGCACAGGAGCCCAGCCAGCGAGCAAAAGTGGCAGCCTTTGCTATGTTGTGCAGCTATGCAGGAGGCATAAGACCATAAGAAGATCCGGCTGGATCAGGCGCAAAGGGGCGCATCTAGTCAAGCATCCAGTTCTCAAGTGCCTGTGGGAAACCAGCAAGTGGGACCTGAGCACAAGAGCCTTCTCCCCTCCTGTGGCTTCTAGCAACTGGGATTCAGAAGCATTGCTGCCACAAACCATGAGGACAGAGCACAGTCATTCTGGCTAGTAGCCATCAATAGCCCTCTCCTCCTCCATGAATTTGTCTAATCCTCTTTTAAGTCAAGCAGGTTGGTGGCCATCATGGTCTTCTGTGGCAGGGAGTTCCATAGTTTAACTCTGCACTACATGAAGTAAAAAAGGTAGTAAAGGACCCCTGACAGTTAAGTCCAGTCATGAACGACTCTGGGGTTGCGGTGCTCATCTTGCTTTACTTGCCGAGGGAGCCGACATTTGTCCAAAGACAGTTTTTCCGGGTCGTGTGGCCAGCATGACTAAGCCGCTTCTGGCAAAACCAGAGCAGCACACGGAAACGGCGTTTACCTTCCCTCTGGAGTGGTACCTATTTATCTACTTGCACTTTGATGTGCTTTCGAACTGCTAGGTTGGCAGGAGCAGGGACCGAGCAACAGGAGCTCACCCCATCGTCATTGGGATTCGAACAACTGACCTTCCAATCGGCAAGCCCTAGGCTCAGTGGTTTAGACCACAGTGCCATCCATTGCCTTTTATCTCTCCCCAATCTTCCAGCATTCAGCTTCATTGGAGAACCCTGGTTCTAGTGCTCTGAGATTGGGAGAAAACCTTTTCTCCATGTTTTGCCTAGTTTTATAAACCTCTGTCAGTTGCCCTTTTCTGAACCTTTTCTAGATCTACAACATCCCTTTGGAGGTGAGGTGACCAGAACTGGACACAGTATTCCAAATGTGGCTGCACCATCAATTTGTATCATGGCCTTATGAGGCAGCCATCATGCTGGCTTACGGCTGTGCTGGTGAGCTTCTCCCAGTTGGGTCGCAGGTAGAAGACGATCCCTCTCCAGGCTCCTGGCAGAGTCGCTCCACGAATCAGCAGGATGAGCAAGACAGCGTAGGGCAGGGTGGCTGTCACCCACACCACCTGGAAGGCAGCAAAGGGGCTGCAGTGGGCAGGGCCATTGTGATCAACAGCTCCCCACCCACTTCCCCTCCTGGGTGGGCTGTGCAGCCCTTCCTTGTTCCCCCAAAACGTCAAGTTCCCAGATTTTCTAAGTGAATCTCCTGCTCCCTCCCCCTCACTTGTGGTTTATGGCCAATCCATCAGAGTGGTCAAATTACCATAGCTCTCCCTTGGAGTAATTTCTACATATCTCCCCAGTAGGATGTTTATCATCATAATCATCATTGCAACTATTGTTTTTATTTTGAAAAGGGGGTTTTGGCATCCTGGATCAAGCACAACTGAATGCTGTAATTGGTCAAATTATTCCAATTGGCTTGTTTTGCACCATTTATTTGGATCCCTCCTGCCAATCCAGGAGCCAGGCAGTGCCTCCCTCCCTCTTCCCTGGGGATCCTGCTCAGCCCCTTCTCCTTTGGGCTCTGGACTCTTTCATCGGGGGTTATTTTAAATGTCTCAAACTTAAGGGCTAGGAAGCTATTTGTTTGCTTTCAAAACGAAAATGAAGATGCTTAACAGTGCAGAATTTGGTACCCACACGCCCACTGTGGAATTGCAGGAAACACACAGATTCAGGCAGATCTATTGAAATCTGTCCAGCCAATCTCCTCTCTTTGCATGCCCCATGTAACTATCCTTGGAGCAGTGAGCAAATCATTAAAAATAAAACAAAAGATTATTATAAATTTTTAAAGCAAAACAGTTCCTCATAAAACAAGATGTCATAGACCAAATGGAGTCATAGACCAAATGTCATAGACCAAATGGAGCAAACAGCATGCAGACCTAGTGGTGGGAGGAAAAAATCCTTAAATAAGAGACACGGGGGAATGATTAATGGACTTCAATGTCTGTACACTAATGCGCAAAGCATGGGAAATAAACAAGATGAGCTTGAGCTCTTGGTACAGCAAACTAAATATGACATAATAGGCATCACTGAAACCTGGTGGGATAAGTCCCACGATTGGAATGTAATAATGGAGGGATACAATCTATTTCAGAGAAACAGACCAGACAAGAAAGGAGGAGGAGTGGTGTTATATGTCAGGGATGTGTATACCTGTGAAGAGATCCAAGATTTAGAACCTCAAAGCCAAAGTGAGAGCATTTGGGTCAAAATTAAGGGAGAGAAGAATAACAGTGACCTCACTGTGGGAGTTTACTATAGATCCCCAAGCCAAACGGAGGACATAGATGATGCCTTCCTGGAACAGATGGCCAAGCATGCAAAAGGAAGGGAGATAGTAGTAATGGGGGACTTCAATTACCCGGATATTTGTTGGATGTCAAACTCAGCCAAGAGCATAAGGTCAAACAGATTCCTCACTGGCCTTGCAGATAACTTCATTGTCCAGAAAGTGGGAGAAGCAACAAGAAGAACAACCATTTTAGATCTGGTCCTAACCAATGTTGATGACCTGGTTAGTGGGGTAGAAGTGGAAGGATCATTAGGCGCGAGTGATCATGCTCTTCTGAAGTTTACTATACAGCGGAAAGGAGCAGCCAAGCATACTAGGACTCAATTTCTTGACTTTAAGAAAGCCGACTTCATAAAACTTAGGGAAGTGCTGGGTGAGATCCCATGGACAGTAATACTAAAAGGAAAGGGAGTTCATGATGGCTGGGAGTTTGTTAAGAGGGAGATAGTAAAAGCACAACTTCAGGCAATACCAATGAGACGGAAACATGGAAGGTGCCTAAAGAAGCCAGGGTGGCTATCTAAAGAACTTTTAACTGAGTTAAGATTAAAAAAGGATGTGTACAAAAAATGGAAAAGGGGGGAACCACCAAAGAGGAATTCAAACAAATAGCCAGCACGTGTAGACACAAAGTCAGAAAAGCTAAAGCACAGAATGAACTCAGGCTGGCTAGAGAGGTTAAAAGCAACAAAAAAGGCTTTTATGGGTATGTTCGTAGCAAAAGGAAGAACAAAGAAACAGTGGGGTCACTCAGAGGAGAAGATGATGAAATGCAAACAGGGGACACAGAAAGGGCTGAACTCCTCAATGCCTTCTTTGCCTCAGTCTTCTCCGATAAAGAAAACAATGCCCGACCTGAAGAATTTGGAGCAAATGATTCAGCAGAGGAAACACAGCCCAGAATAACTAAGGAGATAGTACAAGAATACTTGGCTAGTTTAGATGTATTCAAGTCTCCAGGGCCAGATGAACCGCATCCAAGAGTATTAAAAGAACTGGCAGATGTGATCTCAGAACCACTGGCAGTCATCTTTGAGAATTCCTGGAGAACAGGCGAAGTCCTGGCAGACTGGAGGAGGGCAAATGTTGTCCCTATTTTCAAAAAGGGGAAAAGAGAGGACCCAAATAATTACCGCCCAGTCAGCCTGACATCAATACCAGGGAAGATTCTGGAGCAGATCATTAAGCAAACAGTCTGTGAGCACCTAGAAAGGAATGCTGTGATCACCAATAGTCAGCATGGATTTCTGAAAAATAAGTCATGTCAGACTAACCTGATCTCGTTTTTTGACAGAATTACAAGCCTGGTAGATGAAGGGAACGCAGTGGATGTAGCCTACCTTGATTTCAGCAAGGCATTTGACAAGGTGCCCCATGATATTCTTGTTAAGAAGCTGGTAAAATGCGGTCTTGACTATGCTACCACTCAGTGGATTTGTAACTGGCTGACTGACCGAACCCAAAGGGTGCTCATCAATGGTTCCTCTTCATCCTGGAGAAGAGTGACTAGTGGGGTGCCACAGGGTTCTGTCTTGGGCCCAGTCTTCTTCAACATCTTTATCAACGACTTGGATGATGGACTCAAGGACATCCTGATCAAATTTGCAGATGACACCAAACTGGGAGGGGTGGCCTGGAAACGATGCCTTATGAGGAACGGCTAAGGGAGCTGGGCATGTTTAGCCTGGAGAAGAGGAGGTTAAGGGGTGATATGATAGCCATGTTCAAATATATAAAAGGATGTCACATAGAGGAGGGAGAAAGGTTGTTTTCTGCTGCTCCAGAGAAGCGGACACGGAGCAATGGATCCAAACTACAAGAAAGAAGATTCCACCTAAACATTAGGAAGAACTTCCCGACAGTAAGAGCTGTTCGACAGTGGAATTTGCTGCCAAGGAGTGTGGTGGAGTCTCCTACTTTGGAGGTCTTTAAGCAGAGGCTTGACAACCATATGTCAGGAGTGCTCTGATGGTGTTTCCTGCTTGGCAGGGGGTTGGACTCGATGGCCCTTGTGGTCTCTTCCAACTCTATGATTCTATGATTCTAAGAAAGGAAACTAGCCAGAGAACAAAGCAAAATTGATTCAAAAGCTTGATGGTTGGGGTAGAAGAGGAGGAAAAGTTTGCACTACCTCCTAAATCTCAGCTGGTGGTGAGGTCTTGGCACCTCAGCAAGTGTAAGGTCCCAGAGTTTGGGAGCCGTGAGCACCATGAAGGCTTTGCTGCTAGCTGCTCCTGTTCCCACTTGACACATTACCCCTCTCTAATCCTCACCTCTCCCACCACTGCTGTCAGCCACAGGGGGCTGGAGAAACACCTCAGAAGTGGTGCAGGTCAAATATTTGCTGCCATGGGGGGGTGCTACTTGCAGGTAGGACAATGTCCCTTCAGGGGCCAGTTCAGAATGTATAGCTGAGACATTTTCCCCTCCTTGATCTGCCCACCTCCAGGAGCCTGGACAGAAGGGAGTCAAAGCATCTGTTACCTTCCCAGAGGTCTTTACCCCTTTCCAAAGGCTGAAGTAGACAATGGTGAAGATGAGGAAGAGGCAGAGGAGCAGCTGCCAACGGATGCCTCCCACGTTGGACAGGCCCTGCGAGTTCTGGAGCTCCAGAACCTTCCTCCTGAGGCAGACAGAAACCCTTGGGTCAGTGAAAGATAGAAACAAGTGGAAACACCAGAGTGCCATCGCCCTGAGCGCCTCACTCGTCACCAGAGCAGGCTCTCTTTGTACACACAAATGATCAAGGGTGCAATTGTAAGCGCCACTGAAGCCAATGGGACTTAGCTCAGAGCAAACATGGTTGCAGAGGCTCTGAAGGAGGAACTGGGAACCCTGGTGGGTGGCCCTCCAGATCTTAAGAGCATCAGAAGAGCCTGCTGGATCAGGCCAATGGGCCACCTAGCCCAGCATCCTGTTCTCAGGGTGGCCAGTCAGATGCCTTCAAGGGAAACGGACAAGCAGGACCTGAGCCCAAGAGTCCTCTCCCCACCGGTGGCTTTCCACCCAGTGGGTTCCATGTAACTCTGATTCTTGCACTGCAGGGCATTGGAACAGATGACCCTTAAGGTCCTCTTTGACTCGACAATGCTATGGTTCTATGTTGTTGGATTCCAGCTCCCATCAGTCCCTTGCGCCAGTCTAACATGGTCAGGGATGATAGGAACTGTGGTCCATTGATACCTGCAAGGCCACAAGCTTGAGAGATGCAAGTGAGGGCAGGCTACTGTGCCTACGGTGCCTTTAATAGCCCTGCAGAGGATATTTTGAAGGGTCATGGAGAGGAAACAAGAGAAGCGTGCTACTATTATTGTACCTTTGCAACATTTCTAACCACTGAAAAGACAAAATAACAGTTAATAAAAGCAGGAAAAACTAGTGAATGAGAGATAGGAAGTGAGGGAAGGAGAGGGTTCAGGCAGAATTTGCAAATGTTGACAAAACCACATAAATGCAGGAGATGACACAAACTTACACGTAAAACTCCTCGGCTGGCGACTTGGAGTGGTTGGTCCAGGTGACGTTGCTCTTCCCAAAATAGCTGGTGCAGTTGGGCGTATTCCAGGGGTTGTCACAGCTGGTCCAGGGCAAGGTGTGGGTGAATGATGAATAGAAGTAATACAGGGCCCAGGCAATGATGGTGTTGTAGTAGAATGAGACATACAGGCCAATGATGCAGATGGCAAAACCGATACCTGCGTGGAGACCAAACAGTACCTTGGAGGGCAGGGATTGGGGGGACTCCCTGGTTCTGAACGGGGTAACTGTGCCCCTGAAGGACCAAGTGTGCAGCCTGGGGGTCATTCTGGACTCACAGCTGTCCATGGAGGCACAAGTCAATTCTATGTCCAGGGCAGCTGTCTACCAGCTCCATCTGGTATTCAAGATGAGACCCTACCTGCCCGCAGACTGTCTTGCCAGAGTGGTACACGCTCTGATTATCTCCCGCTTGGACTACTGCAATGCACTCTACATGGGGCTACCTTTGAAGGTGACCCGGAAACTACAACTAATGCAGAATGTGGCAGCTAGACTGGTGACTGGGAGCAGCCACTGAGACCATATAACACTGGTCCTAAAAGATCTTCACTGGCTCCCAGTACATTTCCAAGTACAATTCAAAATGTGTGTCATGGGCCAGTCGGCTTCACCTGCTGAGTAGCAGCCTAAAGGAGCAGAAGGCAAAGTGACTCCACCTGCTGCTGATCATCCCTCTTGCTCCTGATGAGAACTAGCTCGCTCCAGCTTTCTTAAGCATGGTTTCTAGTCTCAGTCATTTGCTGGAAACAACATTTGTCTTCCTGGCCATATCTTGCTGCTTCTTGCTTCTCAAGACCTTGGACCCTCGACTTTCTTGACCCCCGGGTTGTCTGCCTATGTAAACTGAGATATTCCTGACCTTAGGGCTGAACTGAACCTTGCATATGGACTCTGCCTCCAGGCAAGTACTCCCCTGAGATATGGCTGGTTGGCTGGCTTTTCCCTCCACTGAGCTCTACTATGACAATGTTGGTGCTTTAAAGTCCTAAATGACATTGTCATTCAGCTTGGACACTGAGGTCCAGCTCCAAGGGTCTTCTGGTGGTGGTGCCCATCAGATGTTAAGGAGATAAATAGCTATCGAACTTTTAGAAGACATCTGAAGGCAGCCCTGTATCAGGAGGTTTTAAACCTTTGATATTTTATTATGATTTTATAGAAGCTGGACAGGGTATAAAAAACTTGAATGACTTGAATCCCACCCCCCCCCCATGGGGATTGGTTGTAATGTGAATCTAAGATGAGTGTATTACACACGAAAGCTCATACCTTGAAAGCTTATATTTAGATGATCTTTAAGGTGCCACTGGAATGATTAAAACAGATTTTTTCATCTTTCATCTTGTTATTTATTATGACTAAGATGAGTGGCTAACCACTTTCCTCTGGGACCGAAGGTCAAGAGCTCCCTCTCCTCCTGCAGTTTCCAGCAACTGTTATCCCAAAGCACTTACTGCCCCCCAACAGTGGAACCAGAACAGAGCCATCCTGGCTAGCAGCCATCCATAGCCCCCTCCTCCTCCAGGGATTTGTCCAATCCTCTTTGAAAGCCATTCAGGCTGGTGGACATCACTGCCTCCTGTTGCAGCGAGTTCCATACTCTAACTATGTGCTGTCCAAAGAAGAGCTTTCTTTTGTCTGTCCTGAATCTTCCAACATTCAGCTTCAATTGATGTCTGAAACTTCTAGTGCCATGAGAGAGGAAGGAAAACTTTTTGCTCTGTTCTTTCCAGGATATGCATCATTCCACATACTTTGGTCGTGTCCCTTCTAGGTAAGTTGCTCCAACCCACTGATCATTTTGGTTACCCTTTTCCAGCTCAACAATATCCTATTCTGAAGCAGTGGAATCAGAACAGAACACACTATTCCAAGTGCTGTCATGCTGTGCTGAACAGCTGCAAGGAGACATGATAATGGCTGGTTTATTTTTAATCTCATTCCTAATGATCCCTCAAATGGAAATTTCTTTTCTCGTGCCTCCTGCAGGTTGGGCCCGACATTCTAAGGAAGCACTTAAAGCTTAACTTTTTTTTTTTTTTTTTAGAAATTAACCTTTTTACTGTTTTGAGTAAAAGTAGCCTCTGAATATTGAAAGCTAGATTCTTTTAAGATGTCCTAAGTCTAGAGACATAAACATTGGGTGAGTTGAGGGAGACAGATGGTTCCTTTCTTGAGACATAGATTTTAATTTTAAAACTTAAAGCATTTTTTTACCCCACTCTTTAGCCAAAAAGGCTCCCAGGGCAGCTTCCAAAAACATTAGTAGTAAATAAGGGTGACAGTATTACCCTCATCATTACAATCTAAAAGATACGGCACACAATGAAAGAGGGAAGGGAGGGAGGAGAAAAAAAGCAAGCCCATAGCTCATAGAATCTTATAATTTTCATCCTTGCTTGTTTGGCTGGTTTTTACCTTTAAAGATGGGGCAGATGTGCTTCCAAATGGGTATAGCTCCTACCCGATGAAATTGTCCGAGAGCCAGCTCCATGTAAAAGAGAGGCACTCCTCCGAAAACGGCCATCAAGGTGTACGGGATGAGAAAAGCTCCTGTGAGAAGAGAACGGAAAGGCCTCCATTATCCTGCCTGCATATTCAGACTGTTTGAGGGGGTCTGGGCAGGGCAGGGCCTTAACAGGTTTTTCCTCCTGTGCTGCTGGATCCAGGGCCACCAGGAAAGACCTGGCCTCCATCTCCCCGCAAGCAAAAAAGTCTTGGCTGTGAGACAGTCAAGTCAGCTGTGGACTGGGTGAAATTATAAAAATGTTGTGAGTGGGTGCAAGGCAGCCAGCACCCCAGGCAAGATCCCTGCAGCCCAGTGGGGATGGAGGGACAGCTGAGAGGAGAGAGAGTTTCATGAATATGCTTTGCCCCCTCCCAGTGATATGAATAATTCATGGTCTGAATGAAAGACCCGGGGTGGGCAGTGGGTCCCCTGTGATAAAGCCTCCTCTTCCCTATAAAGGGTGGATCACTCTGAGACTGCAGTCCTAATGAGCAACATTCACTGCATTGTTGGTACACCAGTGCTTGTGTAGAAAGACATACCTGTTGTGCTGGGGAGAAATGCACCCCCCCAACACTGGGGATAGTTGATGGATGCACCCAGAGGAAGCACCATTAGGTGTGACTGTCATGGGCAAGTCGGCTGTGCATGTGTGGGGATGGGTGTCACTTATCTACATCTCTGCCAGGGTAAAGGGCTTTAAAGGTGCCTGGAGAACTCAACCAAATGTTAAAAGACGGCCATCCAACTCTGCTTAGAAATCTCCAAGGAAGGAGAATCCACCACCTTCCAAGGGAGACAGTTCCACGGTCAAGCAGCTCTTACTGTCAGAAAGTTGTTCCTGATGTTTAATTGGAATCTCCTCCATTGTAAGCTGGAGAAAACAGGCTTCCTCCATCTTCCATGTGATAGCCCTTGAAACATACCACCTCATACTGAGTCAGACCACCATCCATCGAGCTCAGTAGTGTCAACACTGACTGGCAGAGGCTCCCCAGGGCTTCAGAGAGGGAGTCTCTGCCAGTCTTTCCTAGAGATGCTGTTGGGGATTGAACTCAGGACTGTCTGCCTGCATTGCGGATGCTCTGCCACTGAGTCTTGGTCCTTCCCAAGGTTTGCTGACCAGATCATGTTGATTCCCTCCCCCCCAACTCGGTTCCATTTTTTTTTTTTTTTTGTATTTTAAATAGCTTGATTGCATAAAAAATGGAAGCCATGCTAGGAGGCATTAATAGTTCATATTAAAATTAGAGGGATAAGAAGAGAGAGCATGTTCTTTATTGCAAGATCTGTAGCATGAGAATACCTTGTATTAAGCATAAAATGTTGCTGAGTCATGAGCAGGTTTGCTCACTATCTTGCAACATTTGTGTTGGCTCCGATAAATGTGTCACCAGACTGTAGATTTTGGATTATTTTTCTTATTAGCCAACACAGCTTTCTACATTCTTGTGTGCTAGTTATTCCAGGAATGCCCAATACCACGGACAGCTCCTTGGATTTTTTTAAAAAACCGCACATTTCTTTAAAAAACAAACTAATCTCCTGCATTATATTGACTTGTAGAACAGCTGCAGCACCAGGAAGAATGTGGCATTTGGAGCCCTCCAAAAGACAAAGCCTCAGATTTTGCAATAAAAGGAGAAAAATTGGCTGCTTTTCAGTGCCTCTGTTTTAACACCATTTTCAACAAAAACTATCCCTATCTGTCAACCAAACTAGTGTATTCTTTGTGCATCTGAATGTTCCAAACAAAGCCATGTCTGCCATGTCTGAAGGTCACTTACCTTTTCCCAAGGAGCTCAAGGTGGCATACATGGTCCTCCTCCTCTGCATTTAATCTTCACAGGAGCCCTGTAAGGTGGGCTTGGCTTGGCCAAGTGGGGATTTGAACCCTGGTCTCCCCCAGGTCCTAGTCTGACACTCTATCTATCATACCACACTGGCTCTCAGATATGGTCTTTGACATGGACGCATCAATCTCCTGCCCTGAACCAGTTTTATTATCATGGAATGTCACAGTACCTTTTTCAAACACTTTTCAAAGAAGAAAAAAGTTATAAAGGGTAAGTGGCTGAAATTAGAGAAGTTGGCTTAGAAACATGTAACTGACACAATCCTAGAGGGGCTACTTCAATGTAAACTATGCAATGAAAAGAACTCCTGGGGCAGATTTTATACCCATTTTTTTGTAAGAGGGTTTTTTTTAATGCTGCACCCGGCTCCTTAAGAGCGGTTCCTTCCACATTCAGAAACCCGAAACTTCTGATTCAGCCAGGAGTTGCATTGATGGGGAAAGAAGCTGTCAAGCAGGAAAGGATGAAAAAAATGATGGGGAATGAAGAAGGATTCTGCAAAGTTAAGACAAATATTGAAACCCTAGTTAGAAACAGAAAATGTGGGATCCCAGGCAAGGCATTAATAAGACTCCCACAATTAAAGTGGAAAGCAGTTAACTGTTTAGAAGGGGATGGGGTAGGAGAGAGCCCAAAATCACACCCCGTCTCCTTACCACCTCCATTCTGGTAGCAGATATAAGGGAACCTCCAGACGTTGCCCAGATCCACGGCAAATCCTATCACTGACAAAAGGAAATCCATCTTTTTCCTCCACTTGTCCCTGGAGTCTGCCTGGGTGAGGAGGGGTGCTGGGCTAGGGTTTGCCAGAGCAGCCTGCCCGGTGATGAGGAACTCAGCTGGAGGAGCAGACATCCTCCTGCTGCGTCTCCTGAACGCCCCTGCAGGATTTCAGCTGAAGAAGTTGGTGAAGGGGAAGGCAGACCCCAGAAGGGGAGGGCCAGATGGGGTGGGCAACCCCCACCTGCCACAGAGCAGCCACTGGGAAGAGATGCGGTGGATCAAAGGAAGGCGGGAGCCGCCTATCAAAGGAGGCACGTCCGTGGCCACAAGAGCTGGTGTGGCTTCAGTGGCAAAGAGGAAGCCCCAGCCCAAACTGTGCCTGCACCGCAGACTCCCTCCGAGGCCCTAGGTGCCGCTGCCACCACCATTTATCCTTATTATTATTACATTTATATCCCCTCCTCCCTTCTCTACAAGGAGCTCAAGGCAGCATTCACAATTCTCCTCCTCCCCATCTTGTCCTCACAACATTCCTGTGAGGTAGGTCAGGCTGAGAGATGGCACTGGCTCTCCAATCCAAACCCAGCCCCATAGCCTCAACCTCTATCTGCAGGGAAGGAATTGCTGGATGTTGTGCAGGAATTGCTGTGTGTGCAAAGTTTCTGACCCAGCTAAGAATTTTAGTGATTACCGGAGAATGAGAGGAAATTGGCATTGCAAGTGTCCTGGTGGCAGAAGCAGGGCGCTCTGCTCTCCCGCCTCCCTTTCTTCCAGGAAGACCTTAATGCAAAGGTTCTGGGCCTCTGGCCTACCAGGGAGTCGCAATCTGTGGCGTGGGAGGATGGTCCCAGTGAATGGCTGCTGTGAGTTGCAACCAGGGACATACCCTGGAATCTTCCACACTCCTTCAACCTGGGATGAAGTCCTGTTGAACTTTGTGAGGCTCTTCTTGCACAGGGACTGGATTGTGGGGCCTCTCCACCCACCCTACTGAGAGACCAGCGACTCAGGACACCTTCTCTCCTTGAAATATTTCCATTCCATCTGTAATTGCAATAACCCTGCAAGTAAGAAAGAGTGACTGGGTTTTCCTTTTTCCTCCTTCCTCCCAAATCCTTTTCCTTTTGTGATGTGCTTTCCTTCCCTCATTTGCTGTGGACTGCCTCTTTGGCTCAGACCAGCCCCCTGATTCTGGGGGGCTCTTTGCTCCCACAGAAAGTGGGATGTTACATTGGAAGCTGGGGTTGTCATATTTCAAACAATGAAAATCCTGGCAGAAAAGTTGTTTTTTTGCAAAATTTCAAAAATGCTGTTTTTGATCTACTTTTATGGAAAATCAGGGGGGAAATGACACTGCCGACATGGGCTGCTGACTGCAGTATTCCATATATGTCCAGGAAATTCCTGAAGTATGGTAGCTCTGCCGGAAGCGATACTCCAAGAGACTGATATCTGAGGGACAGCAGCACAGATGTACTGCTGGCATATGTGGGAAGGCACCTGAGCCTGGAAGTAAGGAACACAGGAGGCATAATGAGGGCCAACCAGGGCAAGTCCACAAGGAGCCCTGGTGGGATGGAGACCAGCTCAGGCCCAGTCCCTACAAGGACTGGTTCTTGTTGTGCTCGGGGGTTCATGCTGTGAGCCCTGTATCCTGTGCTCAGGTTGCAAATAACTCAACATCTCCTAAAGACACCACAGTCTTGCCAATCGGAGACTGGCATGCGCACAGCATTATCTTCTGCTCAGTGGTGCTGGTCTCAGAAACTCAGCCAGGGAAGCGTAATCTCTTTAGTTCCCTATCTGTTCTGTCAGTGTGATGTTCACATCTCCTGTCATCTTTGGCTCTAGGTTGTCAATCAAAGGAGCAAAATAATTCGCAAGGTGGAGGTGGAGAACTCGGAGCGAGAGACCAGGCCCTCATGAGCACTGAACCAGTCAGGCATGCTATTGTGGGCCACCCGCAGGCTGGGCTACAGCATCTTCTGCCTCCAGGCATATTGGCCTCAGGTCCCCCCCCCCCAAGATCAGGTTAGCGAAAGGTCAACACTGGAAATTTAAAATCATGGCAAAGAGGATCAGGCTGAATGGCAGTGCTGAGTAAGTGGCACAAGCTGCAGAGAGGTATAGACAAATAGTATGATCCATTGAGAGCTTCTCCTGCAGAAGCCCACTGGCAATGCTTGGCAGGGGGTTGGACTCGATGGCCCTTGTGGTCTCTTCCAACTCTATGATTCTATGATTCTAAGACTACCAGTGGCTACTACCAGCCATGGTGGCTAGGCTCCTGAATGCCAGTTGCTGGGAATCACAAGTGCAGAGAATGTTGTTGCACTGAGGTGCAGCTTCCCAGTGGGCCTCTGGGGACAAGCACAGTTGAACTCTGGAACTCACTCCCACAGGAGGCAGTGATCACCCCCAGCTTGTTGTTGTTTAGTCGTGTCCGACCCTTCGTGACCCCCTGGACCAGAGCACGCCAGGCCCTCCTGTCTTCCACTGCCTCCCGCAGTTTGGTCAAACTCATGCTGGTAGCTTCGAGAACACTGTCCCACCATCTCGTCCTCTGTCGTCCCCTTCTCCTTGTGCCCTCCATCTTTCCCAGCATCAGGGTCTTTCCCACCAGCTTGGATGGCTTAAAAAGAGGATTAGAGAGAAGAGGGCTATCGGTTACTACTAGCCGCAATGGCTATGCTCTGCCTCCACAGCTGGAGACAGCAGGTACTTCTGAATGCCAGTTGCTGGAAGCCACAGGAGGAGAGAGTTGCTCTTGTGCTTCTATCCTGCTTGTGGGTCTCCCAGAGGCATCTGGTTGGCCACCAGGAGAACAAGATGTGGGACTAGATGGGCCATTGGCCTGATCCAGCAGGCACTTCATATTTTATTATGTTCTTAAAAGAACTTGCAGAACGTCTTCAGGCTGCAGAATTTGGATAGTATTTTTGAAGCCGAGACCAGGAGGTGGCCCTTCAGATGTTGGTGGAACCCCAACATCTGCAATCTCAAACCCTTGGTGGCTTGGGCAGATGGAAGCTTGGGTTCAACAAGATCTGTTGGGCCACAGGTCCTGCCCCAGCCAAATCAGTATTCTTTTCCCAACAGGCGCCAGAGAGATGCCTCTTAGGAGCCCTTGAGCAGGCCATCCAGGCAACGTGTCTTCTCCAGTTCCTTAATTTCCAGCATCTGGTCTCTGGAGGTAGACCTGCCTCTGAACATGGAGACTTCATAGCTCAACATTTGTTCTAAGAACATAAGCAAATGCTTTGCCAGATCAGACAAAATGTTTGTCTAGGTCTGCCTTTACACAGCACCTATCACATTTTCAGGGCATTTCCTGAACTGTTTGTTTGTTTGTTTTTCATACCCCACCCATCTGGCTGGGTTTACCCAGCCACTCTGTTTGGCTTCCAACAAAATATTAAAATACAATAATTCATCAATTAAAAACTTCCCTGAACAGGGCTGCCTTCAGATGTCTTCTAAAAGTCAGATAGTTGTTTATTTCTTTGACATCTGGTGGGAGGGCATTCCACAGGGCGGGTGCCACTACCGAGAAGGCCCTCTGCCTGGTTCCCTGTAACTTCACTTCTCGCAATGAGGGAACCCCAGAAGACCCTCGGTGCTGGACCTCAGTGCCCAGGTTGAACAATGGGGGTGGAGACACTCCTTTAGGTATACAGGGCTGAGGCCATTTAGGGCTTTGCAGGTCTGTATTATAATCTGAGTTTTCATTCCACATAAAAGTCTCTTCCAAAGACGTAGTGAAATATAAGGTTAGTGCTTGCTTCTGTGTTATTTGCTTCCAGGAAAAAATCCTTTTGCAAACAACACATTTGCTAAGATTGCACTATATTCCACAACATTTCTAGCAGTGGCTTTTATGTCATGTGAAAGCTCAAATAAAGCACAGAAATTAACAGTTAGAGAAACATTGTGAACATGAAATAGAAAAGAAAATCATTAGCCGTGTGGCCATAGCATAATATACATTGAGATAACAACATAAAATAGGGGTGGGGAGGTAAAGGTAGATATCGTCCTGGGCGATTACTTAAACAAACAAACAAACAAAAAACTGTTGAGGCTGGAGGAGGACCGTTAAAGGGTCCTTCAGCTCCTCAGATATGTCCTAGTTCGATTGTCCTAACATGGAATAAACTTTCCTATGAATGCAGTCAGCAGGCTGTTGCAAAAGATAGTGACACCTACCTGCTTCTCTTGCCTGCTCCCCCCGGCTTCTGAAACGCAGAGGTAAATAAATTAATTTAAAATCCATTTATCTAGAAATGATCTAGTGAATCAGAGTTATTAGAAAAAAATCCATCAATTTGGAGCAGGATCCATTGGGAAATCAATAGGCAGTCAATGATTAAATTGCCTTCTGTGATATTCAGATTCTAAATTTGCATATGCACACATGCAATCTGAGCATATTTGCCAAGGGGCCTGCACCCTAGTTCTTTTTGTCACATAGCAACACCCCTGGTTACTGGACATGGAGGTTTTACATCGCTGTCAAACAGTTGTCATGGGCCACCCAAGCAGGGGTCACGTCCTAAGACAGTATGTGCTCAGGCTCAAGGTTGCCTCCCAGGCTGGTCCCTTCCACGTCAGGAATCCCTGCATCACCTCCATTTGAACAGAAATTATTTGGAAACTGCTGGAGAGTTGCAATTTGGAAGGGTGAAGCTGTCCCCATCTCTTCCCATTGGCATTTCCATGTCAAGAATTTCAACATGCCACCAAATTCTCCTTTTTTCAGTATAGTGCCGACCCTTCAAGAGGGAGAGCGTGTGTGTTTCAGTGTTGCGCCTTCACCTGGTGAGCATTGGGTGGCAGTGGCAGACCATGGCAAAGTGGGGCTTTGTGGAAAATGTCAGTGAGACTGCAAAGGATTCTCCATTTTGCACGCCATTCAAGTTGAGGTAGAATTTTAAACTCCCTTAGCTTTCCTCTTTAAACAAAAGTGTTTGGATCCTAGAATCTCGGGAGTGTGTCTAGTTGCGCTGAGATGTGTATATTCAGAGCCACTTTCATCTTAGAACTTTATATATCTCTGTGATGAGCCCTGGAATTCTATGCCGATTAAACAGGCTGAGCTCTAGTGAGCGCCAGATATGAAATGAATGCAGCTTTTGCCAATCTGGTACTCTCTGGATGTCTTGGCCTGCAGGTCCCATTGATAGAGCCTGAATTAAGAAGCCCTTGGTTGGGATTTAAATCTTGGAGACAGCTATGTCTATCCATCTAGGCCAGTCATGCCTCTTTGTAGTGACAGTAGCTCTCTAGAGTCTCAGACAGAGACCTTTCCCAGGTCTGCCCTCTGGCCTCTTCAATGGGAAATGTCAAGGACTGAACCTGGGACCTTCTGCCCTTGTTAGGAGACTGTGAAGGAGAAGGAACCAAAAGGCTGAAGGTGACTTATGTAAAGCTTTGGAAGAAGTTGACCCCCGGGAGGGGTCGAAGTCGTGGCCATGGTCAGGAGGACCCTTGCCTGGGCTGCTCCTCTGCCTTTAAGACCAGCTCAATATGCAGGCAAAGCTTTTCACTGCAGGCAGATGAGCACTAGAAGCCCCCAGATGATGTGTGTAGATCAAGCTACTGGTGAGAGGCATAGGAGCAGGGTTTAGCATGAAAGCTGGCCACCTCAGAAGCAGCATTTGGTGCTGCTCTCAGCTTCTTCTTCCCTGGAAAAGAGGCGTGGGACATGGAGAGAAACAACACGGAGCATGTTATTGAGCTGCCAGCCCAGGAAGGTGGTGAGGCCCAGCTCCCTTTGGGGCTCCTGCCCACAGTTCAGAAGTTGCTCTGTGAAGCTGACCTTGATGGGAAGTGACAGGCCGGGCTGAGCTGATGTTCACCTGCCTGCAAGGGGTGCAGGAAGATTGACAGGAGTGGAGATTTCAGTGGGGGGTGGGGAGAGCCTTGGTGGGCAAAGGGCAAGGAAGCCTTTATCTCCTTCATCCTGGGGCCTCTCCTGTACCTGGTGCTTTTCCAGCTACATGAGGAAGCGCAAGCAGGGCTCCCTCTGGGAGGAGGGCAGCTGCGAGTCAGGAGCCCCCCCCCCAGAGGGCAGGATGGCCCTTCCCCAAAAAGGACTAAAAAATGAGCTCTAACTACCAGTGAGAGAGGAGGAGCCTTCCCATACTAGGACTGCTTATTGCATATTCATTACATATCCAAGCATGTGTTTCTTTATTCATTACATTTATATATTGAGGTGTTAGGGTAGAACATCTGGTAGGGGAAATATCATGCTCCTTCTGGGGTAGTTTGTGTTAGGATATTTCCGTTCCACCTTAAAAGGGAGCAGGCTTTGTGAGTCACAGAGTCTGCGTATTTCCTGTTCACAGGAAGTTTATATTTTGTCTATTGCTTTCGTTTTCTCTCTGTGCCTGAGACATCAACGCAGGCAGTCATGTTTTCTTTGTTCTGACCAACGCTGAATAAACTTGTAAATAATGCTCTCCTGCATGCGTCTTTCGCTGTGCAAACTCTGCTGATACAGCATGCACCAGCTCTGGAATGTGGCAAGCTATTTCTGGAGCTCGTGTCGTTAACTGAATGATACTGCGTGTCTACGGGAGATCGATGGATCGCAACGGAGACAGCTTGGGGGCATGATGGCCTTTGTCTCCCTGGCAGTATCCCAACAGTTTGTCCACATTTGGTCCTCCCCGCCTGCCCACCCGCCGCCCACTGCCCTTCGGCTCTCACCTGTGGCTCCTAGAAGCTGTTAGCATGCCACGGCAGCCACAATCTTGGGTACGGCTTTGACTGGCCAGCTAAACCAGGGGAGGAGAGCCGATGGGTCTCAAATCCTTGGGAAGTTAGGGACTTCCCTGCATGCAAAGACAGGCTCTGGCAGATGGATCGGATGAGAGAGACCAAGAGAAGGTCCAACAGTCAGGAAGGTAGTTTCTGCCTTTGTTGTGGAGGGAAGTGAGGGGCAGATGGGGCTTGTCCACCTGGAAAGGGAGCCCATCTAGGAGAAGAAAAAGTCTGATCCTAAACCTTCTTTGCCTTGTGGGATATCTTCAGGAGCAGAAAGGACTAAGGAGGCAACCCTCCACAAATCCAGAATGGAGTCCATAATTTTTCCCAATCATCCATTTGTATGTTGTGTCCTATATCTTGTGCCCATTTAATTGTTACAGATTTGACCTTTTCATCTTTAGTCTCCCATTCTAATAATAAATTACACATTTTCTTTAAGAGTTTATTATTATCATCTACAATTTCTCTTTGAAATCTAGATATGATATATCCAAATCCTTTCTTACTATCTTCTTTAAAAACTTCATTTAACTGACGATGCTGCAGCCAATCATGAATGTGTTCTCTTATCTCATCATAATCCTTAAGTTTTAATTTCCCTTCTCTTTCTATCTGCAAATCTCTATATGTCGGCCATTTCCCTTCCATATTTATCTTTTTAATTGAAATTGCTTCTGTTGGGGCGACCCACCACAGAGTTTTTTGTTCTAATAAATCCTTATATTTTCCCCATACTTTTATCAATGATTTCCTGATTATATGATTATGAAAAGCTTTATGTACTTTTGCTTTATTATACCATGAGTACACATGCCAACCAAATCTATTATTATGTCCTTCCAGATCCAGTAAATCGGTATTTTCTAATTTAATCCAATCCTGGATCCAAGTAGCACAGCTCACTTCATAATAAAGTTTGAAATCTGGAAGGGAGAATCCTCCTCTATCTTTAGTATCTGTTAATATTTTATGTTTTATCCTTGGTTTCTTCCCTTTCCAGATAAATTTAGAAATATCTTTTCGCCATTTCTTGAAGCAAACTGTGTTGCTTATTACCAGTATTGTCTGGAATAAAAACAACATTTTTGGCAATGTGTTCATTTTAATTGCTGCAATTATTCCTAATAATGATAAATTCATTCTGCCCCATATTTCTAGATTCCTTTTTAACTCATTCCAACATGTTCATAATTATAAATATTGATATTTCTGGTTGTTAGCCAAATTCCTAAATATTTAACCTTTTTATGGGTTTCTATTTCTATGGTTTGAGATAATTCCTTTTTATCTGCTTCTGTTAGATTTTTAACTAATAACTTGGTCTTACTTTTGTTTAATGTAAATCCTGCTACTTGCCCAAACTCTTGAATTCTTTCTAACACTGTCAGAAGAGTGTTTTTGGGATCTTCAACTGTAATTACCAGATCGTCTGCATAGGCTTTCAATTTATATGACTTTTCCCCTACTTTAATTCCTTTAATGTTTTCATCTGCTCTTATGTTTCTCGCCAGGACTTCCAGGACTAAAATAAATAAAAGTGATAGCAGACATCCTTGTCTTGTTCCTTTTTGTATTTTACATTCTTCTGTTACCACCTGATTGACAATGAATTTCGCTTTTTGATCTGAATACAGTGGTACCTCGGGTTAAGTACTTAATTCGTTCCGGAGGTCCGTACTTAACCTGAAACTGTTCTTAACCTGAAGCACCACTTTAGCTAATGGGGCCTCCTGCTGCTGCCGCGCCGCCAGAGCACAATTTCTGTTCTCACCCTGAAGCAAAGTTCTTAACCTGAAGCACTATTTCTGGGTTAGCAGAGTCTGTAAGCTGAAGCGTATGTAACCTGAGGTACCACTGTATATAGCTTGGATTCCTTTTCTAAAATTTTCTCTGAAATTCATTTCTTCAAGTACTTTTTTTCATAAATTCCCAAGAGACATTGTCAAATGCTTTTTCAGTGTCACAGGTATCACACTTCTGCAGGTATGCACACAGAAGCTCATACCAATAACAAACTTAGTTGGTCTCTAACGTGTTACTGGAAGGATTTTTAAAAGTTTGTTATAAACATCAATGCTGCTTGTTTTTCATTTCTCATTTCCAGGTATTCTATAATATCTATAATATATCTTATATTATCCATAATTTGTCTACCTGGAAGAAATCCTGCCTGATCATGGTATATGTACTCTTCCAATACTGTTTTCATTCTATTGGCCATTATGTTAGCAAACAATTTATATTCATTATTTAATAATGAAATCGGTCTATAATTTTTTTATGGAAGCCACATCAGTATCATGTTTTGGAATTAATGTTATATATGCCTCTTTCCATGTCTCTGGGACTTTTCCTAATATTAAAATTTCATTCATTATATCCTGTACGTAAATGCTTTAGCAATTGATGATCGAATTTCATATCACTTCGTGTTTCCTGGCTGGGGTGGAGGCGCCAGCGGAGCCCCTCCCCTTCGCGGTGCCAAGCGGCTAGTCCGCTGGAAGGCGGCCGGCGGAGGCCGTAGGCGGAGGCGGCTGCGGAGCTCGGAGGGGCGGCGCGTCGGACTCGCCCAGCCCAGCCCCGCGCAGCGCAGCGCAGCCACCCGCCCTCCCTCGGCGGCCAGCGGCTCCCTGCGCTCGGGCAGAAGGAGGAAGCGCACGATGGCGGCGGCGGCGGCGGCGACCTCCTCCTCCTCCTCCTCTCCGGCCGGGGGCCGGCGGGGGGCGGGCGCGGCGGGGGGCGGCGGAGGCGGCAGCCGGGGGGCGTCGGGGGGCTCGGCGGCCGCCCTGCGCGCCTTGACGCCCTCGTCGCTGCTGCTGCTGCCCGCCGAGGCCGAGACGCGGCAGCGCCTCCTGCGCAGCGCCAAGAAGGAGGTGGGTGCGCGCTGCTTGCCCCGCGGGGCAGCGGGGAGGGGGGCACCGCGGAGGGGGGGCAGGGCTCGTGGCTGGGGGGGGTGTTGGGGCTTTTGGGGGGTGCGACTGAAGAGTCTCCTGCCTTGAGCTCCATGCGCTTGACTCATCCTATTCAAGGCGGGGGGCAGGGGAGAGTAAAGCAGCGTTTCCATTTCCCCCCTTTTTTGGGGCCTTAGACTGAGCGAGGAGATTTCCTCCCTCCTCTCAGGAAGAAGAGACCTGGCCAGCTGCAAATGGACATGGGGGGGTTGTTACCCCAAAGAGCAGATCAGTTTGTTCAAAAAAGGAAAGCGAGGCAATGCAGGAAGGGATGCGAAACTCTCCAGATTTGGGGGGGGGGGCATGTCACTCCTTCCCCATTTTGTCCTGCATGTGCAGGGTTACCCTGTCATAGTGGTCTTTGCAGTCTTCACATGCTCAGAGACCTTGCTCCTGTCTCCCATGCTCCCCTTATTTGGGGCAGGCCATGGCAGCAAGGTCACCATGGAGGCGCACAGATGAGAGGTGGCATGGAGAGGCGACCAGTTGTTGGGCATTGCAGGTGGTGCTGGGGCCCATGGGGGGCTTCCCGCAGGTATCTGGCTGGCCACTGAGAGTCGGGTGCTGGACATCTCTTCCTGATCCAACAGGACTTAAGTTTAAGACGACACTAGTCCCTGGGGCAAGATGAGATAGTAGAGGTAAAGGGAGTCTCTGAGGACACACAGAGTGGCTTTCCCCCATCTGGGGACAACCCTTCCTCTCTAGTCTGGAACATGTCCTGGGGAAGATGGGCATCGCTTGCCCTCTGGACAGCTTATTTATTATCTTTGTTGCCTTCAGCGTTATTGGAACATGAAGAATTTCTCAAGGTCTCTGGCAGCATGACATCTGGACCTGTCTGCCTAGCCGATGAACATTCCTAAGGGTTCAAGACCCTTTCATCCTCCTCCTCCCCCCTCCCCCAAGGATCAGAACTGAGATCGCTCTGATTTTGTATCCCCCCCCCGCTCCTCCAATCTTCCCCATGTGGTGCTAAAAGAGTTGCTGCTTATGTAAGTCTAGTTCTGGGTTGTGCAGAGCCCACAGCCTGGGAGGTGTGTGTGGCTGGTACTGGGCTGCCCCTTTGCAGCTCCCTCTCACTGCACACTCACTTGTGCTGCTCTTGGGAGGGGAGCTGCAGGCTGGCTGGCGTGACCCCATGCGCCCATTAATTGAATTCTGGCATCATCTGTTGCTGCGTCCTGACAGACCCATCAAGGGCAAGATGAACAAGAAGAGGTCACTGCATTCGTTTGCCAAGGCCTGATGCTTCTCCACTTCAAAGCCTCTCCTGTGTTTTCTTTTGTCACGGACTGGAGCAAAGCCCTTGCTGGGGGCTAGAGAGACCAGGGGCTCCCGCTGCCTCTCATCGGAATCCAGAGAGCCCACTGGTCCATCTGGCTCAGGACGGTCCATGCCAGGGATGGGGAACCTCTGCAGGAGGTCTCCCTGGCCAACCCTCTTTGCAGGCTGTGCCCCTCACCAGCCCGGCTCCATGCCCACCATCCTTTGGGATGTGTCCCCTTCAACTGGGAGCCTGGATGGAGAAGTGCATGTTGGGAAACCTCCGTGCAGATCCACACAAGGCACATTTTAAAAAGTGACTTCCCCCAAAGAATTCTGGGACCTGTAGTTTGTTAAGAGTACTGGTAATTGTAGCTCGGGTGGGGAGACACAGCACTTTCCAGGATACTTTGCAAGGAAGTCATGTGCTTTAAATATATACTGTGGATTTGCCCTTAGATTTTGGCATGGCTGGGATGAAACCTCCTGTGCAAAGGTGAGGCGCATGTCAACTACTAGGCCCATTTTTCTTTCTGGCCTCTGCTCAACATGGTGGTCTCCCATGGGGCAGGGTGGTCTTTGGGGCTGCTCCACCCTTTCCAGCTGACACAAGGAGCAGCTGCTCTCCAGGCTCTGAGGCAGGGATTGAACCTGGGACCTTTTGCTTGTGAGGCAGGCATTCTGTCCCTGAGCCACAATGCTCCCTGCTCCTCCTACAGCCAGCCATGTACCAAGCCATAGGTGCTGTGCGCCTCTTCCTGTGAGCCTGGGAGAGCTGGAGTCTGCATAGGGCTTTTAATCAGCAAGCCACCGTGATGATGGTTATGTAAGTGCCAGAGATGAGTTTCATTCAGGCTGCCTCACAGGGAGGGACCAGGATGTGAAAGGCAAACTGGGCTGGGATGTGAACTGTGGCACATGGGGAATGTGTCACAAACCTTGGATGGTGATGTTCTCCAGGCCGGACTGCCTTGTATCTCCTGTGTTGGGGTGTAAGTTGTGCAAGAGTTAGTCAAATAAATTGTGTTTCTCTGCTTGCGTGTAATTTGCAGTTGAGAGAGAGAGAGAGAGAGAGAGAGAGCATGCCTGCCCACTTTATGATCTCTGGGATGAAGGAGTTGGGTGGCCCGAAAACACGTTCCTCCTCCTTCTCTGAGCTCCTCTCAAGGAATCTGGTGGTGGTGGTGGGCTAATATGAAAGTGTCCCCACTGTAAATGTAAAACACTAGCAAGCCACTTTAAACTATCATAGCCTTTCCCCCAAAGAATCCTGGGAACTGTAGTTTGTTGTTTGGTGCTGAGAGGCCCTAACAGAACTATTTGTCTCACAAAACTTCAATTCTCAGTGTGGTTTAATGGCCAGTCCCTCTTCTCAGGGGACTGTAGCTCTGTGAGGGGGATAGGGGGTCTCCCAACAATGCTCCCCACCCTTAACACTACAATTCCCAGGATTCTTTGGGGAAAGCCATGGCTGCTTAAAGTGGTGCGATACCACTTTACATCTAGAGTGCAGATGGGGCCCATCGTCTTGTGAGATAGTTTTATAGTGACAAGTGCTGGGGAAATGATGCTTTGCCAAAAAGCATCACATTCACACGCACATGCACACACACGCGCGCGCGCGCACACACATGAATTGTGTCCCAAAGGTGAAACACACTGAAAAAACACAGCCATGGTTTGCGTGAAGCAAGCAAAAAAATATGTCAGCATCTTTTTCTCTTTCTGGCTGACTCTAAATGCTCTCAAGGAATAGCAAGGGAACCAGTTCATGCAGTCCCAATTTATGTATTGATGATGAGAAAGCAGAATGAAGTTCTTCTGGTTGCCTTGGCAACCCCACCAATATTGGAGGGGTGGTGGTTACTTAACACCGGGGGGGGGGGCTCACAGTGGCAGCGAGGGTAGCATCCTGCTGACCCAGAAGGCATCCTCCTCAGCTGTGTGTCTTCCCTTTGATTTTTAAATGGGGCTCCCAGGGCACAAGGTGGAGGTCGTCTCCAGCACCTTTTAATTGCCTGCTCTGCCAGCAATGAGCTTAAGATGTTTTTATTCCTTGGTGCTGAACACTCTTAGGGTCTATTCTTGGATAGCTTTTTCTGGAGAGTTATTGATTGTGTGGCGTCGGTTGTTCTCAGAATGGCCTGCAGTCAGTGAGATCCGTTTCCTCATGGACATCCAATGAGGATGGAGGATTCAGGACAGAAAGGCCTTCCTTGTGCGGTGCATAGTGGAACTCGCTCCCACCAGAGGCAGTGATGGCCCCCAACTAGGAGGGCCTTAAAAGAGGATCGGCCACATGGGCTGTCCTCTGCCTCCACAGTCTGAATGCCAGTTGCTGGAAGCCTTGTGCTCAGATCCCACAGGCCCCTGGCTGCCCACGGTGAGAACAGGAGGCTGGACGGCATGGATCCCACAGCCAAGCACTTCCTATGTTCTGCCTCCACTGGTGAAGCCAGGATACCTCTGAAGACCACTTACTGGGAATTGCAATTGGGGAGAGTCCTAATGGTGGGCTTCCCATGGGGGCCTCTGGGTGGCTGGACTACAGGGGCCCCCATTTGGCTTGATCCCCCACCCAGTCTTCTTACCCTCTCCCTCTCCTGTTAAAGAAGGCATGCATACCCCTGAACACCCCTTGCAGGGAATTGCAAGTGGGAGAGCGCTGGGGTGCCCTGGCCTTGCTTGTGGGCCTCTGGGTGGCTGCTGTGAGAATGGGATGCTGGACAATGTGGGCCATGGACTCTGCTGAGGTTCTCCGCCACCTCCTCACTTAATTTTTGTAAAAGCAGAGCCCCCTCCCGCAACCTGGTGCCTCCGCATGGTGCTGGGTTACGACTCCTACCTTCCCACCACCCAGCGACACAAGTTGGGGCGTTACAACTTGTGTGGGCGTTACAAGCCATTTCCTCTGTTGGATGGTCAACAGAACACAGAATTGTTGGGGAAGTTGATGCGAATCTACATCTCTTCTGATAAGGAGAATTGCAGTATCTTATTCTGTAAATAGGTTAGAAATTGTTTGACCAACTAATAACTTCCATTGGAAGGCAGGTTGAGAAAACACACTTATATATAATATGAGTTGCTCTTTTTTTAAGAAAATGTAGAGGGCAAACATGTCTGTGAGAATTGAGCCAATGTGGTGCAAGGTTAGAGTGTGGGACTGGCGCCTGGGATTCATAGCCCGGCTTGGACATGAAGCGCACTGGGCCTGTCACTGCTTTTCTCAGCCTTACCTGCCTCTCAGGGTTGTTGTGAAGACAAAAGAGGGAGAAAGTTGCGTATGCCACTTTGAGCTTCTTAAAGAAAGCTGTGAGGCGTGGAGGCTGCAAGGCCCTTTCCACCTGGCCTAGGGGGCAGGGCCAGACTCCCCCAGCCCTACTGTGCTAAATATGCATTCTGAAGTTGACCTCCTTTGTAATGCTTTATTTTGAAATCTTTAAGATAATATTTTAGTTTTCTGTTATGTTGCTTTGACTGTATACTCTATATTTGACTTCCTTCAGATTGCTTTAATTATGTTTTATTGATTTAATATGTTGTAAACTGCTTTGAGATTTTTCTTTAAAATATAAAGCGGTATAGAAATTAATAAAATAAATGAATAAAATAAATATTAAGTTACCGTATTTTTCCCTCTATAACACGCAGATTTTTTCTCCTAAAAAGGAAGGGGAAATGTCTGTGCGTGTTATGGAGCGAATGTGTGGTCCCTGGAGCCAAAAAATTAGACAAAAATCAAATCGCAAGTCACGGAGAAGGGAAACCTGAAAAGAGGAAGTGGCTGCTTTCCTGCATTCTGCCTCGAGGTCTTACTGCCCACCCTCCTCTGTTTCGTTGCTGTGTTTCGTTGCTTGGGTGGGGGGAAACTTTTGCCTTTCTTTCCTCCCTCCCGTTAAATTCCTCTCCTGCATTTTTAGCCAGCTGCTTCTCTGCACACCCCTCTCATGCTCCTTTTCCCTTCTTTGTTTTTCCTTCCCTCCCCACTTAAAATGTGGTTACAAAGCATAGATCCACATGGATCCTCAGGATCTTTGCATTGAGTCACCCCAAATTCACCATCAGATCACATAGCATGTCCATGGCTACAGCCTACCCCCCCAAAATCACACACCCACTGTTGCCTGGGGCTGCAATGGTGCAAAAACGTGGTTACAAAGCATAGATCCACATGGATCCTCAGGATCTTTGCATTGGGTCACCCCAAATTCACCATCAGATCACATAGCATGTCCATGGCTAGAGCCTGCCCCCCAAAAATCACGCACCCACTGTTGCCTGGGGCTGCAATGGTGCAAAAACATGGTTAAAAAGCATGGATCCACATGGATCCTCAGGATCTTTGCATTGGGTCACCCCAAATTCACCATCAGATCACATGTCTGTGGCCACAGCATGAAGCACAAAAATGATACATCCACTGTTTCATTCAGAATGTTTTTCCCCTTGTTTTCCTCCTCTAAAAACGATGTGCGTGTTATGGTCAGGTGCGTGTTATAGAGCGAAAAATACGGTAAATAAATAAGTAAAAATATGTGAGAGTTGGGAGAATGTATCTTTTAAGATGATGGTATCTATACCTGATACAAGATGCATGAACCAACCTTTAAGAGCCGGAGTTATTTTATTTTTGCTCATATGTGGGTTTGGGACCAAACTAGCCATGGGCCCAATTAGCAATTGTGTGTTTCATTTTATTTTAAAGTCAGTTGCTGGTGCCCCCCCCCCGAAATACCTGGGAGGGGGGAGCTTTCTGCTGTGAGTTGGCTGAGGAAGAGCCTCCGGGGGGCCATTTCCTTTCTCTTTGAAGGTCATAGCCTCTGCTTTCTCCTGCTCAAGGTGCTTTTTGTGCCCCCAGGGAAAGATCCATGCGCCCCCCCCCGCCTCTTTGGAGCTGACTCTCCTGCTCCTCTCCCAGCTTTGCCAGCTCATCCTCCAGCATTGATTGCTTCAGTTTGTTTCCGTGGTAACAGCTGCTGCCATGATTTTAAAATCTTCAGTGGCTTTGGAGAGTGAAGCAGTTAGAAGGGGATGGAATTTGGAAATGTGCGTCAGCTCAGCATCACCTTTCTTTCTTTCTCTTTGTAGCATCATACGATCTGAAAGGGCTTCCTGGGGGCACATTTTACAGCTCCCCACTGATTATGGCAGAAACAGATGGCACCCCTGTTGTTGTGCACACTACATTTTCCAAGGGTGCAAAAGCATAGGAACATGGGGGAAGGGCTGCCTTATCTGCCCTTGGTCCATGTAGCTCAGTATTGTCTACACTGACTGGCAGCAGCTCTCCAGGGTTTCAAACAGGGTGACGCTGCCAGGGATTGAACCAGGGACCTTTGAATGCCGAGCAGGTGTTCTGCCACTTTAAAGAAGAGCAGACCTGGAACCAGCTAGGCATTCCTGCATTGCAGGGGGTTGGACTAGATGACCTGTGGGGGTCCCTTTCAACTCCACAATTCTATGATTCTGTTCAACTATTTGTATACGGGTCTGCAGAAAAGCATTTTGGCAGGAGGAGGGTTACCAGCAATAAAGGCAGAAATAAGAGTTTTTGCACCTGGTTGGTATGAAGAAACCTTACATGGCTGTAGGAACTTGTATGCTTTAGCGGGGAAATGGATTTAGCTTTCAAGATGCACACTACCTTCCAGGTCTCTGCTTGCCTTCCCCCACCTCCATCTCAACAGAAACAGTGGAATTCTCCAGTTCTTTCCTTGTTGGGAAATGCAGCTCTGCAGAAGGCTCCCTTGTGGCATTTCCTTTGGTTCTGGGAAGTGTGGAGCCCAAACTGAATTCTGCATATGGTGAAGGTGGGAAAGGCTGCACCTGGCTCTACAGGTGCGTTGCAACCCTGGTGCTTAGGAGCAATACCTGGGTGCAATGTGTGTGTGATCCGAGAAACATTTTGATCCCTACCTCCTTAAGATTGAAGGCTAATCCCAGGCACCTAAAGTCATTGTCCCACTTTGCACCCTCAGGTATCTGTTGAAAATCAGTTCTTACCATGATTGTTTTTTGTCTCCCTAAATGAAACTTTGTGTGTGTGCAGGGGGTGGAGAGAGAACAGTTGTGCTTCTTCCATCCGTATCAGACTTCTCAGCTATGTTATCATCTGTATAACCCAAAGCAAACAGTCATTGAACACACAGGAATAATGCAAGCAGTGTGTTTTTCTTCTTCATTATTAGGATGTTGCTGTATCTGCAGGATAGCTTTTTCCACTTGTCCCTGCAGGATATTGGAATTACAGGCTGGTGACAGCAGGTGGACAAATTGGAGGGGGGTACAGGGTGGGAGGGAATTGTGTTTTGTTAAGGCGATAGTCAATGTGCAAACCAAAAGGCTCTCCTGGTTTACTCCTGTGCAAATTCAAAATGAGAGAACAAGTTTTTCAGTGCTGACACGGCCAAGGTCAGGCCAGCCTTCCCTGGTTTACTTTTAATGTGGATGGGTACTGGCACTGCTGTCTAAGAACTTCTCCCTGAGCCTTGATTTGCAAAGCAGTGAGGAGGCAGTTTGACTGCTGGGGAAAATGTGTGTTGTTGGAGCCTTAAGAGTTGAGTGTAGCAAGCTGCCTTGGACTCTACTAAAAACATCAGTAGCGCCTGCTGGATCAGGCCCATGGGAGTCCAGCATCCTGCTCTCACAGTGGCTGACCAGATGCCCATTATGGGAAACCTAAAGCGGGACCCAAGCACTCCAGCGCTCTCCCCTCCTACAACTCTCCCTTCCAGCAACTGGTATTCAGCAGCATTTCTGTCTCCAACCGCGGAACTAGAGCAAAGGCAGCAGAGCCACCGTGGCCCCTGATGGCGTCTCCTTCATGAAAAGAGCCTTAATACAGGGCTGGGTGGAGATGCCCAGGTCAGTGCCCTTTGGAGGATGTCATCCTGGTCTCTCCCTTGAAGGCGTGGTCAGCTGTGGAGGTGTGTGCACACCTGCGTGTGAAAGTGTCCTGGGTGACACGCACTGCTGGCAGGCGTGCCCCTTGCAAGGCAGGCCAAGAGCAATGCCAGCCTGGGGCTGAAAAGGGTTCCTCGCCTGCTGTAAAAGAAAAGTGAAGTGGGACAAAAAGGGGAGTTCTCCTCACAGGCTTGTATTTATTTCATTTATAAATGGCTGCCCTTGAGGCATCCCAAGGCAATTTAGAAGGTAAGAACATTTATAAATCGGTTACATACAGTATATAAAAACAGATAAAACAATGGAATATTGGGGGGGTGCTGTTCAAGGTATAAAGTTCATAACCACTTGGGAGCAGTTCACCTGCCAGATGGCCTTACCCCATAGATGCCCTCATGGCTGCTTCAGTGTGGCAGCACCCACACTTCGGAAGTCCCTGCCTCTTGACACCCCCCCCCACTCTTTTTGCTCCCGCTGAAAACATTTTCATTTAGGCAAGCCAGTCTGGATATGTAGAACGTTGACAGTGCACTTTTGTTGATTGCTGATCTTATCTTTTGAATGTTTTGAAGAGTTGTTTTTACAGTTTTTTCTGATAATTTTATTGCTTCCTTCTCTCTGAGCATTTACCATCAAACAGTGTGTAAATTTTATGAAGTAAATAATAGTTTTAAACAACAATTATAAATACAGAAACAGTTTAAAACAACAACAATACATACGTAAAAGGAATTCCGATCTGAGACCGTGGTCAGCTGTGACAAAGACATTTTGAAAGAGGCCTCGATGCAAGAAAGGAGTGCTTTGGGGTGGGGTGGGGGGAGAGAGAGGAAGTCCCAGGGCCCCCAAAGAAGTCTCAGAGAGCTCCCATAGGAATGATTGCCTGTGCTTCCTGGATATGCCTTTGGGGCTGAGCCGGGGAGCTCTTCCACTAAGCTATGGGCCTCCCATGATTCTTTTTAAATGGAAGAGGACTGGCACATGTCAGATACCAGGGAGGGGAGGGGCAGAAAGCACAGTCTGGCAGCCTGCCTCAGGTCTCCTCTTGAGGGTTGCCCTCCTCCAGCTGCAGAACCAGGTGGAAAATGCCGCTCAGCCAGTTTGCCTTCTGTGGGGTTGGGGCTTCCGGCTGCCTGGTGGAAGCCGGGGTCATTGCTGTTCTGGAGGGACAGCCAGCAGTCCACTTGCACTCTCTTGCTGTGGATAGCAGTCCCCCCCCCCCACTTTCTAGCCGGAAACACCTGAGCGTCTTGGGAGGGAAGGGCAAGTTGATGGTTCCCCACAAGCAAAGCTTTGTTTGTACAGAGCAGCATTGGGGGTGGGGTGGGGCTGCTGCTCTGTGAAGGAATGCGAGGACACTTCTGTTATGGGCTCAACACTCAAGAGGGTTGAAATTCCCCCCCCCCACACACCTCAAAGATAATTGGCTACTTGCTAAAAGGCCATCCTGTTCATCCTGGCATTGGGTCGACTCCACGGCCAAGTTCTTGCCATTGTGAATTCCCTCTAGCTCTGAGAGCCCCTATTCACCAACACCCAGTGAGGAGTTGAACCAGTTCCTGGACTGAACCACTGCAGGCTTCACAGGTGGGTTGGGTTTATCCCTGCCAAGAAGAAAAAGCAAACTCCCTGCACTTAGAAAACCAGCATGGAAGTGTGAAGCTGGGCTAGCACCATTCTCCCTGAGCTGCTGGTTTTCTGTGTGCAGGGATTTATTCTTTCCTGTGAGCTCCCTATCTTCCACCTGGAATGGTGCCATGCAGAAATAGGCTTCCCTCCTCGTCTGCTGTTTGGGGGAATTGAGCACAGGATCCCCTCTGCAATCAGGTCCTATTTCACTGCTTGAACAGACTCAGTTGGGGAATTTATGCGTGCTGAGGAATGGGGTGGGGGAGCAGGCAAATCCCACCTTGGATGTGGGCAGAGGGCCATGGGTACTAATTTAGTGCCAGCTGAGAAGCACTCTGCACATGGTTAGAGGCCCCTTCTGCTTCTTCATTTCTCAATTTGTTTGCAATACAAACACTCACTGGGACTGATCTCTGCTTCAGGTTCAAACCCCGCTTCCTGTCCCACAGCAAGGCAAGGATAGGGAAAGCACCAAACCTGCACAGGAAACTGTGACTCTGAATGCCATTATTTTATTATCATCCTAAGGACACATTGGGGGCAGGAAGCGCAGCTGGCAGGTGAGGCAGCAGAAAGGAGCTGAGAGGGATTGTCGGCTGAATGGGGTTAGTCATTGGCCTGGTGCACCCGCTGTTGGCTGAGCAGCTGTAAAGCTCACACTGTCCTGTGAAAAGAGGCAGCAGCTGCACACCGGGAAAGGAGCACAGCAGCAGGAGCAAAGCCTGGGCTTGTCAGCACTGCAGAGACAAACAGAGCTGGATGTTGGCAGTGCAAGTGAGGAGGAGGCCAGCCTGGCCACTTCCTGTTTCATGTCCTTTCAAAGGATAAGCCAGTTCAATGTTTGTAAGGCAGCACAAGCTTTTCAAGAGCTCAGCTGTTAGATCTGCATTACCCTCACCTTAAAGGTCACATCCCACACTTCTCTACTAGCTAGCTAGCAACTAGCCAGCTAGCCAATCATTCACCCTTAAAAGCAGCTTTTAATTTTTCTTTTTAAAGAAATCAAGAAATGCTTGGCAGGGGTTGGACTTGATGGCCCTTGTGGTCTCTTCCAACTCTATGATTCTATGATTCTATGATTCTATGATTCTATGATCATGTGGCAGTTCAGCCAGTAAGTCCACAGTAAGCCTAGCTCTGCAAGCAAAACGGAACACAAATTACAAAGAATATAAATATTCTAAAATCTGACTCTTTGAGTTTTACCAACTTGGGATTTGCGTGTGTGATACCTTCCAGGTGTATAATAGAACATGCACGGCTCTCTCAAGTGCAAAAGAAGAGACATTTAAGACATTTAAGAAAGCATGTCTGTGCTCAGAGCTGCTTTGAGCTGGAGCTCTTGAGCTGCCATCACCTTTTCGATTTCCTTCTTCTCATAAGAGGAAAGAGATCACAACTGTTTTTCTCTCAGGGCAGCTTTCTCTAAGGGCTGCTTGCCATCACATTCCCTGCAGAACATAGGAAGCTCATTAAAAGCAGTTTTCTTCAGGAAAGGATTGGTGCAGATGCAGGACCTTTCGTGATTCCCGGGAAAGGAAAAATCCTTGCTTGTTGTGCCCCTTTGCCTCCCAGAATGGCTGGCTGGTTGCCAGGAATCTCCTGACATGAGAGGGGTGACTAAGTTAGTTTTCCCCATCCTATCCTCCCTATCGGACCCTTGATCTGATCCAGCAGGGGTGCTTCTTAGGTTCTTGGATTTCATCAAATCAAAGAATTGCAGAGTTGGAAGGGATCCTCAAGGGTAATTTAGTTGTCTTCTTCTTTGGCGATCCCTCATAGCCGAGTAAGATTGTCTACCATCAATATGGTCTTAACAGGGAGGCTATAACTGACTGTGGAGGCCAATTCTGGATCCACACGTCCTTCCACAGTGGGGACATGGGTTTTCGGGTGGGAGTTGATCCCAGTGAGAGTTTGCCAGGCCTGCCTTCCTCTTAGCTCGTTTCTCCCTTTCGTCCTGAGTTCAAGCATCTTCAAAGTCCATGACACCTTTGGTAAAGGCTGTTCTCCAACTGGAGCGCTTGCAGGCTGGTACAACCCCCTCCAATGCAGAAATCTTAGCTAAATATTGACAGAGATGTTCCTGGAAGGAGCAGCTGCCACCCCAAGACAGATTTAAAATCTCTCCCTTTCCCACCTGTCCTGCCATCTGCTCTCAGCACCATTATTTTAAAATCCTGGGGAGTTGTGCACAGGCATCTGCTGTGTGCAAGTAAAACGTTTCTTTCATACTGTGAGGCAGGAGGAAGGGGAGGATGGCTGATGGGATGATGGAGGGGGAAGCTTCATCCTCTCCTCACCTTCTCTGACAGCTGCTCTTGCAAGGTGCCCACTCATTTTGTGCCTCACTTTTCATGTTGCTGCAGCTGGAATCGGGGTGTGTGTGTGAATAAGCGGAGCTTTGTGGGTGGGGCAGCAGCCCCAGGGGGGAATCCATAGCCCAGGGATTGGGAGGAGCACCTTCTGTAACCCACTGATCTTCACTTGCCCGGTGACCCCTTGTACCCTTCCATCACATTCCTGTTGCCATTACAGGAACAAAGCACTCAGTGTGGCCTGTGTGCTTCATTCCTTTAAGAGCAATTTTTAAAACTGCTGTAAATGGATTTCATTTTGATGCAGGTGCTTTTAATCCAACTGCTCTCTGCTCTCCAGGGCTTAATTTTCAGCCTTCTGCTCTGCTTGCATCTGAGTTCAGCTTCTAGGCATAGTCACAAAAATCCTTCTACTTCTTGCGTGTGTGTTTTGGAGGGGCTTCCAGGAGCTCTTTGAACTTGGTCCCTGCAGCCTCAAAGCTTCAAATTCTGGAATGATCTCTGTCCTGGGAGTGATCCAGTCTGCTAGCAAGGGGACTGAAACCTAATACTTTAATTTTACCTTCACAAACTAAAAAACTCACCTTTCTTTTGTTTTGTCTCTACTGTTTTGCAGGTGAAACAGATAATGGAGGAATCCGTCACCAGGAAGTTTGTACATGAAGACAGCAGCCACATCATCTCCTTTTGTGGTAAGTCTGCCAGCCGGATGTCTCCCGTCTGGTGTGCAGTTTCCCCTTTGTGCTCCATCGGTCATGCCTGGCCACCAATATCTGAGCTGTGAGCCTCAGTAGCTTCTTAAAGGCAGCTGCACACTGCCCTTTCGGATGACATCTAGTCAGGGATGAGGTGGGGCTTAAGAATAAACATGGAAAATTGATCCGAACTGGAAATAGACTGTTCCATCTATCTGTTTTGCCTTACCAACTGGATTTTTTCCTGATCCCATACCAAGACTCCTTGGAGGCTGCAGCAGCCCCAAGGTGGAGAGGGATCTGGCCCTGGGTCATCCTGTATGGGTCCATGGAGCTCACCTTCCCTTCCCTGAGCCCCCAAATGTCAGTTCCACTGCTAGGCCCTCTTATTGGACTCATTGAAGAATCAGGAGATCCCAGAGGAGAGATCCCAAGAGCTGGAAACCCCATTACCTTGAGGAAGGTACTTAGCTGCAGAAGGCGGCACCAGTCCTTTAGGTAGGAAGCAGTTGGGGGGGGGTCAAGCATCTACTCAGTGGCCACACAACCCTGCTATAAAACTTGGTGGTTGCTGAGACATCATTAGTGGTTGGGCTCAGCTGCAGAAACACTGGTTCCGGATCTGAACCCAGCCTTTACCTCTCTCCAAGGTGCTGACTCTTGCTTTGCGCACACCAGCTTGGCTGTCTTGCTAGCCTGGGGAAAACGAGCTACTGACCTTCCCTTGCTCGGGCCATCATCCATCTTCAAGGGTGGCTCTCTCCATGGACCACATTTATGGAGGAGAGGGCTATCAATGGCAATTAGACATTGCTGCCATGCTCTGTTGCTGGAAACCACAGGAGGAGAGAGGGCTCTTGGGCTTGAATTGAGCTTGTAAGTTTCCCACAGGCACCTGGTTGGCCACTTTGAGAACAGAATACAGTGGTACCTCGGGTTACAAATGCTTCAGGTTACGGAGGCTTCAGGTTACAGACTCTGCTAACCCAGAAATAATACCTCGGGTTAAGAACTTTGCTTCAGGATGAGAACAGAAATCGTGCAGTGGCAGCACAGTGGCAGCAGGAGGCCCCATTAGCTAAAGGGGTACCTCAGGTTAAGAACAGTTTCAGGTTAAGAATGGACCTCCAGAAGGAATTAAGTTCTTAACCCGAGGTGCCACTGTAGTGGACTAGATGGGCCATTGGCCTGATCCAGCACAATCTTTTTATGATCTTAGGTTCTTATCAAAACAGCTTCAATACGTCTTACAATACGAAGTTTTCAAAAGTGTCCCTAAATTTGTATGCTTCCATGGAACTGCCCCCCTCTCTACTTGCCACCTAACTTCTGATATTGGGGGGATGTAGTGAAGAGCCTTTGAATCATTCTCAACTGGTGGGCAGGATCGTGTCAGAGAAGCTGGTCTGTCATGGAAGATGAGGCTATCAATGGCTGCTAGTCACAATGGCCATGCTCTGTATCCAAGCCATGCTGGAAGCCACAGGAGGGGAGGGTATTGCTTTTGTGCTTGTGGCTTTCCACTGCAGCATCTGGTTGGCCACTGTGGGGCAGGAGACTGGACTAGATGGGCCATTAGCCTCATCCAGCAGGCCCTTCTTATGTCCTTTGGCTAAGCCATCCATTTACAAGTGATGCCTGTTGACCATTACCTCAACCTGACTCTTTGGTTAAGGTAGGCCAGCTGTGTGAGTGGGGAGAGAATTAAGATAGGGTGATCCAGTCACCACCTCCTCTTCGTTGGAGCAACTGTAGCCTGAATCACCAAATGAACAGAGCAGATCTGGAGCTGGCTGGCTCCCTATGGGCTTCACATTGTTTATAGCGCTGTTCCTCACCACCCACAAGGCAGGACAGGCAGGAGTGCTTGGCAATTCTCATCCCAGCCTCTTAAGTCTGCTGTTGCCTCAGGGCAGCTCTGGAGCACCATCTGGGGATGATGGGAATTTAATTTGAGTTGCCTGCCAGCCTCCCTCAGCCTCCATGGGGAGGATCAGGCTCTTAAATAACCCTTATTAGCATGATAAGTGGCAGAGGAGGGGGAAGGGAGAATGGCGCCAGGATAGGGCAGCTTTCAGTTCCATCCCTCTGCCTTGTTCTCCTCCAGGCCTTTCAGAAGTCATGGCTGCAACCTTTCTGCTTTGTTCTTCCTTTAATGCAGACACGTCCAACAGGTAGATCGTGAACGTCTGGTAGATCATTGGCTCCCGCCAAAGAAGCTCAACCCCCCCAAAACAGGGCTTTCCTTCCTAAAAAAAGCTCAACAAGTTTGATCACTGTCAGTCTTTAACTGTGAGTAGATCACAGTCTCTTGGGAGTTGGCCACCCCTGCTCTAATGGAAAGGCTGCAGCGGATTCCACTCAAAGGACTTGTCCAGTGTGGGTGCCTGAAGTTTGGTGGGATTGACTGCATGGCAGTCCCCCTCAAAGGCCTCATCCACGCAGGTGGAAAGGGTGATGGTGGGGGGAGTCCTTTCATTCCTGATGGATCTGTGTTGCCAGCTCTTGGTAAACAGCACTTGCTTTGGTGGTTCATTATTTAGTGACAATGTGTCATCTTGGCTTAATTGCAAAGCATCCCTTGCTGGCTTCTCCCTTGATGCAGCTTAGATGAGTCAGACCGCAGACCACAGAAAAGAAAGAGAGAGAGACATCTGTCCCTTTGGTTGGGCAAGGAAACCCTTGACCAGTTGCTGTATGGCTCAAGGTTGGAGGGATGGGTTTGCAGGCCAAAATGGCCTTCCTGCGTTCAGGCAAGCCTCCTCCTCCTCCTCCTTCTTAATTTTAATTTTCAGTTTTCATCATTAGCATCATTCAAACTTAAATTCAACATTATTTATACAATTGGGGAATTCCTTGTACCCCAAGACTTCCCTCCTCCCCCTTCTGGTTTTCCACAAATACATTTTTTAATTTTAACCGCATCTAATTCATATATCCAACTTTGATTACATCCTTATTTATTTCTTTACCTATTAAAAAATTACAAGCGCTATATCAATCCTGCTAACATCTTTAAATCTTTGCATTGTTCCTTAATATACTCTATAAATTTATGCCATTCTTTTTTAAATTTACTATCATCTTGGTGTCTGATCTTCCCAGTCATTTTCGCCATTTCTGCATAGTCCATCATTTTCGCTATCCACTCTTCCTTGGTTGGCGTTTCCTTGGTTGGCGTTTCCTCTTCCTTCCATCTCTGGGCAAAAAGTATTCTTGCAGCTGTTGTTGCATACATAAACCGTCTTTTTAAGTCCCTTGGTAATTCTTCTCCTGTGATGCCTATTAAAAAAGCTTTTGGTTTTTTTGTGTTTTTTTAAACAAAAGTTATCTTAAACATTTTTGTCAGTTCATTATATATCATTTCCTAGAATGCTCTCCCCTTCATGGATCACTGCCTTGCCGTGGTGAAGGGGCTTGAATAACTCAGAGAAGCTATGAGCTATCCTGTGCAGGGCCACCCAAGATGGACAGGTCATAGTGGAGAGTTTTGACCAAACGTGATCCACCTGGAGCAGGAACCCGCAAGCCACTCCAGTATCCCTGCCAAGAAAACTCCATAGACAAAGGCAACAGGCATATAAAAGTTATGACACTGGAAGATGAGCCCCTCAGGTCGGAAGGCGTCCAACATGCTACTGAGGAAGAGCGGAGGACAAGTACAAGTAAATTCAGAGCTGATGAAGCGGCTGGGCCAAAGCCTAAAGGACGCTCAGTTGCGGATATGCCTGGAAGCGAAAGGAAAGTCCAATGCTGTAAAGAAAAATATGTAAGAACTTGGTAAGTTGGATGTGGTCAAAAATGAGAAGGCAAGAATAAATATTGACATCCTGGGCATCAGTGAACTAAAATGGACAGGAATGGGCGAATTCAGTTCGAATGACCATCATATCTACTACTGTGGGCAAGAATCCCGTAAAAGAAATGGAGTGGCCCTCATAGTCAACAAAAGAGTGGAGAAAGCTGTACTGGGATGCAATCTCAAAAATGATAGAATGATCTCGATACGAATCCAAGGCAGACCTTTTAACATCACAGTAATCCAAGTTTATGCACCAACCACTGGTGCTGAAGAAACTGAAATTGACCAATTCTATGAAGACTTACAACACTTTATAGAAATGACACCAAAGAAGGGTGTTCTTCTCATTATAGGGGATTGGAATGCTAAAGTAGGGAGTCAAGAGATAAAAGGAACAACTGGGAAGTTTGGCCTTGGAGTTCAAAATGAAGCAAGGCAAAGGCTAATAGAGTTCTGCCAAGAGAACAAGCTGGTCATCACAAACACTCTTTTCCAACAACACAAGAGACGACTCTACACATGGACATCACCAGATGGGCAGCATCGAAATCAGATTGATTATATTCTCTGCAGCCAAAGATGGAGAAGCTCTATACAGTCAGCAAAAACAAGACCTGGAGCTGACTGTTGCTCAGATCATCAGCTTCTTATAGCAAAATTCAAGCTTAAACTGAAGAAAGTAGGAAAAACCACTGGGCTGGTAAGATACAATCTAAGTCAAATCCCTTATGAATGCACAGTGGAAGTGAGGAACAGGTTTAAGGATTTAGATTTGGTGGACAGAGTGCCTGGAGAACTATGGATGGAGGCTCGTAACATTATACAGGAGGCAGCAACTAAAACCATCCCAATGAAAAGGAAATGCAAGAAAGCAAAGTGGCTGTCCAACGAGGCCTTACAAATAGCGGGGGAGAGAAAGCAAGCTTTAATCGGAGGCGGCGCGAAACAGGCAATGGCGGTCCTCTTTAGTCTCTGAAGAGGGGCTCCGCAGGAAAGGATCGTTCGCTACGGCACAGCGACGATCCACTAAGAAAAACCACGGGCAGAGTGAGCTCGTGGCCGTGGGACTCGGCGGGCACCTGGAGCGACCCCCAAAACGAAGAAGGGACCCCGTAAGGGGTTCCGGAAGCGCGGAGGGGAAGCGGTGCTGTGAGTTCATCGCTCTTTCTGCGGGAGCGAAGCCGCGCGGCTGCTGCTGATGAGCGCCGACCTTTCTTCCTTAAACATTGGATCCTAAATTATCTACTCGTGAGTAAGAATTACTCTATTTTGGAATTACAAATTTTAAATTTGGCTGAAAGCGGGAGACGAAAAAAAAGGAAGCCCGTCTTCCGGCAAGGCTTAAAGAACAAAGGCAAAGGAACTGACAAGCTGGAAGCAGTAGAAAGGGATTATAAAACTGGAAGTATCATGCGTCTGGTAGAACTGGCGGTTGAAATGAAAGGCAAGTTTTCTTTTTTCTCTATGTTACTGTGTTGATGCAAACTGGGAACCTTCTCCTTTTGTGGACTTTAAAAATTCTAAAACCCAGCCTCGGGATGGCAGGGGAAAAGAGTGCTCTTTGCGGATACAATTTATAAAGCTGAAATAGATACATAGAGGCATTACTGGAAGATACAATCAAGTAACTGTATCTTGCACCTCTGGATGTGACTTTTGTGGCAACTTTGAAAGGACTCTGCAAGTGGAAAAAGTTTTAAGGATTATTGTTAAATTACTCAGCTGCAGGAACTTTAATGGCGACTAAAACTTTCTTCCTTCTTTCATGAACTGTAACAATACTCCCTCTAGTGGAGATTGGGATTTACAAATTCCTGGGAACTAACTTTGTTTTGACTCTCTGCTGGTGTTATCTACATTGAGGACTGTTCTTCCCATGGAAGAAGAAGAAGAAGAAGAGTTTGGATTTGATATCCCGCCTTTCACTCCCTTTTAAGGAGTCTCAAAGCGGCTAACATTCTCCTTTCCCTTCCTCCCCCACAACAAACACTCTGTGAGGTGAGTGGGGCTGAGAGACTTCAAAGAAGTGTGACTGGCCCAAGGTCACCCAGCAGCTGCATGTGGAGGTGCGGAGACGCGAACCCGGTTCCCCAGATAATGAGACTACCGCTCTTAACCACTACACCATACTGGCTCTCCATGGAACATTTGACAATTTGACCTTGACTCATAGACAGGTGTGGAATGAATGGCCCTCTGAAAACAAGAGCTGCAAAAGCGAAAGCAGGGAAAGGCCAACTTGTGCAAACAACTCTGACCTCTCAGTCACGCAGATCATCAGTCCCTGCTGTATTAAAGGGAATTGAACCTCCAACAACAGCTGAATTGAAGGGAATTGAACCTCCAACAACAGCTGAATTAAAGGAAGCTGAACAGCCAACAACAGAGGATATGGCTGCAGGGGGATCTGATACACTTCTAAAGGAAATGTTACAACAATTTGCAATTTTAAATAAGAAGGTTGACGACCAAACAGCAAAAATTGACTTAGCCACATCCTCTATTACAAAATTATCTGAACAAGTGGCACAGCATTCACAAGCAATTGGGAATTTAAAAGACGCCACTTCTGAGAACCGGAAATTGGCTGAAGCTGCGAATGAAAAAGCCGACCAAGCAAATCAAAAAGTGGATGAATTGAAAGGAGAGGTAAGGCCACTACACAAGCACATTGGCGACCAGCAGGCCTACCTGTCTATGGTGGAATTGAGAAATCGAGAAAATAATTTAAGATTACGCTCTATCCCAGAGCTTGAGAAAGAAGATTTGACCGGTTACTTGACAGCAGAATTTTCCAAATTCTGGGGTATAAAGGAAGACGAAGACTTTAAAATAACAACTGCATTTAGATTGGGAAGAGTTGCTAAGAAGGACAGACCCAGAGACTGTCTGATTATCCTAAGGACTAAACAGGAGAGAGACAAAATACTTGACCTTCATTTTAACAAATCACTTGAGATCCAGGACAGAAAAGCGGAAATCTATAAGGATATACCAAAACAATTATTGGATCTCAGATCTATTTATACTGACCTAGCAAGACTTTTGAGAAGTAACGGGATACCCTACAGGTGGGAGTTTCCACAAGGTCTATCATTTAACTACAAAGGAAAGAAGGTTAGAATCAAAACAAAAGAGGACAATCAGAAGTTCCTGCACGACCACGGAGAGGATCTCCAGAAGGGAACAGCAGTCCCTTGGCCTCCGCCACAGCCTGGATTAGAACCAACACCATCTCCCTCGGACCCGGACAAAAAAGAGGACACCCCATAAAGAGCAACAACAGATTGATACAGGATGTCTCTGCAGCTGTATAGTTGGAACATTAATGGGGCAAATTCCCCGGAAAAACGAAAAAGGATTTTCCATATTTTGAAAAAGGAACATCTGGATATAATTTGTTTGCAGGAAACACATGTGAATAGGCTCCATAGGAAAGTGTTAATCAACAAAAGACTAGGCCAAGAATTTATCTCATCAGACAGAGTTAAAAAGAGAGGTGTGGTGATCTACGCAAAGGAGAACCTATCACCGAAATTTTTGTTTAAAGATGAACAAGGAAGAATCCTGGCAATTGAAATACAAACTCAAGGAGAAAAAATTTTGATATTAGGAATCTACAGACCAAATGAGGGGAAATCAGAATTCTACAAGAAGCTACATGAGACATTACTGGACTATCTGGACTACTCTAATATCATTATGATGGGAGATATGAATGGGGTGGTCTCTACTTACATGGATAAGTCACAGAACCAGAATTTAACTAAGGACGGCAGACTACCAAAAACTTTTTTTGAATTAACTGACAATATGGACTTGATTGATATATGGAGGACGAGAAACCCCTTAGGTAAAGAAGGAACTTTTTTCTCTGAGGCCCACCTGTCATGGACAAGAATCGACCAAATTTGGACAACTAGAGGGCTGGCACCTAAGACTACAAGAGTGGAAATCTGCCCAAAGACCTGCTCCGACCATAACGCTTTGAAAATGGAAGTGAGACTCACTCCAGCCGGCTCCTTCAGATGGAAAATGAATGACAACCTGTTAAGAGACCAAGAGATTGTAAAGAAGGCCCAAAAAGCTTTAAAGGATTATTTTGAAATTAACTTGAACACTTCGGTGGAAAAAAGAACAATCTGGGACGCAAGTAAAGCTGTAATGAGAGGGTTTCTGATACAACAGAATACGATCAAGAAAAAACTTTGGAATGGAAGAAAGGATAAGATACTAGAGAAGATAAGAGATGGAGAGAAAAAGTTAAGATTGAATCCTAAATCAAAAGAGATTTTAAGAGAAATTAAATTCCACCAGTCACAATATACGAAATTGATAAACCAAGAAGTGGAATGGAAAATTAAACAAATGAAACAAAGATCTTTTGAATCTGCGAATAAATGCGGAAAACTGCTAGCTTGGCAGTTGAAAAAGAGACAAAAATTAAATTATGTTACCAATCTGGAAGTTGAGGGCAAAAACATTCAGAAACCGGGAGAAATTAGAAAGTGTTTCCAGAAATATTTAAAAAAATTGTATACCCAAGGGCCTGAGGAAGTGACTGAGATAGATCAATTTTTGAAAGACAATGGCCTACCAGAATTGTCTCAGGAGAAGAGATCAATCTTGAATCACAAAATAACACGACAGGAAATTGAGGATGCCATTCAGAACATGCAGCTAGGCAAATCTCCGGGACCTGATGGACTTACCTCCAAGTATTACAGGACATTAAAAGACTACGTGATACAACCATTAATGGAGGTTTGTAACCAGATTATGGGGGGAGGGAGGGCACCAGAAACGTGGAAAGAAGCATTCATCACACTGATACCTAAAGTGGAAACTGAAAAGACTCAACTTAAGAACTACCGTCCCATCTCACTCCTAAACGTGGATTACAAAATATTTGCAGACATTTTGGCAAATAGATTTAAAAAGGTTCTAAATGAAGTAATTCACAAGGACCAAGCAGGCTTTCTCCCAGGCAGACATTTGTTTGATAATACCAGGAACATCATTGACATTTTGGAACTTTTGCAAACAAATATTAATACCAAAGCAGTGTTGATATTTATTGATGCAGAGAAGGCCTTTGATAATATTTCTTGGAAGTTTATGAAGAAAAATTTGGAAGGGATGGGAGTGGGACGGGGGTTTGAAAATGGAATAGAAGCAATCTATTCAGAACAAAGATTACCATAATAAAAGACAAAAGTGGAAAGGACCTAACAGAAGCAGAAGACATCAAGAAGAGGTGGCAAGAATACACAGAGGAATTATACCAGAAAGAAATGGATGGCTTGTACACCCCAGGTAGTGTGGTTGCTGACCTTGAGCCAGACATCCTGGAGAGTGAAGTCAAATGGGTCTTAGAAAGCACTGCTAATAACAAGGCCAGTGGAAGTGATGATATTCCAGCTGAACTACCGGTATTTAAAATTTTAAACGATGATGCTGTTAAGGTGCTACACTCAATATGCCAGCAAATTTGGAAAACTCAGCAGTGGCCAGAGGATTGGAGAAGATCAGTCTACATCCCAATCCCAAAGAAGGGCAGTGCCAAAAAATGCTCCAACAACCACAGAATTGCACACGCTAGCAAGGTTATGCTTAAAATTCTACAAGGCAGGCTTAAGCAGTATGTGGACCGAGAACTCCCAGAAGTGCAAGCTGGATTTCGAAGGGGCAGAGGAACCAGAGACCAAATTGCAAACATGCGCTGGATTATGGAGAAAGCTAGAGAGTTCCAGAAAGACATCTACTTCTGCTTCATTGACTATGCAAAAGCCTTTGACTGTGTCGACCACAGCAAACTATGGCAAGTTCTTAAAGAAATGGGAGTGCTTGATCACCTCATCTGTCTCCTGAGAAATCTCTATGTGGGACAAGAAGCTACAGTTAGAACTGGATATGGAACAACTGACTGGTTCAAAATTGGGAAAGGAGTACGACAAGGCTGTATATTGTCTCCCTGCTTATTTAACTTATATGCAGAATTCATCATGTGAAAGGCTGGGCTAGATGAATCCCTAGCCGTAATTAAGATTGCCGGAAGAAATATCAACAACCTCAGATATGCAGATGACACAACCTTGATGGCAGAAAGTGAGGAGGAATTAAAGAACCTTTTAATGAGGGTGAAAGAGGAGAGCGCAAAATATGGTCTGAAGCTCAACATCAAGAAACCCAAGATCATGGCCACTGGTCCCATCACCTCCTGGCAAATAGAAGGGGAAGAAATGGAGGCAGTGAGAGATTTTACTTTCTTGGCCTCCGTGATCACTGCAGATGGTGACAGCAGTCACGAAATTAAAAGATGCCTGCTTCTTGGGAGAAAAGCAATGACAAACCTAGGCAGCATCTTAAAAAGCAGAGACATCACCTTGCCAACAAAGGTCCGTATAGTTAAAGCCATGGTTTTCCCAGTAGTGATGTATGGAAGGGAGAGCTGGACCATAAAGAAGGCTGATCGCCGAAGAATTGATGCTTTTGAATTATGGTGCTGGAGGAGACTCTTGAGAGTCTCATGGACTGCAAGAAGATCAAACGCATCCATTCTTAAGGAAATTAGCCCTGAGTGCTCACTGGAAGGACAGGTCGTGAAGCTGAGGCTCCAATACTTTGGCCACCTCATGAGAAGAGAAGACTCCCTGGAAAAGACCCTGATGTTGGGAAAGACGGAGGGCACAAGGAGAAGGGGATGACAGAGGACGAGATGGTTGGACAGTGTTCTTGAAGCTACCAGCATGAGTCTGACCAAACTGCGGGAGGCAGTGGAAGACAGGAATGCCTGGCGTGCTCTGGTCCAGGGGGTCACGAAGAGTTGGACATGACTAAACGACTAAACAACAAGAATGCTCTAGCCTTTTTGCACGTCCACCAAATGTGGTAGAACATGCCTTCATTCTCTTTACACTTTCAACATATGTTGGTAGTGTGCTTGTACATTTTTGCTAATCTTGTGGAAGTCAAATAGCATCGGTACATCATTTTCATATAATTTTCTGTCAGCGAACAGCACGTGGTGAACTTCAAATCCTCCCTCCATAATCTTTCGCAATCGGCAAGTTGTATATTATACCCAACATCTTTTGCCCAATGAATCATTACTGCTTTTACCTCTTCATCTTTAGTTTCCCATTCCAACAGCAATTTATACATTTTTGACAATAGTTTCTCATTATTTCCCAACAACTCTCTTGCAAACCTTGACACAGTTCTTTACTGAAACCCAATCCTTTGTCCAACCTAAATAGATCATTTAGTTGGTGGTATTGTAACCAATCTGTTAGTAATTGTCTTATATCCTCAAATTTTTCACCTTTAATTGGTTTCCTACAGTTAACAGCTCTTTGTAAGTTGCGCATTCACCTTCCGTGTTGTTTTTTTAAACTGATATTGCTTCTAATGGTGATAACCACCATGGAGTGGGAATTTTTATAACTTTCCCATACAGCATATATTGATTTTCTTACAACATGGTTCAGGAATCCCTTATGTACTTATGTTTTCCATACCAAAGATATGCATGACATCCAAATCTGTTATCATAACCTTCCAGATCTAATATATCTGAATTCTTTAATGTTATCCCTTCATGAAGCCAGCAGAGGCAGGACACCTCATAATATAACTTTAAATCTGGCAAGGAGAATCTTTAGTAACTTATATTTAATCCTTGGCTTCCCCCCCCCCCTGCCAGTTAGATTTAGATATGTCCTTTTGCCATTGTTTGAAGTGTCCTGCTCCACTAACTATCGGTATGGATTGGAATAAAAATAACATTCTAGGCAATACATTCATTTTTATTACCGAGATCCTTCCCCATTAGCATAAATTTTTTCTTCCCCATACCTCCATATTCCTTTTTATTTCATTCCAAACTTGTCCCTGCCACAGACTGGTTTTCCAAGTTCCACCATTGGTGTCCTGGGTCTAAGTCGTCTTCTTCTGTGTCATCTCTGGGGGGTTCTTGGGCTAGTGCCTCCCACCACCCTTCATCATCCAGCCAGGCCCCTGAAACGAACTTCGAACATGCCTGTACAGTGGTACCTCGGGTTACATATGCTTCAGGTTACATATGCCTCAGGTTACATACGCTTCAGGTTACAGACTCTGCTAACCCAGAAATATTACCTCGGGTTAAGAACTTTGCTTCAGGATGAGAACAGAAATCATGCTCTGGTGGCGCGGCGGCAGCGGGAGGCCCCATTAGCTAAAGTAGTGCTTCAGGTTAAGTACGGACCTGAAACTGTTCTTAATCTGAAGCACCGCTTTAGCTAATGGGGCCTCCTGCTGCTGCCGTGCCGCTGGAGCACGATTTCTGTTCTCATCCTGAAGCAAAGTTCTTAACCCGAGGTACTATTTCTGGGTTAGCAGAGTCTGTAATCTAAAGCGTATGTAACCTGAAGTGTATGTAACCCAAGGTACCACTGTATTAGATATTTTGGGAAGGGGTTTGTCTGTCTGTTCCACCCACCTATCAAACTTGACCTGTGAATGGTGGGTCAGGGAGCTCCACCCCAGACTTGTCACCAAAACAGCAGTGTCAGTGCCCCCTTTTTAGATAACTGACAATGACTTTTCCTTGTTTGAAGAAGCACTCTCTTTGAGCACTAACCCCTTGAATATGTTCTCGTTCATTCCCAACTGACAGTAACACACCAGAAGCAAAGTAGCCTAAGAAAATGAACCAGTGTTCCCTGAGTTTGCAAGTTGCCCTCACAAATTTTACTGAGCTTCTGTCAGTTAATCAGCAAAAATTATTTGATTTGTCATTTTGAAGCCTTATGAAATGGGCTGTAACAGAGGAAGCATGTTTTTTCTTCAGAGGAGGGTAAGTGGGGATTGTGGGGGTTGGTCTGGATGGCCTTTGGGGCTCCCTTCCAAGTCTACAATTCTATGATTCTAGGTAGCTTCTGCCGTTTCTTCCCCCCGCTATGCTGTGGGCTGCCATGCTGTCTGCTGATAAGGGAGCTTGCTGGCAGCTGAATGGGTTGGAAACACTGCAGCTTGCCAAAGCTGAAAATAATTCAGACCCAAAATGCTAATTTACTCTGTCTGGCTCCCCCCTGCCCCCCCCATTGGACTCCAGAGAGACGGAGCCGCACCGTCACCCGCAGCAGGGAAGGCAAATGAATTCACAACAGCATTGGAAAGACTTGGGGGCCTGCAAGGCAAGTGCTCTCCCTGGCTCACGCTGTGGACCTCTGCTACCCAAGGGCAAGAGCGCCAGTAGGGAAGATGCCTCTGTCCTGGTTCTGGGCAATGTCAGCCTTGGGTGATAATTGGAGACATCAGCATCTCCTTCACTCGTGGACATCCAAGGAAGCTGGGTGTTGGAAGATTCAGAACAGACAAATGGACAGACTTCTTCACCCTGTGCGTAGTTAAACTATGGAACTCACTCCCACAGGAGGCAGTGATGGCCACCGACTTAGATGTCTTTAAAGGAGGATGAGACAATTCATGGAGGAGGAGAAGGCTATTGATGGCTACCAGCCACAATGGCCATGCTCTGACCGCCACAGTTGGAGGCAGCAATGCTTCTGAATCCCAGTTGCTGGAAGCCACAGGAGGGGAGGGTATTGCTTTTGTGTCCCAAAACTGCTTGTGGCTTCCTACTGGGGCATCTGCTTGGCCACTGTGAGAACTGGATGCTGGGCTGTAGGCCTGGTAAAGCCGGCTCTTCCCAAGTTCTTATGTTCTGAGAAGGATCAAAGTGGAGTTGGGAGTCCTCCCAGCAGCAGGTGGCAAATGGTCTTTGGATACCTGGTTGAGGTCACAGGTTGTGCCAAGCTGGTGGGGTTCAAGCTGGCATTGGTATCCGGGGACTGACAATGTTGTGGCAAAGATGGGCTTGGACAGCTTAGGGAGGAGCTTTTCTGAACTTCCAATTGTTGAAGTGCAATCGCTAGAGCGTTGCCGTTTATTTTACTTTTTTACAGTGTTTGCTCTTTGCACTTCAGCCAAAACAGCTACCAGAGCAGCTTGCGTACGATTGCTCAGAAACATGGCAGTCCCAGCTGTCAGACTCACAGATTAAAGACAGGACACAAAAGAAGAAAGGGGCAGGGAGGGAAGAGGAGGGAAATCTCAACTCTGGCACCAAACGCTAAAGTGGAATAGTGCTTTCTTATAAGGATAATCTGGAATGGAGGTCGTTTCAGGGCATCAGGAGGTGTTTGTTTGAGCTGATCTCGCTGCAGAACTGATAAGAGTGTGAACAGGTGGTAAGATGAACATAGGATGGACCACTTCCGCCACAGCCGCCATGGCGAACAGCTGTTCCCGCAGTAATGGATGCCAGCCATGCAGTTAGTTAAGGATAATTTGGGAGTAATTATCCTTGCAAGCCCCGCCCCCAGGTTGGGGGGAGAGCTTTCCCTCGTGGATCGTCCGATAACTGCTTCTCGCTCCGATGGAATGCAGGGGCAGGGACGCAGAGTGCATAGCACTGCACGTATTGGAAACTCCCCAAGGCAGTTGCCATGAATGGTGGTATTTCTGTTTTTTGTAAAATGTATCTGATTTTGGACATAAGAAACATGTGTTTTGGAAGAAGGAGAAAGATAACCTGCTAAATGAATCAGCCACTGGGTGCCAAGGTTTTGATCTGGAGAGGACTTTCGTTATCATAATTGGAATGCTACGTAAGTGAGGAGGAGCCTTTGTTCTCTTTGTGTATTTCTTGTGCTATGATTTGGCAAGTCTTCACTGAAGAGGAATCAATTATTAATGGAATGAAATTATTAATGAATTACAACTATATATGGAATGCTAGAGGGATTCAACAAGAACCTATAATTTTCTTCGTTGTTGTTGTTTAGTCGTTTAGTCGTGTCCGACTCTTCATGACCCCATGGACCAGAGCACACCAGGCACTCCTGTTTTCCACTGCCTCCCACAGTTTCGTCAAATTCATGTTGGTCGTTTCTATAACACTGTCCAACCATCTCTTCCTCCGTCGTCCCCTTCTCCTTGTGCCCTCAGTCTTACCCAACATCAGAGTTTTTTTCCAGAGAGTCTTCTCTTCTCATGAGGTGGCCAGAGCCTCAGCTTCACGATCTGTCCTTCCAGTGAGCACTCAGGGTTGATTTCCTTCAGAATGGATAGGTTTGAGCTTCTTGCAGTCCATGGGACTCTTTTCTTTATGGAGTACTTAAAAGAATAGAATGTGTGAAATACTGTGATGATTTGTGACATTGCCCGTTAAAGAGAGCTCTGATTCTGATTTATTATGGTTTTGGGAAGGCACCAGCTCGTTAGAAGGAACAGGGAGATAAACACTGGAAGTAGGCCAGAAGCCGTGGCCGGGCTCTGGAATGCTTTCGGATGGGACAAAATGGAGACGTGTCACACGTAGAAATCAGTTCTTGAAGGAGGGGCAATGTTGAAGAAAACTGACTGATTACAACAGGAAGGGGGGAAAGAAGGTAAATAAATATTTTACACAGCTACAGGATATAAAACTCCCTCTGCAATTGAATGGATATGGATTTATTAAATACGTTCGAAAGTGGTCACATCAATGGCTGCAAAAACCCCCACAAAGGATTAAGATCGGAATTGTGGAACTTGGACTAATTAAGCGAATTGGCGCAGGTTCAAGGAATAACATCAATAACATCAACTCCTGAGAGCCGGAACATGGGAAGTCATCCAAAAATGTTGATTTCGGAACTGATTAATTGGTTCTTTTGATTGTATTATGATTTGGCATGATTTGGTATTGTATTAATGTGGCCTCCATTGGATTGTTCATAGAATCATAGAAACATAGAGTTGGAAGAGACCACAAGGGCCATCGAGTCCAACCCCCTGCCAAGCAGGAAACACCATCAGAGCACTCCTGACATATGGTTGTCAAGCCTCTGCTTAAAGACCTCCAAAGTAGGAGACTCCACCACACTCCTTGGCAGCAAATTCCACTGTCGAACAGCTCTTACTGTCAGGAAGTTCTTCCTAATGTTTAGGTGGAATCTTCTTTCTTGTAGTTTGGATCCATTGCTCCGTGTCCGCTTCTCTGGAGCAGCAGAAAACAACCTTTCTCCCTCCTCTATGTGACATCCTTTTATATATTTGAACATGGCTATCATATCACCCCTTAACCTCCTCTTCTCCAGGCTAAACATGCCCAGCTCCCTTAGCCGTTCCTCATAAGGCATCGTTTCCAGGCCTTTGACCATTTTGGTTGCCCTCCTCTGGACACGTTCCAGTTTGTCAGTGTCCTTCTTGAATTGTGGTGCCCAGAACTGGACACAGTACTCCAGGTGAGGTCTGACCAGAGCAGAATACAGTGGCACTATTACTTCCCTTGATCTAGATGCTATACTCCTATTGATGCAGCCCAGAATTGCATTGGCTTTTTTAGCTGCCGCGTCACACTGTTGGCTCATGTCAAGTTTGTGGTCAACCAAGACTCCTAGATCCTTTTCACATGTACTGCTCTCAAGCCAGGTGTCACCCATCTTGTATTTGTGCCTCTCATTTTTTTTGCCCAAGTGCAATACTTTACATTTCTCCCTGTTAAAATTCATCTTGTTTGTTTTGGCCCAGTTCTCTAATCTGTCAAGGTCGTTTTGAAGTGTGATCCTGTCCTCTGGGGTGTTAGCCACCCCTCCCAGTTTGGTGTCATCTGCAAATTTGATCAGGATGCCCTTGAGTCCATCATCCAAGTCGTTGATAAAGATGTTGAATAAGACCGGGCCCAAGACAGAACCCTGTGGCACCCCACTAGTCACTCTTCTCCAGGATGAAGAGGAACCATTGATGAGCACCCTTTGGGTTCGGTCAGTCAGCCAGTTACAAATCCACTGAGTGGTAGCATAGTCAAGACCGCATTTTACCAGCTTCTTTACAAGAATATCATGGGGCACCTTGTCAAATGCCTTGCTGAAATCAAGGTAGGCTACATCCACTGCGTTCCCTTCATCTACCAGGCTTGTAATTCTGTCAAAAAACGAGATCAGGTTAGTCTGACATGACTTATTTTTCAGAAATCCATGCTGACTATTGGTGATCACAGCATTCCTTTCTAGGTGCTCACAGACTGTTTGCTTAATGATCTGTTCCAGAATCTTCCCTGCTATTGATGTCAGACTGACTGGGCGGTAATTATTTGGGTCCTCTCTTTTCCCCTTTTTGAAAATAGGGACAACATTTGCCCTCCTCCAGTCTGCCGGGACTTCGCCTGTTCTCCAGGAATTCTCAAAGATGACTGCCAGTGGTTCTGAGATCACATCTGCCAGTTCTTTTAATACTCTTGGATGCAGTTCATCTGGCCCTGGAGACTTGAATACATCTAATCTAGCCAAATATTCTTGTACTATCTCCTTAGTTATTCTGGGCTGTGTTTCCTTTGCTGAATCATTTGCTCCAAATTCTTCAGGTCGGGCATTGTTTTCTTTATCGGAGAAGACTGAGGCAAAGAAGGCATTGAGGAGTTCAGCCCTTTCTGTGTCCCCTGTTTGCATTTCACCATCTTCTCCTCTGAGTGACCCCACTGTTTCTTTGTTCTTCCTTTTGCTACGAACATACCCATAAAAGCCTTTTTTGTTGCTTTTAACCTCTCTAGCAAGCCTGAGTTCATTCTGTGCTTTAGCTTTTCTGACTTTGTGTCTACACGTGCTGGCTATTTGTTTGAATTCCTCTTTGGTGGTTTCCCCCCTTTTCCATTTTTTGTACATATCCTTTTTTAATCTTAATTCAGTTAAAAGTTCTTTAGATAGCCACCCTGGTTTCTTTAGGCACCTTCCATGTTTTCGTCTCATTGGTATTGCCTGACGTTGTGCTTTTACTATCTCCCTCTTAACAAACTCCCAGCCATCATGAACTCCCTTTCCTTTTAGTATTACTGTCCATGGGATCTCACCCAGCACTTCCCTAAGTTTTATGAAGTCGGCTTTCTTAAAGTCAAGAAATTGAGTCCTAGTATGCTTGGCTGCTACTTTCCGCTGTATAGTAAACTTCAGGAGAGCATGATCACTCGCGCCTAATGATCCTTCCACATCTACCCCACTAACCAGGTCATCAACATTGGTTAGGACCAGATCTAAAATGGCTGTTCCTCTTGTTGCTTCTCCCACTTTCTGGACAATGAAGTTGTCTGCAAGGCCAGTGAGGAATCTGTTTGACCTTATGCTCTTGGCTGAGTTTGACGTCCAACAAATATCCGGGTAATTGAAGTCCCCCATTACTACTATCTCCCTTCCTTTTGCATGCTTGGCCATCTGTTCCAGGAAGGCAGCATCTATGTCCTCCGTTTGGCTTGGGGATCTATAGTAAACTCCCACAATGAGGTCTCTGTTATTCTTCTCTCCCTTAATTTTGACCCAAATGCTCTCACTTTGGCTTTGAGGTTCTAAATCTTGGATCTCTTCACAGGTATACACATCCCTGACATATAACGCCACTCCTCCTCCTTTCTTGTCTGGTCTGTTTCTCTGAAATAGATTGTATCCCCCCATTATTACATTCCAATCGTGGGACTTATCCCACCAGGTTTCAGTGATGCCTATTATGTCATATTTAGTTTGCTGTACCAAGAGCTCAAGCTCATCTTGTTTATTTCCCATGCTTTGCGCATTAGTGTACAGACATTGAAGTCCATTAATCATTCCCCCGTGTCTCTTATTTAAGGATTTTTTCCTCCCTCCACTAGGTCCGCGTGCTATTTGCTCCATTTGGTCTATGACATTTGGATGATCATCTTCATTAATTGATAGACTCCTACCCTCAGGAGCACTGTCTCCCTCCCCCACATTAGTCAGTTTAAAGCCCTCCTGATGAGGTTTCTGAGATTTTTGGCAAAAACATTTCTCCCAACCGTTGTGAGGTGCAGCCCATCACTTGCCAGAAGACCATCTTCAAGAAACTGCAGTCCGTGATCTAAGAATCCAAACCGTTCCTATTTTCCCCTCTCTCCCTGGGCCACGTCGTTCAACTGGGAGGACAGACGAGATGACAATTTGTGCATTTAGTTGCTTCAATTTCCTGCCGAGAGCCTCGTAGTCTCTTTTGATCTTCTGGAGGCTATTTAATAACATTGTTATTAATGAAAAATTAATAAAAATTATCATAATAAAAGAACATAAGAAGGACCTTGTGGATTTCGTCCCACATCCTGTTCTCACAGTGGCCTGTGGTATGAGAGAGGGAGAAACAGTTTTCTCTGTCCACTTTCTGTTCATCATTTTATGAACTTCAATCCTGTCTCCTCTTACTCGCCTTTTTTCTCAACTAAAAAGTCCCAAACTCTGCCAAACTCTCCCAAACTTTATTTATAGAGGAGTCCTTCTTTTCCTTGGATCATTCTGGTTGCCTTTTTTGAACCTTTTCCAACTCTACAATATCCTTTTTGAGGCGAGGCGACCAGAACTGGACACAGGATTCAAAGTGCAGTTGCACCATAGTTTTCAGCATTATGATGCCAGCAGTTTTATTTTCAATTCCTTTCCTGATGATCCCTAGCATGGAATTTGCCTTTTTCACAGCCATTGCACTTTGGAGTGACATCTTCATTGAGACCCAAGGTCTCGCTCCTGGTCAGTCATCGCTAGTTCAGACCCCATGCACATGTACGGCAATTAAGACATTTTGGCCCCACATGCATCACTTTACACATTTCACTGAATATAATTTGCCAATTTTACCACCCATTTTCTCACTTTGGAAACATTCTTTTGGAGTTCTTTGCAATCTCTTTTTTAACAACTTCCCATCATTAGCGAACTTGACTGCCTCACTGCTCCCTCCTAATGCACCAGCTGGCCCCTCTCTCTTGTCTCCTTCCAGCTGCCGTTGAAGCCTGTGTCCTCCACGGCCTCAAGCGGCGGGCGGCGGGCTTCCTGCGCAGCAACAAGATTGCCGCCCTGTTCATGAAGGTGGGGAAGAGCTTTCCTCCTGCTGAGGAATTGTCCCGGAAGGTGCAGGACCTGGAGCAGCTCATTGAGAATGTGTAAGTCTATGCTCTGAGCCTGGTGTGCGCATGGGGCTGAGACATGGCCAGACATCAGCTGGAATGGGGCTTCAAGCAGCAGAAGGAGATCTTTGGCCCTTGCATCTAATCCCCAGCGTCAGGCCCCTGGAGAAGTCTGGAGGGCCATTGGACCTGGGTTGCTAGTGCAAGACCTATGTGATTTTATGGTGGTATTTTTATTTACTGTAAGAGGATTGTTTGATTTTATTCATTATTTCTTCATGGGTGTTCTCATTAATTGTTCATTGTTTAAATTTTGTTATATTTTGTAACTTGGTAAATTATGTAATTATTTTTTTATTTGTGAGCCACCTTGAACATAGTTTGGACTGGAATGGCAGCATCCAAATAAACAATGACGATGCTGAGACTCCTGGACCAATAATTTTTGTGACATGAAAAAGTAGCCTCTGATTTAGCCCCAAACTGGTCTGTGCAGATTAGGCCTTCTTTTGCTGCAATTTTCCTTCCACATTCTTAAAAACCTGGGTTATATCCTTTTGTAAGCAAATATGTCCAGTAAATAGATGAGTGCATCAACTTTGTGCATGTCTTTCTGGGAGATTTTGGCTGGCCACAGATGTGGGTGAATGTGGGACTTGTTCTCCCTTCTCCCCTAAGGCGAAACCAGAGCCCGGGTGTCCAGGAGAGCACACGCAAGGCTTCCAAGCTCCCCAGCCTCTCCCCGCAGGCCATCAAGTACCTCTGGATACGGACGGCACTTTTTGAAAAGGTCCTGGACAAAATAGTGCTCCACTTGGTGGAAAACAGCAGGTAAAGAGAGACAATGAGTGGCGGCAGTTTCCTTTGCCTGCCTCCGCTCCTGCAGGAGACATCCGTAAGGTTCGTTTGCACAGTGAAACTTTGGTCTTTTCAGCATCTGGGTTCATTGGACTTCACATGGGAAGTAGGTGTTGTGATGAATTCCCCATGTGCCTGATCAATTTGTGGAGACCCAGAGGTTGTTTTAGGCCATTTGGAAAGCATGTCTGAAACTGTCTTCTGTTGGACAAGAAGAGCCTGCAGCAAAATGTTGCAGTGCCCCCCCCCCCCCGCAAAGCAGGAATGTTTTTTTGAGGTTATGATATTATAAGTTGCTGGAGGTTTGAGTAGTTTTCCATTTTTACTTCCCAACTGATGCACAACATTTTGTTTCTGAGACATGTCCGGTTGAGCTGGGGAGAGATACTTTACCCCCCTTAGGTTTTAAAATATAAAAATAAATAAAATAAGTCACCTTGGAATCTCTCTGGATTAGAAGGTGGAGTAGAAATCAATCAATCAATCAATCAAACAAACAAACAAACAAACAAATAAAGGGCAAAACTTTAATAATATCTAGTGATATTCAAAACCACCATGAACATAGCTATAAACTATACAATGTACAGAAGCCAACACACTTCTATTAAGGATAAAAACATGTCTCTGTGTGGTTAACACCAGACTGCAAGTACTGCAGAACAGCTTGTTGCCCTTGGGCTGAAGGCATTTTGCCTAAATTTTAGGTGCTGCAATTGAGTATTGTATCATGTCTTCTGATGGGGGCTCAACATTCTCAGCTGCTGGTCAAAGCTTGCCAGCAAGGGATAGGGTCTAGTGGGGTGCTGGATTCTCCCTGGCTGGGGCCAGGTGGGTGGAGCTCTGTCTCTGGGTCTCCTTGGGCAAACACAGATCAGGAGGAGAATTGGGCAGCGCAAGGTAATTTGTGATTTTGGAAGGAGTGGAGTGGGCTTCTTGTAGTGGGAAAGCTTCTTATCTTATCTCTCTTTAACTTCTTAAAAGGTGCTGTCATTTAAAAAGAATATAAAAAGGAAGAAGGCATTGGGTAGTGGGGAAGGATATAGAGAAAAGTAAGAAGCTCCCACTTCTGTCATGGTAGCCTCTAAAACTGCCCCCATCCCAAACTGTGTCAGGGTCTGTATGGTCACTGAAAAGGTCTCCTCCAATTAGCGCCCTTCAAATAAGGTGGTGTATTTGGGACAGCCATTTAGATCTACCTCTGCAAAGAAATCTAGCCTTCCTTTTGGGCATGGATGTGGTAGAGAAGGACATCACTGCCTTTAACCTGTGTGCTTAAAAAGCATTATAGCTACAGGGAAAGGCAGGAGGGAGCCTCACTGATGTGGCATCAGGCTGAATTTTAGTCCCCTGCAGGCCAGACAGAAAGGAGGCTCTGGCAACAGCAGAATTTAAATCCTGTCATTTGTGTTAATTCAAGCCTGTTTCCTTCTCAGCTCCTTTTCCAACAGACTGATAAAATGGTATCCTAGCTTAAGACAAGCTCATAATTTTTCAGTGAGCAGATTAATGGTCATACAATAGCCTAGTTCAGTGCTGGAGAATTTTCACTTTTACTGGCATGCAGAGGCAACTGGAGGATTAACCAGCGGTATGTTAAATGCAGTGCTGTGCTAAAAAAAAGCCCTCACCCCATTATTTCCCCCCAACCATGCTCCATCAATTAATGAGAGAAATTACATTTGGAAGTTAACCAGGGGGAGAGGAAATTTTGGTGAGATTCTCATGGGTTTTGGGGGTGCTGACCTTATTGGTAAATTGGCCCGGGGGTGGCTGTGAGGGTCCTTACCCTTATCCTGCAGCTGGCAGCCTTACTGGGTGCCCCCAATGAAAGTGATGATGTCATTGGGTCCCTCCTCCCACAGGGCATTTTTGGATGGGGAGGTGTGGGCAGCCAGGGAAGCTGTAGAGCGCTGGAGAAATGTTTCCTGGAAGATGCACGCACCATACCCTTCCTGGGGTTATTAAAGCCTTTCTCTCTCTCTCCTTGTTTTCTGTCTGTACAGCAAATACTATGAGAAGGAAGCCCTGCTGATGGATCCAGTTGATGGGCCAATCCTTGCCTCTTTGCTGGGTAATGTGGCTTTGCTTGCTTCTGCGCTGACACCCTGGTGTACTTTGGGGCTGACAAATGTGCTTTTCTGAAGTGCTGTTGAGTGGTAAAACCTGACTCTTTTGGAGCAATACTTTGCTTGTGTTCGAGATGCTGGGAGTGAATTTTCAAGTTATACAGATAAAGTCTTTTAGAGTAGGTACTTACAGTTGGGCAGGACCAGAGGTAGAAGTGCATGGGGCACAGAGCCAAGGGTGAAACTCCTGCCTGGCTACATTTCAGCAAAAGTCAGAGGTTTCCATGCAAGCAAACAGAATAATTATTGCAGTTCCAGGATACCTTCCAGTGGAGCAGGAACACCTGAGAAGGGGGTGGAGATGGGGTGGGGCATTCGTTGTCTGGAGTGGGAGCATGGTCTGGGGAGAGTCTCAGGTCCCCTGCCCTTGCTCTATATCAGTTGGAGACTCAGGTTTGGGAAACCCTGCTCTAGGCAATAAGAGCCCCCACTCCTCAGTATATCTTATTGTATCAGCTAGGTTTCCCCCTTGGCTGTTTTCTGTTTCCTCTAATGAATGGAGAGAAGAGATGGGGATGCCTTCAGGGAAATGGGGGGGGGGCATACCTGCTCCCCAGTGCCCCCAACTGGAGCCCTGGAGAAAGTGGGTAGAGAAAAGTTTTTCTTCCTCTCTCATAACACTAGAACACATGGACATCCCTTGAAGATGAATGTGGGAAGATTGAGGAGAGATGCAAGAAAGTCCTTCTTCATGCAGCGCGTGGTTAAACTATAGAACTCCCTCCCACAGGAGGCAGTGATGGCCACCAACTGGGTTTGGGCAGATTCATGGAGAGAAGGGCTATCAGTGGCTCCTAGCCGCAATGGCTCTGCTCTGCCTTCACAGCTGGAGGCAGTAAATGCACCTGAATCCCAGTTGCTGGACGCTGCAGGAGGGAGACAGAACTTGTGCTCAGGCATTGCTTGTGGGTTTCACTTTGGGGCATCTGGCTGAACTCAGTGGGCCATCGGCCTGATTCAGCAGGCTCTCCTTGTGTTCTCATGCTCTTCATTATGGTGTCTCAAGGTTTTGGGTTCTTGCATCAAGGGCATGCTGCACACACTGGTACTCCGACCTTCTGGGATTTTCCCGATTAATTCAGTGCTCTGGAATTTGGTCCAGCTGGGGGGGGGGGCCTGTGTGTTTGGGGAGCAGTGGCAAATGGGGGATGGCCGCCTACCAGCTTGCTCTCCTTGTTTCCTCTGCCTGCCCTGCCTATTGCCTCCATCCACAGTGGGACCTTGTGCACTGGAGTACACCAAGATGAAGACCGCCGACCATTTCTGGACCGACCCCTCGGCTGACGAGCTGGTCCAGCGCCACCGAATCCACAGCTCTCACTGCCGCCAAGACTCGCCCACCAAACGCCCAGCTCTCTGTGTAGGTTTCAGAAGCTGCAGGGAAGCAGCTGGGACTGTGGGGCATGTGTGCACATGCACATGTGAGGTTATTGATGTCTTTGTGTCATGCATGTTGTGGGGAAGGTTCATGACCAACACATTAAAATCATCATTAAAGACAGCACTCTAAAACATTCAAAAGATAAAATCAGCAACCAGCTAAAAACCGATTAAAACATCCATCAACATTCTACATGTCTGGGTAGCCTTGTCTAAACAAAAACATTTTTAGCATGCGCTGAAAAGAGTACGGTGGAGGTGCCTGCCTGATGTCAATAGGCAGGGACTTCCAAAGTGTTTGGGTGCTGCCGTACTAAAATATTGATTCTTACAAAAGCAGAACAAGTATTACGTGGTGCCAGTTGCAGTGCCAGTTCTGCAGATCAAAGTGGTTAAGTGGGTGCATATGGCAGGTAAGGCAACCTAACAGGTAAACTGGTTCCAAGTTGATTTCCTGGCTGGATTCTCCTAGATTCAGAAGAGGCATTCCAGTGGAAGCATGGACGACCGGCTGTCTCTCTCGGCCAGAGACTACGTTGAGTCGCTGCACCAGAACTCCAGAGCCACACTCTTATACGGCAAAAATAATGTCTTGGTGCAGCCGGTGAGTAGAGCAAAGACAGTAGCCTCTCTGGGTCAGAAAGGAGTTGCTTTGAAACCAAATCTAGTAGCCACTAGCAAAGGTGGGAAGCACGATAAATCTTTTACCATGGTCAAAAGATCAATGCTGAAACACTGAGCATACATACAGTTATGCTAGCTGTGAGGAGAACGCAGGAAATTTGCAGAATGCTAGCAATTTCTCTCTCCACCCCCAACCATGGAGTGAGTAGAAATCTCTCTTCATAACCCTCTGGGCTCTGTAATGTCATGGCCCCCCAGTCATAAGAGCGGGAAACTGGCCTCTTAATTTTTTAACAGAGATTTTCAGGATGCAGAACAGACCCCCAGAGGGTGTTTGACCCTTGGCTATAACAGTATAACAATAGCTAGGCTGTCACAGGTTCCCCTGTACACATCTAGCAGATCCTGGAATGGGCATATCTAGTAGGATTGTGCTGTAAGCCATTCAGCTTGAGTTGACTCCCAGAGTGTGGTCCAGGGGGCACTTTCCCGAAGCTAAGCAGGGCCAGGTCTGGTCAGTGCCTGGATGGGAGGCATGCCTGGCAATGACATTGCTAGGTACTTAAAGAACGGCACATAGGTCAAATTTGCATAAAATCTACATATGTTGAGCTTTGTGTACAGAAGTCCCAGGTTCAATCCCCAGCATCTCCAGGTCCAGCTGGGAGATCCCCTGCCAGTCAGTGTAGACCAGGCTTCCTCAAACTCGGCCCTCCAGATTCTTTTGGCCTACAACTCCCATGATCCCTAGCTAGCAGGGCCAGTGGTCAGGGATGATGGGAATTGTAGTCTCAAAACATCTGGAGGGCCGAGGTTGAGGAAGCCTGGTGTAGACAATACTGAGCTAGATGAACCCAGGGTCACCTGGCAGCAGCTGTTCCATCAGGTGGCAGGAGAGGAGCGGAGAGAAGGGCCAGGGCCGTCTGACCAGCCTTGTTGGGCATGTCCTTCCATGGCATTTTTCTGGCCCAGCTGCCCATTAGAAGAATTCATTGAATTCAAAGTATTGCACTTGGGCAAAAAAAATGAGAGGCACAAATACAAGATGGGTGACACCTGGCTTGAAAGCAGTACATGTGAAAAGGATCTAGGAGTCTTGGTTGACCACAAACTTGACATGAGCCAACAGTGTGACGCGGCAGCTAAAAAAGCCAATGCAATTCTGGGCTGCATCAATAGGAGTATAGCATCTAGATCAAGGGAAGTAATAGTGCCACTGTATTCTGCTCTGGTCAGACCTCACCTGGAGTACTGTGTCCAGTTCTGGGCACCACAGTTCAAGAAGGACACTGACAAACTGGAACGTGTCCAGAGGAGGGCAACCAAAATGGTCAAAGGCCTGGAAACGATGCCTTATGAGGAACGGCTAAGGGAGCTGGGCATGTTTAGCCTGGAGAAGAGGAGGTTAAGGGGTGATATGATAGCCATGTTCCAATATATAAAAGGATGTCACATAGAGGAGGGAGAAAGGTTGTTTTCTGCTGCTCCAGAGAAGTGGACACGGAGCAATGGATCCAAACTACAAGAAAGAAGATTCCACCTAAACATTAGGAAGAACTTCCTGACAGTAAGAGCTGTTCGACAGTGGAATTTGCTGCCCAGGAGTGTGGTGGAGTCTCCTACTTTGGAGGTCTTTAAGCAGAGGCTTGACAATCATATGTCAGGAGTGCTCTGATGGTGTTTCCTGCTTGGCAGGGGGTTGGACTCGATGGCCCTTGTGGTCTCTTCCAACTCTATGATTCTATGATTCATAAATAAACACGTTGAGTTTGCTGATTTCCTCCTCCCTCCTGTTCCATTTTCTTTTTGTTCCATGTCTTTATGGATTATAAGGCTCTGGGAATCAGGATGGGCTGTAACTCAGTGGCAGAGCATCTGCTTTGCATACAGAAGGTCCCAAGTTCAAATCTCGGTATCTCCAGGCAGGGCTGGGAGAGAAGGACCCCCGTCTGAAACACAGAGGAGCTGCTGCCAGTCAGTGCAGACAGTACTGAGCTAGACGGACCAAGGGACTGACTCCGTAGATGGCTGCTTGCTTTGCTAATCCTTTCTTTGCTGTATAGCAGAATAATTAAAGAAAAAGCACCAAATAGATATTTAAATAATTAAATAATTAAAAAGCAAACAACTCTTCTTCCTGTTCCTCTTTTCTTAGCGGGACGATATGGAGTCCATCCCAGGATATTTGTCCCTTCACCAGACTGCTGACGTCATGACTCTCAAGTGGACCCCAAACCAACTGATGAATGGCTCTGTGGGTGATCTGGACTATGAGAAAAGGTGAGCAGCACAGAGAATAGATTATCCTAATTATTTTTATCCTAATAACAGGATAAAAAAGCAGCATAAAAAGAAACTAAAGTAAGCAGCAACATTATAAGCTCAGTCAGTAGAGCATGAGCATCTCAGGGTTGTGGGCTTGAGCCCCAGGTTGGGCAAAAGGGGTTGGACTGGATGACCCTCATGGTCCCTTCCAACACTTCTATGATTCCATGAAAAAGTATAGTCAGTCACCCACTCCAAAAGAAGAAAATTAACAAAAGGCTAGTCCCTGCAGCGGTTAAGTTGCTGCAGCACAGAATTTATCCACCTTGAAAACAATTGATCAGCCTCCCTCAACCTGATGCCTTGCAGATGCTGTGGACAGCAACTCCCATTAGCGCTAGCTGGGGCTGATGGGAGTTGTAGTTGAAAACACCTGGAAGGCACCAGGCTGGGGGAGGCTGCAATGGCTGCGTTTTGACCTGACAGGAGTATTTTGACCTGAAAGGATGTCATATGCTTTGGAGCTTCCTGGCCGATTTAATTAGAGGAGTTGGATACAGATTTCTGTGTAGATCTTGGCAAAAGGAGCCCTGCAGGGGAGCCCAAACCATCTGTGGGCACCAGGAGGAAGGAGGCTGGGCTACACAGGGGTGGGAGGGTGGGGGAGCTTTCTTCGCTTCTTAGACAAATTCATCGCTAGGAGAGAGCTATCGATGGCTCCTGGCCACCATGGCTCTGCTCTGCCTCCACAGTCAGAGGCAGCTGTGCTTCTGAATCCCAGCTGCTCAAAAGACGACTCTAGTGCACAGGTCCTGCACAGGCATCTGGTTGGCCCCTGTGAGAACAGGATGCTGGCTGAGATGGGCCCCTGGCCGGATCCAGCAGGCTTTGCTTATCAGCAGCTGTGCTTGTCCAGATTCCTGCTGACTCCTCCTTCCGCTGGGTGGGGCTCCGTATTCTGGCCTCAAGCACGTTGTCCCAGCTGCTGCATTTCCTCAAAGGTCAAGGGGAAACCGCCTGCTTTCCTGTGTTTGCTTTTGCAAGGCCTCAGGAAGCATGGCTGCACTTTTTAAGCTTGGGCAAAGAGAAGTGAAAGGCAAATGAAACCCCAAAAGGTTCAGTCACCGCCTTTTGAAGAAGGATCTGAAGGGTCGGAGCTTGTCTTGCCCACTCAGGCTCCTCCATTTAAAGCACTACAGTGGCACCTCGGGTTAAGTACTTAATTCCTTCCGGAGGTCCATTCTTAACCTGAAACTGTTCTTAACCTGAAGCACCACTTTAGCTAATGGGCCTCCTGCTGCCGCCGCGCTGCTGGAGCACAATTTCTGTTCTTATCCGGAAGCAATGTTCTTAACCTGAAGCACTATTTCTGGGTTAGCCAGAATGTGTAACCTGAAGCGTATGTTACCTGAAGCGTATGTAACCCGAGGTACTACTGTATAACTCCACTTAAAAGAATCATGGCGTACCCCCAAATAATTCTAGGAAGTGTAGTTTGGGAAGGGTGCTGAGAGTTACATAGGGACTCCTCTTCCCCTCCCAGAGTTACAATTTTCAGAGTGGCTTAACAGTCAATCCCTTTTCAGCAGAAACTGAAAGAGGAATGTGGGGTGTCTGTCTCCTAATATCTCTCAGGGGCCTTAACATTTGAAATAATTGTGTGAATGAGGATTCTAACATTTAAGTCACTTAAACGTTTCAATAAAGCTGAAACGCAACATACAGCAATTCAGTTTTTATGCAGATTTCTATTCACTGTGATTTAACACTCAAGAGCACTTTTCACGCAGCAGAGGAAGAAAGAGCACTCGGATACAGAGCTTTCAAGTGTGAATCATGCCTGGGAAGGGAGGAGGAAAAGGTGAATAAGTCCTTAGTTGTGCTGGTCAAGGGTTAGGAGGAGAGGAGGGCTGCTCAGCGTCAGAGCCAGTGCACCCTCTGCCGGGTTGAGGCAGAATGGCCGGCACTCTTCATACTGCTTTGTGCCAGTTGTCAGCAGGGATTTTCTGAGCGAAAGCCTGGACCTTCCGCCAAAGCCAAACACACACACACAAAGAGAGAGAGAGTGCCATCCTTGCTCATGTTGCTTGTCAACCTCCCCCCCACCCCACTCCTTCTACTCCCTGGCCGCCACCCTCCTCCCCATTGGGCAGGTGCTGCCTAGCTAGCCTCTAAGTTTGTCATCACACTTTTTTTCACAGTGCTACCTACTGGTGGTTGCGTGAACTGCAGAGCATAACAACAGCCTTAGATGGTTATGTATACAGTGGTACCTTGGGTTACAGATGCTTCAGGTTACAGACGCTTCAGGTTACAGACTCCGCTAACCCATAAATATTACCTCGGGTTAAGAACTTTGCCTCAGATAAAAATTTTGAAGAGAGGGAAAGGATTTGCTGAAATGAATACAAAAAAGGGAGGTGTGAGGAGGTCAGAGAAACAAGCAAATGAAAGATAAGTTATGGGAAGGCTTGATTTGTTTTTTTGTTTTTTGTTTTTAATTGTTTCTATTTTTCTGTTTTTTTATTGTGATGTGTTGTTTTGCTATTGTTTAATTTGGTGTTTTTTCTTTCGCCTTTTTGTAAACTTAAAACCTTAATAAATACTATTTAAAAAATAAAAAAAGAACTTTGCCTCAGGATGAGAACAGAAATCGCACGGCCGCAGCGATTAACCTCAGGTTAAGAACAGTTTCAGGTTAAGAACGGACCTCCAGAACGAATTAAGTTCTTAACCCGAGGTACCACTGTATAAGAAGATATATCTAGATAATGGTCAATGGTGGTGTCTTAACAGGTTTAGAATCATAGAATTGTAGTGTTCAAAGGGACCACGAGGGTCATCTAGTCCAACCCTCTGCAATGCAGGAATCTTTCGCCCCATTGGTGCTTGAACCCACAACCCTGAGATTAAGAGTCTCCTGCTCTACAGACTGAGTTATCCCAGGTTTCCTGCTGAAATGTAATTATGCAGAGTTGCACCAGCCATACTGGTAGCTTAAATGATAGCTTCAGCTGCCAATCAGCAATGCTGCCATCATCTCTACAGGTGAGCTAAATTTTCATAACCAGCTCTTGCAATTTCAGTGGTCCAACAGGTGGGAGCCAGTCTGAAAGATGACGCATCAATTGCATGTTAACTCAGAACTTCAATATTATTCACTAAATTGGTACAAAAACTGGTAGCATAGATGTAGTGAAAATTGCAGCTTCATTTTTTAAAGTGAGAGAACTCACTGTGGAAGGATTCTCTAATATTGTGGAACTTACTGCCACAGAATTTGGGATGGGTCTCTTTTTTTCGTTGAGCATTTGCCAGGAGTTTAGTTTTGCTTATTCCCACTCCATTTTCTTCCTGTTAGAGGTGGATGTGGGGCTGACCCTTCAGGGAGTTTTCTGAGGGTGACCCCAATGGGCTTTGTTCTTCCCTCTCACAGCATCTACTGGGACTACGCCATGACCATCCGCCTGGAGGACATTGTCTACCTCCACTGCCACCAGCAAGGTAAGAGAGGGGCTGGTTCCACTACAGAATCTGCTTTGGTCGCCCTGTCTGGTGGTCAGTCCAGTTTGGGCTCTGGCTCCACCCACGACTGACCTAGAGGGGAAGCAGGAGAGAAGCACCCCATTCTCTGGAAAGAGAGTAGAAGCTTCTCCACATCAAAACCAGAAACCTGTTGTATGTACGAGGGGATTTAAAGGGCGCACGAGGGGTGCATTGTCGACATTAAGCAGAGGTGTGGGTGGCCCTAGGCCATTTGGGGGTGGGGGCAACAAAATGCTTCTGGCTCCCCCTGGAGGCCAGTGGGGTTTCTTTGGACAGAATCTGGTTCTCACCTCTTCCCTCTTTTCCATCTCTCTCCCCTCACCCGCTTTCTCTTGCCAATAGTAGACAGTGGGGGCACAGTTGTCCTGGTAAGCCAAGACGGCATCCAGCGCCCACCACTACGATTCCCCAAAGGTGGGCACCTCCTGCAGTTCCTCTCCTGCCTAGAAAATGGGCTCCTGCCCCATGGCCAGCTGGACCCCCCTCTGTGGTCACAGAGGGGGAAGGTAAGGCTGGCTGCAGCCAGGGGGAGTGAGGGTGGCCTCTCATGGGTTGGCCTCTCACAGCTCGGGACTGGTAATCTCCACTCAAAAATGACTTTGTAGAGCTGGAAAAGGACAACTGAGGTGATCAAGGGGGGTGGAGAACCCTCCTACAAGGAAAGGCTGCAGGGCTTTGGACATTATAGTTTAGAGAAAAGGCAAATCATGGCTTATCCACACCCTTTTGCCCTGATCTTTGCAGCCACAGTCCACACTTAAAAGCTCCATGTCCAAACATTTATTCTTCTTTCTTTGGCTCCAAGCTGTCCCCACAAAAACCCATTCTTTAAAGCTCAATCGGAGCAAACGTCAATTTGGGTTTTCTGCTGAATGACATTTGCTCGCTCTGATTAAGCTTCAAAGAATGGGGTTTTGTGGGGAAAGCTCTGAGCAAAAAAAGCACAACCCCAACCCCTGCTCAGACCTGGAGCTTTTAAGTGCAGTCTGTGCCTGGAGACAGTGGAGGAAAGGCAAATGTGCATAAGGCCTAAGAGGAAACCTGATGGAAGTTTATGAAGTCATGCATGGCATGGAGAAAGTGGAGAGGGAAATGTTTTTCTCCTTCTGTCATTACATTAGAACTCATGGGCATCCAATGAAGTTGAAGATTTTAAGGTATATAGACAACAGAAAGGCCTTCTTCACATAGTAAAACTCTGGAACTCCCTCCCACAGGAGGCAGTAATGGCCTCCAACTGAGATGGCTTTAAAAGAGGACTAGACAAATTCATAGAGGACGAGAGGCCTATCAATGGCTACTGGCTACGATGGCTGCACTCTGCCTACAAGGTCAGAGGCCGCAGTGCTTCTGAATGCCAGTTGCTGGAAACCACTGGAAGGGAGAGGACTCTTGCGTTTGATTCCTGCTTGTGGGCTTGGCAGAAGAGGCATCTGGTTGGCCACTCTCAGGACAGGATGCTGGACCAGATGGGCCTCACTGGATGGATCCAGCAGGCTCTTCATGGGCTCTGGAAGTGGCAGGTGCAAGAAGGGCTTTGTGGGTCTTCTTTTCTTCTGCTTTGCTTTTAGAGGGGTTGAGGAAGGTATAGGCCTCAGGAGCCCATCGAGGGCACCTGCTGGAGCTCAAGGTCTGCAAGGGGAAGCCCCTCGGCTCAGGCCCCAGTGGCACCTCCAGGGAGGGCTGAGCAGGAGGCTCTGGGTGTATTCTATCTGGAGTCAAATCGTGTGATTCTAATCCTGCATATAGGTTTTAAAAAATATTAATATTCTTCTGAATATCAGTACTGTAGCTAGAAATCACAGGAGGAGAACGTGATCTTGTGCATGGGTCCTGCTTGTGGGTTTCCCATTGGAGCATCTGGTTGGCCACTGTGAGAACAGGATTCTGGACTGGACAGGCACTGGCCTGATCCAGAGGCTCTTCTGATGTTCTTTCCGGAATGAACCCTTGTCATGAAATATTGTTTTAATCAAATTTAAAAACTGAACGAAGAAAATCAGACTTGAAAAGCAACGAGGGAAAGCTGTGCTAGGGAGGGAAACCTCTGTGATAAGGGGAGACTGTTCTCACCCCCACCCCTTCTCCCCCATGGAAATGTGAGCTTGGCCTTAGGCATTCAGGAAGTTGTGTTAGATTGAGTCAAATAGTAGATCCATCAAGTTTCGTATTGGTTTCGCAGACTGGCAGTGGTTCTCCACAGTTTCAGACGGGATAGTTCCTCACATTGGATGGGAAGGCTATGGAAGTCTGAGCCTGGGACTGAGCCTGCTCTGGCACTGGCTTGGTCGTTGTACTGCACTAAATGAGGCAGCCACATTTCTGAAGATCTTTGTTTCCTCCAAGTCTGGTCCTGACTGAAAGGATGCTGGAATCAACAAGGCAGACCCACATGACCTGAAGGTGCTGCTGTGCAATGCCCAGTCAATGATCCACAAGACCACCGCCATGCATGACTTGATTGTGGATGGAGAAATGAGGTTGGATGAGGCAGATGGGTCTGTCCTTGCCGCTGCTTGTCCACCAGGTTTCTCTTACGCACAGCAACCCAGGTCATGTGGGCGGGGAGGGGGGGGTTGCAGTGATCTTTAGTAAGTCATTAGCCTGCACCAGGCGTCCTATTGGGGCGCCAGTTTTCTGAGTGCATGTTCTGGAGCTTGGGCAATAGAGGCAGTGCAGGATTCCTATTACTGTACTAACTTCCCTACTGCATCAAGGATTCCCTGCCTGAGCTGCTTCAGGTTGTAGTGGATGTTCTCCTGAAGAAACCTAGTTTGGTTATCCTAGGGGATTTTAACATCCATGCTGACACAACCTTACAAGGAACCGCTTGGGACTTTGTGGAACGCATGGCCTCCATGGGGCCGTCCCTGAATAAGTTTGGCCCAACTCATAGCCACGGACATGCCTTAGACCTGGTGTTCACCTCCATGGACGGGGGTGATCTGACAATTAAGTAAAACTGAAACAAAAGAGGTGCCATGGTCAGATCACTTAGTGCAACTGGACTTCTCTGCGACCCTTCCCCTCTGCAGGGAGGTGGGACCGATTCAGATGGTCCGCCCCCACCACTTAATGAATCCAGATAGTTTCCAGGGAGTGGTAGGGGATGTTTTATCCCATGTTGATGGCCTTTCAGCTGATTCCTTGGTGGCCCGCTGGAATGTGGAGTTAACCAGGGCTATCGACTGTCTGGATCCGAAGCACCCTCTCCGATTGCATGGAGCCTGGACAACCCCATGGTTTTCCCCGGAGCTGAGGGCGATGAAACAATCGCTGAGATGGCTAGAGCACCAGTGGCAGAAAACTCATTCTGAATCTGACCTGACACGGGTTACAGCTCAACGTCGAGCCTACCAAGTGACGATAGCAATGGCGAAGAGAACCTTCTTCACCACCTCTATTGCATCTGCAGAAAACAGCAGCAGGAGACTCTTTCAGGTGGTTCACAATCTAATGGAACCACCTTCACCATCGGGGCCTGGTGACAGCCCCAATATCTTCTGCAATGATTTTGCAAAGTCTTTTGCAGATTAAAGTCACTCAGACTCCACCGTAGGAGCAGGGCCAGGGCGAGAGAGTGCTAGAGTCCTGTCTAGACAAGTTGCATAGGATCAGTTCCAATCTGTTACCTCTGAGGATGTGGACAAGTGAAACTGACCAAACTGAGGCTGCTTGGACAAGTGAAACTGACCAAAACATCCTCAGTCACACTGGTCAAGGATCTCCAGTGTGCCGGGGATTGAGGTGATAGCTGTTTCTAGTTCTGCTGGATCTCTCAGTGGCTTTGATACCATCGAACCATGACATCCTTCTGGACCATCTAGAGCAGTGTTTCCCAACCTTGGGCCTCCAGCTGTTTTTGAACTACAATTCCCATCATCCCTGATCTTGCTAGCTAGGGATGATGGGAGTTGTAGTCCAAAAACAGCTGGAGGCCCAAGGTTGGGAAACACTGCTCTAGAGGAGCTGGGAGCTGGGGGCACTGTCATACAGTGGTTCCACTCCTGGGTTGTGTCCAGAAAGTGGTGTTGGGGGATGAGTGTTCAGACCCCTGGGCTCTCACTTGTGGGGTGCCTCAGGGTTCTGTTCTCTCTCCCATGCTCATATAGAAGCCACTGGGAGAGATCATCAGGGGGGTTGGGTTGAGTGTTCATCAGTATGCGGATGATACCCAGCTCTATCTCTCTTTTCATTCAGAACCAATGAAGGCAGTGAAGGTCCTGTGTGAGTGTCTGGAGGCAGTTGGAGGATGGATGGCGGCTAATGGATTGAGGTTGAATCCTGACAAGACAGAAGTACTGTTTTTAGGGGACAGGGGACGGGCAGGTGTGGGGGACTTCCCGATCCTGAATGGGGTAACTGTGCCCCTGAAGGACCAGGTGTGCAGCCTGGGAGTCATTTTGGACTTGCAGCTGTTCATGGAGGTGCAGGTCAGTTCTGTGTCCAGGGCAGCTGTTTACCAGCTTCATCTAGTACGCAGGCTGAGACCCTACCTGCCCGCAGACTGTCTCGCCAGAGTGGTGCATGCTCTAGTTATCTCCCGCTTGGACTAGTGCAATGCACTCTATGTGGGGCTACCTTTGAAGGGACCTGGAAATTACAACTAATCCAGAATGCGGCAGCTAGACTGGTGACTGGGAGTGGCACCGAGACCATATAAAGCAGGCTTCTTCAACCTTGGCCCTCCAGATGTTTTGAGACTACAATTCCCATCATCCCTAGCTAGGTATCATGGGAGTTGCAGGCCAAAAACATCTGGAGGGCTGAGGTTGAGGAAGCCTGATATAAAGGACCTTCATTGGCTCCCAGTGCGTTTCTGAGCACAGTTCAAAGTGTTGGTACTGACCTTTAAAGCCCTAAACTGCCTCAGCCCTACATACCTGAAGGAGCTTTTTCGTTCCCATCGTTTAGCCCCGGACACTGAGATCCTCCTCCAAGGGTCTTCTGCTGGTTCCCTCACTGTGAGAAGCGAGGTTGCGGGGAACCAGGCACAGGGCCTTCTCAGTAGTGGCACCCTCCCTGTGGAACACCCTCCCTTCAGATGTCAAGGAAATAAACAACTATCTGACTTTTAGAAGAAATCTGAAGGCAACCCTGTTCAGGGAAGTTTTAAATGTTTGATGTTTTAGTATGTTCTGATATATGCTGTGAGCCGCCCAGAGTGGCTGGGGAAACCCAGCCAGATGGGTGGGGTATAAATAATAAAATTATTGTTATTAATAATAATTTTGTTTGACTCCTCAAAGGGGAAGGTGTTTCCAAAGCTGAAGAAGCGAAGCCCCCAGGGGTCCTCGGAGTCAGCATCAGACAAGGAGGAGGAGGAGGCAACCGATTACGTTTTCCGGATCCTCTATCCTGGCCTTCAGTCAGAGTTTGGTAAGGTTGCTCGCCTGGTAGAAACTGAGAAAGCTGACATAGTTATCTTAAATAAGATTTTTTTTTCCACCTTAGGCTAACTTTTAATTTTGCTACATGTTATAAACATATAGGAGTGTATTCCATTCATATTTCATAAGCCATATTTATTATGCCATTGTAGCCTGCCTTCCATGCCCTGAGGAATACCAAGGAATGCTCAGAGGGGTGCATGATCCAGTTTGGAGACATTAAAATTCGGCACCAAGGAATGTTCATGTCCACCACCAGTATAAATTATGGAAATTTGCTTACTTTGTGTCAGGCATGGAGAGTCCTCCCCTCCCTTCGGTAACTTCACAGATAAGAATTAATGAGCAGCTGATAGATCTATAGTCCTTTTATTACAGCATCATGTTGAGGGCACAAATACACAGCTCTCCACAAGGAAGGCAGTTGGCTAGGCTAATCCTCTTTCCGGCTTCCGCAGCATTTTGGGCGCCAACGGGAAGTTCCTCCCTCTGACTCCTTTGTTCCCTGATACATTTGGACCTCCAAGTCTGGGGGGAGGTCCCTCACGCTTTCAAGTGACAAGACAACTAGCTGCCCCTCCCTTCTGGTTCTGTCATCATTATCTCGTAACTGAGTAACTCCCCCAAGCTGTTCAGTTTCTGCCTGTCTCTGCTTCTGAACACGCTGTGGACAAGGGGGGGGGGGCGACTCTTCCCCCTCCAGCTCTCCATTGGAGAGAAGCTGGTCTGCCATAGAATGCATTCCCCAGTCCTCGTCTTCTTCCCTGACACTTTGCATAATGTATTATACAGTCCTTACCATGCTTTTTAACATCTACATGAAGCCGCTGGGAGATCATCAGGGGGTTTGGGCTGGGTGTCCATCAATATGCGGATGATACCCAGCTCTACCTCTCTTTCAAATCAGAACCAGTGAAGGCGGTGAAGGTCCTGTGTGAGTGCCTGGAGGGGGTTGGAGGATGGATGGCGGCTAATGGATTGAGGTTGAATCCTGACAAGACAGAAGTACTGTTCTTGGGGGACGAGGGACAGGTGGGTGTGGGGGACTTCCCAATCCTGAATGGGGTAACTGTGCCCCTGAAGGACCAGGTGCGCAGCCTGGGAGTTATTTTGGACTCACAGCTGTCTATGGAGGCGCAGGTCAATTCTGTGTCCAGGGCAGCTGTTTACCAACTCCATCTGGTATGCAGGCCGAGACCCTATCTGCCCGCAGACTGTCTCGCCAGCGTGGTGCATGCTCTAGTTATCTCACGCTTGGACTACTGCAACGCGCTCTACATGGGGCTACCTTTGAAGGTGACTCGGAAACGACAACTAATCCAGAATGCAGCAGCTAGACTGGTGACTGGGGGCGGCCGCCAAGACCATATAAAACCGGTCCTGAAAGACCTACCGGTACATTGGTTCCCAGTACATTTCCGAGCACAATTCAAAGTGTTGGTGCTGATCTTTAAAGCCCTAAATGGCCTCGGCCCAGTATACCTGAAGGAGCGTCTCCACTCCCATCGTTCTGCCCGGACACTGAGATCCAGCGCCAAGGGCCTTCTGGCGGTTCCCTCATTGCGAGAAGCCAAGTTACAGGGAACCAGGCAGAGGACCTTCTCGGTAGTGGCACCCGCCCTGTGGAACGCCCTCCCACCAGATGTCAAAGAGAAAAACACTACCTGACATTTAGAAGACATCTGAAGGCAGACCTGTTCAGGGAAGTTTTTAATGTGTGACATTTTAATGTATTTTTAATCTTTGTTGGAAGCTGCCCAGAGTGGCTTGGGAAACCACTATTACTATTACTGATTTGCATATTTTATTCATGGTTTGCTCACTCGGAGCTGTGTAAGGCGCTGGCGTCCCAGCCAGTCTCTGGCTTCTGAAGTTTCAGCCAGCGTTGCCCACACTTTGGGAGCTTGCTTTCATAAGGATTAGAAATCTGTACTTGTATTTAAATATATTAATAAATGGAAGCTGGGGAAACTGAATCCTCCATCAAACATCAAAGGGTGTGTATTTGCTCTGCTCTCTCTAGATGTTGACTGACTCCCAACTCCTATCGTGTTGGTGATCTTAATTATTGTTCTTTTCATTTATATCCAACCTTTTCATCCAAGGAGCTCAAGTTGGTATACATAATTCTCCTCCCTGTTTTATCCTCACAACACCCCTGGGAGGTAGGTGAGGCTGAGAGGCAGTGACTGGCCCCCAAGGCCACTCATGGAACTTCATGGCTGAGTGAGGATTTGAATCCTTTTCTCCCAAGTCCTAAGCCCAACACTCTAACCACTAGGCCACACTGGCTCTCTTTTGCTTTCCCATAGGGGGATTTCTGGCCAGTGATGGATTTTTCTACTATTCCTAGAATCGTAGAGTTGGAACCAACCCTCAGCAATGTGGGAATCACAGCTAGTGAGTTCCTAGTGTGTTTTTCCTTTTTCCAGGCTTGAGGAAGCGGCATGGACTGTGCCCGCCTTCATGTTTTGCCTTTTCTCTCCCTTCCTCTTTAGTGGTTGTTAACCACCCTTCTTGCCTTCCCTCCACCTCTACTGCCGCTGGGAAAGAAAAGGCCTGGATGCGTCGGACCTCTGGCAGAGTGGTGGTGATGCCCAAATGGTCTCTGAGTCTTCCTGAGGCAACGGCTCCCCTTCTGGTCACGTTGGGGTCCAGCCCACACTTGTGTAATGTTGTTGTTGGCTCATGGAGGGTGCTTCTTGCTTTTGGCTTGGCAGCTGGGGCAGATGCTGGCATTTATGAATCTGGGCAGGGCAGGCAGCTGGGATCCTCCTCTTCCCCATCTTTTTCCTTGGCTCATTCCCTTGGGCTGCTTTGCCTGGAGGCACACAAGCAGAAGAAGCAAGTTCATTTAATTCATAACATTTATATACACCGTGGTTGTAAGAAAAAAAAAGTGGTTTACAAGAAGAATAAAACAATAAAATTATTTTTTTTAAACCCTATGTAAAACATTTTTTAAAAATTAACGTTAATGAGCTAAAAACAGATTTAAACATACATCAATTTTCTGCATGTCTGGACAGGATTGTCTAATTTTTTTTTAGCAGGTACCGAAAAGGGTACAGCAATTCCACCTGCCTGATGTCAACAGGCAAGGAGTTCCAAAGTGTGCAGGTGCTGCCAAACTAAAACATTGCTTTCTTACAAATGCAGAACAGTATTATGTGGCACCTGTAAGAGTGACTGTGATTAGGGCTGCTGCCCAGTTTAAAGAAATCTTAATAGATTGATCATACAATGCTTTTAAAACCAATGAACTGATTAGACCTGCATGTCCATAAAATACTCACCACTGTGAAGGAAAAGCGGCCTCCTTTCTTCCCTCTGTAATGTAATGGTGTGCTGCATGTGTCACAGCTGGCCCCAATCCCTTCTGTGTTAGGAGGAGGAGGTGGAGATGCCTGATGCCCACAGATGCATAAATAGCTATACCAATTAACATTTAAAAAAATGAAAACCGTGAAATCTATTGTCCAATTAAATCAGAGGCATGTTTTAATGGATCTAATCGCTTTTAGTAGTGATATAATGTTGCTGTCATACTTCTTGTTGGTTATAATCTGAGGCAGATGAAAGGAAGGAGGCAACGGAGCTCAAATGAAAAATGTCCTTTAACAGATCAGCAGCTGCAGCCACCTCTGCAGAGATGGAGCCATCCCTCTTGCTGCCCAAAGGATGATCTGGGGAAGACTTTGTCCTCTCCAGGTTCCTGTCGGGTCAGCCCCTCTCCCTTTTGGATCTCAGGCTGGAGGGGACAAGGGCTGGGTTGGCTTTGCCCTGCAGCCAAGAATTGGCCCAGCAGACCTCAGCATGACTTTCCCCAGTGTCACTATGGGGACATTATTGTTGTTAATGCTTGGGTCCTTCCTTTCCACCAAATGATACTTGAGGCATCTGATAGTAACATGGAAAACTGTCAATCAGCTGACCTTTGAAAAACACGGTGCTGTTTTTTCATTTCTCCTAGAAAGCAATAGATCTGCTTTGTGCCTTCATTTTTAAATTGATTAGTTAAAAGCCCAGGCAGTTCACCTGAATAGGTTGGTTGATGTAGGATTTAGCAAATACCAGCAGACACAAAGCCTGCTTCTCTGTGCAGAGTGACCTTCCTGCTGTGATCTGAATCAAAATGTTCCTCCCACCCTCCTTGAATTCACATTCCCCATTTCCCCTGCATAGAGTTTAGAGAGCAAGATATGGCTTTTGCGTCCTCCTGTGGTCCAATTCTTGTTGGGTGGAGGAAGGCTCCATTGCCCCGTCCCTCAAGAACAATCTGCTCCAGGGATGCTCTTTCTTCTTGTATCAAAGCATTTGGCATCCTTTCCAAAACTCATTTAGGCCATGGTGCTCCAGTGGGACATGTAGGGGTGATTCATGGAAATTTCCCTTCAATCATTTTGGTGTGGTAAAATTGTTTCAAAGTGTCTCTGCTGCAGATTTGGAGTCAGCATGTCATTGCAGGGCTCCTGCAAGCCAGTTAGATGAGAGCTTGTAATTGGAAGGCACATCAGAGCCTTTGCTCTGATGTGAAACCAGCCAGGGATTATTTTGAAAGTTTTGCTGTGAATTGTAATTTAGCTGCCTCACAGTTCTTAAGTGCTTAGCCAGTTCTCCATGAAGTTTACTGTGACATGGTGAGCACTTAAGGTTAGTTGTTTCTGGGATAGCCAACATGGCCGCCGGATATTGCTGGACTACAACCTCCCAACACGCACACCTAGTTTAGCCCAATGGTCCTGGACAATGGGAGTTGTAGTCCAACAGGGTTGGCTACCCTGAGAAAGGGTTTGTATCTTTCCCTTCATCAAAGATCCCACAGTGATTTGCAAGATTTCAAAAATACAACATATATTTTATAACAAGACAGAAAATGTGAACTGGATTCTGGAAAAAGTACCGTATTTTTTGCTCTATAAGACTCACTTTTCCCCTCCTAAATAGTAAGGGGAAATGTGTGTGCGTCTTATAGAGCGAAAAATACGGTATATAGATAGGTAAAAGGTAAAGGTAAAGGACCCCTGACAGTTAAGTCCAGTTGCGAACAACTCTGGGGTTGCGGCGTTCATCTCGCTTTATTGGCTGAGGGAGCCAGCGTACAGCTTCCGGGTCATGTGGCCAGCATGACTAAGCCGCTTCTGGCAAACCAGAGCAGCACACGGAAACGCTGTTTACCTTCCTGCCGGAGCGGTACCTATTTATCTACTTGCACTTTGTTGTGTTTTTTTTAAGAATATTTTTTTATTAACCGACCAATCACATCAAATCAAACCAAATTACATAAATTCCAAATTACACAGCCGAATTTTAAATTTTTGTTGGGGGTACCCATATTTCAAGTTCCAAAGGGGATCCAATCAACTTCTTGCTTCTTACTGCTGTTTTAATGTCCACAAATCTAACCTTATAATGTTCACAGTACTATCCAGTCCTTTCTTATTGTTTTTTCCACATCTCTTGTTGTAATTTTCATATATTTTTCCTTTCTCTTTGTGACCTCAAGCTGGTTAGAACAGTTTGTAATCCTGCGTGGATATTATTTTTTTTATCCAGTAGCCATATCCAGACGTTTTCCATATAACATCACTTCCATACATCAAAACAGTCTTAGCATCATTAATCTTCACCAATCTGCCTCCTTTCTCAAAACCTCTGAGGAGATTCACCAGGAATGCAGTCTGAAAACAGGTCCGTTCCTCCTCCCGGCTATAAATCCTTTGGCAAGATGGCGACTCCAAATTAATTGCTGCGCCATTCCAAAAGTTCTTATTGCTTCTCCATCTCCATAAAGCATACTTTTGGTTAAAGTTTATCTCCACACAGACCTTAATCATCCTGCTTGGGTCAGTTCAACCCACGATTCTAATGAGGAGGGGTTCTTGTAAATCACATAGAAGGAAAGTAAAAAATGTCCCGTCCCCCCATTCAGTCCCGTTGTCAACATACCCAGCCTTTGGTGTATCTTCATCGTAAAATATTCCTGTTTCTCCAACCCATCGTCTTCTTTTGCAGAGGTCACTTAAATTAGCAGACTTCACTCCCCTTCTTCACTTGAAATATGTGCACTTGCTTCTTTTGTAATTAATTATTCCAAATTGCTGCAGCTAGTGCGCGATCAGAGACAGCGTCCAGGAGAGCCGAGGTCCACACGGGGGCATTCTGCCTAGGGCCCTCACCCCCTTCTTTTGAATTAGGGGGTGATTTATGGGCACAGCAGGCAAGGGCAGTGTTCCCCATTTCCTTGGGGCAACAAGGGAGGCTGCCTACTCCCATAACAGCCTCTTAATTACCCCGTGTGGGTCGGAGAGATGGTATTGTCAGCCATCTTCCAATGCGCCCCTAGTGGCCCCCCTATCTACTTGCACTTTGATGTGCTTTTGAACTGCTAGGTTGGCAGGAGCAGGGACCGAGCAACGGGAGCTCACCCCGTCATGGGGATTCGAACCGCCAACCTTCTGATCAGCAAGCCCTAGGCTCTGTGGTTTAACCCACAGCGCCACCTGCATCCCTTATATAGATAAATAGAGGGTTTTAAAAGAGGATTGGACAAATTCATGGAGAATAAGGCTATCAATGGCTTCTAGCCCTTGAACTCTAGTTTTTGAACTCTGAACAGCATCCTCTGTGCTCAGCCCAGCTCCTGCTTTACCTACACATCCAGAGGAGGTAAAAGCTGTGGCTAAAAATACCTGAGACTTGGCCAGCTCCAGAGAATGCTTCTGAGGCTGCCTAGAGACAAGCAAAAGCCCAGGCATCTCTGCTGTCCTACTATGTATGGAGGACCCAAGAAAGTTAAAGGCTGGGTGAGAGGATCCTGTTTTCCTGCCTCAGCTCATCCGGATGACCCTGTCTCACTGGTGGGGGTGGGGGCTTTCCAGAGGACTCCCCTCCACTCCAAACATCTTGGATGGAACCATTCTTCCCAGCAATAGAGCTCTTGATTCTTTTCCCTTTCATCACAGGAAAAGGGACCCTGCAAACACCAGAGGCAAGGTTTCTCTCTCCTCTGGCCGCAGGGTTCCCAGTTCCCTTGAGGCACACAGTCCCTTGCAAATGACCCCAAGTCAGTCAGCAAGGAATAGGAGGTGCACAGCTTGATGGCTGAGCACCTGGGCTGCATGCAAGGGGTCCCTGGTTCAATCTCCAGCACCTCGGGGGGGGGGGCTGGGAAAGTATCACTGCCTGAGACTGCTGCCATTCAGTGCTGACAGTACTAGCTAGATGGGCTGGGTACAAGGCAGCTTCCCTTGTGCTCCCTGCAAATTCATGCATTTTCCTTGGAGACTGAGGTGGTTATCTTGAGAAAAGCCTCCTTAGGTGCCACCTTTGGTTGTGCCAATGAGCCCAGTTTGTGGATGCTGGTGCAGTTGACCTTTGCGCTCTTTTTAATTGAAAGCCTTCCTGTGATTGGGTGAAGATCTTGCAATTGGTTTAATCGATGTAGCCCTCCAAATATTGTGTGTCTGATTTTTCCCATCTAGCTTTCCCTCTCTCTCTGCTCCTGGGGTAAGCTGCTTCAAACCTTATGCTGATGTTGTGCTATTCTCTTTCTGCATTTCTAGCCCCGCAGGATCTGGTCGACACCCAGGCGAGCACCCTCCCTTCCATGTGGCAGCCGGGCACCCGCAAGTCCTCCTGCTCATCCTGCTCTCAGAGCGGATCCACGGAGAGTGGCCCCTCCAATGGCTGCAACCATGAAAGGCAAGGCGACAGAGGCTGGCTTGGGGGTGAGACGGGGTTGCTCTCTGCCAGGGAGCCCAGGTGGCCTCACAGAGGCAAAAGGGCTGACTTGAGGGCTGGCGGGGTGAGGTCTGGAAGGACAGTTAAAGCACATGACTCTCCCCAGAGAATCCTGGGAGCTGTAGTTCAGGAACATAGGGAGTCAGACCCATCTAGGGCAGTACTGTCCACACCAACTGGCAGAGGCTCTCTGGGCTCTGTAGTCCTGACTAGAGAGGCAGTTGGGGATTGGCTCTTGGAGCTTCTTTGTGCAAGGCAGATGCTCTGCCTGTGAGCTACAACCCTTCTCTCTCAAGGGCTACTAGCCACGAGGGCTGTACTCTGTCTCCACGGCCGGAGGCCATCCTGCTTCGGTAGAGCAGTTGCTGGAAACCTCAGGAGGGGAGGGAGCTCTTGAGCTCAAATCCTGCTTCAGCGTTTCTCAGCATCTGGGTGGCCACGGTGAGACCAGGCTGTTGGGCTAGAGGGGCCATTGGCCTCATGCAGCAGGATCTCTTTGTGTTCTTAATTCCCAGCACCCTTAACAAACTACAGCTCCCATGATTCTTTGGGGGGAGGCTCTCACTGTACGGTGTGGCTCAGCCCACAGCCAGGTGCAGTAGCACATACATTCTTCATTATTATTAGCATTTTGAGTTTTATTGTGTTATTATCTTGTGTTATTATTATGCTATTTTGTATAATGCCTTTTATAGACTGGGGGCTCTGGGCATGAGTTTATGGAACTAAGGGGGCAGGAGCCTGGAAAAGTTCAGGAACCCCTGTGTAGGATGCTTTTAAATTGCTTTTAATCTTGTGAGTCACTAAGGAGGGAAATGGTATGCTTTGAATGGCAGCTAGTGTGTTTTTGAAAAGTACATCTTGAAAAATGGGATTATTGCTTGTGGTGTATGCATTTGCAAGAATCCATGCTCTGCTTCCTTACAGGACTGTAGCTATACCCCCCTTCCCTCTCTCTTCCCAGGGCTCCTCTGAAGCTGCTGTGTGATAACATGAAGTACCAGATACTATCTCGAGCGTTTTATGGCTGTGAGTTTTCACTTCATCCCATTTTTAGTCACCACTTGGGAGCCAGGGGAACAGCCTGCTTAACCCTTCCCCCACCATTTCTTTGAAATTTGCTCCCCACCCCCACCCCCCCGTCTGCTGCATTTCCTGATGAAAAAGCATTTGGGGGCAGGAGATGGAATTACGATTTTGGGTATAGAAATAACCATGGAGGAGAAAGGGTTAAGCAGCCTTTTCTGTCTTCTGCTGCTTTTCATTTTAAAAGGTGATGACAAAGAAGTACTTTTATATCCCCTATAGCACTGTGGCCTTGCAATTAAGTGTGATGTGGAGTTTGCCCCAGTATTGTGAACTGAAGGGCAGAACTACCTTGGTTCTACCACTGTGACACCAAAACTGCAAGAATATTTTGTTTATCCCAGACTTCCCCTGGCTCTTAAGCCAAAAAGACTTGCAGCTCAATAAAGAGCAAGATGATCTTGGCCGTCAGGATTATGATCTATCAGACATGGCATTAGAGGAAAGAGATGGGAAGGGAGAAGGAAAAATCAAAGTCTGGCACCGGTTCTTAAAAGTGACAAAGTTCTTAATAAGGAACAGCTGGGATAGAATTGGTGCAGGTAGCCTGTGGAATGGCTGCCAGTTGGTGATGGTTGATGGAGGCAGCTGGCCTCTCATCCCCTTACCAGGGGACTAGCTCTGCTTCCCTTCTCTCCCTCTGCCATCAGTCCATAGCAGATGTTTGGAACTACAACTCCATCACCCCAGTGAGCATGGTCATTTGGACTACAGCGCATTGAATCGTAGAATAGTCGAGGTGAAAGGGACCACCGGGCTCATCTAGTCCAACCCCTTGCAAGGCAGGAATGTTTTGCTCAACATGGGGCTTGAACTGCGGCCTTGACACAGTTGGGGTGACTGGGATTTGCAGCTTAGAGCGCCTGGAGGGCACCCAGCTTGGGCAGGGTGGTTGATAGTTCAGATTTTCTTTCCTCTAAGTGACAGCATGGGTCAGTGGACATGGAATCGCAGAACTGTAGAGTTGGAAGGGGACTGAAGGGGCTCCCTGGGTCCTGACATGGTCCTGCAGTCCCTCCTCCAAGTCAGGCGGGTGGTGGGGGTCCTTCTTGTGCCAGTATTGCCCCTCCCTGGGGGAGGAATCGGCAGTGGTGCTTTAGCCGCCTCCCCTACCTGCCCTTCCCACTGTTGAGGGCTGGTCTCTCTGGGATTGCCCTCTGTGCAGCCTCTTTCTCTCTGCTTTCCATGGCTTAGGGCTGGCCTACTGCCGGCACCTCTCCACGGTGAGAACCCACCTCTCGGCGCTGGTGAACCACGACATTGTGTCACCCAGCGTGCCCTGCAGCGCCAGCCAGGGGCTGACCGCTGAGGTCTGGGAGATGTTCCTGCAAGACAGTACGGTAAGGGGGACCCCCAATTCGCCCTGGCCAGCCCTGGGGCACAGTCGTCTCTGGCCCGGCTTTTGAAGGTGGATGGTTGAGGGCTGGCGGGGGGGGGGAGGAAAAGTCATTTTCTCTTTACTTGGCCTCAGTTTTCAGTGAACTTTCCCCACAGAGCTATGAGGAGAAAGAGCTTTTGCGGCTAGTCTACTTCGGAGGGGTCCAGCACAAGATCCGGAAAGCAGTCTGGCCTTTCCTGCTGGGACATTACCGGTTTGGGATGTCAGAATCTGAGAGAAAGCAGGTGAGATAAGTAAAATTACTCATCAGTATGCCATGAAGTCTGCAGTGCTTGCATTACTGAATCTGTATTTAAATGCTAAACAAGACGGAACGATTAGTGGATAAACCACTAATTGGATTTCTCTTAGTGGCAGAGCACATGTGGTTACAGTCACATTCTGGAAGGGCTTAAAAGGTACAGAATTGAACGCATGGTACAAAAGAGGGTGAATCATTGCCTAAACGGCCTTGGCCCAGTATACCTGAAGGAGCGTCTCCACCCCCATCGTTCTGCCCGGACATTGAGGTCCAGCTCCGAGGACCTTCTGGTGGTTCCCTCGCTGCGAGAAGCCAAGTTACAGGGAACCAGGCAGAGGGCCTTATCGGTGGTGGCGCCCGCCCTGTGGAATGCCCTCCCATCAGCTGTCAAGGAAATTAACAACTATCTGATGTTTAGAAGACATCTGAAGGCAGCCCTGTTTAGGGAAGTTTTTAATGTGTGACATTTTAATGTACTTTTAATCTTTGTTGGAAGCTGCCCAGAGTGGCTTGGGAAACCCAGGCAGATGGGCGGGATATTATTATTATTATTATTATTATTATTATTATTATTATTATTATTATTATTATTATTATTATTATTATTATTGCCTTATGGAAAAATTGACCCACACATGAAGAGGAAGAGGAGCACAAAGACACCTTTGCTGACCTCTTCCTGACAAGAGGAAGGGAGCACAAAGACACCTTTGCAGGAGAATGGCGGAGCTTCATTCCATTAAAAAATTCTCCAGAAAACCAAAAGTTTATACTAACTAGTGGATGACTTAATAAGAATGTGTTTTATAGATATACGTACCTCTTTGCTGCTATTTTAGTATTATTTGGGGCTGATTAAAACTTCCATTTGCTCTCTTTGCATAAGTCCTGCCTCAAAAATTGACTTTGCCCGGTGAAAGAGGGCTCCATTTTTCTGCCTCATACTCAGGGCACTTTAGAGCTGGGGTTGGCACGTTCCTTACCATTGCAAAGTGGCTGAGGGTGTGGTGGGTGCATTTTTCTTTCAGCAAAGCATTTCTCTGGTGCTCCTCAGCCTTGCTGCCTGCCCCCACTTCCTGATCTGAAAATGCAGTGCATGGTTAAACTATGGAACTTGTTTCCCCAGGAGGCAGAGAGGTCTACAGACCTTTAAAAGAGGACTCATGGAAAAGAGAGCTATGGGCGGCTCTCAGTGGCTCTGCTCTGCCTCCACAGTCAGAGGCAGCAAAGCTTCTGAATCCCAGTTGCCAGAAACCACAGGGGGGGAAAGGCTGCTCTACTGCTTGAGCCCTGCTTGTGGGCTTCTCACTGGGGCGTCTGAGTGGCCCCTGTGAGGCTGGACTAGGTGGTCCCTTTTGCCTTATCCAGCAGTCTGTTGTGTTCCCTCCTGATCTCTTCCCCATGGGCTTTCATTGAAACTTGGGCACGCAGGAAGTCAGCAGAGCCCAGACCACTGGGTGGATGATTTTAGACTGAGAGAAAGGACTTCCAGAACTACTCCTTGGCCACCTTAAAAATAAGGCAGGCAGGACAAAATCCTGCACCCACTCATGAGAAGCTCACTGAAAATTTCTTGATAATATTCAAATTAATTGATGGCAAATGATTTTGCGGGATGGGGGGATTGAGGAAGAGCCGTGGATCAGTGGATCCGGTTCAAACTCTGTAGAAAGTGGTCAGGCCTGGCATTGCTCTGTGCTGTGCAGTCTAAGGTATCACACTGCTGAAGGCAGCGCTGCGAGTGGTTTAAGGTTCTGGATTTAGGCTCCAATCTCTCCGGAGGCATGGGTTCAAATTCCCCTGCTGCCAAGTGTTCTTTTCCCTTGCTATCCTTTTCAAACTATCTGCACCACTTATCCTCTCTTGTGTGAGAGGCAGTGTGCTTTAGTGGTTAGAGTGTCAGACAAGGACCTTGGGAGACCAGGATTCAAATCCCCACTCGGCCACGAAGCTCACGGAGTGGCTGCCTTCTTGCAAGCTAACCTCCCTCACAGGAGTAGATAGGTAGCCGTGTTGGTCTGCCATAGTCAAAATAAAAAATTCCTTCCAGTAGCACCTTAAAGACCAACTAAGTTAGTTCTTGGTATGAGCTTTCGTGTGCATGCACACTTCTTCAGATACACTGAAACAGAAGTTGCCAGATCCTTCTATATAGTGAGAAGGTGGGGAGGGCCCCTCCCCACCTTCTCACTATATAGAAGGATCTGGCAACTTCTGTTTCAGTGTATCTGAAGAAGTGTGCATGCACACGAAAGCTCATACCAAGAACTAACTTAGTTGGTCTTTAAGGTGCTACTGGAAGGAATTTTTTATTCTCCCTCACAGGGTAGCTGCGGGGATTAAATGAAGAGGGAGGGGAACCATGCTTGTTGTTTTTTTTTATTACATCTATATACCATCTTTTTCTTCCAAGAAGCTCAAGGTACATGGTTCTCCCCCTCCTCATTTAATCCCCACAACAACCCGGGGGGTAAGTTAGGCTGAGAGGCAGTGACTGACTCCAAGGTCACCCAGGGAGCTTCATGGCTGAGCGGGGATTCGAATCCTGGTCTCCCAGGTTCTAGTCTGACACTCTGACCATTCTGCCACTTTTGAGCTACTTGGAGGAAAAGGTGAGACATAAATCCAGCAAACAAATAAATGAAACTGGGTTCAGTTCTGCTCCAGGGTGCTGTGGGGGGTGCACGGGCCTCTCCCAGCTTCTCTCTTGGCTTCAGGTCGACAGCCAGACTCGCGCCTGCTATGAGCAAACCATGGCAGAGTGGCTGGGCTGCGAGGCGATTGTCCGACAACGGGAGAAAGAGTCTCACGCGGCCGCCCTGGCCAAGTGCTCCTCAGGGGCCAGCCTGGACTCCCACATGGAACACATGATGCACCGAGATTCGACCATCAGCAACGATGTAAGTGTGTGTGGGGGGAATCAAGGTCCATTGGAACTGAGTCAGTTCCCAGATGGCTTCAGAATGAGTAAAAATAATTTAAATCTCTCAATTTCTCCCCTCCCCTGCGCCCTTTCCTGCAGCCCTCCCTGGAGCATGTTCGCCATATCCGCCCCCTACATTGAAGGCACTAGGATACCACTTGGAACAGCCATGGCCTCCTCCATAGAATCCTGGGAGCTGTAGTTGGTTCAGGGTTATGAGAGGAGAGTCTCCCTAGTCCCCCCCCCCAACTGATTGTTAAAGCACCTTGTGAGTGGAAGGGGGCAGACAATTTAAAAAGAGGGGACACTGTTGGTTCTTGCCCCCCCCTCAAGCTGGCCTCCTCCCGTGATTCCTGGCATCAGCGCATTCTGCCCCCACTGCAGACACCTTGACTTGTCCCCCTGGCCTGGTTCTCCCATGCGCCTCCTCTCTTCCCACAGTCTTCCCAGAGCGGCAGTTCCGGCCCACAGAACCTGACACGGCTTCAGAGCGACTCCAGTGGCAGTACCCAGGTGAGGTGTCCAGCCTGTTGGATCCTCGGGGGGGGGGCACTCCAAATTCTGAGCTGCTGTGCAAGCCTGAGAGACAGCACTGTGTAATGGTTAGAGTGTTGGCTAAGGACCTGGGGAACCAAAGTTCAAATCTCCACTCAGCCATGCAGCTCACAGGGTGGCCTTGGCTGCCAGTCACTGCCTTCTCCCAGCCTAGCCTACCTCACAGGGTTGTTGTGGGGACTGAAGGAGGATGGGGGAGAAGCACATACACCAAATTGAGCTCCGTGGAGGAAAGGACAGGATAAAAATGTGATTGTATGTTTTTAATAGATTGTCTAGATAGATGGATCGTTTTAATTCTATTAATGCTACCTTGTTTTTTAATCACTGTTCCCCCCTTCATGTTTTCAGTTGTTCTTATTTTACCTGTAAGTTACCTGGAGTGCAGTTCAATTCTCAGTGGTCTCCCCAGCCGACGGGTCTCAGGAGCAGGCTGGGAAAGACCCCCAAGGCAGAGGTTCAGGAGAGGCCCTGGTGAAGCTGGGTGGGCCAGTGGTCAGATCTGGCAGGTAGATAAAGTTTGCTGTAGATCAGCGGTCCCCAAACTTTTGGGGTCCACTGCCCCCTGGGCTCCATCATTCCATCTCGAGAGAGAGCATTGTTCAGAACTGCTTTTGGCCTGGCCCACTACAGTAAGAAAGATAACAACACAACAACTAATTGCACCTTTATTCAGAATCCAATTTAAACTATTTAGTTTAATTAATTCAAGAAAACTGATTAACTTGAGCCAGTAATACCAGCTTTTCAAAGTCTGATAGTCATTTATACCTTCAGTGCCCCCTGCTTCCCCCTAGGTAATCCCACCCCTCGGGGTGCTACCACCCACTTCGGAACACAGCTTCAGATCTTTGCAGAATGCAGTCTCTTACTAAACATTTAACTATTTACTACTGTTACATAAGCATTTTTTATTTTATTTTTTTGCTATAATAAATTAATCTCTGTTTTATGACTCACTGTAAAATATCTACCTATCTTTATAAACTCATTTTGGTATTTGTGTGGTGCCTTTCAGGGCTAGGCAGCCCACTCAATTCACACACAATTTTCACAGTAACGATCAAAATTTACATAACAAAAAATCAGCAGTGAAATGATAAAATAGGGCAGAAAAATTGTTGCAGCATTTTAAAATTACACTTAAAAGCTTAGACCAGCCTTGAATGAATTGGATAAAAGCAGTTACAGATAGGTAGCCATGTTGGTCTGCCATAGTCAAAATAAAAAAATTCCTTCCAGTAGCACCTTAAAGACCAACTAAGTTAGTTCTTGGTATGAGCTTTCGTGTGCATGCACACGAAAGCTCATACCAAGAACTAACTTAGTTGGTCTTTAAGGTGCTACTGGAAGGAATTTTTTTATTTTGGATAAAAGCAGGTTTGAAAAGAGAGATCTTCAGAGCCAGTTCAGAAACCGTCAGAGGGGCCAAGTGCAGTTCCAAGGTGGGGGACCCACCACTGCAAAGGACCTGCCTCACTAGACTGGTGCACCTTCCTGATGGGAACCTCTACAGCCAGTCTTAAGAGCCAGGCAGCTTTGTGTGGGTGCTGGCAATCCTTGGAATAACCTGGCTCCAAGCAGTTTGTGGCTTTCAAGATGGCAGCCAGCACTTTGAATTGGGCTGGCAACCAATCTGGAATCTGAATTATATGCTGTGATCACTTGGCCAGAAAAAGCAACAGAGCATTTTGCACTGGCTGAGGCTCCTCGGTGGACTCAGCTATACAGCTGCAAATAAAACATTTTAAAATGTGTTGTAAAGTGCAATATACAAATGTGACTCTAGATGGCGACAGTGAGCTATGCAAAGTTCGATGTATTTTTCAAAACTTTTAACAAAGCTTTTTCACAGCATTTTTTATACGTGTGTAGATTCCACCAATATCTTGAAAGGCAGCTCCATGCAGAGGCCATTGCAGTAGTCAGACAATCTGATCCATTCCTGTTCTCTTTTGGCCTCTCCTTCTTTGCCCAGGTGTTTGAGTCGGTCGATGAGGTAGAACAGCCCGAGGCAGATGCCAAACCTGAAGAGGGCAAACGGCCCAAACTCTCCAACGGGATGATCCCTGACGGCGCCTCCTCCCCCGACCCTTGCTATCCCTCTTCCCAGAACTTTTTGGTCACCTCCCCATGCTCAGAGCAGATCTTCAGCACCGAGGACAGTGTGGTGGAGACCGCAAAAGCCACGGTGTGCCACTCTGCCCAGACGAGCATGGCTGTCGGCCAGGGACCTCTCAGTACCCTTGTGGGTGGCACACAAACAGGGGAAGGTTTGCAGGGCCAGGACAGCCTGGAGGAGCTCCCCACCACCAGCAGCTTAGAGGAGTTTATCCTCATGGGCAAGGAGCACCCTGATAAAGAGGGGGCACCTCTGTCTATAGTGGATGTGACAGGCAGCTGGCCAGACCACAGTGTGGGGCAGCAGAACTCCATGGGGAGTGAAGATGACCTCTCAGAAGAGCCAGAGATGGAGAGCCTGTACCCGCAGCTGGATTCACACTCCCTGGCTGTCACTGACTTGACCATTAGCGAAGTCTCGCCTGTCTCCTCGTCGGGGGTCACCTACTCTGTGAGTGTGTGTCAGGGTCCCTGGTTCCTCCTGATCTTTGGGAACGGTATTTTGTTTTGCTTTAAAACCCAAAAGGAGCAAACATTTTAGGCAGGGTGAAATTTTTGCTTTGATTGCACTAGAGCATTTATCTATTCACTTGCTAACTGTTACTAACTACTACAGTGGTACCTCTGGTTATGTACTTAATTCGTTCCGGAGGTCCATTCTTAACCTGAAACTAACCTGAAGCACCACTTTAGCTAATGGGGCCTCCCACTGCCACCACACCGCCGGAGCACGATTTCTGTTCTCATCCTGAAGCAAAGTTCTTAATCCGAGGTAATATTTCTGGGTTAGCAGAGTCTGTAACCTGAAGCATATGTAACCAGAAGCGTATGTAACCCAAGGTACCACTGTACTGCTAATTTACTTGCTAGCTACTACTAATGTACTACAGCCTTGCCTTTCTGGCAGTGTTCTCAAAACAGTTTAGTTTTTTAAATGATGGCCCACAGTTCTTATTGGTGTTAAAATTTCTATACTGCCCTTCTTCTGAGGTTCACAGGATGGTTTACAATATTAAAAATACCCAGTTTGTTTTGGGTTCCACACACCAAGCAGGCCACACGCTGGATTTGATTTTTGCTGTGGGTATAGATGTGATCATGTCCTCACTTGTGGAAGTGCCATGGTCTGAAAGCCAGGATTGACTCCCTCCTCCCTCCCGGGTGGCGAGCCTATTTGGGCTCACCTGTGAAGGCTGATGGATCCTGATGGATTTCGTCAAGCCTTGCGGGACCCTGCTTCCCCTGGCGGCTCACTAGATGAGCTTGTCGAGAACTGGAATAACCAGCTCTTGGCGGTCACCAATGAGATCACACCTAAGCGCCCTCTGCGACCCCGCCGAAACCGGACCCCCTGGCTTACCGAGGAGCTCCGGGAAATGAAGCGGGACCTCAGACGGCTAGAGCAAGTATGGCGGCGTGCTCGCACCGGAGCCTCAAGAACATCTTATAGGACGTTTATGAAAGCCTATGAGATGGCAGTGAAAATGTATAGAAGTTTTACTTCTCAGCTTCCATTGCTTCCGCTAGTCTCGCTCAGCGCAACTTTTTAGAATAATTAGGTCTTTAACAACCCTAGAGGAACAGCCAAATTTAAATACGAATTTGACCCATAGCTGTGAGGCATTTGCGAGCTTTTTTGCGGAGAAAGTCTTGCTGCTCTGCCGTGACCTCCCTGCCAGTTTGGATACAGTAACAGAACTGGAGGCCCCTCGACTCTCCTTGGGTCCAGTATTGGACCACTTCGATCGGATACTCCCTGCCAATGTAGACAGATTCCTCCGAGCTGGAAGGCCCACCACTTGCCCCCTTGACCCATGCCCGTCTTGGCTGATTAGAGCATGTGCAGACGAGGTGTGGGCCCCCCTGGGTGAGATCATCAATCAGTCCTTTGGCACGGGGACTTTACCAGGGGAGTTGAAGGAAGCAGTGTTGCATCCGCTCTTAAAGAAAACATCCTTAGATCCTTTAGATCTATCCAATTACCACCTGGTTTCGAATCTTCCGTACCTGGGTAAGGTGATTGAGAGAGCGATTGCCAAACAGCTTGGTAGGTTTCTGGATGAAACATCGGCTTTGGATCCATTCCAGTCGGGCTTCCGCCCTGGTTACGGGACCGAGACGCCTTTGGTCGCCCTAACAGATGATCTCCGTAGACAGCTGGATCGAGGCGGGTCGGGACTGCTGATTCTTTTAGATCTGTCAGCAGCCTTCAACATGGTCGATCACGAACTTTTGTACCACTGCCTTGCCGACATGGAGATTCAGGGCACAGTCCGACAATGGCTGCGCTCCTTTATCGCAGGTTGGGGACAGAGGATAGCACTAACGAGGGAGCTACCGTGGCACTCCTTGGTGTGTGGCGTGCCACAGGGTGCAATCCTTTCCCCGATACTTTTCAATATCTTTATGTGCCCCCTTGCCCAGATTGTCTGGTGCTTTGGGCTGGGTTGTCATCAATATGCTGATGACACCCAGCTTTATCTGTTGATGGTCGGCCGCCCTGACTCGGCCCCAGACACACTGACCAGATGCTTGGAAGCTGTGGCTGGATGGCTGCGTGGGAGCCGGTTGAAGTTAAATCCTTCCAAGACAGAGGTCCTCTGTCTGGGTCAGGATGACATGGGGTTGGGGCGCCAACTCCCATCTTTTGCGGGGGCTCAATTAGTGCCAGCGCCTTCTGTCAAGAGCTTGGGTGTAACGTTCGATGTCTCCCTTTCCATGGAGGTGCAGGTTGCAGCCACAGCAAAGGTGGCATTTTTCCATCTTCGCCATATTAAGCAGTTGGTCCCTTACCTTTCTTGCCCTGATCTGGCCACAGTGATCCATGCAGTGGTCACCTCCAGGGTTGATTATTGTAACTCGCTCTATGCGGGGCTGCCCTTGAAGCTGACCCAGAAACTCCAGTGGGTGCAGAATGCCGTGGCGAGGCTCCTTACAGGGTCCTTGCCGTGGGATCACATTCATCCAGTGCTTTACCAACTGCACTGGCTCCCGGTGGAGTATAGGGTCAGGTTTAAAGTGCTGGTTTTGACCTTTAAAGCCCTGTGTGGCCTAGGACCCACATACCTACGGGACCGCCTCTCCTGGTATGCCCCGTGGAGGACCTTAAGGTCCACAAATGACAACACTTTGGAGGTCGCAAGGTGGTTAGATTGGTCTCAACTAGGGCCAGGGCCTTTTCAGTACTGGCCCCAACTTGGTGGAATGCTCTGTCACAAGAGATTAGGGCCCTGTGGGACTTGACATCTTTCCGCAGGGCCTGCAAGACAGAGCTGTTCTGCCTGGCCTTTGGTTTGGACTTAGTCTGACCCTTATGTTTCCGTCCCCTTATGGTTTTGATCTATGGGCTACTATTAAAATGAGGCTGCATTTTAAATTGTATTTTAACATGTATTTTAAATTGGTTGGTTTTTTCCTTCCCCGACGTTTTTATTGTGATTTTACTGGTGTTAGCTGCCCTGAACCCATCTCTGGCTGGAGAGGGCGGGGTATAAATAAAAAAATATTATTATTAATAAATATCATACTAACAAAGTCAATACCCCCCAGTTTTAAGGCCAGAGATTATGGGATAGATTGAGAGGAAGTAATCATATTTTAGTCCCATTGACATCAATGGGGTGTTAAAATTGATTTACCAATGCCAGGATATCTGTGTCATCAACAGCTCAGTTTTGAGTTTGTGTGAATAGTTTTGTAAATAACAAAACTATCACCACATGTACTTTTCTACATTTCATTCCTTTATTGCCCCATTTGAGGCAGGACTGGCCCACCTGTGAGGCAAGGTGAGGCAACTGCCTCGGGCAGCAGGACCCGCCTGTCATTTTGCTGTGATCCCTGCACTGCAGGGCGTTGCACCAGATGGCCCTCTGGGTCCCTTCTAACTCTGCAATTCTATGACTTTTAAAACCAGCTGTTAAGTTTGTGGCGTGGACAGGCCCTTGCATGTACCTTAGCAGAAGTTGTGCTGAAAGTTAACTGGGCTGTGTTTCCTTGCCCTTTCTGCTTCCGCAGCCAGAGCTGCTTGACATGTACACTGTGAACCTGCACCGCATTGAGAAGGATGTCCAGAGGTGCGACCGGAACTACTGGTATTTCTCACCAGCCAACCTGGAGAAGCTGCGCAACATCATGTGCAGGTAGCTGCCCAGTGGGATGGGGGCGGGAACTGGCTGTGTCGTTCCTTCAGGCGACTCTGTCACTCTTTGGGCCAGGAACTGTGGGACCAGAGGATGCTTGGCGCAAGGAGCAGCCCATGCACTGACCACAGAGGGCCCTTTGCAGGCTGAGCGAAGGCTGGAACCCCGGCCCTTCCCGTCAAAATAAAGTGAGATTCCAGTCCTCATAATTCAGAATAAAGGATCTCCCTTGTACCACGTCAGGCCATTGGCACACCCAGCTTAGTACTGGTTATAGGAAGCTGGTTATCCCACAGACCCAGTGAAACCTCAGCTTATTAAACAGAGGATTTGTCACTGATTGATTTATTAAGCTAGCATTTTTAGAGGGGAACCAACCACCCCCAGAGGCTATTTGGGGCTTTGAGATGATGCATTTCTGCATTGCAGCAGACCCCCCCCCCCCAGTCTTAGAAGATGCATTCTGCATTCCCTGTCTGGCTGGTGCCTCTTCTAAGACAGCACATGCCATCTTAAAAAAAAGAAAAGAATCTGGGTGGTTTAATCAATGACACCATTTTCGTTGATCAAATTGCTTTTGTTTGTTTAAAATTATTTATTGATTAATTGGTTTAATCAGCTGTGGGTTCATTACCTATGGGTTAATTAGCAGTGATCCCTGCATTGCAAGCGCTTGGACTAGGTGACCCTTGGGTCTCTTCCAGCTCTATGATTGTATGGTCAAATGTTGCAATCCTCCTATCCGAAAGCAAAATGAACTGGCAGCTGAAATATAGGTCTGCAGACATGCATGGTTTAGGGGAGGGACACAGGTTTGGGATGTTTCCACACAGATTCTGCTCCTTTTTTCTGCTGGGTCTGCTGCTGCTTTGCAGGACCTCTGTCACCTCACCCAGCCTCCTGTCTCTCTGCAGCTACGTCTGGCACCACATTGACATTGGCTATGTCCAGGGGATGTGTGACTTGCTGGCTCCTTTGCTTGTGATTCTGGATGATGGTGAGTTCTCTCTATTTGCCACTATGCCAGCCTTAACAGTCTGGGGAATTCTGGCTCTGATGGATCCCTTCGCTGGACTATTCATTTATTGGTTCATTTATAACATTTTTGCCCTGACTCTATGGTGCAAAAGCACCATTCATGATAGTTTACAGACAGAATGGACTACTGGGGAGGTGATGGGCTCTCCTTTGTTGGAGGTTTTTAAACACAGATTGGATGGCCTCTGTCAGGGACTCTTTAGCTATGATTCCTGCACTCCTTGGGGTCACTTCTGACTCTACAGTTCTGTGATTCTATGAAATTACAATTTCATAAAAGGACCCAATGGAATAAGTCCACCAACCAAGGAAACAGGATCAGCAAATGTAAAAACATGATCACCCATGCCCAAGGAGAGCCTGCTTGAATGAAATGGCTCTGAGCAACTGATGTGGGCTTCTCATAGGCACCTGCTTGTTCACTGTGAGAACAGAATGGTGGGCTAGATGGGCCTGTTGGTCTGATCCAACTCTTCATGTGCAGGAGGGGGCCAAGTGCACTTCCCAAGGCAAGGTGCTCTGTAGGTACTGTCGCTGTGAAAAGACTCCCCCACTCTCTCATCCCACTCAGATGTGCTTCCATTGTGGGTGGGAGATTGTAGAATTTGGGCCTCACCCTCTTGCACCTCTCCAAATCCAGATGAGACAGGCTTGCCCACTCATGTTTCACAGCTTGAAGCAGGGACATGTCTGGTGTTTAAAAAAACAAATTCAGAGCCAGCTCCATGGCACATGGGAGGTAGCTGGAACATCAGGATGCAGAAAGCTCTGATGTGTGCTGATCCCCAAAGATCCACATGACTGTCAGACCAATGTGAACAGCCTAATTGGTGTGGCTTCCAGGCCATGGCTGGAATGTGGGGCTGCAGTTGGAGGAGGAGTATCCTGCACAGGAGAAGAAGTAGCACTTTTGTGATTTTCCCCAAGCCAGGATGTGTAAAACTCTCACCTGGACATGCATGCCTTTGGCAGCCAACACACAGAGAGCTCCTGGTTGTGTCCTTGGGTGGCCTGGGTCCTCTTCCTTCTGGGCAAAAGCAGGTGAGAGCCAGGTCTACAGGGCACTGATTCCCCTGTTCTCTCTCTCTCTCACCCCCCTGCCCCGCCCTTGTTCAGAGGCCATTGCCTTCAGTTGTTTCACAGAGCTTATGAAGCGGATGAACCAGAACTTCCCCCATGGAGGCGCCATGGACACCCACTTTGCCAACATGAGATCCCTCATCCAGGTAAAGAACAGGAACTCTTCCAGTTCACCCTTTCCACGGAGTGTTCACCATGATCTGCTTGTCAGAGGCTTATGCAGAGGTTAGATCAGTGGTTCCCAAATTAGGAGGCAACCTCCCACCCATCTGGCCTAGGGAATCCCCCACTAACAGAGCCTCCATCTTATCTGGATTGAGCTTCAGTTTGTTGACTCTCATCCAGTCCATGACTGAGGCAAGACACTGGTCCAGCACTTCCACTGCCTCACCTGCAGATGTAATGGAGAAGTAGAGTTGTGTGTCGTCAGCATACTCCATAATGCCGGAAAACCCAACTCAGTAGTTTCACCTTCCCATTAGTCATTCATTTACTCCACACTTTCCAGTGCATTTTCACACAGCTTTCTAAACCAGAAAATTCCATAACATGAAATTGTTGGGCCACGCTGACAGCTCATTTTCTGACTTCTACAGTGTCTCACGTCCGTCTTTGGATAGACACTTCTTCACAGTCTCTCCATCGCTTTCTGTTGTTTGCTTCCTGCATCCACATGAGCCCTACTGTTAGTTTTAGACCGCACAGGTGGTCTTCTGAAATTGTATGGCCTCTGTGTTTGCTTTATTCCATTTTCCTGAGCCATCTCTTGCCACATGTCCAGTGCATGTGCATTTTAACTGCAACATTTCCTCCCATATCCATAAATTTGGATCTTTGCTGTATCCTATTTTTAGTTTTTCTGGCTTTTAAAAATATTCCTAACTTTGCACATTCCATGGCATGTTGAACACTTTCAAATCCAAGGAACTATTTTCATTTTTCACTATGAAGCTCTTCTTAGTCTACTTTAATTATGCAAACCTCAATTTGCACTGGAATCCCACCCTTGGTTACCGTTTGGGGTGATAAGCTCCTTGGTTTTTGCCTTGGGGCCTTAAGGAGGGGTGCCATTCCCTCCACATACACACCCCTGGAAAGAACCCAGTGCCTTTAATCAGTAGAAATTCAGTTGCTGAAAGCTCATCTCAGAGACACATTCTGCCTGCTGTTAGGCACAATACCTGTGCAAGGAAAAGAAAGGGTGGCAGTGTTGCTTAGGTTCTCTGCTTAATACTTCCATGTCCTGTGAAGCTCTTTGAAAAGAGGTCAAGGGAGTATTGAGCACCTTGCTGCATGTAGGATGTGGGGGTTTTGTGGCGGGGGGGGGGGCAAATGTGGTTTTCTTGCAGAAACAAGATCCTGAAGCTTTTGCTTTTCTGGTAGATTTTAGACTCTGAGCTGTTTGAGCTGATGCATCAAAATGGCGATTACACGCATTTTTACTTCTGCTACCGCTGGTTTCTCCTGGATTTTAAGCGAGGTGCGTTGGGGGAATGGGGTCTGCATCTGCATTTTGACTTAAACACATCTTTTAACACTAGCTGGAGCAGCATGAGTTGCCCTGATAGCATCCTGAGGACAGGAGTTGGGAGAAGGTAAAATATAATTGCCCTTCTTTGTTCCTCCCCCCCAATTTTTTTCCTGGTGTCCTCTTTGATGTTTGCTGCACAACGCTGTTTGCTGCAGAGAATTCTGGGATGGGGGTCACCTCTGCATTTTAGGGTTGCCATATTTTAAAGAGCAAAAAAGAGGACACATTTGCTGACTTCTACTTTTAACTATGGATCATTATGATGACTCTCATTTTACATACCCATGAAAAAGAGAACGTGTCCTGGAAAAAGAGGGCATATGACAACCCTAGCTTTGGTCGCTTCAGATGGCTTCAATGACTGTTCTTTTTTTGTTCCTGTTTTCTAACAGAGCTAGTTTACAATGATGTCTTCTCTGTCTGGGAAACGATCTGGGCAGCAGCACAGATCTCCTCGTCTCATTATGTCCTCTTCATTGCTCTTGCCTTGGTGGAGGTTTATCGGGACATCATCCTGGAGAACAACATGGACTTCACGGATATCATCAAGTTCTTCAACGGTACAGATTGTAATGGGCTGGGGCTGAAGTTGAGGACACTTTTCTGTCCCAAATGACTGCACTGCAAAATCTGTGCCCCTCAGGAATAGGCACCAAGCCAGCCTCCAGGAGTCCTGAGCCAGGGACTTTGAGGTTGAGCTGCCTTCTGAACTCTGTGCAGGCAGAGAGAAATGTTGGCTTGTTCTCTGCTGCACTGCAGTACCACCACCAATGCAGCCCAAAAGGTACTTGTCAGGGGTTTAGGAGCAGAGGCACGGGCAAGGGAGGAAACAGAGAGCGAAGGGGAGGAGGCAGAAGAAAAGATGAGTGATGACGACGACCCGAGATCTCCTAGTCTTTCCAGTGAATCAGAGGATTCACAGAAAGGAGCACCAGTGGCCAGGGCAAGGGGGGAGTCTAGGGGGGCACCCCAGGAAGATAGAGCCAGAGGGGACTCAGGGGGGAGCAGCTGGAAATCGGGACCAGCGTCACCGCCAGGAAGCAGGGAAGAGGAAGGGAGCCAGGGGGGAAGCGCTGGCAGCTCACCACAGGAGGGAGGGCATGAGTCAGGAGTGGCCACACCTCCATCGGGGAGCGAAGAAACGGTTAAGAGGAAAGTGGAAGGTTGGGCGCGCGCGCCAAGTTCAAATGCAGAGGAAGGCGGCGCAGTAAGCAGCCCCGAAAGGGAGCCAGGTCCTAAAGCCCGGCGCAAGGAGGCAGGAGGGTCCGGGTCAGCGTCAGAAGAATCCCGGAAGGAAGAAGCCCCGGGGGGTAGAGGGACCCAGAGGAGGACAGTCAGGCGGAAAAGGTGGAGCAAGGCTAGGATATTAAGTTGGTGCACACGGGGCGGAGACTCAGACGGAGCTTCGCCGATCTAGCTACTAGACGTAGAGTTGCGCGCAGCAGCGTGAGAATGGAAACTGTAATTCAATAAAGACTTTTACTTAATGATCGCTGGCTAGCGTGATCCTCTGTGAGCTAGGATCTTCAAGCAGCTCTGACAGTAAGCTCCGTCTCCCGATTGTGGGCATCTACAGCCTCGAGGAGGGGAGAGAAACAGGTGCCTACTAGCGAGCTCACGAACGGCAGACGACATGACGGCTGAGCAGCAGATAGAGGAACTCAGAAAAGCAGTGGCACAACTGAATGCCGAGGCTCTCGCATCCAGGAAGAGAGAGGAGGAGGCAGCTGCCGCCTGCAGGGATCTCCAGGTCAGGTTAGACGTGCTGACAAAGCAGACACCCCGGCAGGAGGGAATTGGGTTGGCGAGACGAACAGGCGGGCTGGTCTCTCACTTCGATGGGAACCTGCAACAGTATCCCAACTTTAGAGCGGACGTACTGTGCGCACTGCAACTGCTGCATAAAGACTTTAGAGATGAGCAAGAGAGAGTGGGATTCATCATGTCCCATTTGCATGGGGATGCTAAAGCATGGCTACGCAATTTATGGAGAGATAAGGATCCGGCGCTCCAGAATGCAGATGCCTTTATTAAAGCGATGGATGGGTGTTTTTTATCAAGTATTGACGTGGATCTTGCACGGAAGGAGGTGCATGGGCTGAGACAAGGGCGGGCCAGCGTCAGGCAGTATCATGCCCGCTTTTTCGCCTTGGTCAGTGCCCTGGAATGGGACAGAGATTCGGCTCCTGTAAGAGACCTCTTTTGGGAGGGGCTGCACAACTCGATTAAAGATGAGATCGCGAGGGGGGAGAGACCCCGAACCACCCAGGAGGTCGTTCAGAGGGCACTGGCAGTGGGGGTGAGGCTGGAAGAACGTCCGTGGAGCAGGGACGAAGGGCGTAGAGGACGCGAACCAGCCAGGGGCCCCTCCTTCCTTCCCAGAGAAGCAGCGCGGGCGCAATCCACGCCTCCGCCAGGAGGAGGAGCCGAACCTATGGAGGTTGGAGGTGCAAGGGCTCAGTCAGCAACCAGAGCCCTAGCACCGGCAGCAGTGAAAGCGAAGCCTCCTAGAGGGAACAGGAAGTGTTACGTCTGTGAGGAGCCAGGGCATATGGCAAAAGAGTGTCCCCAGAGGCTCCACAAGCTTACTGCAGCCTCGGCAATGGTGACTGCAGCAACGCAGCAAGGGGGACCACAGCAGGGAAACGACGCAGTCTGGCTGGAGGAAGAGGCCCTGGGGCCCAGCCAGACGTGTTAGTGACGCAGTCCCCAGAGGTTTTACAGCCCGTGAACCCCCTCCCGCCCAAACCAGTGGTGAGGCTCACCGCATCTCTCCAGCTGCCCAATGGAATCACCACTGACGTGCCCATCACAGTTGACTCGGGCAGCAACGCGGACTTTATAGGGCAGGACTTTGTCGACAAGCACGCTATACAGTTGCTGCCGGCCACACTGCCCCTGCAGGTTGTCACGGTGGATGGCAGGGAGTTGCTAGGAGGGCAAGTGGTGAAGCAGACGCCGCCCATGGCGATGCGACTTGGAAATCACAAAGAAATCATCAGCTTCAATGTCACTCAACTATCGGATACGCCCATTGTATTGGGAATGAGTTGGCTGGACAAGCACAGCCCAACGCTGGCTTGGTACCAGAGGCAGCTGATCTTCGGCTCTTCCTTTTGTGCTGAACACTGCATCGTGCCCCGGCAGGAAGGAGAGGAAGAGGAGTCACAGCTGCTGCTAGGCACGCTGCAAGCGATTCCCCACAAGTACGCAGAATTTTTGGAAGTTTTCTGCGAGAAGGAGGCGGACAGGCTGCCCCCTCACAGACCATATGACTGCAAAATTGACCTGCTGCCGGGGGTGGTGCTGCCTAAGGGGAAACTGTATTCCATGTCAGAGGACGAGCTGCAGGAACTCAAACAGTTCATAGATCATAATTTGGAGCGCGGTTTCATCCGAGAGTCCAAGGCAGCGGGGGGCAGTCCAGTATTCTTTGTTAAAAAGCGAGACACGCCCCAAAAAAGACTGGTCGTGGACTATCGCATTTTAAACAATGGGACCAAGCCGTCGGACTTCCCCATGCCCCGAATCGACGACCTCCTGGCGAAGGTGCGGAAGGGGAAAGTGTTCACCAAGTTAGACCTGCGAGGGGCGTACAACCTCATTCGTATGCGGGAGGGAGATGAGTGGAAGACGGCCATGTTCACGCCACTGGGTACCTACGAATACAGAGTTATGCCCTTTGGATTGCAAAATGGCTCCCACGTTTTTCAAGCTTTCATGCATCACGTGTTGGCGGGACTTCTCTACAAGACGTGCGTCTGTTTCTTAGATGACATCCTGATCTTTTCGGAATCGCAGCAGGAGCATGACAGACACGTCAAGGAAGTGCTGACCAGACTAAAGCAACATAGGCTCTACGCCAAGCTGGAGAAGTGCCAATTTGACGTGACGGAGGTGGATTTTCTGGGCTACAAGTTGTCTGACAAGGGGCTCGCCATGGACAGCGCCAAGGTTCGCGCGGTATTGGATTGGAAGAGTCCACGCAACCGGAAGGAGGTCCAGAGGTTTGTCGGCTTTGCGAACTTCTATCGCAAGTTTATCAAGGGCTTCGCTATGCAGACAGCGGCCATCACAGACACGCTTAGCTCCAAGAAAAAGAAGTTCGTTTGGACAGAGGAGGCGGAGCAGTCCTTTCAGGCACTCAAGCGTCTCTTCGCGTCGGAAGAGCAGCTGCTTCACGTCAACCCCAGCAGGCCGATGAGGGTGGAGACAGACGCCTCGGACAGAGCCGTGGGGGCGGTCCTGCTGCAAAAGGACCAGCAGGGGGTGTGGCGACCGGCAGCGTTTTACTCCAGGAAGCTCAGCAAGTCCGAGCAGAACTACACCATCTGGGACAGGGAGTTGCTGGCCATTCATGCAGCGTTCAAAGCGTGGAGGCACTTCCTGATCGGCGCCAAGCACACGGTGCAGGTTTGCACGGACCACAAGAATCTGGAGCACTGGCGCACGGCACAGTTCCTAAACCAGAGGCAGATACGTTGGGCTGAGTTTTTTGCGAACTTCGACTTCCGCATAGAGTATGTCCCGGGGGACACTAACATCATGGCGGACGCCCTCTCCCGTAAGCCACAGTATCTGGAGGACGCAACGCCAGCGGCCGCCATGCACATCTTCGCACCAACAGTATGGGCGTGCGCCGCGGCCACCGTGGACCTGGAGGCGGTGCGACGAGCGTTGCAGGATGACTCCTTCGCGCAAGCAAAGATGGCAGAGGTGCAAAGGGGCACGGCTGCGGCCGACGGTTTCCAGCTACGAGATGGATTGCTCATCCGTAAAGGGGCCATCTACGTGCCGGGAGACGACCTTCGCGCCAAGGTGCTGCAGCAGCTGCACGACGCGCCCACGGCCGGGCACTTTGGCAAGGAGAAGACGGTGGAATTAGTAGCCAGGGATTTCTGGTGGCCTGGAATGAGAGGGGAGGTCGCAGACTACGTGGCGAGGTGTGACACCTGCCAGAGGGCCAAACCAGTGCACAAACCGCCGGCCGGACTGTTGGAACCGCTGCAAACTCCGGTCGAACCTTGGGAAAGGGTGGCCCTGGACTTTGTCACGGATCTGCCCAGCTCGAGGGGCAAGACGGCAGTGCTGGTGGTGGTGGACCTGTTTTCCAAGATGGCGCATTTCATTCCGTGTGCTAAGGTGGCCACGGCCGAGCAAACCGCCAAACTGTTCATAGACCACGTGTTCAAGGTTCACGGTCTGCCACGGTCTATTCTGTCCGACCGGGGGCGGCAGTTCATCTCGAATTTCTGGCAGAAGCTGATGGGCTTCCTGAACGTCAAGATCAACCTGGCGTCGGCGAGACACCCGCAGACCAACGGGCAAGCGGAGCGGGTCAATGCCATCATGCAGCAGTACCTGAGATGTTATGCAAATCAACAGCCTGCGACGTGGGTGGATTACCTGCCGCTTGCCGAGTTCGCCTACAACAACACGAAGCACGTGTCCACGGGGGTCACGCCGTTCTTCGCCAACAACGGGAGGCACCCCAGAACCTTCCCGGGACTGGAAAGAATGGGGGAGGGGGAGCCGCAGACAGCAGATGCGTTCGCGTCGGAGCTGCAGGAAGTCCACGATCAGCTGAGGCGCCACCTGGAGCTGGCCAAGCACGCATACAAGGTACAAGCGGACAAGCACAGAAGGGTTGGCGAAGAGCTCCACGTGGGAGACTGGGTTTGGTTAGCAGCCCACGCAGTGCCGGCCAGGTCGTTGGCCAAGAAGAAACTAGGGCATAAACAACTGGGGCCCTACCAAGTCGAAGAGCAGGTCAACCCGGTAGCTTTCAGACTGGCACTTCCGGAGGGTTCCAGAATGCATCCGGTATTCCACAGATCGGTGCTCACTCCCTACAAGGCACCGCACAGGTTCCAGGAACCCGGAACGGCGCCGAGTCCGGTCAGAGACAGAACAGGGCACGCGGGAGTGGCACAGAGGGAGCGCATCAACGAAGTCACGGAGATTTTGGACTCCAGATGGGGGGAAGAGGGGGTAGAATACTTTCTCGCCAAGGAGGGCACCCCGGCCAGTGCGAACAGCTGGGTGCCGGGCTACGCCTTGGACGAACCTCTCCTCAAAGACGAGTTTCATGCCCTCTTCCCCCATAGACCTATGCCAGCAGACTTTTTCGACGACTGGCTTTTCACGCCCACGCTTTCGGCCAGCACTTTCCGGGGGTTCGACTCGGACGAGGACCCGACACAAGACGTCCGTTCCCCGGAGGGGTCACCCTCGGGATCTGCATCAGAACCCTCGTATTGGTGGGACGATAGACCAGAGGAGCAGTTCCGCAGACGGTGGCTGGAAGGCCCAGGACGAGCAACACCGCCAGGAGGAAGTGAGGGAGAGACGGACATGGACGTTTTCGGGGACGACCCTGGTTTCGAGCACGGCGGCACAGAGATGGAAGCGGAGGTGACCGTTGTCGACGAGAGCAGGGAGGAAGACCCGCGAGACTTCAGATGGAGGCCCGCCACGGGAAGCGACCGATATCCGACGTTCGTCCCTTTGCAACAGCAGCCCCCAGCTCCAGCACCGGAAGGAGGGGAGGGGGGAATGGGGGGCTTCGAGGGGGGGATGGATGTCAGGGGTTTAGGAGCAGAGGCACGGGCAAGGGAGGAAACAGAGAGCGAAGGGGAGGAGGCAGAAGAAAAGATGAGTGATGACGACGACCCGAGATCTCCTAGTCTTTCCAGTGAATCAGAGGATTCACAGAAAGGAGCACCAGTGGCCAGGGCAAGGGGGGAGTCTAGGGGGGCACCCCAGGAAGATAGAGCCAGAGGGGACTCAGGGGGGAGCAGCTGGAAATCGGGACCAGCGTCACCGCCAGGAAGCAGGGAAGAGGAAGGGAGCCAGGGGAGAAGCGCTGGCAGCTCACCACAGGAGGGAGGGCATGAGTCAGGAGTGGCCACACCTCCATCGGGGAGCGAAGAAACGGTTAAGAGGAAAGTGGAAGGTTGGGCGCGCGCGCCAAGTTCAAATGCAGAGGAAGGCGGCGCAGTAAGCAGCCCCGAAAGGGAGCCAGGTCCTAAAGCCCGGCGCAAGGAGGCAGGAGGGTCCGGGTCAGCGTCAGAAGAATCCCGGAAGGAAGAAGCCCCGGGGGGTAGAGGGACCCAGAGGAGGACAGTCAGGCGGAAAAGGTGGAGCAAGGCTAGGATATTAAGTTGGTGCACACGGGGCGGAGACTCAGACGGAGCTTCGCCGATCTAGCTACTAGACGTAGAGTTGCGCGCAGCAGCGTGAGAATGGAAACTGTAATTCAATAAAGACTTTTACTTAATGATCGCTGGCTAGCGTGATCCTCTGTGAGCTAGGATCTTCAAGCAGCTCTGACAGTACTCTTTAGGGATCCGTTGGTGCCTGGAGGGACTCACCGGATTCCATCAAGCTGTAGACTTTGGCCTTAGTCTGAGCAATCTTTCACTTACATGCAGACTGAGCTACAGTAGTACCTCGGGTTAAGTACTTAATTCATTCCAAAGGTCCATACTTAACCTGAAACTGTTCTTAACCTGAAGCACCACTTTAGCTAATGGGGCCTCCTGCTGCCACCGCGTCGCCAGAGCCCAATTTCTGTTCTCATCCTGAAGCAAAGTTCTTAACCTGAAGCACTATTTCTGGGTTAGCAGAGTCTGTAACCTGAAGCGTATGTAACCCGAGGTACCACTGTATTTGACTTCCTGCTGAGCTCTTTTTTTGCACCATCTTCTTGCTTTCCTGCCCAACTGATATGTGTGTGTGTTGTGAATGTCCTCTGTATCTTGCACATGACATACAGATCCTTTTTTTTTAACTAGAGATGCTGGGGATGGGACTTGTGGTGTGCTGAGCATGGCCTCTCCCACATAGTTGTGGTCCCTTCCCAAAGGTGTCCCTGCAGGATGCCTGAGTGTGGGGATAGAGGCAAGGGCAGAGACCTCACCTTGTTTTCTTTGAACCTACCCTCTCTTCTTCCTCCGTTTTGCTTGACCCTTCCTTCCTTCCATTCCAGAAATGGCAGAACGGCACAACACTCAACAGGTCCTGAAGCTGGCGCGGGACCTTGTCTACAAAGTCCAGACACTCATTGAGAACAAGTGATTTGAGAGAACATCTGCCCTGGAGGAGGAAGGGAGACTGAAGCAACCTTGTGTACATTTGGAGGCTGGACTAGCGCATAAGGCGGAGAGCTAGAGAGGGAGCGTGCCTCTCCCCATGAACTTGAGCCAGTCCCTGGAGAGGCAGTCTCCCAGCCAGTCATTCCACGGTTTGTGTGGGCTGGGTGTTTTCAGCCACTGCCTGCTGGCTCTTCTGTTTCCGTGATGACAATTAACCAAAGAACTCACAAGCTCTGCCTCCTTTCTCATTCAGGTAGGATGGAGCTTGACTGGCACAAACCTTGCTTTGAGGACAGAGGTCAGTCGTCAGGTGGGTGGAAAGGGTGTGGCTGTTTATTGGGATGTCTGGTTTTATTACCTTCTGTTCCGGTTTGGAAAGGTCAAGGTGACAGCCTTGAAAAGGGGTGGCTGGGATCTGTCACTGATTTCCCTCCCTCCCTTCAGCTCTTCCTTCAGAGAGAATATTTTAAACAGCCAGCATTTTTCCTTCCCCGTCACCTCCAAAATGTGCAGGTCGGGATCTAACTCTTGGCCCTTTAATCAGGTGAGGCTTTGCCGAGGTCATCCTTTTATGGGGAAGCTTTCTCACCTTCTGAAGGGTGCCAGTTGAGGCCATCTCTGCCACTGAGGTTTGTCTGTCCTCTTCCTGATTTTCCTGAAATTTTCTGCAGTGCCCCAGATCGCTGTCGCCATATTTCATTAGGAAACCGTATAGCAGACTGAGGCCAGGCTGGCCTGTTCCATCCTGCTCTGTGGGGATGCTTGCCATTCTTTGCCCTTGACCAGGGCCTGACAAAAAAAACATGCTCTCCAACCCAGCACATTTTTTGCTGGACTGAGGACTTAAGCATCCTGCTTTTCTATCATGAGGTTGCAAAGCCATCATGTATGTCCAGGGCCTTGATGGCATCTCGTTGAAATTTCTCTCTCACTTCTCTCTTTCTGCCCTAGATGGCTCCTTGTGTTTCAAAGCAGAAAGCACCCGATGGTTGCTCTGGTCCAGCCTCAGGAGTTTCCTCTCTTCAACACTGAACCTTGGAGGTTGGGCTCGGCCTATTCACACACACACACACACACACACACACACACACACACACACACTTTGCGCCTCTCCTTCACATTGTCCTTCTGAATGATGTGATAGTACAGGATACTTCTTGGAGAAAGTCTATAAACACTTACTAGAGGAGGTAAGCCATCCTTCCCCAACCTAGTGCCCTCCAGATGGTGTTGAGCTCCAACTTCCAATATCCCCCGTCTGCCTGGCCAATGGTCAAGGATGATGGGAGTTGTAGTCCAACACCACTTGGTGAGCCCCATGTTGGGAAAGGCTGATGGAAACGGCAGCCCATGGAGCTGATCCTGTGACTCCTCTGAAGTTCTGCCTCTGTGTTGTCTCTGGTCAGCACCAGATTAACCAGTCTTCTTAGCACTCTAGTGCGAAGTAATATTGAGGACAAATATTTGAAATGGTCTGTGTTAAAAATTCAGGTGTTCTTTTTAAAAGAGAAGGAGAAAGAGACAGAATGAAATTAAATGGGTTTCCTGATTTTAAAAAATCTCCTAAAAAGGTTGCCATCATGGCTAAGTGAGTGCCTATATTTTGTTTGGTTGTTGTTGTTGTCATGAAAAGGCCTTCCTCGTAGCCAGTAAATGCTCAGCCATAGTTGCTTCTCCCTCTCACTCCAGAGGACTAGTGCTGCAAAATCCATCCCACCCACCCTGCTGGGTCTCTGTGCTGGCTACTCGTACTTCCATGTTAAGCCCTTCCTATTCTTCTTTCAGGAGAGAGTGGTCAAAGAGCACCGCTTCCAAAGTGAGTAACCCTTAATGACCTCCATCCTTAAATTGGGAGCGGGGGTTCAGTCCTTGGCAGCTGCACTTCAAAGCAGGGAGCTCTGTCTCAACAGTACAGTCAAACTGGTTTAACTGTCCCGGCTTCCCTATGCAAAGCCCTGAGGATTTGAGTTTGGAGAGGGAGCTGCTGACCTCGCCCAAGCCCATTAATTTTGCCCTTCCCATTTGGTGCCCAAGCTGTAAGTCCCAGGCTTCCATCACTGGCTGTGCAAGGAGGCCATGCCAGGTGGACCAGTAGTGCAAACTGGATTCCTTGCCCCAAACAAGTTCAGCTTGGACTTCCCATGGCCTTTGGTGGCTGGTTGGACTTCCACAAAGTGGTAGGGCACTCCATTTTTCTGGCAAGTGTTAAAGAATCAGGCACCGCCCTCCAAAGCAGACATAGGCACATCCCAGGCTCAGCCAGATACTAAAGCACAAGAGAATCGTGCCCCTGGGCAGTGGTGCCAAGTGGGCTTTTGCCCTTTTGCCCCCATAAGGAAGGGGGACAGTTACAAAACAAGTTACTTCCTCCTGTTCTGGAGCTGATCTGCCTTACTACTTCTACCCCCAGAGCTTTTTCTGGGAGATGGCAGGGCAATGTGGTATTTTAAGGATAAAGTTTGGGACTGAAGGATCCATGCAGTCCATGGGGTGGGTGGGTGTACGTACATGTTGCTTGTGCTGGGCTTTTTGACTGTGGATGCTAGTGTTTCCACCCTCCTTTCTTAAAAGCACAAACTTGATCTAGTGACCTGTTTCTGAAAGATAAACCTTTCCACTTTGGAAAACTCCAAGAGAATTAGGCAGGCTGACTAGCCCTTTTCTGACAGGGCAGTGTCCTTGCCAAGCAAGTTGTGAGGAGCCAGCTGCCCTGGAGATGGCAGCGAGAAATGGTATGATGCAGTGGAAAGAGCATGGGACCTTGACTTGCTTTGAATTTTCGCTCACCCTTGAAGCTGTTGGTTGGTCACTTCCTGCCGATCCAGCCTACTTCACAGAGTGACCGTGAGGACAACATGGTCCATCTTCTCCCCTTTATTGGAAGAAGGGTGAGATGCAGTGCGTAGGCTGCATCTGCAGGGGATTTTTGATGTTGTCTTTGTTTTTGACACTATGAGAAGCTGTATCTAAATTTTGAGAAGTAGTTTCTAGTATATAACTTTGCAATTGTTAGCACAAGGGTTTTCCACTCCCATATCACACTCTTGTTTTCAGAGCAATGCTACATCACCATGAACTCATTGCACTCACCCCTTGGGGTGACCTTTTAGTTTTTCTGAAATCCCTTTAAAAAAATGGTTTTGTTTTAAAAGCTAGCTGAGTAATCAAGCCGAGCACTTTCTGCCTATGCTATCAGAGAGAGCATATTTTGGCCATTTGATAGCAGTCTTGCTTTGTGTGTGTGTGTGTGTGTGTGTGCGTGTGCGTGCGCATGTGTTTTAAGGAGAGCACTTTTAAATGGAAAGAAAATGTTATTTATTTACAGGTCTTTATTGATTCTCTCTGTGCGTCCTGAACTCTGTGTGCGTGAAGCATTAGGCAAACGAATACATTCTTTTCTCAATGTTGCCAAACATATCTTTTAAATGTTGATCAGGAAATTGTTTGTGTGAGTGTGTCTATATCTATATATTATATAGATACAAATATTATATGTACAGTATAGAAAATGTACATGTGAGTTAGGCAGGGTACTAAGAAATCATTGCTTTTAAGAAAAGCGTTTTGCTGCTCCTCAGATGCCAAAATTCTTTGAGTGTATTGGGAGTAGTAGTGGAGGTTTGTTGCTGTTCTGTTGCACGTCAGAGGATAAAGACAGATAATAGTTTGCAAGAAAAAGTGGCTTCATTTCCTATGGGGTGTAAAGTGATATGTCTCTCTCATCCCATCACCTTGCCAAAGAGACTTGGCAGGTTTCTGGATCCCTATGAAAACCTTCCAGATTTTGTTGACCAGAGGTGAGTGTGCATGCCACAAGCATTGATTCCCTTTTTCACATTACCTAAAAAAAGAAAAGAAGTCTAATTTTGAAATTACAACACTTGGGGCTAGCGTGCATGTCAAAAAAATCATGCACAGAATGCCATGTCTGTCAATGAGAAACTGGCGTGGATTCGGATTGATTTGGTGGGGCAGAGGCTGGATGTGCTCTTAACTTGTGCATGAACCTGCCCTTTGAGTAGAAATGCTATCATGGGCAGCCTTTGGAATCTCTGGCTGGAGGACTTTTACATCCTTGAAAAAGACAGCCCATGTTATCTATACACATTACGACATCAGGTGAAGCCTTGGGCAGGGGAAAATAAAACCAACTGTTACTCTTTGCAGTCCTCTAAAAGAATGTTAAGCTAACACAGCAGGGGGGGACACACACCCCAGAAGCTGCTGGACCTCCAACTGCCGTCACCCCTGACATCTGCTGGTCATCCCTGATGTGAGATGGGAGTCCACAACTTTTGTATAACACCCCCCCCCACAAACACATTATTCTCTTTCAGCTGCAGTGGAATTAATTTGACAGCCCACACTTAAACACTTGACTCTAGTTTTCTGGTCATTCTTAAGATGAAGAGATTTCTATTATTTCAACGGTGGCCAAACACAGTATCAGGCAGTCATTCCACTAGAACTTTTTGTTTCTTATTACAATCGTGGTTGAGAATGTGAACCTGTTAGAATATATAAAAAAATTGTCTAGTAGCACCTTAAGGTAAAGGTAAAGGGACCCCTGACCATTAGGTCCAGTCATGGCCGACTCTGGGGTTGCAGCGCTCATCTTGCTTTATTGGCCGAGGAAGCCGGCGTACAGTTTCCGGGTCATGTGGCCACTATGACTAAGCCGCTTCTGGCAACTCAGAGCAGCGCACGGAAACGCTGTTTACCTTCCTGCACTTTGACGTGCTTTCAAACTGCTAGGTTGGCAGGAGCAGAAGGGTCAGCAGTTCAAATACCTGTGACGGGGTGAGCTCCCGTTGCTCGGTCCCTGCTCCTGTACCCACCACAGCACCACCCGCATCCCTTATATTTAAGTAGAGGGTTTTAAAGGAGGATTGGACAAATTCATGGAGAATAAGGCTATCAATGGTGTTTGCATAGTTCCTATATGCCCCTCCTTTTCAACTGGGACTTAAGTAGCAGCTGGAAATTTTGGTGATAATTGCCACAGATATGTTTTTTTAAAGGTTTCAATTGCTGCTATTTTGGTGTTTGAAAAAGCACACACTCCTTCCATTGCAACACCGTTTCTGCTTTTTCCTACGTTGGAGCCAAGCTGACTTTGATACCTGTTCTGTTGTGTGTAGTAAATACCCTTGCCATTGAACACCAAGTGTTCTTGTGTTCTCCTCTGACTAGTGTACAGTGCTGGAAGAAGCAAGTTTTGCAACAGGCTGACTGTGGAATATTCAAGTGGCATATTTGGAAATAACTGTTCCAGCCAGCTCTTTTTTAGTGTGCGTGTGTTTGTTTTCCAATGTCAGCTCTATCTGAAGACCTTAAAGCAAACATAGGGAACCTGTGGCTCTCCAGACATTGCTGGACTCCCATCTCTCATCTGCTGCAGTCAGCAGGGCCAATGATATGGGATGATGACAGGAGTTGTAGTCCAGCAACATCTGGAAGGCTGCAGGTGTCCCATCCGTGCCTTAAGGGAATGCAAAGTTCAAAGCAGAGAAAATGTATTTCTGTGCTTTCATTTAGGGGTGCCTCTGTTCTGCTGCATGTCTGGATTCTGGCCCCAATCCAAAGTTGTTGACACCCTCTGATGTGCACACCCCCCCCAAGGTTGCAGGTTCGATCCCTGTACAGGACAGCTGCATATTCCTGCATTGCAGGGGGTTGGATTAGATGACTCTCAGGGTCCCTTCCAACTCTACAATTCTATGATCTCCTTCTGCATATGGTGGGGTGGTGATGGAGAAATCCCCATTCATTTCAGCAGGGCGGGCTATCATACACAAGGAAGTATGCCAGAACAAAGATGAGAAGCACTTGTGAATTGGAGCTGTGAGATTTGTGTTTATCTAAATCAGCCTTCGCCAACCTGGTACACTCCGAGTGTTATAGACCAGTGTTTTGCAACCTTGAGCCCTGAGATGTTGTTGGACAACAACTCCCATCATCCCCAGCCAACTTAACCCAAGGCCAAGAATGATGGGAGATGTAGTCCAGCAACATCTGAGGACCCATGGTTGAAGGGCACTTTTTTTTTTAAGACTACAGTTCTTATCAGACCAAGCCCATGTGGCCTTCCTTCCATCAGCCCCATCATCATGCAGCTGCGCTGGGAGTAGGGGCTGATGGAAGCTGGAGCCCCACAACATCTGGAGGGTCCCAGGTTGGTCTACAGCAGGGGTCAGCAAACTTTTTCAGCAGGGGGCTGGTCCACTGTCCCTCAGACCTTGTGGGGGACTGGACTATATTTTGAAGAGGGAAAAATGAACGAATTCCTATGCCCACAAATAACCCGGAGATGCATTTTAAATAAAAGCACACATTCTACTCATGTCAAAACATGCTGATTCCTGGACTGTCCACGGGCCGGATTTAGAAGGCGATTGGGCCGGATCTGGCCCCCGGGCCTTAGTTTGCCTACCCATGGTCTACAGCTTCTCCGTGTGAATTAGCAATTGTTGGCTTGTGGGCAACTGTGTCCTAATCACCAGAGCTTCGTTTTTGTTTTAACCAGGGTGGGGTGCATAGCTGTCAACTTTCAGATTTGAAAATAAGGGATCAGCAGCCTCGAAAATAAGGGATCAGCAGCATAGCTGTCAACTTTCGGATTTGAAAATAAGGGATCAGCAGGCTCACCTGTCCCGGAGACAGTCTATGGGATATCTAACAATCTGGGATAGCAGCGGGAAACGGCACTGAAATAAGGGAATTTCCTGCCAAAAAAAGGGGAGGTTGACAGCTATGGTGGGGTGGGGCTGGGGGCTCCATCTTGGCCAAAAGAGACACACCCAAAGCTGGAAGCTTAGTGGGAGTTCTGGTTGGAAAGGTGGTCTCTCTCTCTCTCTCTCTCTCTCTCTCTCTCTCTCTCTGTGTGTGTGTGTGTGTGTGTCTCTGTGTCAAGCAACCCAGGAAGGTTCTTCAGGTACCTTTTTTGGAGCAAGAAAACACAAGCTCTGAATGTATCCTGTTGAGTGATTGCTGCCTGACACAACTTGCTACCGCTGCTGCTGCTGCTGCTGCTGCTTTGTGTGTGTGTCTCAGCGGGCTCCTTTGGGCTACTCTGGTATCACTCCTTATGAGATGCCCTGCTGTTGCTTTCATAGTTAATGTTTGACAATAAAAGTGCTGCTTTTTGCCTGGTTGCATTCCGCTCTGTGGCATAATCTTGGTTATTTTTAAAAAATTCTGCTTTGATATTTTGTTAACCGATGTTAATTGTAACTTATTTCTGTGGGGCCAGAAAGACAAAAGAAAGTTATATATTCTCTATGGTTCTATGTATTTTCAAATCAATAATTAAACAAACAAACAAACAAACAAAATATGGCTTTTATAGTTCTGGTGTTGGGATTGGGACAGATTCTGAGTTATGTCTCTCTAGCCTGGTTTGCATATAACACTGAGCCCTGCTTGTTACGGTTTATTAATCACAAACAAATGACACCCATAAGCCACAGTTTTTGACTTATAAACCCTGCCTTGTTTTAAGCATGACTTCTTGTATTATCATTAGAGGGTGAATAAGAGCTATTCCATGCTGTCATAAGAGGGTGGAGTGAATGAGATTGGACTGCTTATAATGCAAACAGCTTCTCTACGTCAGCCCATTTGAAATGGAAGTTACCGTATTTTTCGCTCTATAACACGCACCTGACCATAACACGCACATCGTTTTTAGAGGAGGAAAACAAGGGAAAAAATATTCTGAATGAAACAGTGGACGTATCATTTTTGTGCTTCATGCTGTGGCCACAGACATGTGATCTGATGGTGAATTTGGGGTGACCCAATGCAAAAATCCTGAGAATCCCTGTGGATCCATGCTTTGTAACCACGTTTTTGCACCATTGCAGCCCCAGGCAACAGTGGGTGCGTTATTTTTTTGGGGGGGGGGACAGGCTGTAGCCATGGACATGCTATGTGCTCTGATGGTGAATTTTGGCTGACCCAATGCAAAGATCCTGAGGATCCATGTGGATCCATGCTTTGTAACCACGTTTTTGCACCATTGCAGCCCCAGGCAACAATGGGTGTGTGATTTTGGGGGGGGCAGGCTGTAGCCATGGACATGCTGTGTGCTCTGATGGTGAATTTGGGGTGACCCAATGCAAAGATCCTGAGGATCCATGTGGATCCATGCTTTGTAACCACATTTTAAGTGGGGAGGGAAGGAAAAACACAGAAGGCTAAGAATGCAGGAGAGGGCTATAACGTGAGGAAAGGAAGGCAAAAGTTTCCCCCCACCCACCCACCCAAGCCAGCCAGCGTGCGCTCTCTCTCTCTCTCTCTCTCTCCCTCCCACCAGCATGACAGAAGAAAGCATTTTAACTGCATTAAGAACTATTTAGCAGCGAAACCTAAGCTTTGCCATCCCTTAAGAGGTACAGACACTGTAATCTTCCAGATCGCATGAATTTACAGGCAAAACACTGTTTAAGGATTTCATCCTTTTAAATGGAAGAAAGCATATTTGAATGCTGTGTGTCTCCAAAAACAAAAAGTAGGAAGTCAAATCAGAATTTTAAGCCGAACCTGTAATCTCTCTTCCCTTCACATACATTGTTCCCTCCGGAGCAGGGACAGGATAGAGCGACGCTCTGCTCTCCTCTCTACTTGCCTGGAGGGGAGGGGCTTTCCCTGCTCTTTGTTCCGTTTGAGCAAACACAGCAACGAAACAGAGGAGGGTGGGCAGTAAGACCCTGAGGCAGAATGCAGGAAAACTGCCACTTCCTCTCTCACGGAGCTCCCTTCTCCCTGAAGCGCGGTTTGATTTTTGCCTCATTTTTCGGCTCCAGGGACCACACATTCGCTCCATAACACGCACAGACATTTCCCCTTCCTTTTTAGGAGCAAAAATCTGCGTGTTATAGAGCGAAAAATACGGTAGTTCCCCATTCAGCAGGCACTAACGTCTCACATTGTAAAGTATGCTGGGCACCCTGAAGGACACAGGACAATATACTCATTCTGGTGGGGTGCTCTTCTATTCTAGAGCAGCCAAATAGGGTCAGGCCTTGGGCAACAGCTCTTTCAGGTCTTGGGCTTTCCCAGCCCTGCTAACCCAGCATCTTTCTACTTGGAGTTGAACTTGGAACCTGCATCCGAGGCTCATGTGTCCCCACAGGACTTTCTGCACTCTCCTACCACCTCTGCTCTTAGAGGGTTGTGTCTCCCGCTCCCCATTAATGTAGAATAATGATGAAGATGCACATACAATTTCCGGCTGTCCACCCACCCTTAAGGTTGCCAGGTCAGGAACATCCCAGATTCTGAAATTTCAACTTATCTGCTCCTTATAACCAGCCCTGAGCAACAGTCTGGCTGCAGCTCTTTGAGCCAGCTGATGTTTCTGAGCACTTTTCAAAGATAGCCCTAATCCATACGGATTGCAACTAATGCATGTTTTCTGGCCAAATCAGACATCTCAAGGAATGGGTGCAGCTGGCGCACTAGCTGTAACTGCGCAAATGCACTCCTGGCCAATTCAGAAACCTTAGCATCCATGCTCAGGGCTGAGTTCAAGAGAACACCCAAACTATGGACCTATGTCCTTAGAGGGAGTGCTCCCCATCCAGCACAGGATGAATCCCGATTCCCTGTTCTGCCTTCCAACTGATCAAGAGCACCTCTGTCTTGTCAGTATTATATTATAGTTAGTTCACTCTCATCCAGTCCACTACTGATGACAGACACTGGTTTAGAACTGAGACAGCCTCCTTGGATTTAGGTGAAAATGAGAAATAGAGCTGGGTATCATCAGCATACTGACACTGAACCCTGAAACTCCAAACCGCCTCTCACAGGAGTTTCATGGAAACATAAAATAGTTTGGGGGACAAAACAGAACCCTGAGGACCCTGCCGGCCAATGGCCAAGGCATCAAACAGGAGTCTCCCAGCACCACTTTCTGGGCTTGCCCCTCCAGGAAGGAAGGGAGCCACTGTAACACAGGACCTCCAAGTCCCATCCCAGCAAGGCAGCCCAGAAGGATACCATGGTTGATGGTATTGAAAGCCACTAGGAAGTTCAGCAGAACACTAGCTCAGTCCAGTTCCTGGCATGTCATCCACCAAGGTATCCAAAGTCATCTCTGTCCCATAACTACTGTAGTCCTGAAACCAACTAGCTACACCTCTGCCCACCACTGCTTATGCAATTTGTTACTCTTTTTTCCTAACTAATATTTAATTTCAAGTAACAAAACATACCCATACAATAAAAACAGAGCTTAGTAGTTGCACAGAAAAGAAAAATAGTGGGGTCTTAGTGGACCACAAGCTGAATGTAAGTCAACTGCGTGATGCAGCAGAAAAAAAAGCTAATGCTGCCTCAACAGAAGTATTGTGTCCAGATCAAGGGAAGTAATAGGACCACTCTATTCTGCCTTCGTCAGACCACACCTGGAATACTGTGTCTAGTTCTGGGCACCACAATTTAAGGTTGTTGACAAGCTGGAACGCGCGCAGAGGAAGGCAACTAAGATGAAAAGGGGTCTGGAAACCAAACCTTGTGAGGAACAGTTGAAGGAGTTGGTTACTGTATGCTTAGCCTGGAAAAGAGAGGACTGAGAGAAGATATGATATTCATCTTCAAATATCTCAAAGGCTGCCACATGGAAGAGGGAACAGCTTGTTTTCTCCTGTTTTGGAGGGTAGGATGGCTTCAAGTTACAAGAAAGGAGAGTCCAACTAAACATCAGAAAAAAACTTTCTAACAGTAAAAGCTGTCCAACAGTGAAACGGTCTCCCTTAGAGGTGGTGGACTTCTTGGATCCTTGGAGGTTTTCTAAGCTGAGGTTGGATGGCCATCTGTCAGATATGCTTTAGTTGAAATTCCGGCATTGCAGGGAGATGGACTAATGACCCTTGGGGCCCCAACTCTACAATTCTAGGATTCTATGGTACATGAAAGTGTCTGTAAGATTTTGTGAGTTAGTGGAGTGTGTATGAAAACCATGTTCAATTATCTTAACCAGGGGTGCCAACTTGAATAAAATATTGGGGGAGGGGAGAAGGTAAGCCCCACCCCACATAATTGATCACATGATGTGGTACATGCACACCATTTGAATGGCAATGCCTTGGGGGAGGGCAGTCCCATCAAATGTTTTATTTGGGGGCCAAAGGGACCTCAGCCCCTGGGAGTTGGCTCTTATGGTCTTAACATAGGCAACAGAGTCTTAACAAAGTCCATAAGCTTTCCCATTTTTCTGCAATCACTAATCTAGCTGCAAATAAATGGAGGATGAAATCTTTATTCGTTCTAATCTGTGAAGTATGTTACAATAGTAGAGTTAATTTCGAGTCTGGTTTTAGCAATTATTGCATCATTTGAAACACTTTTCCCCCAAAAGGGATAATTTTTGTGCAAAACCACCACATGTGCAGGTAAATTGCACTCCCACCAGCAAAGGTTCAATGTTTTATGATTAATTCTATATTATCTGGCTGGGCACATAAACCAGTGATGTGCTTTAAAGCATTTTCTCAAATTCTAATTAAGATGGATCCAAAAGGTGGTTCATCCCAAATTTGTTCCCAGAGTTGTTCCTCTAATTCTTTTCCAAAATGTTTCACCCCATTTTAGTCTTACTGAAGTGAGAGGAAGGGTAGTCAGTTGTGTGAGGATTTTATATCGTTGGGAGAGATTGCCTTTCCCAGTGGGTTGGCTGAATAGTTTCTCAAAACCATTTCAGCTGTGTAATTCTTGAACCCATTCATTCGTTCGTTCGTTCGTTCGTTCGTTCGTTCGTTTGATTGATTTAGAAAATTTATAATCTGGTGTATCTCTAACCAGCCACACGGTATATCTCCCAATATAAAATTTATTTATGGAGCTGCAAGGGCTTTTGATTAGCACAGAAGTCTCTGGACTGTTAAGCAGCCACAAAGCTACCACTCAGTGGATTTGTAACTGGCTGACTGACCGAACCCAAAGAGTGCTCATCAATGGTTCCTCTTCATCCTGGAGAAGAGTGACTAGTGGGGTGCCACAGGGTTCTGTCTTGGGCCCAGTCTTATTCAACATCTTTATCAACGACTTGGATGATGGACTCAAGGGCATCCTGATCAAATTTGCAGATGACACCAAACTGGGAGGGGTGGCTAACACCCCAGAGGACAGGATCACACTTCAAAACGACCTTGACAGATTAGAGAACTGGGTCAAAACAAACAAGATGAACTTTAACAGGGAGAAATGTAAAGTATTGCACTTGGGCAAAAAAAATGAGAGGCACAAATACAAGATGGGTGACACCTGGCTTGAGAGCAGTACATGTGAAAAGGATCTAGGAGTCTTGGTTGACCACAAACTTGACATGAGCCAACAGTGTGACGCGGCAGCTAAAAAAGCCAATGCAATTCTGGGCTGCATCAATAGGAGTATAAAATCTAGATCAAGGGAAGTAATTGTGCCACTGTATTCTGCTCTGGTCAGACCTCACCTGGAGTACTGTGTCCAGTTCTGGGCACCACAGTTCAAGAAGGACACTGACAAACTGTAACGTGTCCAGAGGAGGGCAACCAAAATGGTCAAAGGCCTGGAAACGATGCCTTATGAGGAACGGCTAAGGGAGCTCGGCATGTTTAGCCTGGAGAAGAGGAGGTTAAGGGGTGATATGATAGCCATGTTCAAATATATAAAAGGATGTCATATAGAGGAGGGAGAAAGGTTGCTTTCTGCTGCTCCAGAGAAGCGGACACGGAGCAATGGATCCAAACTACAAGAAAGAAGATTCCACCTAAACATTAGGAAGAACTTCCTGACAGTAAGAGCTGTTCGACAGTGGAATTTGCTGCCCAGGAGTGTGGTGGAGTCTCCTTCTTTGGAGGTCTTTAAGCTGAGGCTTGACAACCATATGTCAGGAGTGCTCTGATGGTGTTTCCTGCTTGGCAGGGGGTTGTACTCGATGGCCCTTGTGGTCTCTTCCAACTCTATGATTCTATGAAAACATTCTTGCTTGTTCAGAAAACAAAGAAAATACATGTAGGTGTTCATAGGAGAGAAGAAGGGCAGAGCAATAATTTGCTGCAAGCTCCTGCCAGGCTGAAGCTTTCAAGCTGCATGCACAGTATTCTTAATTAATTATTTTTTTACAGGTGCTCTTGCCCACGTATAGATACAAGCCCTCCCCCTGGGGGCAGGCAGGCAAGCCTGGAGACTTCAGGTCAGTGGTCTGCCCTGGTGGGGAGCTGGCAACTCTGCCAATGGATTTGACCTCACAAATGCAGGCAGAGGCAAGGCTCACAGAAGTAGCCCCCGCACCCTGCAATCCTAGTTTTTGTTAATGAGTATCTGAAGAAAGTGGAGAAGCAAAGGCTTCAAAGCATCTCCTCTTGGCTAATGGAGGGAGATTGTGCCTGCATTGATAAGCCCCACCACGTAGGCAAACATCATGAGGAACCACCCTTGGGCCCCACTTATTCATAGCAGCTTTAGTGGAACGGTGGAAACAGCACCCAACTGTTGTCATGCTTACATTTTTTCCTGAGCAGGAAGAAGCAGATCAGACCGTGGCACCCTATCCCCACCCATCTGCTCCCAGATCAAAAGGTTGCTTGCTTGCTTATTTTAAAGACTTGTGTGCATGTTCAGACATGGTGCAGGTTTAGCAAGGCCAGGAAGATGAGACAGACCTTTCAACCTGGGTCTTACAGGTTCAATCAAAGCACCTTATAGGAATGAAAGGTGTTGTGATCTCTCATTAGTTAGCCTGCAGAGTGAAAAGAACTGGGCATGGTTTGGTCTAGAGCAGGCATAGTCCTGGTGGGGCTCTCCAGATGTTGCTGGACTCCCAAACTCCCTCCCACCCTGCCTGGCCAATAGTTGGGAATTAGGGCGTTGTAATCCAACAACATCTGGAGGGAACCATGGTTGGCTAACCATGTGGTAGATAATGGGTGGGAACCCTGCAGTCCTCTCAATATTAGATGACAGCTTCTGTCATCCCTCAGGGCTGGCTATGCTGATTGGCTGGTTCAATCCACAAGTGACAGCACTGAACTTTCTTGGTGTTAATGTATGCATAGGAAATGGCCTTACAATGAGTCAGTCCATTGGTCCGTCTGACTCATAACAACAACAACAACAACAACAACAACAACAACAACAACAACAACAGTAATTTATTATTTATATGCTGTCAATCTGACTGGGTTGCTCCAGCCACTCTGGGAGGCTCCCAACAAAAAATAGTAAAAGCACAATACTACATCACACACTAAAAACTTCCCTGAACTTCAGATGTCTTTTAAAAAATCACATAGCTGTTTATCTGTTTGAAATCTGGTAGGAGGGGATTCCACAGGGCGGGCGCCACTACCAAGAAGGCCCTCTGCCTGGTTCCCTGTAACCTCACTTCTTGCAGTGAGGGAACTGCCAGAAGGCCCTCGGAGCTGGACCCCAGTGTCTGGACTGAACAACGGGGCTGGAGACACTCATTCAGGTCAAGGCCATTTAGGGCTTTCAAGGTCAGCACCAACACTTTGATTTGTGCTCAGAAATGTACTGGGAGCCAATGTAGGTCTTTCAGGACCAGGGCTATACGGTCTTGACAGCCACTCCCAGTCACCAGTCTAGCTGCCGCATTCTGGATTATTTGTAGTTTCCAAGTCAACTTCAAGTGTAGCCCCACATACAGCACATTGCAGTAGTCAATGTGGGAGATAACCAGAGCACCTCAGTATTGTCAACTCAGGTTCAGAGTCTCTCTTAGCCCTACCTGGAGATGCCAAGGATTGAACCTGGGACCTTCTGTATGCACGGCAGAGCCATGGCCCTTCAAATAGGTAGGGTTTGTTAGCTTAAAAATGATTGAGTCTTCTAAACATTCAAGTAAACCTTAGAATCATAGAATTATAAAGTTGAAAGGGACCCAAGGGTCATCTAGCCCACCCCCTGCAATGCAAGTTGCAACTGGAGCAAATTATTTCCGAACACTGGTATTTTAATAGACAAGTTTGCAGAGTTGTCTCATGAGATTCACAAGGATTAAATAAAAATCCAACTCAGATCCGTTTCTCCTTCCTCAATCCTGGCTGTGTAGCATCTCTTCCACATGGCCCCTGAATGGCACCTCTCACCCAAGCCCGGCTGTTCAACTGGGGAAATGACCATTGCGGGGAAACTGCCATTTGCTTTTTTTTACCTAAAGGTTTAACTGAGGGTGGCAAAGGCAAGTTTATATATTTGTCAAAGAAGGAAATGCAAGATAATTCATCTTTACCATGTACAGCTGTCTGCTTTCTTCAGTACAGTATATGGTGCAGAGATACAACATTATGGAGTGACAGAAACCAGGTGAAGGTAAGAGATTACTGTTGGTCTACATAAACGGTTCTGATTTGCATATTATGTTTTTTAAATCCTTTTCTGGCTGGAAGACCTACACAGCTTTGGGAGAGGAAGAGGGGAACTGAGCTGAACTGAGGTATTTGAAGAAAGGGGAGATGCTTGGGCTGGAATCCTCTTAGCTCATCCGTTTGCCTTTAATCCTTAAATTTATTCTTATGTATTTCTCACAAGGGACTCAGTGACATTATCAGGACTATACACAGGAATTGCTAAGAAGCAGGGTACTGACGACGCACCCCTAGAGCCACAGTCTAGTCATCATTGCAAAGGCAAATTCTAGTTGTGTTGCAACTGAAGAACAACAGATATGTGCAGAGAATCCAACAGATCCACATCCACCAAGTGGAGACTTGGATATTTTACATGTAATATCACTGAGGATCCAGGAGAAATCCTGGACACTTTTGAGTGTTGAGCTCCAAGGCCTGCTTCTGCCTGGGCAGCTATGGAATGCCCATTTGCTATTAGCAATGTCTGCCAGAGATGGAATTGCAGAAGCATCAGTCTCTGTGCAGACAATGTGGTATTTGATCTTAACTTTATATTGAACCAAAGTTTGCATGACAAACTTTAACTGGAGGGGGAGGAAGAAATGTGTTTTTGTGTGTGTGTACATTATAGGAACATAGGAAACCACCAATGGGCCACATTACTCAGTATTGTCTACACTGACTCGCAGTTCTCCAGGATTCCAGACTGGGTACATTCCCAGCCTTACCTGCAGATGCCAGAGACTAAAGCTAGGACCTTCCGCATACAAGGCAGATGCTCTACCTCTGAGCTAAGGCCCTTTCTCTTAGTCCATCCATCTAGCAAACCAAGCATGGTAGCCCTAGTAAGAAAAGATCCCATGTGCAAAGCAAGCAAGAAGAGATCTCTGTTTGATATCTGCAGAAAATACACACAGCTACAGGTATATGAACCAGTAAGGGCTGCTTTAGTGTACATTTTTATACTAGCAGCTGTCATAAGAGAGTCAGGGTCAGAGAGGGGAATAAAGGTAAAATGATCCTAATGATATCATCCTACCCAAGTCTCACAATAATAATAAACTGTGCCTTAAAGAATGCATTGTTGGGAAGATGCCATCTTACTGTGTCTCTTCACGTATCATTGAATGTAATATAATGTGTGCCTTTTAATGCATCATCTTAACGTAACGTGCCTGTTGCCATGTACCTCTTTCTCCATGAAGCTATCCTTTTAAAAAGTATTGAATGTATCCAAAATGTAGTTTGCTGTACTTTTCTGAATGTATCCAAAATGTAGTTTTAAAATAATGTAACAATCTAAATATTTCAAAATGTATATACTTGACTCAATAGTGTATCCAAAAGGCTGCCAAAACTCAATCCACCACACTGCCTCCTACTGGGTCTGCAAACCATACCATGAATACACACAGATATGAGCTAAAAATAAAGCAATCCTATTTTCCAAAAAAGTATGCAAACATCAGGCTATCACCCGAATTGATAGCAATGCAGAATAGGATTTCACATTAACATTTAAGTTATTTCCTGAACATCTTCTCAAACATCCAGCCTCACACCTGCATGCTGATTATCAACAGTTGCGGAGGTTTTCCTGTAGATAAAGGAAAAGCCATTTTAAGCAGATCCAAAATTAATTAACACGAAGATCGACACATACCACCTGAAGATCGACACCTACCACCTGAGCCCTTCAGCAAATTGACAACTCCAGAAAGTCTTTCAACATCCTGCTTACCTTATGTTAATCCACTCTTCACACCCCTCATATCGCTTCCCCCCACCTCCTTGCTATTGATCTGAATGAAAATCAAAAGGTATAAGAATCAAGGCAGTCCCTTTGTTCGGGGTCTCTGACTCCGTGTCATTGCGTGAGCGGGGACCCTGTTGCAACAGTTTTTTTTTGTGTTATTTTTTCTGTTCTTTCAATAAAGATCAGGCTTTGCTTTTTTCCAATCCTGGTGTGGTCTCTGTCTTTTCCCGACCGGTACAGAGCCTTCACTTGCGCTCCTTCCGGGGCCCTGGTCCTTCCCCTGAGGAGGGGGGCCCTTGGGGAGGCAATTAAATACTTATTTCACAGCCTGACCTCTCTTCACCTGCTCCATCCATTCCTGGGGGTGACTCATAGTAACGTGAATGTCTTTGAGACTGGTTACTTATTCTTAAGGAAATCAGCCCTGAGTGCTCACTGGAAGGACAGATCCTGAAGCTGAGGCTCCAATACTTTGGCCACCTCATGAGAAGAGAAGACTCCCTGGAAAAGACCCTGATGTTGGGAAAGATAGAGGGCACGAGGAGAAGGGGACGACAGAGGACGAGGTGGTGGGACAGTGTTCTCGAAGCTACCAGCATGAGGGAGGCAGTGGAAGACAGGAGTGCCTGGGGTACTCTGGTCCATGGGGTCACGAAGAGTTGGACATGACTAAACGACTAAACAACAACTTCTTTTGTGGTTCCTGCTTACACACTAATCCTTCATGGTAGAGCACTTTTGTAGGATTTCAAGTACAGTACAAGGGTGCAAAGGAGAGTGCAAGGAGAATTTCTCAGAGCAAAGCATGTTCCTGGCACCTTCGTGGAGGCAGGCCAGCGGGGAAAACTCAAATAAATGTTGCACCTGGGGGGGGGGAGTCAACAGAAAAGGAGTGTTTGCAGAAGCTTGAGACTAGTTTGCTTCCAGAGTTTGATTCAAGAATGTTTGGTGCTCCAGAGGAATGTTGTCATGGTGATTCCAAGGAATGAGAGCCCAAACTCAATGTGCAGAAGGGGCAAGCTAAGAAACAATAATTCATAGCCTGTGAATGCCTTCAATTTCCCCTGGAGATCTGAATATTAAAGGTGGAATCCAATGGCAGACTGAGTAATTTTAGCTGATGGAAACCATTGGGATGCTCTTATAGGCAAGCCCTGTTGAAATGTAAGGCTCTTGAGCAGGGCAGCAGTTGAAGAAGGAGCAAAAAGGGTTTTCTTGTGTGTGTGTTTCTTTGTGGCTGATTAGCTGTTCTCCCTGTGCAAAGGTCAGAGGGGGCAGGGTTTCTGTTGAGGCAGGGGATTAGCTGTGGAAGGAGCTTATCAGAGCTTGCCTCCAGGCGTGCGCAGTTTGATCCATCTTTTAGATTTAGGGGACCTAGTCTCAAACGTTTGTTGGGGGAGACCTAGGATTTTTGTGTGTGGGGGGGGAGTTATTTGTCCTGTCTTCACGCTTTTTATGATGGAGGACCGCTGTAGCCACCCCCAACGACATGTTCTCAAGATGGAGGGGGAGGGAACAGCTGCAGTCGCCTGCGGTTCCTGCGCAATGTTTGCCATCTTGCCAAAGGTTGCAGGCAGCTTTACCTGCAGCAATTGCATGTTGATTGCCCTCTTAAAAGACAAAGTCCAGCAACTGGAGGAACGTGTAGCTACGCTCCAAAGAATTAGAGAGCTGGCGCTCTTCTTGGAAGCAACAGAGCACACAGTCTCCACCAAGGAGGAGACAGGGGACTCCCCTGAGAAGGAGGCTAGTTCACCAACACAGGAGCCAGATATATGGAAAAACGTGACTCGAAGAAGTAGGAGGCCCAGGGTTCGTTCTGATTGTTTAGAAATACACAATCGCTTTGAAGTCCTCTCCCCTAGCATGGAAGACGAAGAGCAGACTCCATTTGAGGATCTCTCCCTCATTACAGTCGATCAGGTATATGAAGACGAGCAGCAAAGCCAGTCAGTCAGCATTTGACAAGGTGCCCCATGATATTCTTGTAAAGAAGCTGGTAAAATGCGGTCTTGACCATGCTACCACTCAGTGGATTTGTAACTGGCTGACTGACCGAACCCAAAGGGTGCTCATCAATGGTTCCTCTTCATCCTGGAGAAGAGTGACTAGTGGGGTGCCACAGGGTTCTGTCTTGGGCCCAGTCTTATTCAACATCTTTATCAATGACTTGGATGATGGACTCAAGGGCATCCTGATAAAATTTGCAGATGACACCAAACTGGGAGGGGTGGCTAACACCCCAGAGGACAGGATCACACTTCAAAACGACCTTGACAGATTAGAGAACTGGGCCAAAACAAACAAGATGAACTTTAACAGGGAGAAATGTAAAGTATTGCACTTGGGCAAAAAAAATGAGAGGCACAAATACAAGATGGGTGACACCTGGCTTGAGAGCAGTACATGTGAAAAGGATCTAGGAGTCTTGGTTGACCACAAACTTGACATGAGCCAACAGTGTGACGCAGCAGCTAAAAAAGCCAATGCAATTCTGGGCTGCATCAATAGGAGTATAGCATCTAGATCAAGGGAAGTAATTGTGCCACTGTATTCTGCTCTGGTCAGACCTCACCTGGAGTACTGTGTCCAATTCTGGGCACCACAATTCAAGAAGGACACTGACAAACTGGAACATGTCCAGAGGAGGGCAACCAAAATGGTCAAAGGCCTGGAAACGATGCCTTATGAGGAACGGCTAAGGGAGCTGGGCATGTTTAGCCTGGAGAAGAGGAGGTTAAGGGGTGATATGATAGCCATGTTCCAATATATAAAAGGATGTCATATAGAGGAGGGAGAAAGGTTGTTTTCTGCTGCTCCAGGAAGCGGACACGGAGCAATGGATCCAAACTACAAGAAAGAAGATTCCACCTAAACATTAGGAAGAACTTCCTGACAGTAAGAGCTGTTCGACAGTGGAATTTGCTGCCAAGGAGTGTGGTGGAGTCTCCGACTTTGGAGGTCTTTAAGCAGAGGCTTGACAACCATATGTCAGAGAGGTGACCAAGAAGGCCCCCAAAACCCTGAGAGACTATTTCGAGATAAATTTGAATACCACTGTGGAAAAAAGAGTAATTTGGGATGCAAGTAAAGCAGTTATGACGGGGTTTCTGATCCAACAGAATTCTTGAAAGAAGAGCACTCAAAACGCGAAAAAAGAAAAAAAATTGGATAAAATAAAAGAGGGCGAGAAAAAACTGAGATTCAGTACGAGAATACAAAAAAACTGAATGACCTGACAGCAAGATTGGACTTGAACACGGCAAGGGTAGCTTCTAATACAGATTCTATAAATAAACTTATTCAAGAAAATTCTGAAACAAGAAAGATTGCTCAAAGTGCAAAAGATACAGCAGAAGAGACTAAGAGGGAGCTTGCACCAATTACAAAAAAGGTGAATGAACATGATGCAACTTTGTCTTTGTGGGAACTTCAGAGAAAGGAGAAAAATCTTAAATTAAGACTAGTTCCAGAGGGCGAGAAAGACAGTCTTGCAGAATTCCTCACAGAAAATATTTTGGAATTTTGGCAGGACGAATTTCAGGAGGAAGAACTTGAAATAACAACGGCCTTCCGGTTGGGCAGAAGGCAAGGCAAGAAGCCTAGGGATTGCTTGATTACATTGAGATCTAAAGAAGAAAGAGACAAGATACTAAATCTACATTATCAAAAGGCTCTTGTAATCCAGAATTGTCAAGTTCAGATCTTTAAAGACATCCCTAAATACATTTTGGAGGTGAGGGCCTTTTACAAAGATTTGGTTTACCTTCTGAAGAAGACCAATATACCTTTCAGGTGGGAGTTCCCACAAGGACTGTCTTTCAACTACACAGGAAGGAAGATCAAAATAAAAACAGTTCAAGACAAAGAATTGTTTTTGGAAAGAAACCAGGAGGACCTACAGAAAGGAACAGTAGATACAACAGTAGAGGAACCGACAGACATTGCAAATCTCTCATTTGGACTCTTATTACCATCGGAGGAGGAACAAAAACTTGGAGCAGTTGGAGGAGTAGGTACATAGTACCAAAATGTCTCTGCAACTTCTTAGTTGGAATTGTAATGGTCTGAACCTCCCCAGGAAGAGACGCCAAGTCTTTCATATTTTGAAGAGAGAGCAATTGGACCTAATATGTTTACAAGAAACGCATGTGACCAGGACACACAGGAAATTACTTATAAATAAGAGGCTTGGACAAGAATTTATTTCATCAGATAAAGTTAAAAAAAGAGGTGTTGTGATTTATGCAAAAGAGAAATTGGTTCCTAAAATGATTTTTAAAGACGAACAAGGAAGATACCTGGCAATAGAAATACAAGTTCAAGGAGAAAAAATTATGATATTGGGAATATATGCACCAAATGAGGGGAAGGCGGAATTCTTCAAGAAGTTGCATGAGACTTTAATGGACTATTTGGACTTTAAAATTATAATGATGGGAGACATGAATGGTGTTGTCTCCACTAACATGGATAAGGCACAGAGACAGATAATTTCTAAGGAGGGAAGACTTCCAAAGACTTTTTTTGAGATGACTGAAACACTGGACTTGATTGACATTTGGAGAGTAAAGAACCCTCTGGAGAGGGAGGGAACTTTTTTCTCTGAAGCTAAAATGACCTGGACAAGGATTGACCAAATTTGGGTAACTAGTTGTATGGCACCGAAGATAAAAAAAGCAGAAATCTGCCCAAAGACTTGCTCCGACCACAACGCAGTGAAGATGGAGATGAAACTAACAACAACTGGAACCTTCAGATGGAGGATGAATGACACCCTATTTAGAGATGAAGAGATCTACAAAAAGGCCCAAAAAGCATTGAAAGATTACTTCGAGATAAATTTGAGAACTGATGTGGAAAAAAGAATAATTTGGGACGCTAGCAAGGCCGTGATGCGAGGTTTCCTAATACAACAAAACTCCATAAAGAGGAAAAAACAGAATGAGAGGAAAGAAAAACTTCTGGAAAAGATAAAGGAAGCTGAAAAGAAATTGAGGTCTAAACCAAAGTCTCATGAGATTTTGAGAGAAATAAAGTATTATCAGATGCAATATATGGAACTGATGAATCAAGAGATAGAATGGAAGATAAAGCAAACGAGACAAAGAACATTTGAATCGGCAGACAAATGTGGGAAACTCCTGTCATGGCAACTGAAAAAGAGACAAAAATTGAATACTGTGACAAGTCTGGAAATGGAAGGAAAAATTATCCACAAACCAAATGAGATTAATAACTGTTTTCAAAGTTTCTTCAGGAAACTATATGCACAAGGGCCGGTTAATGAGCAGGAAATAGAAGAATTTATTAAAAAGTACGGATTACCAAAGATCTCAGATCAAAGTAAAAGGATTTTGAATGAGAAAATAACAGGACAAGAAATAGAGGATGCCATTCAGAAGATGAAACTGGGAAAATCTCCAGGACCAGATGGTTTGACTGCTAGATATTACAAGGCATTGAAGGAATGGATAATACAACCATTGAAGGAGGTCTGTAATGAAATTTTGGAAGGGAAAAAGGCACCCGAATCGTGGAAAGAAGCTTTCATTTCACTTATACCGAAAACAGAGACTGAAAAGAACCAGGTTAAAAACTACCGCCCTATATCATTACTTAACGTGGATTACAAAATTTTTGCAGACATTTTAGCAAAACGACTGAAGAGAGTTTTGGTGGAGGAGATTCATAAGGACCAAACAGGCTTTCTCCCAGGGAGACATATGTCAGACAATGTAAGGAACATTATAGACATTTTAGAGTTGTTGGAAGTAAATATTAATAGAAAGGCAGTGATAATTTTTGTGGATGCGGAGAAAGCCTTTGATAACATTTGCTGGACCTTTATGAAGAAGAATCTTCAAGGGATGGGGGTAGGCCAAGGATTTGAAAACGGTATAGGTGCTATATACTTTAAGCAAAAAGCAAAGTTGATTGTCAACAATGTGGTTACGGAAGAGATTCCTATAGAAAAAGGTACACGACAGGGATGCCCAATATCACCCTTACTTTTTATAACAGTCCTGGAGGTTTTGCTAAACATGATTAGAGGGGACCAACTGGTTAAAGGTGTCTAGCTCGGAGCTAAAAACTATAAACTAAGGGCATTTGCAGATGACTTAGTATTGACTTTGCAACAGCCAGAGACTAGTACCAAAAGAGTTCTAGAACTAATTGAGAAATTTGGTCAAGTAGCAGGATTCAAACTGAACATGCAAAAAACCAAAGTGTTAGAGAAAAATCTAACAATGGCAGAAAAAGAGAAGTTTCAGAGTGAAACAGGTTTAACAATAACAAAAAAGGTGAAATACCTGGGTGTGAACTTGACTTCTAAAAATGCAAACCTATTTAAAGACAATTACGATAAATGTTGGACAGAGGTGAAGAAAGATCTAGAAATATGGTCAAGGTTGAGACTTTCCTTGTTAGGCCGAATTGCTGTTATTAAGATGAATGTATTGCCTAGAATGTTGTTTTTATTCCAGACACTCCAGATCTTGGATAAGATGGACTGTTTCAAGAGGTGGCAAAAAGACATATCAAAATTTGTCTGGCAGGGCAAAAAGCCCAGAATAAACTTTAAGATTTTAACCGATGCAAAAGACAGAGGGGGTTTTGCCCTGCCGGACCTGAGACTTTATTATGAATCGGCAGCTTTTTGCTGGCTGAAACAATGGCTACTTCTTGAGAATACAGACATTTTGGATCTGGAAGGGTATGACAATAGATTTGGTTGGCATGCATACATATGGTATGATAAGGTAAAACTGCATAAAGGCTTCAAAAACCATATTGTTAGGAAAGCACTGTATAATGTCTGGATAAGATATAAGGATTTACTGGAAAGTAAAACTCCCAGGTGGTTATCACCTATGGAGGCTAAAGAGATAAAAAAACTAAATATGGAGTCCAAATGGCCAAAGTATTGTGAAATCTTAGAACAAGATGGTGAAAGAGTTAAATTGCAGAGTTTTGATAAATTAAAGTCCAAAGTACGAGACTGGTTGCACTACCATCAGATAAACGAGGTATTTAAACAGGACAGGAAAATAGGTTTCCAGATGGAGAGGTCGAAATTAGAAACAGAATTGTTAGAACCCAATACTAAGAACTTGTCGAGAATGTACAATTTGCTGCTGAAGTGGAATACACAAGATGAAACAGTAAAATCAGCTATGATCAAATGGGCACAAGACATAGGTCATGACATAATGTTTGATGATTGGGAACAGTTATGGAATACAGGTGTTAAGTTTACAGCTTGCAATGCATTGAGAGAGAATATAATGAAAATGATCTATAGGTGGTACATGACCCCAGTCAAACTTGCAAAAATTTATCATTTGCCCAGTAATAAATGTTGGAAATGTAATGAGACTGAAGGTACCTTCTACCACCTTTGGTGGACCTGCCCGAGGGTAAAGGCCTACTGGGAAATGATCTATAATGAAATTTAAAAAGTCCTTAAACGGACATTTTTGAAAAAACCAGAGGCCTTTCTCCTGGGCATGGTGGGCCAATTGGTGTCAAGGAAGGACAAAACATTTTTTATGTATGCTACCACAGCGGCAAGAATTCTTCTGGCAAAGTATTGGAAGACGCAGCAGCTACCCACTCTGGAAGAATGGCAAGCGAAGGTGATTGAGTACATGGGAATGGCAGAGATGACCGGCAGAATCCGTGACCAGGGGAGTGAGACGGTGGAAGAAGACTGGAAGAAATTTAAAAAATATCTTAAAGACTGTTGTAAGATTGACGATGGCTGAGATGTTATGGTCATAAAAAATAGAGAATTGCAGCTGTAAATCATAACTTTAAAGAATGTAAAATGAAAATGAGCGAATCAATTGAACGAAGGGTTGCTGAGAAGGGGTTAACATAAGGATGCAGAAAAAGGGAGGTATGGGGAAGTCCGGGAAATAAGGTGTATGAAAATAAGTCTAAGTAATTATACATGTTTATTTGTTTGTATGTTTTGTATTGTTTTGTATTATTATTTGTTTTATTATATGTTTGGAAAATTAATAAAAATTATTATAAAAAAAGAGAAAAAACTGAGATTCAAACCCATCTCACAAGAGATTCTGAGAGAAATAAAGTTATATCAAGTGCAATATATGAAGATGATGAATCAGAAAATTGAATGGAAAATTAAACAAATGAGACAAAGGACTTTTGAATCGGCAAATAAATGTGGGAAACTGCTAGCTTGGCAGATGAAGAAAAGACAAAAACTCAATACTATTACCAATTTGGAAGTTGAAGGCAAAAACATCCAGAACCCAGTGGAAATCAGAAAATGCTTTCAGAGGTATTTTAAACAACGATATACACAAGGGCCTCAGAAAGAGTTTGATATAGATCAGTTTTTGAAAACAAATGGATTACAAAAAATCTTGCAAGAAAATAAGATAATGCTGAATTATAAAATTACAGAACAGGAGGTGGAAGGTGCCATTCAGAATATGCAGCTGGGAAAATCTCCAGGGCCGGATGGCTTAACCTCAAAATACTATAGAACTTTGAAGGATTGGATAATTCAACCATTAAAGGAGGTTTGTAATGAAATTTTGGAGGGGAAAAAAGCACCAGAGTCGTGGAAAGAAGCATATATTACACTCATACCGAAAATTGAGTCTGAAAAGACACAACTTAAGAATTACCGACCCATATCCCTGTTAAATGTGGATTACAAAATTTCTGCTGACATTTTGGCCAAGAGGTTAAAAAAAGTATTAAAAGAAGAGATACACAAGGACCAAGCAGGCTTTCTTCCAGGCAGACATTTGTCTGACAATACGAGGAATATAATTAATATTTTGGAGAAGTTGCAAGAGGACATTAATACTAAAGCAGTTTTAATTTTTGTGGATGCCGAGAAAGCCTTTGACAATATTTCTTGGAGTTTTATGAAGAAAAATCTTCAGGGGATGGGGGTCGATCAAGGGTTTGAAAATGGTATAAGTGCAATTTATTCAGAACAAAAGGCTAAACTAATAGTTAATAACGTGGTAACAGAGACATTTAAGATAGAGAAAGGGACACGACAAGGTTGCCCAATTTCCCCATTACTTTTTATTTCTGTCCTGGAGGTTTTGTTAAACATGATAAGAAGGGACCATCTGATTAAAGGTATAACGGTTGGAGCTAAACAATACAAATTGAAAGCTTTTGCAGATGACTTAGTATTGACATTACAGGAGCCAGAATCTAGCACTAAAAGAGTATTAGAACTGATCCAGGAGTTTGGTCATGTGGCAGGGTTTAAGTTGAATAAGTTAAAAACCAAAGTTCTTGAGAAAAACTTAGCAATGACTGAAAGAGAGAGGTTTCAGAATGAGACAGGTTTAACAGTGGTTAAGAAGGTGAAATATTTGGGGATTAACATGACAGCTAAAAATGGGAACTTATATAAGGACAATTATGAAAAATGTTGGTCGGACGTTAAAAAGGACTTAGAAATATGGTCAAACTTGAAGCTTTCCTTGTTGGGCCGAATTGCTGTTATTAAGATGAATGTATTGCCAAGAATGTTGTTTTTGTTTCAATCGCTACAAATTTTGGACAAAACGGACTGTTTCAAGAGGTGGCAGAGACATTTCCAAATTTGTCTGGCAGGACAAGAAACCCAGAATAAAATTCAAAATACTAACCGATGCAAAAGAAAGAGGGGGATTTGCCCTGCCAGACCTCAAACTCTATTATGAATCAGCAGCTTTCTGCTGGTTGAAGGACTGGCTGCTTCTTGAGAACACAGACATTTTGGATTTAGAAGGTTTCAACAATGTTTTTGGGTGGCATGCATATTTATGGTATGACAAGGTTAAAGCACATAAGGCATTTAAAAACCATATTGTCAGGAAAGCACTGTTTAATGTCTGGATACGATATAAAGACTTACTTGAAAATAAAACCCCAAGGTGGATGTCACCAATGGAGGCAAAAGCTCAAAAAAGGCTTAATATGGAGGCCAAGTGGCCAAAATATTGGGAGATTCTACAGCAAGAAGGAGACAAATTGAAATTGCAGAGTTTTGAGAAATTAAAGTACAGAGTGCGAGATTGGCTTCATTATTACCAAATAAGAGAGGTATACAACTTAGATAAAAAAATTGGCTTCCAGGTGGAAAAATCAAAGTTGGAAACAGAATTGCTAGATCCCAATACTAAGATACTTTCAAGAATGTATAACTTGCTGTTAAAATGGAATACTCAGGATGAAACGGTAAAATCTGCTATGATTAAATGGGCACAGGATGTTGGACATAACATTATGTTTGCTGACTGGGAACAGTTGTGGACCACAGGTATGAAATTTACGGCATGTAATGCCTTAAGAGAGAATATTATGAAAATGATATACAGGTGGTACATGACACCAGTCAAGCTTGCAAAAATCTATCATTTGCCCAATAATAAATGTTGGAAATGTAAAGAAATTGAAGGTACATTCTTTCACCTTTGGTGGACGTGCCCAAGGATTAAGGCGTTCTGGGAGATGATCTATAATGAAATGAAAAAGGTATTTAAATATACCTTCCTGAAGAAACCAGAGGCCTTTCTTCTGGGCATAGTCGGCCAATTGGTGTCAAAGAAGGATAGAACTTTCTTTATGTATGCAACCACAGCAGCAAGACTACTCATCGCGAAGTATTGGAAGACACAGGAGCTACCCACACTGGAAGAATGGCAGATGAAAGTGATGGACTATATGGAACTGGCAGAAATGACTGGCAGAATTCGTGACCAGGGAGAAGAGTCAGTGGAGGAAGACTGGAAAAAATTTAAGGACTACTTGCAGAAGTACTGTAAAATTAAGGAAGGTTAAAATGATGTCTGATGGAAAATAAGTGGTATTGGTAAAAAAGATTTCTAAGAAAATGTAAATAGGGATTGATGATTGGAAAATTGATATTTATAATAGGTTAACATCTTGAGTGAGGATAAATGCCAGAGGGTAAGGATTTCTGAATTTAATATCTGAACTGGAATACAAAATGGGAGGTGTGAGGAGGTCAAGAAACTAGTGAAGGAAGTATAAGATTTGAAATTACTAATCTATTTTCTGTTTTGCTCGTTTGGTTTTTCTTTTTGTCCTTTTTTCTTTCTTTCTTCTTCTTTCTTCTTTTGTCAACTGTTTCTTATTGTGTATTTTTTATGTGTTTTGTTTTTTGTATTTTTATACTTTTGTAGTTTTTCCTATGTTTAAATGTTGGAACTTTTTATTATTTGTGAAACTTTAATAAATATTATTATTAAAAAAAACAAAAAGACAACCATATGTCAGGAGTGCTCTGATGGTGTTTCCTGCTTGGCAGGGGGTTGGACCTGATGGCCCTTGTGGTCTCTTCCAACTCTATGATTCTATGATTCTATAATAAAAAAGTCATTATATGTGGTATGGGATAAATACATTTTTTTGCTAGAACAAAAAACTCCATGGTGGTTATCGCCATTAGAAGCGATTTTTGTGAAGAAATCGAATATGAGAAAAGATTGGTTACAACATTTTAACAGATTGATTACAATATCACCAGCTGAATTATGTTTTTAAAATGGATAAAAGAAAGGGTTTTGCCACTGAATTATCGAGGTTTGAGAAAGAATTTACAAAATAAGGTAAAACTACTTTCTAAAATGTATAAATTGTTTTTGGAATGGTTTGTTAAAGATGAAGAAGTTAAGTCAGCAATAATTCAATGGGCAAGAGATTTCGGATATAACATAATAATAATTTATTATTTATACCCTGCCCATCTGGCTGAGTTTCCCCAGCCACATAAAATTGGCAGCATGGGAAAAAACTTTGGAAAGAGGATTTAAAATTTACAGTGAGTTTCATGCTGAAAGAAAACTATATGATTATGTATCATTGGTATTTACGGTAACTCCCAGTAAGTTAGTGAAAATGTATAGGACTAGCACAAATGTCTGTTGGAAATGTAAGGAAAAAGAGGGCACCTTCTACCATATGCGGTTGAATTGTAAAAAGATAAAGGAATTATGGGAAATATAATGAATTAAAAAAATGTTTATAATAGCAATTTTAGGTGCAGACATACTGAAGGATTTGAGAAGACTGTTCATGTACGCGGCTACGGCTGCAAGGATGCTGCTTGCCCAGCAATGGAAAGAGAACAAGATGCTGACAAAGGCGAATTGGCAGATGAAATTAGTTAACTATGCAGAGATGGCTAGATTGACTAGGAAAATCAGAAATCAGGAGGATCAAAACTTCCATAGAGAATAGGACAAATATAAAAGGTAAAGGTGACCCTGATTAGATCCAGTTGTGACCGACTCTGGGGTTGCGGTGCTCTTCTCACTTTACTGGCCGAGGGAGCCGGCGCACAGCTTCCGGGTCATGTGGCCAGCATGACTAAGCCGCTTCTGGCGAACCAGAGCAGAGCAGTGCATGGAAACGCCGTTTACCTTCCTGCCGGAGTGGTACCTATTTATCTACTTGCACTTTGACGTGCTTTCAAACTGCTAGGTTGGCAGGAGCAGGGACCGAGCAACGGGAACTCACCCCATCGCGGGGATTCAAACAGCCGACCTTCTGATTGAAAAGTCCTAGGCTCTGTGGTTTAACCCACAGCGCCAGCCGCATCCCAGGACAAATACAGATTGTATTTAAAAGAACATTGTAAACACTTGAACGCTTTGGCAGGCTTTGAATTACTCTTGAAGTGTTATACTTTGGATATATTGGAGGACTGTAATTCGGGTGAACTATAATATGCAGTTGACATAGACATTTAAACCCACAGAGGGGAGGAGGGAGGTCCTAAGATTTGGAAAAATCTTGTTTTATTTTTACTATTTTTTTAAAAAAAGTTAATCGTTTGATTTACTTTGTAAAAACAATACAAATTATTTCAAAAAGAGAAATTGTGTGTGGGAAGAAGTCTTATATTTTATAATAAAAATCCCAATTTTTATTATTGTTTTTCATAATCCTAGAATTTCACTTCCAATACAACTCAATTTTAACACAATACTTGAGGCTGAACTCTGGGCCAGGAGCCCCTTCGACACGCAGTCGCGCGGCAGAGAAACGTTATGCAATTATACCTTAATTCCCCCTTTAAGGGAGGCGCTTCCCTCCCCGCCTCCTCCGCCCGCGGCCTGCGCGGTCCCCATGGCAACAGAGGCGCTTCCTCCTGCCCCGCCCATGAAGGTGCGCAGGCCCCTCCCCCTTCTGCAAGCCCCGCCCCTGGCGCCCGGGCCAAGCGAGCTGGGCTGCGCCGCGCGCCCCCGACGCCCAGAGAGAGAGACGGGGAGCCGAGCGCGGCGGGCAGGACGGAGCACGCGCGCACGCGCCACCGCCGTCGGACCCAGGTGAGGACTACGGGGTGGTATTGTGTGGCCCCTCCCTCTGGGGACCCCCTTCCCCCAAATGCAGCTGGGGGGGGGAGCAGCGACGCCCCCGGCCAGTTTCCTTCGGTCTATCGCATCTCCCCAAATCTCCTCACGAGGAGGGGGCGCCCCCTCCCCCAAGAAAGGTGCTTCGCACGGAGGAGGAGTCGGGTCTCTCTCTCTCTCTCTCTCTTTGCCCCCCCCCCGATCCTTTTCCACCTCCGGGACCAGCCGCTGCCCCTCCTCCCCAAGAAGGCAGCCAAAGTCTCCCCCTTGTGCGAGCGAAAGACAAGCCTCTTCCTCGGGGCAGCCCCCCCCCCCCGCAAATCACTTCCGATCGCCTCCCGACTTTCCTGGGCACCTGTGACCCTGCCCCCCCCCCGCGTCCTCTTCGGTCTCCTCGTTTGCTTTTCCTCCTTTCCTCAGATCTGCGGGATGCGCCCCCCCCCAACTCCTCTCCCGCTTCGCAGCCTCTTCCCAAGCCACCTTCTCTTCCGGACACCCCGCACTTTCTTCCTTGGGGTCTATATGTGTGCAGGCGGCACTTTCCCAAGGGGAGGGCTGTGTCCCCAGATTCCTCCTGACACGGAGCCTCCCCCTCCCCTCCTTTCCTGCCTGGCAACAGCAGCCCCTTCTGCTTTGTGTGCCCCCTACCCTTGCCCTGCTTTTTTGTTTCCCGTCGCCTCGGTCCTGCGCCTCTGCAACAGCTTGGGGAGAAGGCGGCAGAGGAGAGCGCCTGCCTGCGAAACCCTCCAGCCGTGCAAAGAGGTCGGGGGTCAGCGCCTGCTTTGCTTTCTTGCAGGAAGAAGAGCATGGAAGGATGGGGTGGGAGGGCATGCGGGCGGGTGGGTGGGTGGAAGAGACCTCCAGGCAAGCTTGAAAGAAGGAAAGGGAGCCTCCTCTTTTAGGTCTAAAACTCCCTGGAGTGATTTTTACTTCCTTCCTTCCTCCCTCCCTCCCCTTCCCTTGTTTTTGCTGCGTGTAATGGGCTCTCCCTTTTTAGCGTCCAATAAGCCGGACCCTTTTGATGGGATTAAAGGCCAAAGCTGACAGAGGAAAAATAGCAACAGGGGCTGGAGCCAGGTCGAGTTCCTTGTTCTTCACCCATTTCCCAGACCCATTTCTCCCCCTCATTAGTTAGCTGCCAGGAGGACAGAGCAGGATCCTTATCAGCCAGGCAGCTTGGCTTGGCTTGTTCCAAAATTGGGTTGCTCTGACTAAAAACAAAAAGAAATCCGCTTCATCTTGATCATGCCTACCCTAAAAAAAAAAAATCACATTATGCTATTTCCAGAGTTTCTTCCTTCTGCATAGCTAAATCATAGTATTTAAACCTCATTAAAGCCCCATGGGATAATTAAGTGATTCTGACATCCGTAATTTGTCTTACTGCATTTGAGATGATTATGTTTAGTTGAGTTATGCTAATGTCATTGTTTGTCCTCTCTCTCCTTCAGAGATTATTCATTTATTTCCTACATAGAGTGTGTGTCTCAGGGAGGGCAGACTGGAGGAAACTGCTGTGCACTTGTAAACTGGGAGGGGGTGCAAATGGGAAGTCGGCATCCCTTCCCTTCATGTAATGTACATGAGGGGATTATTGGGCTTCTGTGCATCTCCCAGAGCAAAGGCCAGGGGCTGGCTAGTTGGAGGGATCTAATTTTTGACTTGTGGTATTATAAAAGAAATTAATTTGGGGAAGGGGGTAGTCCCTTATTGTGGTATGTCCTGTGCTGATAGTAGGGTTGTAAAATGAATCTGGGTCTATTTTTTATTATTCAGACAAAGTGTTTAATAAAAAGTTTTGGCAGTGTGGTGTAGTTGGAGAGTGGTCATGTGAATGGAAAGACTTCTTCAGCTTTGGACACATTTGAATCAATATCCATTTCTCATTTAAAAGCAACTTAGTTGACAGATTAATGATGTTATTACTTTTGTAGGTTTTTTTTTTTTTGATAAGGGATATTGTAGGATTGTGTTTTTTACTGGAAGCAGTAATAGTGTGACTAAATGATGAACACTTTAGACATCCTATTTCAGCTGAACTTCTTTCAGGACAGATGCTTTGAATTAGGGCAGCCTTTGCTAACCTGGTCTCCTGAAGGTGTTTTGGACTACAATTCCCATCAGCCCCAGCCAGCATGGCCCTATGATGAGGTTGTCAAGAGTTTCAGTCCGAAACATCGGAAGGGCACCAGGTTGGCAAATTAGGGTCTCCTTTGTGGCATTAACCTTAGTGCTAGTTCCACAGGCATCCACAATGGTGTGTGTTCTGCCTGTAACCTGAAAGTTGAAAGATAAAGTTGACTCCAAAGGGAGCATGAGCTTGATTCTATTGATGGCACAGTTAATTTGGTTCTGAGGCACCTGACAGTCAAATCATTTCTTAGCTGTGGATTCACTGAATCTCTGTCATTTCTTAGCAGTTCTCTAGACACTGTTGATAGACTGTACTGCATCAGGCATCTGGTGTTACTGAATATTTGAAATACTGATTTTCTGTATCTGATATGATATTATGGAAGAGTGCTGGGATATTCGAAACTTCTTAGTTTAATGCCCCAGTGTTAAGCACATTGACCTGGAAGAAAATCCTACTGAAATTAATAGAATTTACTTTCAACTGTGAAACAGGGATGTTAATGACATGTCTCTCATAGCAGTTAGGAAAACAAATATAAGCATTTGAAGCCCATTTAGCACTGTGATTCTTGCATTGCAGGGGGTTGGACTAGATGACCATTTGGGTCCCTTCCAATCCTACAGTTCTATGATTTCAACCTGAGGAGCCCAGCTCTGTTTCTGCTGGCTGCATCTGTGCAAAATGTGTTTTGCTTTGTGGCAGCTACAGCAGCATCCTTTGCTTAGCAAATGGGTAGATAGCCTCCATGTGTCAGCAGCCTCAGCCTCCTGCCTGCTCTGCCCTGTCAGAAAATGTGCCCCCAAGGACTAGGGTGGGCTCCTTGTGCTGGCATTGGAGGTTCTAGTTCCCATTCCTCTGAGAACTGCCTACGGGTCATGTCATCTTTGACTGTGGAAGTGTTGTACCCCATAGATTTGTAGAGTTGAAGGGGGGGGGGAATAATGAATAGGATATGTTTTGATATTTTGTTATATTGAAATTGCTAAAAAAAGAAAAAAAAGAATTGTAGAGTTGGAAGGGACCACAAGAGTTATCCAGTCAACCTTCTGCAATACAAAGTATTCATTAAAATGACCAGCTACTGGGTATCCTGCAAATGTTCTGGTTTTGCGGGTTAAACATTTCCCTCAGATTGTCAAATCTGCCTTTATGTCCCTATTTGCATGACATGTTCAGTTTGCAGAGGCAAACAGTCTCTGCAAATCCCATTGGGGATTGTGCCTGTTGTGTGATAAACTGAGCAATTTAATCTGGAAGGACAGGTGCTTTCCTGACGTCTGGCTTGAAGAAAGTTTTGTATTTTCCATGTTTAAAGTAGGATTAGGACAAGTCTTTGACAGATGGCAGGATGCAGACTTAATCAGTGTACCACATGGTATCCAGTTCATAATCTTTCAAGTTTGATCTCTCAACCTCAGTGTCTCTAATGATGATTTAATGTGTGAATGATCTTGAGTATCTCTCTCTTCCAGGTACTTTGGATCATACAATTCTGTTCAAATTAATCTGGCGAGTGCAATCATTAAGTGAAGTTGGCATTGCTATTCAGGGATTGCAACATATGGTTATTGATCCGTTAAACATGACTTTTTATTGGTGACAATTATGAGAAAATTTCATTGCGAGAAAAAGGGTAGCTAATGTTTCTATGGCAATGATCCATTACTCTCAGCAGCTGTAGGCAGCACTCTTTTAAAAAGTCGTGTGTACAGGCCTGAACCAAGAAGTTTTTGTCCCCCAAGCAACTGCACCATAATTCAAAAGGTGCCCCTCAGAGTCTCTTGCAACATGATACGTACTACCTGAGCTGTGTGCAAATATTATTTCCTAAAGCAAAGTGGTGAAGAATAAATATGACATAGGGTGGACAAATCACAAGAATGTGCCTGCGGACTTAAACCATCTAAGTAACCAAATGCATGAGGAAAAGAGAGGAAGTGGAAGGAAGGGAAGTCTGGAGCAGAGGAGACGCATTGGCTGTGCAATCCGATGCATATTCTCACAGAAGTAAGTCCCAGTGAACTTACTCCCACGTAATTGTAGTTAGGGTTGCAGCCTCAGTTAAAATATTAGTGAATGAAGAGAATACCTGGGAAAATAGAGACAAGACTACAAGAGTTCCTGGTTTGTTCTTGACCCCTGCAGCTGCTTAATTGAGGGCCCTCATTGGAATAATAATAATAATAATAATAATAATAATAATGATAATAATAATTTATTATTTATACCTCACCCATTTTTTGCTTTACAGAGCAGGCCTTTAGGCTAAGAGGATGTCCAGCACTGTTTCTCTGGCATTCTGGGTCATACCAGTAGGTAGTACATTTGATGAAAAGACAACAGAAAATTAGAAATATCACAACACATCAAGTTGATCAAAATACAAATTAAATAATGTGAGTGTGAGAATAGAGTGAAAAAAGTTAACTTTACAGTTGATAAATGTGACGTATCAGACAGCTGGTGCAACCCATGATAATATCACAAACGGTCCTTGCTTATAGAGCGACAATTTTTCTTGGCTCTTTTCAACATATTAAATGAATGCAACCACCTGTTCTGTAGGGGTTGATCATGACAAAAAATGGAGCTGCTAGTGAGGAGATCTTCCCTACCTGGCTGGAATTGCTGTTTTGTGTTACTGCCAACTTCTTCTAAAGTTAATTGGTAATTGGCAGATGAGTGATATTTTCAAGTCAAGTCAAGTTTTATTGCGGCCAAAGCCAGTGACACTAAACACCACAAGATCAGGAGTGATATTTTCATGATAAGGCTATTTCAGCTGCTTTAACAACTTCATTCACACAATATCACTAGTGCATCCAGCCACAACCTCATATCCTCCAGATGTTTTGGACTCCCGGCGCAGCAGTTATGACTGGAGTTGATGGGAGTTGTATTCCAAAACATCTGGACTAGGTTGTGGGTGGATACACTAACAAACAATGGTAGCCTGGCTATATTAATTAAAATATGGTTTCTAAATCTTACACGCCTGGACAGCTTGATTTGGCAGAAGATTTTTTAAAATTGGACACTGCATTTTGTGATGCACAAATAAGTTTCCCCCTGACTTTTCAAGCCACACTGATTGTTTTTGCCACTTAATGAGCATCTTGCAGGGCAGCAGTTGAAGAAGGAGCAAAAAGGGTTTTCTTGTGTGTTTCTTTGTGGCTGATTAGCTGTTTTCCCTGTGCAAAGGTCAGAGGGGGCAGGGTTTCTGTTGAGTCAGGTGATTAGCTGTGGGAGGAGCTTATCAGAGCTTGCAGGGCAGCGGTGCGCGCCTAGCGGCGCAGTTTGATCCATCTTTTAGATTTAGGGGAGCTAGTCTCAAACGTTTGTTGGGGGAGACCTAGGTTTTTTTTGGGGGGGAGTTATTTGTCCTGTCTTCATGCTTTTTATAATGGAGGACCGCTGTAGCCACCCCCCAACGACACGTTCTCAAGATGGAAGGGGAGGGAACAGCTGCAGTCGCCTGCGGTTCCTGCGCAATGTTTGCCATCTTGCCAAAGGTTGCAGGCAGCTTTACCTGCAGCAATTGCATGTTGATTGCCCTCTTAAAAGACAAAGTCCAGCAACTGGAGGAACGTGTAGCTACGCTCCAAAGAATTAGAGAGCTGGAGCTCTTCTTGGAAGCAACAGAGCACACCGTCTCCACCAAGGAGGAGACAGGGGACTCCCCTGAGAAGGAGGCTAGTTCACCAACACAGGAGCCAGATATATGGAGAAACGTGACTCAAAGAAGTAGGAGGCCCAGGGTTCGCTCTGATTGTTTAGAAATACACAATCGCTTTGAGGTCCTCTCCCCTAGCATGGAAGACGAAGAGCAGACTCCATTTGAGGATCTCTCCCTCATTACAGTCGATCAGGTATATGAAGACGAGCAGCAAAGTCAGTCCTCAGGGAATGTGCAGGCGATCTTGGAACGGACAGCTCACGGAAGAACCCCGACCAAACCTAAGAGGAGGTGTGTAGTGGTGATAGGGGATTCCCTACTGAGGGGAACAGAAGCAGTGATCTGTGGGCCTGACAAGATGTCTCGGGAAGTGTGCTGTCTCCCCGGGGCTAAGATACAAAGATGTAACTGAACGACTGCAAGGAATCATAAAACCCACTGACAAATACCCCTTCCTCTTGGTTCATGTGGGAACCAATGACACTGCAAGCAATAGCCTCCAGAAAATCAAAAGAGACTACGAGGCTCTCGGCAGGAAATTGAAGCAACTAAATGCACAAATTGTCATCTCATCTGTCCTCCCAGTTAAACGACGTGGCCCAGGGAGAGAGGGAAAAATAGTGGAAGTGAACAGCTGACTTCGCAAATGGTGTAAACAGGAACGGTTTGGATTCTTAGATCACGGACTGCAGTTTCTTGAAGATGGACTTCTGGCAAGCGATGGGCTGCACCTCACAACGGTTGGGAGAAATGTTTTTGCCAAAAATCTCAGAAACCTCATCAGGAGGGCTTTAAACTGACTAATGTGGGGGAGGGAGACAGTGCTCCTGAAGGTAGGAGTCTATCAATTGATGAAGATGATCATCCAAATGTCATAGACCAAATGGAGCAAGCAAAACGCAGACCTAGTGGTGGGAGGAAAAAATCCTTAAATAAGAGACACGGGGGAATGATTAATGGACTTCAATGTCTGTACACTAATGCACAAAGCATGGGAAATAAACAAGATGAGCTTGAGCTCTTGGTACAGCAAACTAAATATGACATAATAGGCATCACTGAAACCTGGTGGGATAAGTCCCATGATTGGAATGTAATAATGGGGGGATACAATCTATTTCAGAGAAACAGACCAGACAAGAAAGGAGGAGGAGTGGCATTATATGTCAGGGTTGTGTATACCTGTGAAGAAGTCCAAGATTTAGAACCTCAAAGCCAAAGTGAGAGCATTTGGGTCAAAATTAAGGGAGAGAAGAATAACAGAGACCTCATTGTGGGAGTTTACTATAGATCCCCAAGCCAAACGGAGGACATAGATGATGCCTTCCTGGAACAGATGGCCAAGCATGCAAAAGGAAGGGAGATAGTAGTAATGGGGGACTTCAATTACCCGGATATTTGTTGGATGTCAAACTCAGCCAAGAGCATAAGGTCAAACAGATTCCTCACTGGCCTTGCAGACAACTTCATTGTCCAGAAAGCGGGAGAAGCAACAAGAGGAACAGCCATTTTAGATCTGGTCCTAACCAATGTTGATGAGCTGGTTAGTGGGGTAGAAGTGGAAGGATCATTAGGCGCGAGTGATCATGCTCTTCTGAAGTTTACTATACAGAGGAAAGGAGCAGCCAAGCATACTAGGACTCAATTTCTTGACTTTAAGAAAGCCGACTTCATAAAACTTAGGGAAGTGCTGGGTGAGATCCCATGGACAGTAATACTAAAAGGAAAGGGAGTTCATGATGGCTGGGAGTTTGTTAAGAGGGAGATAGTAAAAGCACAAGGTCAGGCAATACCAATGAGACGGAAACATGGAAGTTGCTTAAAGAAGCCAGGGTGGCTATCTAAAGAACTTTTAACTGAGTTAAGATTAAAAAAGGATGTGTACAAAAAATGGAAAAGGGGGGAAACCACCAAAGAGGAATTCAAACAAATAGCCAGCACGTGTAGACACAAAGTCAGAAAAGCTAAAGCACAGAATGAACTCAGGCTTGCTAGAGAGGTTAAAAGCAACAAAAAAGGCTTTTATGGGTATGTTCGTAGCAAAAGGAAGAACAAAGAAACAGTGGGGTCACTCAGAGGAGAAGATGGTGAAATGCAAACAGGGGACACAGAAAGGGCTGAACTCCTCAATGCCTTCTTTGCCTCAGTCTTCTCCGATAAAGAAAACAATGCCCGACCTGAAGAATTTGGAGCAAATGATTCAGCAAAGGAAACACAGCCCAGAATAACTAAGGAGATAGTACAAGAATACTTGGCTAGTTTAGATGTATTCAAGTCTCCAGGGCCAGATGAACTGCATCCAAGAGTATTAAAAGAACTGGCAGATGTGATCTCAGAACCACTGGCAGTCATCTTTGAGAATTCCTGGAGAACAGGCGAAGTCCCGGCAGACTGGAGGAGGGCAAATGTTGTCCCTATTTTCAAAAAGGGGAAAAGAGAGGACCCAAATAATTACCGCCCAGTCAGTCTGACATCAATACCAGGGAAGATTCTGGAGCAGATCATTAAGCAAACAGTCTGTGAGCACCTAGAAAGGAATGCTGTGATCACCAATAGTCAGCATGGATTTCTGAAAAATAAGTCATGTCAGACTAACCTGATCTCGTTTTTTGACAGAATTACAAGCCTGGTAGATGAAGGGAACGCAGTGGATGTAGCCTACCTTGATTTCAGCAAGGCATTTGACAAGGTGCCCCATGATATTCTTGTAAAGAAGCTGGTAAAATGCGGTCTTGACTATGCTACCACTCAGTGGATTTGTAACTGGCTGACTGACCGAACCCAAAGGGTGCTCATCAATGGTTCCTCTTCATCCTGGAGAAGAGTGACTAGTGGGGTGCCACAGGGTTCTGTCTTGGGCCCGGTCTTATTCAACATCTTTATCAACGACTTGGATGATGGACTCAAGGGCATCCTGATCAAATTTGCAGATGACACCAAACTGGGAGGGGTGGCTAACACCCCAGAGGACAGGATCACACTTCAAAACGACCTTGACAGATTAGAGAACTGGGCAAAAGCAAACAAGATGAATTTTAACAGGGAGAAATGTAAAGTATTGCACTTGGGCAAAAAAAATGAGAGGCACAAATACAAGATGGGTGACACCTGGCTTGAGAGCAGTACATGTGAAAAGGATCTAGGAGTCTTGGTTGACCACAAACTTGACATGAGCCAACAGTGTGACGCGGCAGCTAAAAAAGCCAATGCAATTCTGGGCTGCATCAATAGGAGTATAAAATCTAGATCAAGGGAAGTAATAGTGCCACTGTATTCTGCTCTGGTCAGACCTCACCTGGAGTACTGTGTCCAGTTCTGGGTACCACAATTCAAGAAGGACACTGACAAACTGGAACGTGTCCAGAGGAGGGCAACCAAAATGGTCAAAGGCCTGGAAACGATGCCTTATGAGGAACGGCTAAGGGAGCTGGGCATGTTTAGCCTGGAGAAGAGAAGGTTAAGGGGTGATATGATAGCCATGTTCAAATATATAAAAGGATGTCACATAGAGGAGGGAGAAAGGTTGTTTTCTGCTGCTCCAGAGAAGCGGACACGGAGCAATGGATCCAAACTACAAGAAAGAAGATTCCACCTAAACATTAGGAAGAACTTCCTGACAGTAAGAGCTGTTCGACAGTGGAATTTGCTGCCAAGGAGTGTGGTGGAGTCTCCTTCTTTGGAGATCTTTATGCAGAGGCTTGAAAACCATATGTCAGGAGTGCTCTGATGGTGTTTCCTGCTTGGCAGGGGGTTGGACTCGATGGCCCTTGTGGTCTCTTCCAACTCTATGATTCTATGATTCTATGATTCTATTCTATGATTCTATGATTGATCCCCCTAACTGCTCTAGAGCATCTGTTATCTTATATATAAGTTTTCATTTCTCTGTGAAGAACCATGCACTGATTTTGCCACATAAATAGTAATTTGCTCACTAGGGTGGTGTTAAATCACCTGTTAAACTGAACAGGCAAAGATTAGGGACCCACGTATAAATGCATAGGAAAGACACGCCAGTTTTTCTAGTCAAACCAGTTAGGGAGTTTACAATTATCCAGGGTATGGTAATTTTAGAAAACCTCTCGTATCAATGGTGTGCCAACTCCAGCCTCCAATTGTATGGTGGTAGCACCATGGAAACTGACTGTGTCAAGGGGAAGACATTGTTGACTTTGGTTGGGAATGTGACAAATGGCGTGAATCCCCTGGCTCTGTAGTGTGTATTGTCATAACAAACAAGTTACAAGTTAAGCTACTGTATTTGGGATGCTTTTTAGAAGCGTCTTCAGTTCTGGTTTATGACAGAAAGAAATAGGAGATGCATACCGTATGTCACTTATCCCTGTGCTTTTTGCTTTCCTGTGAGTAACTAGCCAGGCTAGGTAGAACTTTGACCTGATCCAGCAAGGCAGCTCTTATATCTTCAGAGTGCCTGCAAAAAAGGGAGAGGAAGAAAACGGGGCCTGAACAGACCCTGTCCCAGGACACTTACAATCTAAAGTTTGACAGTGAAAGAAAAATAATGTATTAGTAACTTGGGCACATTTGCATTGATTTCTTTTTAGTAGATCAGTGTTCTTAGAGGTGCTTTTTGCTGATTTGCAGCTTTTAACTTTTATACTTTAAGGTGGTCTAAAGTATATTGCTCTCCCAGCTATATGCATCTTCCTCCACAGGCCAATCCCCATTGCTGCATAGAATCCTTTATTGTCAAAAGAGCTGGTCTTGCAATCCAGCTTCCACTCTGAAATGGCCTTTAAGAGGCTGTGTCAGTTTCCTTGACTGGTGCTTTCTTGTTCCATGTTTTCTTCAAGGGTGCAATTTATAAATGGCTGAAAACTGAAAATGGCTGTGTTTATGTGTCAGATTAGGTATTTAGGTAGTCTTGTCTCTTTAATTTTTTTATCTTGAGTTGATAAACATCATTGTTCATGTGAAATGTATTTATAGTGCCTACAAGTCTCCTTTGGATAGGGCGTAATGTAATGTAATGTAATGTAATAATTGTACTAGAGTCTTTTCCTTTCCAAACAGATTCGTTCCAGCGGTGTTTTGCTCAGCCCCTCCCAGACCACGTCTAATTTGAGGGGAGCAGCCTCAAGAGTTTGCATCACTGTTTATTTCTTATAGGCCTTTATGCCAGTCAGTTGTTTTTGATCAGTGTGGCATGAAAAGTATAATTGAGGTGCATGGTTTTAGAAGTCACTTATGCTGTGCAAAAAAAAAAAAAAGTTCTTTCTCCATGAAGACAACTAGTGAAATTAAGATTTAAACTGTGAAAAGAGCTCATCTTTAACTTGCCATCTAGAGATGTATAACAGAAGGTGTGTAAAATAATATTTATATGATGTGTTACAAGTGAATTAGGTTACAATTGAGTAGGTTATTATCCATCTCTGTTCTGCGATGGTTGCCCCTCTACCGGATTCTGTTGGGTGCGGATGTGTGCTTTTGGCTTTCTGCTTAATTGTGAAATAATGAAGCTACTGTCAGGAGAACAAAGCTCTGCTTTGCAGCCTATGAGATGCTTCAGAAGGATCTGAGGGGAATAGGCACTTGGTGGAGTATCTAGCCCAAGGTCAATCTGTCGTATGCTGTGGTTAGGAGATAATGTTGCTTGTTTAGGCATGCAACTGCCAGAGGTTCACAGGGATTATGTTCATCTTGATCTTTCGCATAGCCTTTACTTTGGCACTATTTTTACTTCATTTTATTTACATAGTGCTTGGAGCAGTCATTAGGGGATTTGGAGCTTGGTGTCATCAGTGTGCTGCAGATACTAAGCTCTGTTTCTCTGTTATATCTGAGTCAGGTGTGCCTGGGCTAGTTCTGAATCAGTGTCTGGGCACAATGGTGGGTTGGATAAAGGTCAACAAACTGCAGTTGAATCCTGGCAATGCAGAGACCGTGGGGAGGATGGTTCCTGGTCCAGTAATCAAGCAAATTACTTGTTCTTGATGGGTTTGCACTCCCTCTGAAGGAAGAGATGTGTGGCTTGAGAGGGTGTTCAAGTCGCCGCAGTGGCTCGGAGCACCTTGTACAGTCATACCTCGGGGTAAACTCGCTTCAGGTTGAGCGTTTTCAGGTTACGCTCCACGGCAACCTGGATGTAACGGAACAGGTTACTTCCGGGTTTCACTGCTTGTGCATGCGCAGACGCTCAAAATGACGTCATCTGCATGCGCGGAAGCGGCGAATCGCGACAGCGCAGACGCGGGTTGCGTTCTGGTCTGGATGTGAACGGGGCTCCGGAACGGATCCCGTTTGCATCCAAAGGTACCACTGTACTGCTTGGGCTGGTATAGCTCTTTCTTGATGGGATAGCTTTGCTACAATGATCCAAGCATTGGTAACCTCAAGATCTAGTTATTGTAATGGAGTCTGTATGGGGCGGCCCTTATGGGTGTTTGGAAGTTGCCGTTAGTGCAGAATGCAGTGGTTAAGTTGCAGAGTGGAGCTGCTGACTGAGGGCATACCACAAAAAATTGGAAAAATTGGCACTGGCTACCCATTTGCTACCAGCAGCCAGGCGTAAGCTTTGGATACTGACTTATAACCTGATCCAGAGGTTGGCAACCTTATTGAAGGATGGGCCGGTTGACGCTCAGTCCGTTGGAGGATGGGCCGGAGCGTGTGCGCATGTGCTCTCTTCCTGGTTTGAGAAGTGCTTGTGCACGTGCACACACGCTATTTCTGGCGCTCTGACCCAGAAGTGCACCGGAAACAGCGTATGCACACGGGTGCTGCTTCGACCTGGAAGAGTGCGCGTGCGCACACGCTATTTCCAGCGCACATCTGGGTCGGAGAAGCACCTGTGCACATGCGTACAGGCACCATCAACCTTGAAGTCGGTCCCCGCACCGTGCTGGTAAGAGCGGGCGGGGGCAGGAGCGACAGGGGTCGCTGTGGGCCGGTACCGGCCCATGGGCCTTAGGATGCCGACCCCTGATTCTGATCTGAAGTTGTGTAGGGTTTTGTCAGAGCAGACACCTTCTTCTATATAGACCTCCTCCTGAAGCAACAGCCCCCAAAATGGTGGGCACCAACAGTAATACATGTTGAACACACACTAAGAATCTACCTGTCTATGGATGCTTTGGGTGGCTTTTGGCACAAACCATCTTTTAATAACATTTATACTGATTTTAATAGTGTTGTTTTATTGTTATTGTTATCATGTTCTAACAGGTTTTATTGTAAATCACTTTGAGATGTTTCCTCTCATACACACATACATGCTTTAATTAACAGAAATATATAAATTATTCTGTTAATGGAAAGCGTGTCACTGTGCAGAGTACTTACAGAGCAACAAGGAAAGACAGATCCTTGCCCCATGAGACTTAGAACTCATGGCAGTTGGAAGGAACTTGAGGTGATAAGGATAAGTAATGGGATAATGTACAAGTATAAAGGCAATCAAAACCCATGACACACCATCCTGTGGGAATCTTTATTTTTGCAATAGCAGAATAATCTGGGAAAGGCTGGTGTCCCTCTGCCTTGGATGCTTTAGCTGAGATTCCTACGTTGCAGGCGGTTGGGCTAGATGGCCCTTGGGGTTCCTTCCAACTCCACAAGCTATTATTCTATGATCTAAAACTAGATTGAAAGCTCTTTAGCACTGAGACCTGCCTTTCCTTCCCCTGAGGCTTATATTTATGTAACTCATAACACACCACTTTGCTTAGCTTAGGCTATACAGTGGTACCTCGGGTTACATACACTTCAGGTTACATACTCTGTTAACCCAGAAATAGTACCTCGGGTTAAGAACTTTGCTTCAGGATGAGAACAGAAATCGTACACCAGTGGCACGGCAGCAGCAGGAGGCCCCATTAGCTAAAGTGGTGCTTCAGGTTAAGAACAGTTTCAGGTTAAGAACGGACCTCCGGAACGAATTACCGTATTTTTCGCTCTATTGGACGCAGTTTTTCCCCTCCAAAAATTGAGGGGAAATGTGTGTGCGTCCTATGGAGCGAATGCAGGCTTGTGCCATAGCCGCGCGCAACCCCTCCGGCAGGGAGAGGCTGCACGGGGCTAAAGGGGAAGCCAAAACAGCTTGCCTTCTTCCATAGCTGCGCGCAACCCCTCCGGCAAGGAGAGGCTGCACGGGGCTATGGGTTCTTTAGCCTCACGCAGCCTCTCCCAGGAGGCAGAGGCTGCACGGGGCTAAAGGGGAAGGCAAAATAGTGAGCGGGATCCATCCCGCTCGCTGCCTTGGCTTGTTCCATAGCTGCGCACAACCCCTCTGGCAGGGAGAGGTTGTGTGCAGCCTGTACACTGCTCTTTGGGGCTGGGGGGGGAAATATTTTTTTTTCTTGCTTTCCCCCCCTAAAAACTGGGTGCGCCCTATGGTCCGGTGCGCCCTATGGTGTGAAAAATACGGTAAGTACTTAACCCGAGGTACCACTGTATAAGTAAGTTGAAACTTACTTTTTTCTTCTGCCAACTCCTTAACTACAAGGTGACAGCTCAGGCACCTTCTGGAAGTCCACCTGTACCTTGCAGCCACCTTATCTTGCAGGTATTATTAATATTATTTTATTTATTTTATCCCACCTTTCTGCAGCTCAAGGAAGCACACAGAAATAAAAACCAAAACAAATAAAACGCAGAGAGCTAAAACCATATAGAATATAATAGTTTAAAATAATAAAACTATAATAGGCTATATAAGGGAACAAACAGATATATTAAAATACATGTAGTGAAAACGGTAAAGGTAAAGGGACTCCTGACCGTTAGGTCCAGTCGTGGACAACTCTGGGATTGCAGCGCTCATCTTGCTTTATTGGCCGAGGGAGCTGGCGTACAGCTTCTGGGTCATGTGGCCAGCATGACTAAGCCACTTCTGGTGAACCAGAGGAGCGCACTATTAAAAGCCTTTTCCTTAAAAGTAATCAGTTCCCCATAGTCTCCAGGAATAAAGTTGCCTTCACCTGCCAGTGCAAGGATAACAAGGAGGGAGCCAGTCTCTCTCTTTTTTTATATATATAAATTTTTATTGATTTTACAAAGTTTTTTTTAAAACACAATACAAACATATAAAAAGACATACAAACACACATAACTTCATAACCTTATTCTCATAAACCTTGTTTCTCGGACTCCCCCATACCTCCCCTTTCTGCATCCCAATGTCCAAATTTTTTCAGCAACTTCTAGTGATTCTGTCAGAAATATGTCTTACTAGTCTTTCCTCCAATCTATTCTTATATCACTGAAACCCTTTCATTCTCAAAACCTTGACATTTTAACATTCATCAAGTTTATAATAGTCCTTAAGATAAATTTTAAATTTCTTCCAATCTTCTTCCGTCGTCTCCTTCCCCTGGTAGGAGGGAGCCAGTCTCCCTGGGAAGGGGGTTCTGAAGTCTGGGGGCAGCCACTGAAAAGGGCCATGGAAGGTCATAGCCCAAATCCTCCTGGTGGACAAAGGGCAGAGTCCTTGCAACTACAAATTTTCGGTTTGGATGCCTACTTTAATTATAAGGCTGACTTACAGTTTAGGATAGTTGACCTACTTAGATGTGAAGCATGTAAAACATTTCAGCTCACAGAGAGGGCTTGATTTGCGAGAGAGGGGGATGCATTTTGCCTTACAAACAACTGCTGAGCTGGGCGCAGTGGGCCAGGTTATGTAATTATTTTCAGGTGAATTTCCAAGCGGCAGCAGCTAGAGATGTGGTAGGTGGAGAAGGATCTCTGTGGCGGATGTGATGGCTTGGATTTTGCTATAGGCTCATATTTCTGGTCAAACAGTAGAAGAGCATGTGATCATGATCATGGAAGGACTTTGAGAACAGTCAATGGATCGTCATGCTCCCTTTGCAGATGCCAGCAATTTGCTCCACAATTTGTAGCACTGCTGAGAGCAGGTTGGGGTGTATGGACCGTTGCCATGAGAACAATGTGCTTGTACCTTGCCCTTTCCAGTATCCTGGCATACCTTGGAGAAGAACAATAAAGTATGTGTTGTAGCCTTAGACAGAGCTACTGTTCCATCATTCATGTCCCAGGCCCTTTCAGTGTGTGAAGACTCAATGAGGGATATGAGCAGTATACCTGAAGGAGCGTCTCCACCCCCATCGTTCAGCCCGGACGCTGAGGTCCAGCGCCGAGGGCCTTCTGGCAGTTCCCTCATTGTGAGAAGCAAAGCTACAGGGAACCGGGCAGAGGGCCTTCTCGGTAGTAGCGCCCGCCCTGTGGCACGCCCTCCCATCAGATGTCAAAGCGATAAACAACTACCGGACATTCAGAAGACATCTTAAGGCAGCCCTGTTCAGGGAAGTTTTTAATGTGTGATATTTTAGTGTATTTTTGGTTTCTATGGAAGCCGCCCAGAGTGGCTGGGGAACAAATAATAAATTATTATTATTATCATTTTCCTGGAAAACAAAATTGTACCTATGGTATGTCAGTACAGTGGTACCTCGGGTTAAGAACTTAATTCGTTCTGGAGGTCTGTTGTTAACCTGAAACTGTTCTTAACCTGAGGTACCACTTTAGTTAATGGGGCTTCCCGCTGCCGCTGCACAATTTCTGTTCTCATCCTGAAGCAAAGTTCTTAACTCAGGTACTATTTCTGGGTTAGCGGAGTCTGTAACCTGAAGCGTCTGTAACCCGAGGTACCACTGTATCTTTTATTCCCATCCCCCTTCCTTGGGCTAAAAGAAGACAGGTCAAATATACTAGAGCTCTGATCCTAACATATCCCCATAAGATTTGTGCTCCATTTCATTTCGGAGTTGCTATGGATCTACAGGGAGGTGGTGTTAATTTTTTTTGACATCATTGTGTGTCCCCAAATATAGGAAATAATATGTTTCATTTCAGTATTTCCTCCTCAGCTATTTTAGAAGGAAGATTTAATAGCATTTGAAAGATGAATCGTGCATATCCATGTGGTAGTGAAGAGTTAGAAAGTGTCCGACATGAGTTAGTATTGTGCAATTTTTATGAGGTTGAAAAAACTAGACTTTATTTGTCCTTTGATTGCTCCCTTCCTTGGAAAGCCTTTAGCGTTGTATATATATGGCGTTCTTGATCATGAATAAACGGTCATTATGTAAGTAAATTGGTTGGAAAGTTTGTGTTCAAAGCTGCTAAGTTTCACAAGCAACTTCTACAGAATTGTTAAGGTGGACTGGTTTCTTTAAATTTAATTAATGAAAAGCATAGTGTTTGAAGGCCTTTTCTGTATTTTGTGTCCCCTCCTCTCCCTTCCATGCTTGGTAGTATGCAATCAAATATTTGTGTTTTTTTTAATTTGAATGTGGACTATGAATACACCTGAGCACCCAAAGCCTGCCTTGGGTCTGTGTGTGGGAAGCCTTTGCTGGCCTCTGCTTGCCACTCTGGGCCAAGGACACAAGGGGATGCTGCCAGGAGATCCACTTGTGAAGGCTGGGGCAGGTTTCCTGCCTTTGGGTGCTTCAAGTGTGGGCCATCCAGTGCCCCTGAAGCTCTGAGGCCATGAGGCAGCCGTTTGCAGCGCAGCTCCTTCTGAGTCTCTCCCCACTTCCATGAGGTAGATGCCAAAGATGGACGGTTCAGTTTGCCTATGACATGGAGCAAAAGGGGAGCAAAAGCCTCATGCCACCTTGGATTTTCTTCCTATCTTACGAGTTGTGTGCTGTGTGTGAAACAGAGAACATGGGGAGCTTCCAGTGCAACTCTGGCTTGAATGAAACTGCTAAATGTTGTCTGCCCAACCTACTTTGGAAGAGATCTCGGACATTGTTGATAGAAGTCTGTATGACTCATGGCATTCTATGGGACACTGCCTTTGGCCTGTGCCTTGATCTTGAGAAGTATATTAATGGGTAATGGTAACAATGCCACAACCTGTGTGCTATCTGTATTCAAGCTGTAACTGTGATTTCCTCACTAACATATCACAGATGGCATGCTTGTTGATTTACAGGGCATCATAAGAAAGCGGGGGAGACAGGTCCCATTCTTGATTACTCTAAATTTTGACAGAAGGGGAAGAAGGACATGGCTCATCAGGGACCCAGGTTCTCATTTATGGTTGAGGCAGTGATTTGGGAAGGGAACTCAAAGAGAGAAGTAGACAGAGGTTGCCCATAAGAGACACCACTTGAGTTTACCCACAGTCCTATCAGGGCAATTTTATCTGAAGAGAATGGTGTTCTTGTGGGTTGGGTTTCTTACTTGATGGATTTCTTACTGGGCGGCTGTCCAAGCAGCTTTGACAGTTAGTCTGGGGTGTCTGTCTCAGGATGAGCTGGATTCCTGAATGTGTCTTCCTGTGCTTCTTCCCCCCCACCCCCCACCCCCAGCTGCATGATGCTTTGTCAGTTTGTCACAACAGGGCCTTCCCACTCCTTGTTTCTGTGTGGTTTTCCTCAATAAACTCAGCTTAGAGTTTTCTCCTGAAGTAGCTCCCTTAATCTCAAGATGCCAGTCTTGCTTGAGGCCCCCAGGAGGCTGCAAGAGAGAGCAGGGCTTTGGGGCTTGACTGTGCCATCTGCATTCTTCCAACTTTTCAGCAGAGATAATGATGAGCTCAAGCATGTAACTAGAGACAGAGCTCTGTGGTTACTTTTCTTCCTCTTCTAGAGTGCTTTTAGCATTAAAAGCTTCAAGAAAGGAGGAAAAAGGACTAAGATTTGGCTGCTCTCCTGATTCCTTTCCTGCTGAACTCTTGAGAGCCCACACTATTGGAAAGGATGTTCCACGGCTCTCAGTCCTCTAGCAATACAAGACTTTGACATCAATTTCCTGAGTGAAAGCTTTCATCACCTCAAAGCTCTGCTCATGGTTAGTGTATTTAGATAATGCAACTGAAATATTTTCTTTGGGACCTTTCCATATTTTCTGTATAGAACAGGGTTTGTTTGTTGGTTTGTTTGTGTGTTTTAAAGTCTATGAAAGTCTATGAAATTCTCTGTTGGATTTTGTTCTGCACAAAGAAGAATTGGGAGTAGCTGCCTTGGGACTGTTGCCATGAGGAAAAAAGGAGGGTAGTTTACATTGATAGAGAAAAATACAAAACTTAATATATTTCCTTTTTTTAACCAAACTAAGACTTTTTTTCTAGATATAATAAAAACATAAAAAGTGGGAGGGGGTGAAGAAAGAAAGATAGAAAAAAGAGTAGAAAAGAAGTGAAAAGAGAAAGAGAAAAATATGATTCAGAAAGTAAAGAACTTCCTATTCTTCATCTGTCTACTATATACCGTATTTTTCGCTCTATAACACGCACCCAACCATAACACGCACGTAGTTTTTAGAGGAGGAAAATCCGTAGGCATGCCACCCATAGGCATTCCCTCCATAACACGCACAGACATTTTCCCTTACTTTCTAGGAGGAAAAAAGTGAGTGTTATGGTGCAAAAAATACGGTAAATACAATATTCACTTCATCCAATCCAATATAACACCCAACAAAGCTACTTTCTAGAAACAAACATTATCTTAAATCCTCAAATCCAGGGGTCCTCAAACTTTTTAAACAGCGCCACCGCCTTCCCTGGGCCTTATTCCCAATGGAAGGAGGCCCAATTCCCCATTACAAGCTCTGAAACGCGCTTGCAACGAGGGTAGCCTCCGAGGGGCTTGCTCATGAGCACACGAGGTGGGCGTTCGCCTGATCCGGCCGTGTCGCAGCACCCCTCCTCCACTTGCGGGTCTCCTCGGAGGAGGAGGAGCCTTGCCGAAAGCCCCACAGAGCAGGCTTGTTCCCTGGGAAGGTGGGAGACAAAGGCGAGCCTCTTGCTTGCGCTGCCAGCCCGCCCTCCTTCTCGCTTCCCTTTCTTTGGGGATTGGGAAATGCACTACAAATAAAATATGTGCAGTGTACATAGGAATTTGTTCATTTTTTTTCAAACTATAGTCCGGCCCCCAACAGTGTCTGAGGGATAGTGAACTGGCCCCCTGTTTGAAAAGTTTGAGGACCCAGGATCTAACTCAATATTGTCTACTCTGACTGGCAGTGGCTCTTCAGGAGTTTCTCCTAGACCTCCCAGGAGATAGCAGGGATTAAATTTACATGTGAACATCAGGTGCTGTACTGCTGAACTTTAGTCCTTTTCTTTACTGCTTTCTTGCACCAGTGCAGATGTGTCTGCATTGCACACACTGCTGTGCGCAGAGTAGGACTGTTTCGGTGGGTGGTGCTCACCTTGCAGGATATCTCACTAGGAAATCTTCTAGGGGAAATCTTTGGCTTGGTCTGTGTTGCTTTATGCTATCTGACAAGGTTGCAAGTCATGGTCCCATTGGTCATCTAGAGTTGGCTTTGCACTAGCTAAATTAAGAAGCCATCTTTCTTAACATTTGTCGCTTCATATTTGTCAGTAAAATTTGTGGAGGGTATCTCTCTCTCTCTCTCTCTCTCTCTCTCTCTCTCTCTCTCTGTGTGTGTGTGTGTGTCTGTGTGTGTATTTAACATCAAACTACTTTCTACACAGAAGAGTACATTCAGGAGTTAGAGCCTCTGTCTGCTAGTTGTTAAAATTTGGATTGCATGCACCAGGTGGTTGGGACCTGACTCTTTTATTTGTTACTCTGTGACTTGCTACAAATATGGTGTGTAAATTATTGGGAGTTTATATAAATACTGTATTTATGCAAGTCGAATGCACCACAAAGCCTAGGGCTTGCCAATCGGAAGGTCGGCGCTTCGAATCCCCGTGATGGGGTGAGCTCCCGTTGCTCAGTCCCAGCTCCTGCAAACATAGCAGTTTGAAAACACGCCAAAAGTGCAAGTAGATTAATAGGTAGTGCTCCGGCGGGAAGGTAAACGGCGTTTCCGTGCGCTGCTCTGGTTCGCCAGAAGTAGCTTAGTCATGCTAGCCACATGACCCAGAAGCTGTATGCAAACAAACGCCAGCTCCTTCGGCCAGTAAAGCGAAATGAGCGCCGCAACCCCAGAGTCGTCCACGACTGGACTTAACTGTCAAGGGTTCTTTTTACCTTTTAATGCACCGTTGAATCTAATGCACACCTGAGTTTTCAGAACCTTGAAACCAAAAAAGGTATTTGCAGGCAAATGTAAATGTGCCTTTGAATCTAATGCTCACCTTAATTTTTGCAATGTAATTTTGCCAAAAAAGGTGAGCATTAGATTCAAGATTATATCCCTCACTCTATGCTGTTGCCTCAGGTATAGATGCAGCTGATAGGCACTGGCTGGGTGCCAGTCCTCTAATATTCTAGAACACTCCTCCCCACAACAAACCACCCTGTCTGGAGGGGGGGGGAGCAGGAATCAGCTAGCTCTGCAGGGCAGCTTTTAATTCATCTACTGATCCGTGGGCAGCAACAGCTCTTTCCAGGCAAGTTGCTTGTCACAGATCCATCACTCAAGCAGTCTTGTGATACCCCCCCACCCCCACATATTTTTATTGTTGTTAGCCGCCCTGAGCCCGGCTTCGGCTGGGGAGGGCGGGATATAAATAAAATTTATTATTTATTTATTTATTTATTTATTTATTTATTTATTTATTTATTTATTTATTTATTTATTATATGTTCAGCCAAGGCAGCTGTGTGGTGTCTCCTTTGGCTCAGCTGTTCATTAGCAAGTTGAACAAATTTCCAGGAGCTAGTATTTTGTCCCAAATCTAGTGTCTTTGAGAGTTGCTGCTGCTGCTGCTATTGTTACTAAATTTATTACACGCCCTTCAGCAGGAACACCCACAAAAATTACAACAACTTAACATTCAGAATTAAACACAGTGATGACAAATTACAGTCACAGGAACAGAGTTGCCTTTGATTTTCCCTTGAATATGAAGTAATCTCAGGTTTTGCTGTACTTCGTAGGTTGCAGCAAGCTGTGGGCTAAAATGGAAGTTATATTTAATGCATGAAGATTTGAAATTGCAGTGCTTGTGTAGCGGCAGCTAGATCTGTGAGAAGCCCAGGAGTCTGTGATGCAGATCTGGCATTGCAGGTATGATGTGTTTCTGGCTTCAGCCCATTACTGGAACAAACCACAGGGGATGGCGATGGTTGTCTAGTCCTGCCCATGAGCTTCCTTGGGGCAAGTGGCCTGCTATTCTGACAAGACAGGGCTCTGTGCTGGCTGGTGACCTAGCTTGGGGATACTTAGGTTTGTACAGGTTTGAGTTTCTTGTGGGTGAATCTGGTAAAGCTAAATTCTTGTTAACTTTTATTTGTTTAGCTTGCCATAAGCTTTTGCATTCTCTTCTGATTTTTTGCATTCTCTTCTGATTTTTTTTTCCTATTTCCATTTGTCTAGGTGTTTTGTATTTTCAGTTATTTCAGGTGTAGCGTTGTGTAGAGAGAGGTAATGGAGGTTAAGAGCATAATATGCCTTTATCTGAATTTTGTTTTGAGAGTTGCTAACTACAGAGTACTGAAATGGGAAGGAGAAGTTGTGAATTACTGAAATCTCTTTTGCTACATGTTGGACACTCGTGGAACTTCATCAGCTATATATGCAGATTAAAAAATAAGAACTGCAAAACATTTGTGGTATTGGCCAGATGCCATTATAATCGAAGTATTCTGAACATTGGGTGGATATTGGCCACTGTCAGCTGTCTTACCCACACCCTTAACTTTTTTATTTTTTCTCTCTCCCCCAATCCTTTACAGTGGTGCCCCGCAAGACGAATGCCTCGCAAGATGAAAAACTCGCTAGACGAAAGGGTTTTGCGGTTTTTGAGCTGCTTCGCAAGACGAATTTCCCTATGGGCTTGCTTCGCAAGACGAAAATGTCTTGCATTTTTTGCAAGTTTGTTTCCTTTTTCTTAACACCGTTAATACAGTTGTGACTTGACTTCAAGGAGCAACTCATAGAACTCATTGAGGTTTCTGGTGATTTTTGAAGCTTTTCCAAAGCTTTTCCGACACCGTGCTTCGCAAGACGAAAAATTCGCTAGACGAAAAAACTCGCAGAATGAATTAATTTCGTCTTGCGAGGCACCACTGTATTTCTTACAACTTTCCCATGTATTCAGCACATTTTAGCCTACATACGACTGGGCACCCTCTGCAAATCTTTCATGAAACTTTGATTTTGGCAGTGGGGAGTAAAGGTAAACTGTAGGCAGAGGTTTTGAAAGCACAATAGCTTTTATCGGAAGAAACCTGATTTTTGTAATACGCTTTTGACTCCATACACAAATAGTTTTAGGCAGCACAGAAACGTGACTAAGCGACAAGAAAGAGAAAATGGCTAATAGGAAGGAAGGAGCTGCAGGTGTATCAGTGAGGCCTCTTTATTGGGGAGTGTAAGCAAGGAGAGTGAGGTTGTTCTGGGGAAGCAAGTTGAGGAATCGCTGAAGATGTCACCTTGAATTCTTTCTGGTGTATCTCCATCCAGTTCAAGCACAAGTTCATATTATGGGGAGAAAGCAGTGGCATCATCAGACTAATATTGTTCATGGAGGAGGAAAAAGGCAGATGGAAGGAACACAGTTTTTTTGCGAAAAGGGAAGTGTGTGGGCAAAGTTGATCCATGTTCAGAAGGGAAGACTTGACAATAATGTGGCTACTGGCAGCACACTTGGGGGGCGGGGATCAAGCAAGAAGCTCTGAAGTTGAAATGAAGTACATTGTGGGATGTTGATTTTCCTTCCCAGGTAGGAAATGGTGCTAAAGACTCTGCGGAAAAGCTCTACTTCAGTAGATATATGAAGTGGCTTCATCCTAGATAGGAAGATTGATAACATGCAGGCAACTCTGAGGCAAGCTTGATGGTGGGAAGGCTACCTGGAATCGAAGGGGGTGGGCCCAGTCACTCATTGGCACTCCTTGCGCATACACAGCATCTGAGATGTGAAGGCCTCAGAAAACATGGGGGGGACCTTTGGGTGGAGGGACACCCCCCCCTTCCATTGACCCTGCCAAAGGCAATTTTCCTGAAGAATTAAAAAGGGTTTGTAAAATATTTCAAAATGATGAAAAGAATGTTTAAGACAAGCCACCCCAAAATGATTTCTAAAACTGTGTAGAGGGAAGACTTTTATGTAAGACTATCTACAGCAGGCATAGGCAAACTCAGCCCTCCAGATGTTTTGGGACTACAGTTCCCATCATCACTGACCACTGGTCCTGTTAGCTAGGGATCATGGGAGTTGTGTCTCTTGTGCTCTGGTATGCTTTTGGGAGGGAGGGTGCAGCCAGAATATGTTGATTCCCCCCCCCGGCCGCTTGCTGAGAATGACTGAGATATGGACTTAAATGGGAGCAGGAACAAAAGACCCGACCAAAAAGAACAAACAGAGGTATACAGGACTGTTAAATAAACCAGTCTCTCTTTTTTAAACATTTCTGCTATTGCTGTTTCAGTGGGTCATTCCCTAGTGAGCCATGAGTGGTCTTGGAGCTGAGTTTGAATTATGGACATAAGATATGAAGCCTACATGCCATGTTGCATCACAGCCATTTTTGTGGCCTCTTGATGTCTCCTTCTCCTATCCAGATGGGTGAGGCTTCTTAGACAGGCTTGCAACAAATATGTGGAATCTTTTCCCTTCCTTTCCTGCCTTACCCAAGAAGAAAGAAAAGTGTCAAGTATTGCAATAGAAAATACTGGAAGCTGCTTTACCGTGGAAGGATGAACAAGCAGTATTAATGAGTTGATGTTCATCCTCTTGTAACATGGCACAGAATAAGTGCATAGGCAAAGGCCCCCTTTCCTTTTGTCATCACAACCTGCTTCCTTCAGATCTTTTCTTTTCTTTTCTTTTTCTGCTTTCTTGAGCTCCTTTGCCCTGGCAGACTCATCTTCTGCATCCAGAAAGAAAACTTTCCCTTCCTCACTCTACTGGAGTGCTGGTTGTGTTTTCCCAGAGTGATGACCATGTTGGCAGCCAAGGAGTAATTACTTTCCTTTACTTTTCAGACACTCACTAAGTTTTTAAGGAGGGGAACAAATCCTATGTTAGAGAGAGGTCTTTTAAAAAGACAGCTAGCTGTGTCTCAGCCATGCAGCTGCAATGAAGAATATATTTCTAGTGCTGGAGCAGAGACCTCTCTCAGGTCATTACTCTGGGAGTGGAATTGCTTAGAGGTAGTCTGCACATACCTTTGAACATATCCTTCCAGCTAACGAATAGTCTGCCTCTTGCACCCCATATTGCTTAATCACAGTGGCTTCTCAGTGGTCACAACTCCTGGGTTGCCTGCTTAAATATGTTTAAGAGGTAGGATTTCCTGTTACGGGCAGAGGGAGCTGCACTTGGCACTTCATGACTTTATAATGTTTTACCTGAGGAATCTTTTAACCTCAGTCCTAGATTTGTGCTAGCTAGTGCTTAGGTGTGATTTGGCTTTTGTTTTCTCAGGTGTTTTTCATTTTACAGTTAGTTGAACAATCCTTTCTTCCAAGTGGCCAAGGTTTCCAGATGTAACTTTTAGAGGTGGCACAGAGATGTCTGGCTTCACGGTTAACAACGTCCAGTTGACAAGTGCTTGTCAAAATGGCTATTAACAGACCAAAGGTGCTAATTATGAGGCAGTAATCTTGTTTTTTGTCTGGTGAAGGGGGGTGGGTTTGCCCTTCCACATCCATTGGATTTACTCCAGTCCTGATTCCCCAGCTAACAACAACAACAACAACAACAACCCTGCCCATTTGGCTGGGTTTTCCCAGCCACTCTGGGTGGCTTCCAACAGAATTACTAAAAACATGATAACGCATCAAATATAAAAAACTTCCGTAAACAGGGCTGCCTTCAGATGCAACAAATTCATGAGCCATGGGTAGGGACCTCAATCAGTATTTCAAATGCTTTTGCTGCAGTATCCAAGTTCTAAGTAGTAAACTGGTCAAGTGCCTGGGATTTTTCTTTACTATGAGGAAATACTTTTTTTTTACTATGTGGAAATAACACCCCTCCTCCCTGGTTTATTTCCATAGAACCACATGCAATATATTTCAGAAAGTTGTTTGTTCACTAACTCACTATGCATTTGAACTCCTCTTAAGATAGTGTAGCCAAAATTTGCATGATGGTTCCTGAGATCAAACCACGTTTTTCTCCCTTTTTAATCAAGATTGCGGACTGAACCCTTAAAAACTGCACTGAGTTTAACCATTGATTTCAAAACTGCACTGCTGTTTGTTTGTTTGTTTGTTTGTTTGTTTGTTTCTTAGCATTCCTAAGCAACACCAGGCATAAGGCTGCTGGTTTACAATAATAAATTAAAAATCCACTTGTGTTGCTGTGTCACTACTAGTGGGATTTGGCTCCCTAAGTTGTGTACTGAGAGAGACGTATGAATGCATGTCTTCTTCCTTATTTTTTGAAAAACCATTAACTAGTCAAATAATGCACTCTGTGGAGTGTGGTCAGTGCCAGGTAAGTTCCTAATTAAGATGCACCATCCATCCTGCGTACTGATGGACACTTCTGATTGCTTGATTGTGATGCATGTGAGCAGGGGTGCTGATCATGTTGTCAAGTTGTTGATTTCACTGAGCAAGTGTTCACCACGTAAGTCTTTTGTAGAGCAAAACAGACGGCCTTTTGAATAAATTTGCACCGCGCATTGCAGCACCCTTTTTATAAGCCTGTAAATCTAAAGATCAAGGTTGTGAGACTAAAGATTATCAGGGCAGTGAATCAACAGTAGTCGGGGGTTGCCTGGGAACACTCCTGCCCAGTGATCTTTGGTGAGGTATTCTGTGTGGTTTCTTGCCAGTCCCCTGGGCTGTCTGCTTCACCGACGGCAAAGGGCAAAGTTCCTAGGGCGTGCCAGACCTCTAGCCTGATTCCATTCTTCCTGTTCTTGTGTGTAGGATGCTCCCATGAGGACTTGTGCCCTGGGTGATTAAGGATCAAAGATCTAAGTGCAGGGTTGTATACAGAGGCACATGCAGAAGATAAAACTGCGAGCATTTTTTTTTTAAAGCAAAGAATGTTGTGGGTCTGCAAAGGTGTCCTCCCCTTTCATGATCTCTGTGCAGTCATACATGCAGAGCAACTTCAGAAAAGTCTAGAATAATTTTTATTTCAATATTTTCCAATTAGGATCAAGTAAATTCATCAGTGGCAACAACTTATTCTGAAATTTATATGGAACAATAAAGAAAGCAAAATTAAAAGCAAAAAATCTTTTATGACAAAAAAGAGCCTTCAGGTCCCAAACCTCACCTTGTTATTTAATGTAAATTGTGTAAACTGGTTTATAGATGAGATAGTAAACAGAAATTCTAGTTATCATAATTTGAATATAATGCACAAAACTTAAACTTTATCTACTATATCTTTTGGGAAATCTATTCAAAAAGTATGGAAGGAAGATCCCCGCATGCAATTAATTCATAACTGCATATTAACATTCAATGACCCCTTAACTGTGTTAAAGTTATTTCAGCTTATCCTGTTAAAATAGTCTTAAAGTACAATGAAAAGAAATGGGACTTGATAAGAGAAATGGAGAAACTTGGATGAGCTTAACAGCTTTCAGTTTTCTTTTGCAATAGGAGTCCATCGATTTTCAGGGCAGTTTCTCGTTAGCAGTATACTTTACTAAGAACATTGGAAGCATTGGGGCCGCCTGCCACTTGGTTTTCAGCTCGACAATTTTAAAGTGACGTTCACCAGCCAATAATTCCTAGGTATTTTTCCTTTTATCCCCACTGAGCGATTTCATTTTTCTCTTTCAAGAAAAGAGATCGTCGTCATCTTCTTCTTCTTTTATTTTTACTCTGCCCACCTGGCTGGGTGGTCCAGCCACTCTGGGCAGCTTCCAACTAGAGATGGGAAGTCATGGGGAAAAACCAGGGAAATTGGAAAAAAACGGCTTTGGAAGAAAATGGAATTCCCCCTCCCCCAGGCCTTCCCATCTCTACTTCCAATACATACAAAAACATCACTTTTTACTTTTTCTTATAATAGGTAAGATTAAATGTTTTTATAGAAAAATCTGATAATATTGCTCATGAGTTTCTTAGCAGTTTACTAGACATAACAAACTTCAGACAGTTTCTTTCATAATAGTATGACTCGAATAATAGGAAGCCTCTTCTCACAGAAAATGTTCTTCAAGAGTAGCCCAAACACCCACAGATCCTTAAGTACTGTTGTTGATCATCAAGGTTTGTAGAAGCAACAGCTACACACAGTTACTTGCCTCACATGTTTCGTTGCAGCAGAGTCTCTCAATCAGTGTCTTTTGCAGAGTACAAACAGGTCACTGCTGCAACGGGAAGGCAAAATCTGGTGGCTCCCTTCTTTCTCTGCTGGGTGTGTGACCACAGGCTGTGCGATCCCTGGCTGCTGACTGAGTATTTAGCAGGAGATGCTGGGGACTCTTCCCACCTCTGCCTCCACTTGTCCAGCTGTCCAGCTGCTCCGTAAAGGAACCAGTGCCATCCAATGTTGCCAGGAGCTCATGGAAGCACAGGAGATAGAGCAGCTAGGCAAGCGGCTCTCGGTCTGGTACCCCACACTCCCACCCCACTTCCCATGGTGATGGAGAGTGACTTTTTCTATTGGAACATCGCCTGCTACAAATCCAGACCTTGGACTTGCCGTTATATTTAGTACCGTCTTTCCAGGGCTTCAGGCAGGGTTCTTTCCCAGCCCTTCCTAGAAGTGCCAGAGAGATCATATGGGTGACATTATTGTTTAGTAATGAAAGAAAATAATATACCGTATATAATCGAGTATAAGCCGACTTTTCCAGCACATTTTATATGCTGTAAAAGCCCCCCTTGGCTTATACTCAAGTGAGGGTCCCACCTGAGTGCATTTCCAGCGGCAGAGGCTTTCGGGCTTCTTGTTCCTCCTCCGCCGCTGCCGCCACCAGCCTCTGCCTCTCGGCAGCACCCTAAGTAGGCAGGGGGACAGGAGGGGCTGGGGGGGGGAGAGAGAAGCCCCCTCTGCCGTGTGTGCATGCGCACACAAGCACTCCGGCCTACCAGGAGGTTTGTGGTGTGGTGAGCCGGCTTATATTCAATAAGTTTTCCCAGTTTTTTGTGGTAAAATTAGGTGCCTCGGCTTATATTCAGGTCGGCTTATACTCGAGTATATACAGTATATTTAGTAACATAAATGTACACATTGTGTTTCGCAGAGTACAAGAGGGCAGGCTCCTGTGGCAAACGGATGACACTTTAAAATGTACAGTAATTGTTGACATTTATTTCTATACCTCCTTCAGCAAGAAAGGCTCCCAGCAAAGGTTGTCACAAAAATACAGAATTCAAAAATGTAATACAAAAATTTTAAGTCAACAAAATCCTGTTTAACTGTTATGGTTTCAACAACACCATTAAGAAAGAGCTAGACAATTACTTTCACATAAGCGAGAGACGTTCCTGCCATCTGGTTTCATCATCCTTATTAGAGCCTGTTGAAATTAAGTATGCTGTGCTGCATCAGTCTAGATTTCTAGATTTCTGTCACTTCCTCACCCTTCCTTGCTTCTTGGTCTTGTTGCTGATTCCTCAGTTCCAGCTGCCGTTTTCCTTACAAAGTTGTGCAGTCAGTCAGTATCCTAAGAAGACGTCCTATGAGCGACACAGCTCAAGTGGAGAGGTTACACAGCAGTTTGAGTAAAGCATGTGCGTTTGCATGTTCTCAGGATCTTCCTTTGCCTCTGAATGTTGTCTTCTTAAAAAGACCTGTTGTTATTCACAGGAGGAGGAGCAACACATTTCTCATGTGATGCATGGAGAGGACTCTGCAGAATGTCTCCAGATCCAGCTTGCCTCTTTTTCCAGTGGCCAGGGAGACTAAGGTCAGTGTGGTTTGTGTGAAAGGGGGGGGGGTACTGGAAAGTGTCTTGTGGGTTTGATGTTACTACAACAAATTCATTGGAAGCACACGTTCGCTTCTGACGCACCATTGGATTTCAAATGCCGCTCCTCCCTCCCTTCCTTCCTTCCTTTCGGATATTTGCAACTGTGTTTTTGTGATGGAAAGTGCATTGGGAATCAAGTGGAAATAGACAACAAAGAGGGCTGGGCTGGGACAATATGTTCAACTACAAGTGTGCCTTTGCAAATGAGAATGATTGTCTGAATCTGAGAAACTTGCATTTTCTACATGGAAATCATTTATGTGGGCAAAAGGTACCCACAAAAATATTTATTGGCAAAGATGACTCCAAATAAGAAACTCTTGATATTAAAAACATTGTTAGAATCCTGTCACCACCCGTCCATTTCTGCCCATATCCATGTCTGCTTGTTCACCTCCCATTTGTTGAACTGAGGGGCAGTAACACCTAATTTTATTGCTTTTTTATAGCATGTTCTTCCTCACGGGTTCTTTGTAATTCCCCTGGATGGCAATGAGAGCGATGGCAACGAAAGTTGAAGTCAGCTCTGTCCTGACATCCCTGACCAATCGAAGGGAGCTTGTGAACGAGGCAACACTTCAACACACCTTTGCCAGCAGTCTTTCTGATACAAGCAACAAGTCCAATGAACATCCAAGTTCTGTGTCCCCACAAATTTCAGAAGGAAGGAGCACATTTGGGAACCCTATGAGACCAGCAACAATGCCTCCAGCTACTTCAAGGCCACGATTAACTCCAAAGCCATTCTCAAGGGAGAAGTCTTGGGACACTTTTGCAGCGGTGAAAGCTCCTGTCCCCACAGCCAAACCTGGCAATGTCGCCCGCAGACCCTTTGCATTTGCCAAAAACGTTGAAGACAATGTGGAAGATGCTAAGGGACTGCTTAGTGGAAGCATTCCTCCCTTGGTAGAACAAAAATTAATTGAGAACAAAAGCACAAGTGAGTTTGTTGCAAATATGCCCTTTTATTCCAGTCCCCAGGCTAACACAGTAATCCTATTTGAAACCAGAAGTACCGAGGAAACAAGGATGAAGTTATCTTCTGAGAAAACATACAGCACTTTACAGGCGCAGGAGGGGCAGCTTCCCTCAGAATCAGAAATGTCCTACAGAAGACCTGAAGGTGCTGCCATTCACCGGCAATTTTCTGTTTCCTCAGAGTCCAAGCCTGTCTCCTGCAACCCTCACAGATCTCTCAAAAGGGAAGAGTCCTTTTCAGGTGCTACTGAGGAAAGGCCTAAAAATGTTGGAAAGCAGCAGAGCAGCACTAGTTTGGCTAGCGAGGAGCAGCCAAGGCCCAAACAGAGACCAGTGTCTGCCATTTTTCTGGAGTCCTTAAAGGATCAAAAGCACTGTGGAACTGATGTTTCTGATGAAAAACCTAATCCCGAAAAGTCCTGGGTTAGGAAGCCTCGCCCACTATCCATGGATCTTACAGCAAAATTTGAAATCCGAGACTTTTCAATTCAAAGGAAATCTTGCCCATCTGAAAGCAAGGAGAGGAACCTCCTTACCAATGAGGGCAGCAGCAGACCATTTGAACTGAGGACCAAGAGTGAAACAGAAGGGTTAAACAAAGTGGATTCTTCCAAGTCACATTTGAAAAGTGCCACTCAGGTTGATGACTGCCTGGGTATTAAAAGTAAACCTACTGCTCAAATCCAGAAGCCCTCTTCAAATGAAGTTGGGTCCCTAGGCCGGAACACTCCAAAAGACTTGAATCAAGTCTCTGCAAAGGACAGAAAATACCTATGGGAGATGAGACTTAACAGCCAAGAGGAAGAAAATGGGAGAGAAACAGATATTGCAGCAACTTCAGGAAAAAACACAGAGCCACCCCGTAGCAAAGGGCTGTCTGGCAAAGAGAGAATGGCACCAAACCACAAGGGAACTTGTGCCTTTAGTGAAATCTCTGCAAATGTTTCAGACACCAAAAACAAAAGCTTGAGGGAAGGCACTATAAAAAAAATTGTGAATTTACCAGATGCATTTGAAAGCTGTGCACCTCCAGTGAATGCTGAATCCTTCCCAGAAAGTCCTGGGAAAGAAAACAAAATTATGAACATCCAGCAGAGGATCAGAGAACTAACTGCTGAAAATACAGAGACCAAGCCAGGAAACCTGCGCCAGTCATTCCGCTCGCGGCCTCTTTCTGCAGACTTGACCAAACTGTAAGTTTTGGAAGAATTAGATGTAAACTCCATAAATTCAGATAAAATTTTATTTTTAGAACATTTCCACTATTCTTATTCTCCTACTGCCTCAGTTGCTCTTGAAATCTTATTTGTCTGCACAAGCATTGGCATTTTGCGTTGCAAATTGATAGGGGCAGTTGCTGGTGTGGAAAGGAGTGTCAGTGATGCCCTTTGACAGCACACTGTTTAAAATGGTGGGTTCTGGTTGGGGGCTGTGATTCCCTGTAGGTTTCAGCACAGCCTTAAAGAAGCAGGATTACCCTTGATTTTTAAAATAATGATTTTTTTAATAACGCAAAATTCATAATGTAAGGTAGGACCAAGCATTGATAGTTCTATCAAACTAACAAATGTATGTGAATGAGTCTAATAGGTTTATTTTTTTGTTAGCTGAATGGGCAATATTTTCAGTGTGTTCAGCTGTTTTAATGGGAGGGCTAGCAGATTGTACACCATCTCCATGTGCCAATGGGGCCAGTTGCTCCTGCAGTTCACGGGGGTTGACACGGCTAACTCTCCCTCTTGCCCACCTGCTGCTCCCCCCTTCTGCTTGCCGGCCCTCTCACAGCAGTGGCATGGGTTCTCCCAGGTTTGCTCAGAGTGAGGTATTGTGGATGAGCTTGACCAGAGAGTGCCTGGACTACCACTGCTTTAAAACACAGGTTAATTTCATTGCATTTAGAAGTGCAGAAAAGTGGCTTTGGCACAAGCACTCTTTCAGGCAGCCCTGCACATGGCACCATCAATTCCTTCCTCAGACTGAAGCTGAGGCAACCTGTTGTCACTTTGTCAGGAGTGGCTCAGGGGAAGGACAAAGGTGCCCCCCCCCCCAGTCTGACTGCTTGTCATGGTGGGCGGGGGAGTGGGCGGGGGGGGGTCAGGGTGCCGAGGAGGGAGGGAGGAGGTGGTTGCTGGGCCAGGCTCCAGTGGCTCATTGTCTTGTGCCTGCTCTGTTTAGATCCAGAGCTGGCCCTCATTAGGTCTGGGGCAAAGGGCAGACAGAATTAGATCCATTTACACATCATGGCCAGTAAGACAGGTCAGGGTTTTCTGGAGTGGAGGCATTGCTATTAAATTTAATTTTTCCAGTGACCTTTATGAAAAGCTGCTTTGGAATTTTTGGAAGTTTGCTAAATTAATATGCTGTTTACCTGTAATGTACTGATGAACCTGTATTGGAGCAAATGGCTAGTAATTTTGTTACTCAGGTTAGATCATTCCTTTTTATCTCAGTGGAATCTTTGCAAACAGGTTTTCCAACCCTGTGACTTCTGGTGACACGAAGCCTGAGCGACAGTCTGAATCAAGCATGAAGCCTGTTAGTCAAACGCCAGGCATTCAGGAGGTGAGAGAGCCTTGTAGGGTTTGGTTCTTCTAAATGTAAGCCTGTTTTGACATTGTGTCAGGCTCTGCTTGTGCATATGCCTGATCAAGAAGTGGACCTTGTGCATTTTAAGAATGACCTAATCCTAAGGTGCTTAGCTTGCTAATTCCTTTGCTGAACTAGGCAGCAAAGAAAAATCCTTAATTTAGGGGTGTTTGGCTCATGTGTATGGTTGTTTCTAAGCATAAGATAGGAAAATGCCTCAGTAAGCTTAGTAGCCTTTTATGAAAGAGTTCCCTGCCTCTCTTCTTTCTCCTGTGAATAGTGCTAGTTTGTTTTAATCATTATGCCATCAATTAACTCTCTCTAAACATTTCATTCCATTTGTCATAATGATACTTGGATATGGACAGAAGTTTCACTGTTAGACTTGTTGTTTCTCATTTTGTGTCAAGGCATATTTTTATATCTTTAAAAAAGATGTTCAGTTTGCTTTTAAATCTCAGTCAATTAAAGTTTGCCACGCTTTAGTAAATTTTCATGAGGTCCCAGATAGGCTGGTGATGTACTCTCCTAGCTCAGTCTAGCTCGGTCTCACTATGGAGAAAAATAACAGTTTAATAGAGTTGTTGAATATTTTATTAAAGCACCTCTTTAATTTTATTAAAGCACTAGCTTCAGTACATTAATTTCAGTGGGTCTACTCTAAGCAGAACTTAGTTGGATACTGCCCATTGGTCCTGCAGGGCTCAGCAGAAATTGGCTCAGGCTTGAATCCTTCAGGATGAAACCATGCACCATCCAAATCAGAGGAGAATAGTGGTTATATTTGGGGAAAATAGTCCAATTTTACTGCATGCAATTTTTGCTATAGTTTTACAGTCCAAAAACCATTTGCAGGAAAGATTCTGTTCCTGTTATTGAAATGTTACAAACTTCTTAAGAAAAGCCCCAAACTTGTGAGTTGGTATAAAATTCTGGGATGTTACAAGGTTGTTCTTATGATTTATTTATTTTTAGTGCCACAGGAGTGGCATATGTGTAAGATGTCATTTAGAAACGCTCTAAAATATCTTTTTCTAATGTTATATTGTTTCAGGATGAGGCAACAGATTCTAGAGAAGCCCATTCAGCTGGTACTCCCTGGAAGCTACAGCAGCCTTTAAAAATCCCACACAGAGATGGGCACCTTGAGAGAGATAGTAGTTTTGCCATAGAGAGTCAAAATGTCACTCTGCAGGGTGAAAGTCCTGCTTTGGTCACAGATCATGACATGAAAACACATTCCAAGCCTTCTATAGAAAATGTGTGCATTAAAACTGTCAGAGCAACCATGTTTGAGCACAATGTGCAGAGGCACCACATAGCTGCTGATCACTTTGAAGCTGAGTCTACATTGCAGGCAATGAATGAGCTTGTTGAGGGGCAGCTAGGATTTGGCAAGGAGTCATGGCTAGAAAAAGCTCGGGAGGCTAAAATGAACCCAAAGAAAGTGTCCTCCAGGCAGGCTCATATATCAGCAGATCCTGGAAAACAAAGAAATGCAAACATTTCAAATGAAAACAAAGTTCCTCAGGCATCAGAGATATACACTGCAAAAGACAAGTATGAAAAACCCACTGCAAAGCATGTGGAGGACTCATTAATGTACCAAAGGATAGAGCCAAGATATGAAATTCTCCAGACAGTTGGCAAAAGGGTGCAAAGCGAGGCAATTGCAGTTGTTCCTGAGGATAAGGCTGTAACCCTACGCAGCAGAAGATTTTTGAAAGAGAGGAGAAAAGCAGATGGGAGTGCTGTGGATGCCTCTTGGACCTGTAGCTCCGACATTAAGAGTGATGGCTGGGAAGATGACTCTTTCCTTTTCAAAGCAAGAGACGCAGAGGAAATTTCAACAAAGGTAACTGCTCTGAAAGAAGTTAGTGCCTCCCAAAGCCAACATGTTTCCCACAAGCAAGGAGCTGAGTTGGATAAAAATCTGACTGGACAGCAGCATGCAACTGTGATAGCTTCATACTTCACTAATAGAGAGAAGGATTTGGGGAAAACAGATGACACAGTCTCTAAGCTATCTTCAGGGACAGAAAAAAGGAAAAGTGATGCTGTTCTTGCTGGTAAGATGGAGAGTTCCAAAATGCTGAAACGCTTCCCAGAGAGTTTTGAAGCAGGTCCAGACAGGACAGATGGCTGTGAAGCCAGAGCAAATGGTGGTCAGAACATTTCTTCACCCATTACCAGTAAGCAGGAGAGCCAGACTTCTCTGTGTGGGATGACCCATTACCAGTGGCAAAAGCACAGCAGCAAGTGTCCCCACCCAGAGGCAGACCCTGCAATATCTTACGAGCAGAAAGAAGAATCTAAAGCATTTGGATTAACGACACGCTCAATGGCATACAGTGCCCAAGAAGAACGGAATGTTTTGGAGCACAAAGCTGAAGTACACCAACATCAACAGCTCAGTGGAGAAGAGATGGTCAGGAGAAGCGGCCATCATGTTTCTGGTCCAAAAGCTTCAGAAAGATGGCGAAGGAAGACCTTGCCTCATGATGCTGCCCAGTTTGAGGAAGTTGGGCTTCTGGCCCAGGAGAGTGGCAAAGCCCTGAGCAGACGGGACTCCTTGCAACTTCATGACAAATTGATTGCAAAGAGAAACCCAAAACCCAGGTGTGGAGCAGAGCCACAGGATGGGAGTTTAGTCACTCCCAGCAGTCCAGACAATGATCTTAAGAATCAGCTCTCTCCTTCAGAGCCGAAGGCAACATATTTTGCTATTACTTACCAGATCCCTGATGAAAACGCAAATATCTCTGGAAAACTACTTGATCCTCTCAGAAGCAAACGCATTTCTTCACTAGCCAAAGATGCTTCAGTTACTCCCAATACTAGTACTTCCAGAAGATCCTATCCCCCAAATTACCAATATAGTAAAAGATTCACAGATGCACATGTCTCTCTGGACAGGCATCTTAAAAAGAACTGGGTTGAAGGGGGAGAAGGTAGTGCCTCAGATCTTCCAAAGAAAGGAACATTTAAACATACACTAACTGAGACCAGAGATGGGAACTCGATGGCTCCGGAGAAGCGACTAGAGGATGCTAAAGCGAGGGTTATAGAAGTAGATCCCCTGCATCTAGCAGGGCCAGAGTCTCTCTTCTATTTCAGACCTCTTCATTGGGACAGTGAGCATTTAGGGCAAAAGAAGTGTAGCAACCACAGCCACAGTATGGCCAAAGGTAAGGCCTCTGATTATTACAGGTCGAAAGTTCTTGACATTGATGCACTGATGGCCCAATATGAAGGAGATTCTAAGAAGGACTCTGTGGCTCTGGGCAAGAAAGAGGGTGGTCTTCCTGAAGATAGCAGCTCATTTCCTTGCGAGAGATTGGCACATAAAAGGAATTCTCCAGGAAGCACTAGGCAGGATATTTACGCCACAGAAATCTGCATAAGAGAGAGAGAGCTGTTGAGGAACTGTGGCCAGCAGCTGAATCCCTCCAAGGCCATAGATGTGAATTTCAGCCCTCCTTTCCAGGCAAGGGCAGTTGCAGAAAAACCAAAGTATTCACCTGCAGCAGATCCAGTCAGCACTAGGAAAAAAACATTCATTGTTGATGATGATCAAGGAGAGGACCTCGTGTTAAGGCACCAAAGTGCAAAATATGCTTACTACAATTCACAGGTCTCCAGTCTTGTCAGTACGGATGTGGAACTGGAGAAAAGCTTTGTCCTTCATCCCCCAAAGGTACTCAGTGACAGTGCCTTGGGGAAGGATGTGAGCCTGAAGCAACTGTCAGCTGTGCATTCAGAGGGCAACTGGAGCACCAGTGTTGACGTGAGTGGGGCTGATAAGAAGCAAACTGGTGCAGGTGGAAGTTCTTTGGAGAATGACGGTTCTGCAGTCAAGAGCAGAGCCAAATGGAGTCGCGCCACATCTGGTTTGGCCTGTGACCTACCAGACTTAAAGCGTTCGTACTCTGAAAAGAGTCGCCAGTCCAGAGCAAGGGGCAGTTTACCCTCTGGGCCAGAAACAAGAGGAAGACAAGACCAAAACAGAGTATGTCAAAGCTTCCCACCAGAATCTATGGACAGTCAGCTGAGCCAACAAAGGACATCTCAACGGGACTCTTTCCTCCTTGAAAGGACAAAGGTACATTACAGAACCAGTCACTGAGTATAGCTTGTATTCTGCAGGGCAGCCTTCTGCAACTGGAACCATTCAGATGCTGCTAGACTCCAACTCCCATCATCCCCAGCCGGGGTGGCCTGTGGTCCATGGTGATGGGAATTGCAGCCCAGCAACATCTGGAAGGCATTAAGATGGGGAAGGCTACTGAAAGGAATGAGCAAAGGGTGATGGGAATGACCATTCTAGGTCTTTTTGTTCTCATGTCATCTATGATGCCCCACAAGGTTTGTCTGCCCCATCTGCACAGCACATACAGCTGAGCCTTGGGTGCACCACTGGCAAGCTGTATTAGCTGTGCAGATGGGCAGACAAACCCACACCTTCTGCCACTTCTCTGCAGTGGCAGATATAAAAACTTTGCAAGGACTCATGGCATTAAAGCAAGGTCTTGATTTTGGTGAGCTCAGTTCTCTTTTAAATTTCTTTCTCTAAAAGGATGTTGACAAAGAATGGACCAAGCAGGACCGTGATGGCTCAGGAGCAAGAAATTCTCCCTACCTTCCTCTACAGAAGAGGAGCCACAGTTTTTACAAAGACAAAAGGACTGACCACTGGGCAGCGGTAGGTTCTCTTCTTCTTTGATTTCCCCCCCCAGGCCTGCAAATCTAGTTGCGTACATGTGGTGCACTGAAGGTCTCAGAGCTTCACTGCCCACAGAATGGTTTACACACTTTGCTATGAGTGCAGGCGTGCTTTCCCCCCTGCCTTGCTCTTTTCCGTAGCCTTGCTCAACCAAGGTTTCCTGGTCTAGAGTGGGCCAGTGACTTGGCTAAATCACATTGCGCCAGTCCTTTCTCTGTGGGGCTGCTGAGGGCGCAATGAGTCTCCCCTAGATCGCTGGATTGCCTCTAAAAGGGGCTACTTAGTGATCTGGTGATATATCACGATGTTGAAAATCAGATATTGCCCAGCCCTATTGTTGACTCAGCGTGATTGGTTGGGATGGAGGAGAATATGGCATAAGTTTAGAATAGGCGATCAAGCTCAACAAAGTGGATAGCGAGGGAGACATGAGCAAGTGAAACAAGGTGTTCTTTGCTCTGCTGATAAAAGCATACTTTAGTCTTGAGCCATCTGGTAGACAAATTTGCTTGGTACTTTTCCCTTCTATTCATAGATGTAATGAATATCCGCACCCCACCCCAAACATTGTGAAATATGCAATTCATTTTGAACCTTTCTCTTAAAAAAAAATTTTAAGCACAGAATAGGTTTTAGTTTGAAAATATCTAAAAAGTAAAGCCAGATTTCAAAAAACAAAAAGGCAATCGGAAGTTTTCTGCTGGCTACTTTGAATTATCACTATCTAGAAACCCTCTTGAGAGTTGGAATACTGAACCTAAGAAACAGCCATGCAGTTAGTCTTTTACTCAAAGGCAAGACTTAGTGAGCCTGCTGTCATCTTAAAGGCTACTGCAGCAGCTCCTCATTTGCGGAATGCCCATGGGAGACTCGCCTGCCTCATTCACTGGCTACTTTTAGGCACCAGGCAAAAACGTTTCTCTTCAACCAGGCCTTTGGCTGATGAACATTCTGTAGCTTTTGAAATATGTTTGTGGAAGTGAGATTATTGGTTTGTTTTTGTCTTCGTTATATATTTTATATTTTCATTTTGTGTTTTTTTGTTGTGAACTGCCCTAGGATCTTTGGATGAAGGGCAGTAAATAAATTTAATAGTAAATAAATAAAGCTTTTGTGAGTTGTTGTAACTAGCTATAATTGGATGTATGAGGTGAAATTAAGAGGCAAGTATTTGAAAATAATTGCCAGAATGCCTGCAATCAATGCCATTCCTTCTCCATTACCTTATGAAATTGACCATGGTGCAGAACTCATTTGAAACAGGCGCCTGTCCCAGAAAAGGGGCTAAAGCATATTAAATGTTGTGGCTGGGAATGATATCTCACTGTGTGAGGCGCAAGTGTTGCTTCATATTCCTTCCAGCCTCTCCCTTTCAGAATTAAGTGTTCTGTTTTTGAATTTTGAATTCTGAGGTGCCAGTGCATAAACAGCAGAGGTGGAAGTTGGTGTTATTTGGTCCTGCTGTTGATCAGCATTGATGAAAGGACAGGAACAGTGTCTGATGGGTTGTGGGACGCTGGTGACAGTAGTAAACTGCCAGTTAAGTGCTTATCCTTGAGGAGGAAGCTTTTCAGAGTTGTGCCTGCAAATAGGAAACTCAAAAGTGTGCTTTAAATCAAAGATTTGCTGATCACCTGGGTGTTCAACTCCACCATGTGGTGACTGGAAGGATTGCTTTGTTTAGAAAATTGTATGCTTTTTTCAGCAGCTGCTAGCAATGGAGTACTAAGACTGGGGAAGTTGTGCTAACTTTGGCAGGTGGGGGGGCTCTTGTCGTGTCCATGTTGTGATGTCCGTGCATGGGCAAGAGATTGGGGAGTGCTTTCTAGGATCCAGTCTCGGGGAGGGGGGATGCCTGTAAACTTGATTGGGCATTATTGTTGTCCTGCGAGGTTGCCCTGAAACATTCCCAGCATCCCTTGGAGCTTCATGTTAACAGGGGAAGACCAGGAACAGTGGTTGTCTGATAACTTGTCTGTGACTATCAGCCTTCTTGTGGCAGAGCTCTGATGTGCCTTGGTGGAATCCCAGTTTGAAAAGCTAGGAAACAATATAAAATCTGGCTCACTGTCTTCTGAGTGAATCAATCTCTCGTCTGGTAGTGAGATTCTTACTAATGGGAAGCCAAGGTATGTTTGCATTGTGCTTGGTGTATGTCAGTCCTAAATGGTGCCACCACATTGGCGTTTCAACATTTTATCCATTCATTCTGGGCAAGGTTCCCTTTAAAACCTTATCGCTCAAGTGTGTGTGTGTGTGTGTGTGTGTGTGTGTGTGTGTGTGTAAAGAACCCACCTTTTTAAACAACAGGTTGAGCCAAACCCTTGAAACGTCACCCAATTTCAATCGTTAAAAAATATTCTTAATAACAATATGAAATTCCATCTCCTTACATTAAGGGGTAATGACAAGGGGGTGGATTTGGGGTTTTGCTTTCATCATAATGTTGCACTGTTGCTGAAAAGGGAAATCATGAGATTATGATGATATTTATATGTACTGTGGGAGAGAGGTGAATGCTGGAAACTGTCCTCCCCACTGCCCAATGTTGGTCTCCAGCTTCCCTAATCTCTGACCATTGGCCATGTTGTCTGCAGCCGACAAAATCCAGCGGGGCACAGACAATGCACGGGGCATTTCACTTAAAAGTCTCTTGGTTTTCATTTGTGTGCTCCAACCTGTGCCCTCAGATGGTGTGAGCTCTCCTATTCTTGCTTCAGTACACCAAGTGCACGATTGTCTTTTCCCTATGAACCCAGCACTGCACACTGGGATTGGCTGATGGAAGTAGATGACTTTAATCATAACAGGGCTTAATCTTTGTGGGAGTCCAGATTTCCTCACGCTAATCCCAGCCCTGGAAAGGGCTAATCTGTGTCAGCTGGTTGCACCTGAAAAACAGGACAGGCAATTCTGCCTTTTGCAGTGACACCCCCCCCCAGTCTTACCTGCAAACTCTTGCTTCCACACAGCCCTCCCCACATCCACTGCTATCAGATGAAGTCCTCCTGGGTGGGGGGGGGGGCGGCTCCGAGGGCGGCTCCTGCTCAGCTGTTGTTGTAAGAACTGCTGCTTACCTTGTGCCCAAGGTTCTGGGTGCTGACTTACAGCACTTATATTTAGGTAAGCAGGGGAGGCTGCCGGCAGTCCTGGATTACCTAGCAGGCAGATGAGCATTTACTTAGGGCACCAGCAAAGCAGGGGCACCCCCCAAAAATGTGATATTTAGCATTTGATATTTAAGAAAAAGTGTTGAAGTCATCATTATCATGGGAAAAATGAGAACTTTGTAAAACTTCCTTACACTGCATTGCACACTCTTTCCCCCCTTTCGCGTTCTCTTTTTATTACTCATCTGCACCTACATGAACCAGGGTTGTGTCTTACTAATGTAGATTGAAATAATAAGAGGAAATCAGATCATCTCATGTGTTTATTTTATGGTTTAGTATTGCTTTTATTTTGAGTTACATATTTGGGGGCAGAATCTTTCCAGTGCTTAGGGCCTCTCAAGGTCTTCATCTGGCCCTGGCTACTCTTGCAAGTCTACTCAGAAGTAAGCCCCATTGAGTAGGGCAAGGCTCCCAGGGTTAAGCAGGTTGCAGTCTGTGACTCAAAGAAGTGTGGGCAGCAGCATCTTGACCTCTCTTTTGCCTCTTCCTCTTCTCATACACCTGAGATCTTGAGAGGTGACAAAGCTGTTCTCCTCCTCCTTCTCGCAGCCTTTGCTTAGGAAGCTGCATGCAGAGGAATACAGAGCAGCTGATGAATAATTTGTAGGGTTTACTGCTGGTTCTTTGTTTGCAAGTGCTGCTGGTCATCAGAGGAGCGCAGGACTATTCCATGCTCTAGAATAGTTTTATCCCCTTCTTTAATTTGAAAAGTGTTTTTATGCTAAGCCTGTTCCTCTCCCCCACCCCCTTTTGTGGTCTGCAGCTCAGGGGAAATGAGGTCAGTCAGCCACAAAGCAAGGGCTGCTCCTTTTGCCATATACTGCAGCCTGTATCCGCTCAACAGGCCTTTTTCAGAAAAAGAAGTTTTGGTCAGAAGTATAATTGGAAATTGAAATTGCAGCTGCACTCTTGCTGGTGATCTACTAGCATTTGTTGGTTAATGTAAATAGGCTTGGAAGTGGCTTTAGCACCAGCAGCCCCACCTGTTAAAGGGACAGACGGTGCACAGATCCTTTCCTCCTATTGAGCAGCTCTCTGAATTATTCATGGTGCCTTTAATTGGGCTGATATGCTTATGACTTTCTACTAAAGAGCAAAACAAACGGAGGTGGGGGAGGACACTTTCTTTCCATCTTCTGGTGAGAATGGAGTATTATTACTGCCCAAACTTGCTGAAGTCCTTACGGTCTCTGTGGGTGAGTAGAACATCTGCCTCTTGCTCATATTCTCAGTATTGGGGTGTACTTGCTTTCCCGTTAAGTATATCTGTCCATGGCTTTGAGACCTGTCTGTCAGGAGAGAGGGAGGGAGGGAGGGCAATTGGTGTCTCTTGGTTAGGAGCAGGAGGGGAAGGTCATTTGAAAAGAGACACCTGAAAATAATTTAATCATGGTAGGATAATAAAAGATGACAGCATAGATCTGTGGTTTGTATATGGGACTGGGATCCTAGCTCCTTTCGGTGAGACAAGCACCAAACAAAGCAGTCATGCTGACTGGGGCTGATGGCAGCTGTCAAAAACACTTGGGAGGGTAGCGGTTTGGCCACCATAGTCCATGCATTAATGACATCAAGAATGGATCACTGCAATGGGCTCTGTGTGGGGCTTCCCTTGTGCTTAATTGGGAAGCTGCCATTAGTGCAGCACAATTGCTGGCAGCCGTGAAACCTTGTCCGCATATCACAGCTGTGCTCAGAGACCGACAGTGGCTGCCAGGTTCAAGGTATTACTATTAGCATAGAAAGGCCTCAATGACTAGAGACACATTACCCCAAAGATGGCCCCTCGTTGGCTTCCATCTGCGGAACGGGCGCTGTTACAGGTACATCATACATGTCCCACATTTGCAAGAAATTGATATTTTAGTCTGGGAGTGCCCACACCTTGGAACTCCCTGCCAGGGGCCTTCGCTGCCCTCTTTCACCAAACCTGTCCTGATATGTGATTTAATCTGGTTTTAACTTATCACTGATTTTAATTATTTACCTAGCTGTTTTTACTGATAATCTTATTGTTTTATTCTTTTTGTAAAGCGCTTTGAGGGTTTTTTAAACAATCAAGTGGCATATAAATTTTATGAAATAAATAAAAATAAACAGTAGGTTGAGGAAGGCAAATCTAGTTCTATTCTTAGTGGCCTTCAAAGGGTAGAAAAATATTTATTCCCCCGTTGCTTCTTCCCAGCCCCCTCCCCTTACACAGAGATGTCAGAGTCTGCTACAATTAGAAATGTAATCTGGAGTGGGGTATTCAGTCTTTGGGCCTAGTAAAATCCTTGAGAAATTTGCTCTGTAAGCGCTTCTGGTGGCCTCCCAGAACCATTGTCAAAGGTTGGCATGGGAGGACCCTCACCCCAGCAAGAGGCACCTGCTCTTCTTCGCCCTCTTCACCAGCTTGCTTGCCCACCCATCTCTCCCTGACAACAGTGGAGGTGGTGCTCCTCCTGATGGGGCAAGGAGGGTCCTTCCTGCTTGCTCTGTGGCTCTGTCTGCCTGGCAAGGAAGCAGGTGGTTGGAATGAAGAGGAAGAGGGGCAGGAGCAGCTGGTGATCATAGGGCTAAGGCAGTAGACTCATTGTGGGAGGGGATCCCATGGAAGCGGGTGTGACTTAGGCAAGGGCCCTTGCTGGCTCAGAGTTCATGAATGTCAGCCAATCATCTTCCTAACACCATATTTTCCTGTTAGGGATACATGTTACCTTTACACACCTTGCATTGAACACTGGTGCTAGTGTTTGTATGAAAGGGTGTACATTTGTTGATTTGTACATCTCAACTGTCGTACACACAGGAACACAGGAGAAACACCTACTGAGTGCTATGGCAAAACAACATTGTTAGTACAGTGGTGCCTTGCAAGAAGAAAAGAATCCGTTCTGTGATTCTCTTCGTCTAGCGGCTTTTTCGTCTTGCGAAGCAAGCCCATTGAAGGATTAGCGGATTAGCGCTATTAGCAGCTTTTAGCGGCTTTTAGCGGCTTATCTGCTGATCGGATCAGCTGATAAGCGGCTTAGCGGCTTAGAAAAAGGGGGGAGGGGGAAAAAACAGCAGGAACTCGCAAGACATTGTTGTCTTGCGAAGCAAGCCCATAGGAAATTCGTTTTGCGAAGCACCTCCAAAACGGAAAACTCTTTCGTCTAGCAAGTTTTCCGTCTTGCGAGGCATTCGTCTTGCGGGGCACCACTGTAGTTTGATTTCTGTTTCCCATTATCTGGGAAACCATGTGTCTCTTTGCCTGCTTCTAGCGATTGGGTGACTGGAGGTAGTAAGTTGCACCCAGGTTACAAATTAAAGGGAGAAAACTATTCCTTTAGCATTGTCTGAAGGGTATCTTGTTTGCTGAAAAATAGGAAGGAAACCAAACCAGAGACAGTGGTCAAATGACTTGGATGAATTTTCTAATCATTATGTTGAACTTGCCTCCTCAACCCCTTCACGCCTTGGCCTTCCTGCTTTTCATTGTGCCTCTAGCACAGTGGTTCCCATTTGGAAGGGGCACTGCCCCCTCAGTTCCACAAACTCACCCCCAGTGCCCCCTGCCCTACCCTATAAAAATAGAGCAGTAGAGCTTAAAATGCAAAGTGAGGAAGGCATTTGCTGGGCTGTAGGTCGGTCAGTTGTAAATCATAGAATCATAGAATCATAGAGTTGGAAGAGACCACAAGGGCCATCGAGTCCAACCCCCTGCCAAGCAGGAAACACCATCAGAGCACTCCTGACATATGGTTGTCAAGCCTCTGCTTAAAGACCTCCAAAGAAGGAGACTCCATCACACTCCTTGGCAGCAAATTCCACTGTCAAACAGCTCTTACTGTCAGGAAGTTCTTCCTAATGTTGATAAGTGGTTGATGTGCTTGTTGGGGGGCCCCTGCCACATAGCGCCCTCTAGGTGATTCCCCAGGGGCTGTACTGCTCCCTTTCAGAAGCCCTGCACTAGCACATCCTTTGTTCTGGAAGCCTGCATGGCTCACGAAGTTTGGAAGCTCACCTAGGATCTCTTTGGTTCCCAGCGCCTTGTGTGTTTTAGTCATCATGCAGGCTTGCTAGTGTGGGGCCTTGTTGCTCACCACTTCTTCAGTTCTGTTGCCACCCCAAACTGAACGAAAAGGAGATCCTTGCAGCAGGCTGAGGCCAGTGATAAGTGTCTCTTCTTTACTACAGCGATCACAGTGTTGTTTTGGGTTGTGCTGCTCCTGCTCCTTGTCAGCTGACTTTCACTAGGGATGGTGTACGATGTTGGCAGGATTCAGGATTAAAATTAACATAAACTGTGCCGGTAACAGGATGTTAGCGCCTGCAGTCATGGCCTTTATGGTAACCCACATTCCTTGGCTGCTGGTACTATATGTGCATTGCTGAATTCAGGTGAACTCGAAACCTGTGGACATGCCCAGATAGAAGGGCTGGAGCCTGTTGGTAATGAGAAGGCTGGCACCTTTAAATCCCAGACTTGCCAGCCACTGAAACCTCATCCTGTCTGCGCTCGGATTCAGTCAACAAAATACCCAGTCCCCATCTCCCAGCCGAACCAAATGAACCTGGGTCACAGTACTGCTTTCTGTGTCAGAAGTGACCCAGAGGGCCTTTTTCCACCCTGGGGAGGGCTTGCACCTGGGACCGATGCAGGTGGGCACTTTGAGTGCTCTGCTAGGTGGGGAGGCTTGCAAAGACAAGCTCTGGTTACAAGCTCGTTTCTAACTGTATTGTTTATTCATTCATTTATTTTTTAAAGCTCTCTAGAGCTCACGAATAGCTCTGTTACAACATTTAAGACAGTTGCCTTTGAATGTTTGAGAGGGTAATTGGCATTTGTGTCAGAAACTGGTAGAAGTCCTTTCATCTCTCTTTTCTGTCTAGGAGTGGGGGGAAACACATTTGTGGGGCTACTTTTGAAAGCATGCAACATTTTCAAATGCAGTGGTGGGGGATCATGTGTCCTGTGAGTAATTATACTGCAATAGGCTTAGTTCAGACATCAGAACCAAGCTGTGGTTTGTAACTGGTAAGCCAGAAAAGGAAACATCCGTTTTGAAGTTGGTTTGGAAACTGTGGCTTGTGCTAACTACAACTTGGGGTGAAATGACAGGCAGCATTTGCGACCAAGCCCCTTCTTCCAGAGGCCACTAAAGAACCCAGAGTAGGCAGGTAGCAGCAGCAGCAGCAGCAAAGGAGAGACTTGAAGCCTCAGTTTGCTTGATGGTCTGCACCCCACACTCTGTTGCGCTTCGTTCACGCGAAGGCTTGGCAATGAGGTTTTTTTAAAAATGATATTTATTGAAATTTTTTTAGAATTACAAAAAAAACAAGGTAGAAAAAGGAAAAAAACCAAGAAAAAACAAACCACATAATAAAAATCAAAATTAAAAAATAGCACAACACAATCAAAAGACAAAGATATACCACAAACATTTAAAAACAAATCCAATATTCTCAAAACCTTAACTGTCATTACCTTCTTTCTTTGACCTCCTCCTCCTCCCTTTTTTTGTATCCTAGTTGTTAATTGTCGCAGCAAATCCTTTCCATATTTCATAATATTCTGTCATTACATTACCTTAATCTATTTTAATCTTATCTTACTATAAAAAACATTAAAGCTTAAAACTTAAGTCTTTTACCAATTTCTCATAACCATAATATTCTTACATAATTCTTTAAATATTTTTACTAAAGCCAAATAATTTCGTTCCAACATTTTTCTAACATTCATCAATTTTGTAAAACAATCCTAATAGAAAAAAACAAAAAAACAATCTGATCTTCATCCAGCGTCTCTTCCTCCTGGTACCGGGTTTTGTCAGTCCTTTCTTTGTCAGTCCCATCAATCTAGCGCATTAACTTGGTAATCTTATATCCGAGGCCCTTAAGTCCCTTCCATGTCCCTTCCGCGGCTCTTCTTCATATTTATAGCTATATTTTCCTTTGTCTCCTGCTCCTTTCACTCGTGGGAACTCCAGCTTAACAATGTTTTTGACCCTTCTCGACAAATCAGTCCCTTTTCCATAGTCCACACTGAACTCCATGTGGTATTTAAGAACCTGTTTCAAAGTCCCTCCAAAATTAAGAGCCCCCACAACCCCAAACATCTCACGGCCCATTACCAGACTTGAAAAGTCCAAACATCCCTGCATAGGGGGGTCTATCCAACCCCCCATTTCCAAGCCAAGCCAAACTTTCCAAATCTGGCTTTTTCCAAGCTCATTTGTCAAATCCAAAAACTCATGTTCCTGCTGGGCCGCAGCTCCCTCCATCTCTGGCGCCCAAGATTCAGCAACATCCTCTTCCCTCATCTGTTCTGTCAGGGCACACTCCTGATTTGATTCCTGGGTGGGCTCCATATAATTTCCCACTGCCTGTTCAAAATTTCTGATCGCATCAGTCATCAAGTCCGTCTTCTCATGTAGCTGTTCCAATAGGGCACTTGTTTTACAGAGAGCACACAACAGAGCTTCTGAATACATTGTCCTGCAAGGTCAGAAGTCTATTCCCACGATCGTAATCTGTAGCAGCTGCAAGCTCCCCAATTCAGAATTGGTTACAGTTTCACAGGCTCCCTCTAGGGGAAAAACTTCTATTTGTTCTTTTCTTTTAAAGGCAGATCTAACAACAAAGTTTCCTTTTTCAGTTATTTTGTCAATATTTGTTCCTTTAAAATGCGAAAGGGAACAATGGAATCACTATGTTTCTCTTCTTTTAGCTATCTGTCAAAAACGTTTGTCTCTGGTCAATGAGCTTCAAAAAACGTCAGTCCTGACACCCCGCTCCAGGATCAAGACGGTGGAAAGTTACTTTGCTTTACACTCACTTCTGCAGCTTTAAACAGTCCAACCCCCCCCCACTTCTCCTGCTTCCAAAGGGGGTTCAACAATCCTAAATGGTGAAAGTTAATCCTTTACAAGCGATTTTCTGAACTCTAGTTTGCCATGTCTTTGCTTTAATCTATCTACAAAGAAACGGAAGGCTGACTTCCTGTTTAGATCTTCCTGTTTCAGTGCCAAATTGAAATAAACTTTTAAGTCCAATTTTCCTTTCTACTCGCAAGTCCTTATTTAGAGTCCAATTGTCCGAAATTTAAGTACTCACAGTGATTGTTTTAAAAGCCAAATTGTCCCAGGAAAAAGGCAGCGCTCTCCGGCAACAGCTGTGCGGCTTCGCTCCACGGAAGAAGCAGTTGACTCTCAGCACCGCGCCACTTCCCCCTCTTCGCTCCGGAGCCCGTTAGTGGGTTCCTTTGCGGGTTGGGGGCGCGCTAAAGGTGCCCGCCGAGTCCCATGGTCACAGGCTTCATCCGCCTGTGATTTTTGAAAGGGTCCCCGCTTCGCAAGTAGTGGAAAAGACCCGTTTCCCGTGGAGCTGGTCCCTCCAGATCAGAGGGAGTCCGCCATTACCGATGGCGCCACCCCGGAAGTTGGCTTGGCAATGAGTTTAGGCCTTTGAAGCTCCTTGTGTGACTTTGAGCCTAACCTCAGCCTAACCTACCTTACTGGGTTGTTGTGAGGATAAAGTGGAGAGGAAAAGAACTATGTATGCCAACTTTGAGCTTCTTGGAGAAAAGATGGGATATAAATGAAATGAATGAATGATAATGCCTCAGCCATCCTGAATTTCCCCCCAATCTGCATTTCTGAGAAGAGGTCATCAAGAGGTGGCTCGTTTCCTTTCAAAGATAACTAGAAGTATTTTGTTTTTGCTGATTTTCTTTTTCAAGACAGGGCTGCGTACAAAATGCTACAACATTGCAAACATTAACTAATACAGCAAATGAAACCACAGCATAATTGCTAATGGCAATATTTTTATTTACTGTATTTATTGAATTTATGTCCCTCCTTTCCTTCCTAAGGAGCCCAGGGCAGCAAACAAAGCAGAAAATAAAATAAAATCTGAAATTTGAAAACAATTCAAAAAAACAATTACGATTGAAAACATCAGTTATAGTTAAAAACATTGAAAAGCAGTTGGAGTGGAAAAGATGGAAAGCATTCTTCCATCCAATGATCTTAAGGTTACCTGGAACAGTATTCTTCAGCCACCAAGGACGTCTTGGGGAGAAGAAAGGCTAAGGAGTAAAACCCTACACAAATCCAGAGTGGAATCCCTAAGACAGTTGGGTGGTGCCTTGTACACCTCCTTCAGACAACTCCTGCAGCCCAGCTGGTGCTAAACACCTGTCTCTGCTTTCCTTTAGACCACACCAGCAAGGCCAAGAGGGGGGTTTTGTTGTCTGGTCAGCCCAGGACCTCCATCCACACTGAGGTTGATGCCCCAGGGAGGTCACTTTAGTGCTGCTAATGCAGCAGTTTGACTTCGCCCCGAGAAGCACACTCCATTGTCGTTTGAGACAGACAGATGCCAGCAACAATTGCCTCAGCAAATGGGAATGTTTTCAGATTCCTCCTGGAAGTTAATCGTGATAGAGCCAGGCATACCTCATAAGAAAGCAAATCGTTCCCATAAATGTTTTTTGAAATGAGCACACAAAAATTCTTGTAACCCTTTCTAAAGACTGGGCAAGCTAAGCAGGAGCGGACGCTGCTGGAGAGCTCAGTGTCCTAAGAGGACATTCTCCTGAGTGTGTGGTCTTGGTTTGGGGCTGAATATTGACTTAGGAGTTTGTGTGCGTGAAGAGAGAATTTTATGAACTGGAGCTTTCTGTTGCACAACTCTGAGCAAAATGTCGGCACCTTCTCTCTAGAGCACTAGGCAGAAGAATGTTTCCGTAAGTGTATGTATCTTTTTTGCTCTTATTTTAAAAGAAATGTGGTTGCAGTGGGTGGACAGGCCTGAACAATATTCTAATAAAATAACTTTTGATAGGAAGTAGACTTTTTCACCAAATCACTGTAGTCTTTTTGCAAAATGTCCTCATGATTTAATCACAGGAGGGCGCTATTACACTGTAGTCACCTCGACCCAGAATTTGCCAGAATTTGCCAATTCTTTAGTTTTGTAGTGGTACGCACTTGGGTTGATGGAAACCTCTGGATTTCACTAGCTCTGCCTGCGAACCTTAAAACTTTCTCCTTGGTCTTGCTAGTTTGAACCATCCCAATTTAGATGTGGCCATTGACACATGCTTTTTTAATCTCCTGTTTGGATTACTGTAACACACTCTATGCGGGGCTGCCCCACATACCTGGCTGCCGCCAGATTGTTGATTAGGGCTGGTTCTAGGGAGCAGGTGACTCCCTTGCTAGAACAGCTCCACAGGCCGCCAGTCTGTTTCCTGGCACAAGTCAAACTGTGCTGGCTATCACCTACAGGGCTTAGGTCCATGCTGTCTGAATGGCAGTATTCCTCCGTATGAACTTGCCTGGGCTCTGAGATCTTTGGGAGGGGCCCTTCTCTTGGTCCCGCCCCCCCTCACAGGCACGCTTTGTGGGGACGCGAGAGGGCCTTCTCGGTGGTGGCTGCTTCCAGACAGTTTTGGAACTCCCTCCCTGGAGATGCTAGACAGGCTTCCTCCCTTCTGCCATTCCACCAGCAGATGAAGACTTTCTTGTTCCAACAAGACTGGCTGCTTTTAATGAAAGGGTTGGTGCCATGCTGGTTTTATTGTAATTATTGGTATGTTTTAAACACATTTTCTATATGTATATAGTTTTAATTCTACCAGTGTTTAATTGTATTTTAATGATTGATTTTTTTCTTTGTTTGTAGTGGTTCTTATTTTTATCTGTAAGCCATCTTGAGTCCTGTCAGAGGAAAAGGTGGGATAATAACAACAACGAAAAACAAACAAACAACAACAACAAAAACAACAACAAAAACAATAATATACCAAAATAAACTGGCATATCTTATAACTTGTGCCCCCCCAACTTGTGTTCCCCAGCAACCTGCCCTTCTGATCTGAGGTCCTCACGATTCCTTCACCAAATCCTATGCCACCTCCCTGTTCATAAGAAGGCCACTGTCTTCCCATTCCCCATTCTGCTGTGTATAATCCCACTGGGCTTGTGAGGACTGCAGATGTACAAATAAAAGAGCTGTGCTGGATCAGACTAAATGCCCAGCTAGTTCAGTCTTCCCCAACCTTGTGCCCTCCAGATGTTTTGGACCTCAATCTCCATCAGCCACAGCTCTCCATGGCCATTGATGAAGGCTGCTCTATAACAGGTAAAGGGACCCCTGACCATTAGGTCCAGTCATGTCTGACTCTGGGGTTGCGGCGCTCATCTCGCTTTATTGGCCAAGGGAGCCGGTGTACAGCTTCCGGGTCATGTGGCCAGCATGACTAAGCCACTTCTGGCGAACCAGAGCAGCGCATGGAAATGCCGTTTACCTTCCAGCCGGAGCGGTACCTGTTTATCTACTTGCACTTTGACGTGCTTTCGAACTGCTAGGTTGGCAGGAGCAGGGACCGAGCAAAGGGAGCTCACCCCGTTGCGGGGATTCGAACCTCCGACCTTCTGATCGGCAAGTACTAGGCTCTGCGGTTTAGAGCACAGCGTCACCCGCGTCCCTGTTATATTATATATCCCCTCAAAATCCTTTTCATCAAATTCATCTTTTTGTCCATCCTTGTATAATGCCTACAAAGTGCTTTGAACAGTCAGAATACTATCTATATAAAGGCTATTGTAAGGGACCCTGCTCTTAGCTAAAATGGGAGCTGTTTAACCATCCTTGATGGCAAAGTGTTACTGCACAGTAGCTGGGAGAAAGCATGAAATGCTGCCTGCTGGGTGCGGTTGTCCCCACAGACGTCCTTGACTTCAGCCAGGTGGTGGCCTCATATGCCAGCAGTTAGGAAGATTGATACTGTTGCATTAAAATGATAGACAATTCTCATCCTATTAAAATGGGGCAGAGGGCAGGATGATTGTTGCAGGATGGTCCATGTCAGGCAGAGGCAAACTCGGCCCTCCAGATGTTTTGGGACTACAGTTCCCATCACCCCTGACCACTGGTCCTGTTAGCTAGGGGTGATGAGAGTTGTAGTCCCAAAACATCTGGAGGGCCGAGTTTGCCTATGCCTGGTCCATGTGTTGATTTTGAAGGGAATTGGGAGCTTGTCTAGGAACGGAGAAGGATTTGGTTTTACTTTATGCAAGGGGGGTGTTTCTGTTCTGCCTCGTCCCCACTAACTTCCCTTTTTTGTGCCTATATTCTACCCCAGACTCTGTATGGTCCCAGGATTCAGTAGCTGATTATGTAAATTATCGATTCCCACACTGCTCTCTCTCTCTCTCTCTTTTTAAAAAAGTCGTTTTTACCTTTAACAATTATCATCACAAATCAATCATTATCTTGTGCACATAGGATTCTCTGAATCTCTGGACTTCCCTTCGCCCCTCCTTGGTTTCCATACTGTATCATATAATGTTCTCCATATTTTCTTAACACTCAATTCTTACCATAGTTCTCACTACATTGCAAGTGTTTTTTTAGAATCCAGCCAATGTTTTAATTATTTACAGTGTTCTTTTAAGTAACTTAAATCCCCCCCCATTCTTTATTAAATTTGTTATCAAATCAAATCAAATCAAAACTTTATTAGCAAAGCCAACAGGCCACAGCTGTACAAGAGTTAAAAGTGAGAATGGGGATAAAAGGAAGAAAAGAACAGGCAAAAGGAGGTCCGTCGGGTAAACAGGTCTGTCACTCAGATGGTGGCCCTCAATTTCGCAGCTCTCTCGATGTACCTCGCGACCTTCTCTGTTATCTGACTATCCGTATCAGATAATAGAAAATACAGTGTAATGTCTGGTGAACGGCCGGGGTTGGAGAGAATGAGTGGAGTAATAATCTCATTCCTTAGGTCTTTGTAAAGGGGGCAAGAAAGAAGGACGTGGGACACTGTTTCCGTGTTACCAACTCCACATGGGCAGAGTCGTTTTTCAAATGGAGTCTTTTGGTAACGCCCTTCGAGTACAGCAGAGGGAAGAACATCCCATCTAGCCAATGTAAAGGCACGTCTGTATTTTGGGATGGTTAGTTTAGACAAGTATGAGGCTGGAGAGTCAAAATGAGAAGGAGGAAAGTAGGTATACCATGGGCACAGTTTCTTTAAGATAGTCAGGTTGTTTTGTCGTTCAATGTCTTTCAGGCGCTGGCCTATTAGACTCTTTGCTTTAATGAGGCCCATTGATAGTAGGGACTGTGAGTGCAGGCCGCATGTAAGGAGTTTTTGATGCACAGTTTTAAACCACTTGCTTTTGTGAGGATCTTGCATTACTAACGGCAGTAGACCAGGAGGATTCAGATTAAGACGAAGCCAATAATTAAATGTTCTCTGCCAGGTCCGCGTTTCCACAGATGGAAGGCAGGCCTCGAGTCGTAATGCTGCGTTTGGAACACAGGAGGGGACACCGAGTATCTGCCTTAGAAATTTGGACTGGACAGTTTCAAGACTGGAGCAATGGTTCCCCGTCCAGATTTGCGCCCCGTACAGTAACTGCGCCAGAGGTTTAGCTTGAAAAACTTCAAGGGCTGCTGGGATGTATCTGCCCCCCTTCGTGTAGAAGAAGCGGGACAGCATCTTGATGCTTTGAGCAGCTTTTTCTTTGGCACATTTTTGATGGACATCCCAGGACCCGGTCGACTGGAAAACGATACCCAGATATTTGAAGGCTTTGACTTGTTCAATTGTCTGGTTATCCATCCTCCAGCTGTACTGTCTGTGTTTCCTTGCAAAAACCATGATTTTGGTTTTCTGATAGTTTATTGCAAGTTGCTCTCTCCTACAGTATGCTGAGAATTCACCTATTAGCCTATTTAAGCCTATTCTTGTTCGAGATAGGAGTATCGCATCGTCAGCGTACAAAAGCACTGATATTGCTTTGTCAGCCAGTTTGGGGGCGTGGAAGTCCGGAGATGACAAACAGTTAACCATATCATTGATGTAGATGTTGAATAAAACTGGAGCCAGGATGCAGCCTTGCTTGACCCCCTTACTGACAGGAACTGGTCCTATAAGATGGCCATTTAACGAAGTTCTTACATGCAGCACCGTGTCTTTGTATAAACAGCTGATCAGAAATAATAGTCTTTTGTCTATGCTAGAGGTGCTCAATTTATCCCAGAGTCTTACACGTGGAATTGAATCGAAAGCAGCCTTTAGATCGATAAAGGCTGCATATAACACCCCACGGGATTTTTTGGCATATTTGTCAATTAAATAGGCTAGGGTGAAGCAATGGTCTATGGTGGATCTGCCTTGCCTGAAACCCGCTTGCTCTTCCGCTAGAATAGCTTCAGTTTCCAGCCAGCTAGTTAGCTTGGTATAAAGATGTTTGGCATATAGTTTGCTGGGTATAGGCAGAAGGCTGATTGGTCTATAACTCGCCGGATCTGTCATGGGTCCTTTTTTATAGATTGGGATAATTATTGCCTCAGTCCAACCATCTGGGAGTAAACCCGTTGAGTCGATCCAAGAAAATAAAGACGCCAACAGGGGGGCCCACCAGCCAATGTTGGACTTCAGAAGTTCGGCAGGGATGTAATCATTCCCTGGGGCCTTGTTGTTCTTTAATTGTGCGATTAAATTCTCAACTTCCTTTGCAGTTACTGCTGGCCAATGAGGTAGGTCCTCCAGCTGAATGCATAGTTTGTAATGTTGGGCTTCCTGGTCATAGAACAAAGATTGAAAATGGCGCAACCACTCCATTGGTTCCACTGTACAGATGGAATTAGTACGCTCCTGGTCCAGTAGACCAGATATGGTTCGCCAAAAGCAAGTAGTATCTTTCTCGTGCGATGCCTTAACCAACCTGTGCCATGCGGCTCTTTCAGCTTCCAGTTTCTTTCTCCTTAATAATTGTTTGTACGACCGTCTCAGATAAATATAGGCATTAAGTAGGAGGGCAGTCCCTGATTTCCTGTATCTCCGGTAGGCTGTTCTCATTTGTCTCCTTGTTTGCCTGCACTCCAGGTCAAACCAGCTAGCTCCGTCCTTTGCCCTCTTTGTAGCGGAGCTATGTATCACTGTTGTTAAATGGGGTTTCAATCTTCCCAAGAGTAATTTAAAGCGTTCCATAATCGCAGCTGCTGAATTTCCTGATACAATAGCGGAGCGAATAAGCTTTAACTCCACTGACTGAAGAAGGAGGGTTAGGTTTTCATTCAATATTGGGGACCATTTGAGTCTTTTGGGGGCAGGTATATCCAAATTTACAGAAGGTATATATTGTGGCTCGGCAATAGAATAGTCAAAAGGCCCACCTGCAAGCTCTAAAATTAGAGGTAGGTGATCACTCAGAGTATTATGGCCCACTTGAAACTTCCTTATAAAGCTGTGAGCAAATCTTGAGATTAAGATATAATCTATAACACTTCCCCCAGCCTTGGAGAAATGGGTATATTCCCCGGGGCGGTCCCCCTCTATATTGCCGTTTAATATCAGCAGTTCCCTCCGTCTAGCAGCCTGCACTAAGCAGAGACCTGGGAAATTACTTCTACTATCTTTGGACAGACGTGTCGCGCCAATATCCGTCTGTTCTTCAGGGTCCATAAATTGGTTGAAATGAGTGTATAGACTGTTGTCATCTGTTCCTATACGAGCGTTGAAGTCTCCACACACAATAGTCAGGGCAGACGGGTAAGTAGATTCGAGAGGCTCTAAAAACGCCTCTAGCTCAGCCCATGTAGCCTTAACAACGGGTTTTTTTTGGCCTGGGGGAATATAAACATTGACCAGCAAGAGAATAGTTCTCTTGAAGCTAAGTAGAGCGGCTGTTGCTAAGGAATTGCAGCTGGGTAGGGCTGTTAGAGAGTGCGCTAGCTCCGTGGAAATGAAGCAAGCTAGGCCACCACTAGATCTGCCGCCCCTTTGAGATGGAGAGGCAGGTAGGTAGTGGCAGTTATACCCATTAAGAAATATAGGGTCATTCTGCCATGTCTCCTGAAAGAAGATGATGTCAAATTGCTTAAGGTAACACAAAAATTGTTGATTATTTTTCTTGGCGTGCCAACCCGCGATATTCCAAGACAGCACTTTTAGGCCCCGGGCCCTTCGGGGAGCTGGATCTATGTCACCACCATGTCCAGCAATTCTTTGGTGTCTAAAAAAACACACCCGTTGGTTCTTTTCGAGGCTGGCTGCTTGGAGAGAGTGTAGTGATCCTCTTTTCTTGGTGATTTGGGGCTAGATTTTGGAGTTGGGGGGGAAGCTAATTCATTCGGAGACAATTTAAGATAGCTGTGCCAGGAGCTTTGAGGTTTCACACCTTGCTTTGGTCTTACTTTATTGTACATCACAGGGGGCTCTGATTGTAATTCCACGTCTACACATTTGAAGGTGCCTCCCACTGTCTTCTTATCCACCAGACATTTGGGAGATATGGGCTGCACATAAGGGTCCTTCATTGTCTCACCTTGATCATCCTTTTTTTCTAGTCTGCTTCGAAGTAAATCAAATCTTTTCAGGATCTCAGTTTGAGCTGGGGAATGCAGTGACCAGAATCGCTTTATCAGCGAGAGTTCTTCCTCCCAAACGGAGTCCTCACTATCCCACATGAGAGGCCCGACGCCAGTTGGATGTGAGGCTTCCTTTTTTTCATTTGGTGCTGTTTGGTGGGGATGATCCTGCTGGAGCTTATGCTTTCTATTTCGATGGTTTTGGTGGTTGGTTTTTTCCCTTTTGTGAACTTCCACTCCTATGCTCTTGGGCCCTATCAGAGAGGTTGCAGGTGCTCTATTTTCAAATATTCTTAACAGGACTATTCTTTCTTTTTTGAATAGGTTTTTAGCTCTAAAAATGAAACTGGCCAGATTATGATCTAAAAAAGTAATCAATGCTCGTACCGAGCAATCATCTTGATGTAGATACTCTATAGCGGCTATGTCAGTTGCTTTTACTACCCCCGGTAAAATGCCACTTATAATGGACAAAAAGTGGTCTATACGGTCCAACCCTGCATGAAATCTAGGCGGTTTAGGGTAATTAGCAAAGACAAGCTTTTGTGGGATTAGGACTAAACTCCATTCTCTTTTGGGACACAACGTCTGTCGAACTTGGGAGGAGTGGTTCCCCTCAATAGTTTGGGTCGCCTGCTCACCTCTGTCTACTGATTCTGTGCTGGCCATGAGAGGACTCTGGGGCGATATGACTGCAGATGGATTAGTTCCTTTGTCCCAGCTCGGTGTTGATTCTTCAGAACTTGATTTAGATTCTTTTATGGGTGTATCTACTTTACGTGTCTCTTTGATGACACTCGAGTTGGATTTGTTTGTTCCACTTGTGGAAAGGGATGGAAGAAGGTTAAAGAGCTTCTGCCAATATTTTTTACAGGTACGGTGAGTTGTCTTAAGCCGCCTTAGGTTTTTCATGTTTTTGCTTTTCTTCATCTTAGGCTCAGCTTTTTTCCTCCGGGGTTTGCTGGGGAGTGGTGGATCCGGCCTGGCTAGGGGATTTGTATTCTGGTCTGAAGCGCTCACATGTTGTTTGAAGTTATCCACTAGGGTCAGGAGCAGCCCGTTTGTTATCGCTAAAAAATTTTTAACATTAAGGAGATCCTTAGAGATCTGGTATATCTGCTCCTGAAGATAATCACCCCACATTTCTATTCCGCAGTCATTGGCTTTCAACCAATGGGTTGAAAGATTACCTCCAAGTTCCAGCGGTGACAAATGAGGATTGGCATCGGGTGTGTTGGCTGTGTTAGCCTTTGTAGCATTCTCTGCTATGGCAAGTTCTTGGGCCAGATTTGTTGGATGGATAAATTTGTTATCTTCAGGTCATTTTGCCCTCCAGGTCATTTTCGCCATTTCAACGTAGCCCATTATCTTTGTTAGCCATTCTTCTCTTGTAGGTACCTTGTCTTCCTTCCATCTTTGGGCAAAGAGCACCAACACAGCTATCATAGCCTACATAAACAGTCTTTTCTGCTCCTTTGGTATTTCTGGACCTAAAATTCCTAATAAAAAGGCTTCTGGTTTTTTTACAAAAGTAATTTTAAACATTTTTTTCAACTCATTATAAATCATTTCCCAATATGATTTTGTCATCTTGCACATCCACATGTGCCTTCTTTCTCTTTACACTTCCAACATGTGTTTGTTGGTTTGGTTCTATATATTTTTGCTAATTTAGTAGGAGTTAGGTACCGACAATACATAATTTTCATATAATTTTCCTTCAGCGTACAGCATGCTGTAAATTTTAATTCTTCCCTCCATAACGTTTCCCATGATGCAAGTTGTATATTATGTCCAATATCCCTTGTTCATTGTATCATTACTAATTTAACTTCTTCATCTTTAGTATACCATTCTAACAACAGTTAATACATTTTTGAAAGTAATTTCACATTATTCTCTAATAGAATCATAGAATCATAGAGTTGGAAGAGACCACAAGGGCCATCGAGTCCAACCCCCTGCCAAGCAGGAAACACCATCAGAGCACTCCTGACATATGGTTGTCAAGCCTCTGCTTAAAGACCTCCAAAGTAGGAGACTCCACCACACTCCTTGGCAGCAAATTCCACTGTCAAACTGCTCTTACTGTCAGGAAGTTCTTCCTAATGTTTAGGTGGAATCTTCTTTCTTGTAGTTTGGATCCATTGCTCCGTGTCCGCTTCTCTGGAGCAGCAGAAAACAACCTTTCTCCCTCCTCTATGTGACATCCTTTTATATATTTGAACATGGCTATCATATCACCCCTTAACCTCCTCTTCTCCAGGCTAAACATGCCCAGCTCCCTTAGCCGTTCCTCATAAGGCATCGTTTCCAGGCCCTTGACCATTTTGGTTGCCCTCCTCTGGACACGTTCCAGTTTGTCAGTGTCCTTCTTGAATTGTGGTGCCCAGAACTGGACACAGTACTCCAGGTGAGGTCTGACCAGAGCAGAATACAGTGGCACTATTACTTCCCTTGATCTAGATGCTATACTCCTATTGATGAGGCCCAGAATTGCATTGGCTTTTTTAGCTGCCGCGTCACACTGTTGGCTCATGTCAAGTTTGTGGTCAACCAAGACTCCTAGATCCTTTTCACATGTACTGCTCTCAAGCCAGGTGTCACCCATCTTGTATTTGTGCCTCTCATTTTTTTTGCCCAAGTGCAATACTTTACATTTCTCCCTGTTAAAGTTCATCTTGTTTGTTTTGGCCCAGTTTTCTAATCAGTCAAGGTCGTTTTGAAGTGTGATCCTGTCCTCTGGGGTGTTAGCCACCCCTCCCAGTTTGGTGTCATCTGCAAATTTGATCAGGATGTCCATCATCCAAGTCGTTGATAAAGATGTTGAATAAGACCGGGCCCAAGACAGAACCCTGTGGCACCCCACTAGTCACTCTTCTCCAGGATGAAGAGGAACCATTGATGAGCACCCTTTGGGTTCGGTCAGTCAGCCAGTTACAAATCCACTGAGTGGTAGCATAGTCAAGACCGCATTTTACCAGCTTCTTTACAAGAATATCATGGGGCACCTTGTCAAATGCCTTGCTGAAATCAAGGTAGGCTACATCCACTGCGTTCCCTTCATCTACCAGGCTTGTAATTCTGTCAAAAAACGAGATCAGGTTAGTCTGACATGACTTATTTTTCAGAAATCCATGCTGACTGTTGGTGATCACAGCATTCCTTTCTAGGTGCTCACAGACTGTTTGCTTAATGATCTGCTCCAGAATCTTCCCTGGTATTGATGTCAGACTGACTGGGCGGTAATTATTTGGGTCCTCTCTTTTCCCCTTTTTGAAAATAGGGACAATATTTGCCCTCCTCCAGTCTGCCGGGACTTCGCCTGTTCTCCAGGAATTCTCAAAGATGACTGCCAGTGGTTCTGAGATCACATCTGCCAGTTCTTTTAATACTCTTGGATGCAGTTCATCTGGCCCTGGAGACTTGAATACATCTAAACTAGCCAAATATTCTTGTACTATCTCCTTAGTTATTCTGGGCTGTGTTTCCTTTGCTGGATCATTTGCTCCAAATTCTTCAGGTCGGGCATTGTTTTCTTTATCGGAGAAGACTGAGACAAAGAAGGCATTGAGGAGTTCAGCCCTTTCTGTGTCCCCTGTTTGCATTTCACCATCTTCTCCTCTGAGTGACCCCACTGTTTCTTTGTTCTTCCTTTTGCTACGAACATACCCATAAAAGCCTTTTTTGTTGCTTTTAACCTCTCTAGCAAGCCTGAGTTCATTCTGTGCTTTAGCTTTTCTGACTTTGTGTCTACACGTGCTGGCTATTTGTTTGAATTCCTCTTTGGTGGTTCCCCCCTTTTCCATTTTTTGTACACATCCTTTTTTAATCTTAACTCAGTTAAAAGTTCTTTAGATAGCCACCCTGGCTTCTTTAGGCACCTTCCATGTTTCCGTCTCATTGGTATTGCCTGACATTGTGCTTTTACTATCTCCCTCTTAACAAACTCCCAGCCATCATGAACTCCCTTTCCTTTTAGTATTACTGTCCATGGGATCTCACCCAGCACTTCCCTAAGTTTTATGAAGTCGGCTTTCTTAAAGTCAAGAAATTGAGTCCTAGTATGCTTGGCTGCTCCTTTCCTCTGTATAGTAAACTTCAGAAGAGCATGATCACTCGCGCCTAATGATCCTTCCACTTCTACCCCACTAACCAGCTCATCAACATTGGTTAGGACCAGATCTAAAATGGCTGTTCCTCTTGTTGCTTCTCCCACTTTCTGGACAATGAAGTTGTCTGCAAGGCCAGTGAGGAATCTGTTTGACCTTATGCTCTTGGCTGAGTTTGACATCCAACAAATATCCGGGTAATTGAAGTCCCCCATTACTACTATCTCCCTTCCTTTTGCATGCTTGGCCATCTGTTCCAGGAAGGCATCATCTATGTCCTCCGTTTGGCTTGGGGATCTATAGTAAACTCCCACAATGAGGTCTCTGTTATTCTTCTCTCCCTTAATTTTGACCCAAATGCTCTCACTTTGGCTTTGAGGTTCTAAATCTTGGATCTCTTCACAGGTATACACATCCCTGACATATAACGCCACTCCTCCTCCTTTCTTGTCTGGTCTGTTTCTCTGAAATAGATTGTTGTATCCCCCCATTATTACATTCCAATCGTGGGACTTATCCCACCAGGTTTCAGTGATGCCTATTATGTCATATTTAGTTTGCTGTACCAAGAGCTCAAGCTCATCTTGTTTATTTCCCATGCTTTGCGCATTAGTGTACAGACATTGAAGTCCATTAATCATTCCCCCATGTCTCTTATTTAAGGATTTTTTCCTCCACCACTAGGTCTGCGTGCTGTTTGCTCCATTTGGTCTATGACATTTGGATGATCATCTTCATCAATTGATAGACTCCTACCTTCAGGAGCACTGTCTCCCTCCCCCACATTAGTCAGTTTAAAGCCCTCCTGATCAGGTTTCTGAGATTTTTGGCAAAAACATTTCTCCCAACCGTTGTGAGGTGCAGCCCATCGCTTGCCAGAAGTCCATCTTCAAGAAACTGCAGTCCGTGATCTAAGAATCCAAACCGTTCCTGTTTACACTATTTGCGAAGCCAGCTGTTCACTTCCACTATTTTTCCCTCTCTCCCTGGGCCACGTCGTTCAACTGGGAGGACAGATGAGATGACAATTTGTGCATTTAATTGCTTCAATTTCCTGCCCAGAGCCTCGTAGTCTCTTATAAATCTTTTTCAAACCTCAAAATTTCTTTACTAAAACCATTTTTTAATCCTTTATAAATACATCATTTAATTGGTGATATTGCAACCAATCAGTTACTAAATGTCATATATCCTCAATTTTTTCCACTTTCAATTGGTCTTCTACTTCTGATAACAGCTCTTTATAAGTTGCCCACTCACCTTTTGCATTAAATTTTCAAAGATACTGCTTCCAAGATGTTTTCTGTTCCAATATTTTTTTATATTTCTCCCACACAGAATAAATTTTCTCACAAAGTGGTTTAGGAAACCTTTATGCACTTTTGTCTTTTCATACCATAGATATGCATGCTAACCAAATCTATTATCAAGACCTTCCAAGTCTAAAATATCCACATTCTTTAGAACAATCCACTCCCAAAGCCAGCAAAGACGGGACACCTCATAGTAGAATCATAGAATCATAGAGTTGGAAGAGACCACAAGGGCCATCGTGTCCAACCCCCTGCCAAGCAGGAAACACCATCAGAGCACTCCTGACATATGGTTGTCAAGCCTCTGCTTAAAGACCTCCAAAGAAGGAGACTCCACCACACTCCTTGGCAGCAAATTCCACTGTCGAACAGCTCTTACTGTCAGGAAGTTCTTCCTAATGTTTAGGTGGAATCTTCTTTCTTGTAGCTTGGATCCATTGCTCCGTGTACGCTTGTCTGGAGCAGCAGAAAACAACCTTTCTCCCTCCTCTATGTGACATCCTTTTATATATTTGAACATGGCTATCATATCACCCCTTAACCTCCTCTTCTCCAGGCTAAACATGCCCAGCTCCCTTAGCCGTTCCTCATAAGGCATCGTTTCCAGGCCTTTGACCATTTTGGTTGCCCTCCTCTGGACACGTTCCAGTTTGTCAGTGTCCTTCTTGAATTGTGGTGCCCAGAACTGGACACAGTACTCCAGGTGAGGTCTGACCGGAGCAGAATACAGTGGCACTATTACTTCCCTTGATCTAGATGCTATGCTCCTATTTCTAGATGCTATGCTCCTATTAGTATAATCTCAAGTCTGGCATGGGAAAGCCACCTCTTTCCTTAGTATCTGTTAACAATTTATAATTTATCATTGGTTTCTTCCTCTGCCCGATAAATTTGGAGATAGCTTTCTGCCATTGTTTAAATTATCCTACTCCACTGATTACTGGAATTATCTGGAATAGAAATAACATTCTTAGCAATACATTGATTTTTATTACTGATATTTCCCCACAAACCTCATCCTCCCCCATACCTCCAAATTTCTCTTTATTTCTTTCCAAGTGGTTATATAGTTGTCTTTAAAAATGTTTATATTCCTTGCTTTTTTCTATTAAAACAGTTCTGTTTTTTGTTGTAGGTCCTTTTTGTGTTGTTCTGTCATATTTTTAACCAACATTTTTGCTTCCTTTTTATTTAACTTGAAACCTGCTACTTGGCCAAACTCCAGAATTCTATCCAAGACCCTTGGTATACTTATCATCAGGTCTTCTACTGTTATCACAATGTCATCTGTGAATGCTTTCAGTTTATATGCTTTGCACCCAACTGTAATACTTTTTATTCCATCATCTGATCTTATACATCTTGCCAGGGTTTCTAAAATTAATATAAACAATAATGGGGACAGGGGACATCCCTGTCTTGTCCCTTTAGCTATTTTACATTTTTCTCTTATCACATTATTCACTATTAGCAAAGCCTATTGCTCTGAGTAAATTGCTTCTATTCCCCTCTGGAATGACTCTCCAAAGTTCATCATCTCTATTGTTTTTTTCCATAAACATCCATGACACATTGTCAAAGGCCTTCTCTGCATCTATAAATATTAATGTGGATCATTCCTGGCCTCCAGATATAACATCAATTATATTCCTTATGCTGTCCTTCATTTGACAGCCAGAAAGCCTGCTTGATTTTGATGAATCAAATCTTTGAACAACGTTTTCATATGATTGCCATTATATTGGCAAATAGTTTGTAATCATTATGTAGCAGAGAAATTGGCCTATAATTTTTTACGGATAGTAAGTCTGTGTCTTACTTTGGGATTAAAGTGATATATGCCTTTTTCCAAGACTCTGGTTCAAAATTTTATTCATTAATTCTTTTAAGGGTTATATCAGAAAATCTTGTAATTTCTTATAATATTTTGCTGATAGTCCGTCTGGTCCTGGTGATTTGCCTATTTTTGTCTGGTTGATTACTTGTTGGAATTCCACCATCGTTATTGGTGCATTTAAATAATTAATTTTCTGAACTGGAATTTGTGGCAATTTATTCTGCATCAAATATTTCTCGATTTCACCTTTATTTTCTTTACCGGATCAATATAGTTCTGTATAGTATTTTATGAATTGTCTTCTTATGTCTTTCAAATTATCTATTATTTTTCCATCTATTTTCAATTTGTTAATTGTTTTCATTCCCTGTCTTTTCTTTAACTGCTATGCCAACAGTTTCCCAGGTTTGTTACCGAATTCAAAAAAATTCTGCCTTAGTGTTTTTATCTTTCTTTCAATTCACTAACATTGAAAATTGTGTTTGTAACATTTTTATATTTTGCTTAACTGCATCTTTACCAGGTTTTTAAATCAATTTTTCTATTATTTCTTTCTTTCTTGTTTCTCTTCTTTATCCTCAGGAGTTGGTTCCCCTTTATCTTCCAGTGTGTGTGTGTGTGTTTATGTATATATATGTATAATATTTTCATATATTACTGTGGATGCTCAGGTTGCGAATGTGATCTGCGGGTTGCGATTTGGCGCTTATGTTGGAATCCAGTTGGAATTTCCTTCAGAATTATTATATTAAGTTCATCTGTTTGAAGTCTCTTTTGATAATTCATCTGTAGTATTCCATATTTTGCCATACGTTAGTTGAAGGTCACCTGGCAGTCCCTGGCAATACCTTTGCCTTTGCAAAGCTTAATTTTATCCTGAAGGCTTTGTTGATCGCTTGGACTACTTCTTCTTGTATCTCCATCCAGATGACTAATTCCTGTATTATTTTTTCTCATGTCTTCCTCAGTCTCCTCCGGTATCCCACGAAACCACAAAGTTAAATCTTTATGTTGCATTTACAGAACTGCAATCGAGTCCCAGGTGGCCTCCTGCATCTTCATCAGCTCGGCCAATTCTTCCCTCATTTTATCATGTTCCCTTTTCAATTTTTCCCCTTCTGTTGGTGTTTTTTTCTGTTGTTTCCTCAAGGCCTTTTGTATTTTTCCCTCATCCCCTGCACTGATTTTTTTTCCAATCCTGTCATTTTGGTTGAAAATTCTTTGGTTGAAAACTCACTTTTTTTTTGGGGGGGGGGTGCACAACGTCTTTGTACTTTCCCCGAGCCCCCCTCACCGATTGAGCCTTTCTCCTGAGATCAAGGCTCGTGCTCTGTCACCATTCGCGGGAACCCGGAAGTCCCCCACTCTGCACTCTCAGGTTGTTTGAATTACACCATGGCAAGTCATGGGATGTGGGTGCTCATACTCTGCCTCTCCTTACAGTGGGACAAGGAATTCTTAGTGACTGAAGTAGGGTGGGATGAACCTCCCACATCCTTGCTGGGCCTCTTCTTTTAGTTTGTTGGCAGCTATATCAGACGGATTTATATAGTGAACTTACATCCTGCCACTCAGTAAACATTATTCACAAGATAGAAAACACAAGTGTATGCTGGGTTGAACATCAGTTTAGAAATACGTAATTTAAAACAACCATTGAGACAGTTTTAGTTTTACTTAATGCAAAGGGGGTGAGTTTCTGTTCTGCTCAATCTCTGTGAACTTATCACCTGGACCCTGCATTATAGAATTAAAATAAAAGCTGCATCCCACAGTTCAGCCACATGCTCACCTGAATGTGTGTCTGGCAGTACTTGTACACCCAACAACGTGAAAAGGAAAGATCCAGTAGTAGGGCGCCAGGAAGCTTGTCTACTGCGGCACAGATACTTCCATTGGATCTGACTTGCTTGTTTCTAATGTTAGCAGCCTCTTCCTGCAACAAAAAGGAAATGTGCCCCTTTGCCTCAGCATGATCCAGTTCCCAGCTGAGGTGTGTATGCGTCTTGCTTCACTCTTTCCCTGCCTACCAGGGAGGTAAGGAAGCTGTTCCACTGGCATTGCTGCTCAGTTTTGGTCTGAAGGAGAGGAAGCCCGGTCCTGGTGCTCCCGAGTAGAGAGCTGGCCTCAGCTGGTGTCCTTCTCTGCACTGGCTTTTTGTGGCCCATGTGGGTTTCTGTTGCATGTGGGATACACACACACACACACACACACACACACACACACACAAACACTTTTTATTAACTTATTATTACAGCACACAAACACCACTTAGAAAACAAACTACAAAAGAAAACACAAAATAAATGATAAACATATATCCATAAATCTGCAAGTATCTGCACATGGACTTTTGTTATCTAATCTTTAGTTCTTATTCTATTCTAATAGACTTCCTTCTCAGTATGGGTCTGATTTTAAACTTGATAAACTTTTTGTTTTTCATTTCGTCTTTTCTACCATTCTCCATATGTTGTATTTGTAAACCATGTTTTGTTTTGCAAAAATTATTCGAAGCAAGTCCAGGTTTTAATTTGAGGGCACTGTTTTTTAAAATAATCTCTGTACTTTCCCCACTCTTTTTGAAATTGCATCCGTCATTTTTGCCAATTCAAGGCAATCAAATAATCTCTCTTGCCACTCTTTTGTTGTTGTTACTGTTTCGCGTTTCCAGTTTTTTGCAATTAACATTCTTGCTGTGGATGTTGTGTAAAGGAATATTCTCTTATTTTCATTTGCCATGTCTGAATCTACTATGCCCAATAGAAATGCTTCTGTTTCTTTTTTTACAAAAGTTTGTTTAAATATTTTTTTCAACTCCTCATATACCGTGTCCCAGAAGCTCTTAATTTTGTTACAGGTCCACCACGTATGAAGTAACGACCCCTCTGATTGATTACATCTCCAGCACATTTTAGATTTTGTTTTATACATTTTGGATATTTTGGTAGGTCTTATTTGTTGTTGTTGTTTAGTCGTTTAGTCATGTCCAACTCTTTGTGACCCCCTGGACCAGAGCACACCAGGCACTTCTGTCTTCCACTGCCTCCCGCAGTTTAGTCAAACTCATGCTGGTAGCTTCGAGAACACTATCCAACCATCTCGTCCTCTGTCGTCCCCTTCTCCTTGTGCCCTCCATCTTTCCCAACATCAGGGTCTTTTCCAGTGAGTCTTCTCTTCTCATGAGGTGGCCAAAGTATTGGAGTCTCAGCTTCAGGATCTGTCCTTCCAGTGAGAACTCAGGGCTCATTTCCTTCAGAATGGATAGGTTTGATCTTCGTGCAGTCCATGGGACCCTCAAGATCTCCTCCAGCACCAGGTAGGTGTTATATACCACCTATAAAACATCTTGAGAAAATTTTCCTTCATCAAGTCGCAAGCCGTGAATCTCCGGTCCTTATTCCATAATTTGTCCCAGGCCAATAATTGAATATTTTTGCCTAGGTCCATTGCCCAGTTAATCATTATTTCCTTTACTTGCTCATCTTTAGCCTCCCATTCTAAAATAATTCCATACATTCTAGAAATTACTTTTTTCTTGTTTTGTATTAATTCGTTGTCTAGTGTTGACTCTTCTCTTGCAAAACATTTTTTATTATCTATTCTAAACACCTCATTCAACTGATGGTATTGAATCCATCCCGTCAAGTGATATTTTATTTCCTCATATTTTTTCAGTTTCAGTTTATTACCTTCTTCATCTAAGAGATCCTTTTATGTGGCCCATAGCGTTTCCATGCTCTTCCTTTTGCCTGCTATAGCCTCCAGAGGGGAGAGCCACCAAGGGGTTTAGGGTTCTAGTAATTCTTTGTGCTTCACCCATACTCTATATCAGTGTTTTTCAACCTTTTTTGGGCAAAGGCACACTTGTTTCATGAAAAAAAATCACGAGGCACACCACCATTAGAAAATGTTAAAAAAATTAACTCTGTGCCTATATTGACTATATATAAAGTAATTCTCTTGAATAGGAATCAAATAAACACAAAGAAAGTATTTTATAATTACTTTATTACGAAATAGTAAGTAAACAGAAATGTGAAAAATTATAAAATACTTTATTTTTAAATCTTTAGAATTTTTCAATTTTTCCCACGGCACACCAGGCAACATCTCGCGGCACACTAGTGTGCTGTGGAACAGTGGTTGAAAAACACTGCTCTATATAAAGGCTTTCTTATGATATGACTGAGGAATCCTTTTCATATCCTAAGTATGCATGCCACCCATAGGGATTGTCAAACCCTTCTAAGTCCAGTAAATCTACACTCTGTTTTATATATAATTATGGTATTATTCCCCCCCCAAAAAAACCCCCTGGTGTTATGAGTCATCATTGCCAAAACAAGATGACACCTGATTGGCTCTCTAAGCACTCCTTTTTCTCGTTATTTGGCTATAACTCTTGATAGAATACAGATAATTGAACAAACCTTGTTGCATTACATTCTTCATTTAATTATCTTTCCAATGATATATAATTTTATGGTATTACTCCAAAAGAAAGTGGTGTTATGAGCCATCAAACCTTGGAAATACACTTTCTCCAAAAGGTTTCCACAATTTTGGCCACTAGTGTAGTTTGTTTTTAACACACCCATTTGGTGTGAGGGTTCATAAAATAGGACTAGCAGACCTCTCCTGGCCAGCATGTTTTCAGTTTTCCTTGGTAATGAGCTCTGATCAAGGTGGCCTTTTGGAAAAACTGAAATTTTCTGTGTGTGTGTGTGTGCACGTGTGTGTGTGTGTGTGTGTGTGTCTACACACACCATATTTTTGCTACATAAGACGCACCTGACCATAAGACGCACCTAGTTTTTAGAGGAGGAAAACAAGAAAAAAAATATTCTGAACGAAACAGTGAATGTATGATTTTTGTGGTTCATGCTGTGGCCACAGACATGTGATTTGATAGTGAGTTTGGGGTAGCCCAATGCAAAAATCCTGAGGATCCATGTGGATCCGTGCTTTGTAACCACATTTTTGTGCCATTGTGGCCCCACACAACAGTGGGTGAGTGGTTTTTTTGTGTGTGTGTGTGTGTGTGTGTGTGTGTCGGCTGTAGCCATGGACATGTTATGAGATCTGATGGTGAATTTGGGAAGACCCAAAGCAAAAATCCTGAGGATCCATGGCCTTTTACCTCCCCCCTCCTAGGCAGCCTCTGCTAGCGTCCCTTATCTCTCTCCCGATCCCACCAATCAGCTGCTTCCTTTCAACACTCCCTTCCCTCTTGTTTGCCTTAGTGTCTTTTCCTTAGCTGTAGCAGTTTTTTGCTCCTCCTTTTCTTCTAATTTCTCTCCTCATTGATTTAGTCTCCCTTGTCTCCTCTCCTTGCAAGTTTGCTGTCTTTACCTCCCCCCCTCCCAGGCAGCCTCCTTTCTTGCTAGCGTTCCTTATCTCGCTTGCGATTGCTTGCGATCAGCGGATTTGTTTCAACACCCACTTCCCTCTTTCAAAAAAAAAAAAAAAAAAAAGCATGATCTGCTTTTTGCCCCTGGGCAATTCAGCTCCAGGGACCACAAATTCGCTCCATAAAACGCACAGACATTTCCCCTTACTTTTTAGGAAGAAAAAAGTGCGTCTTGTGGAGTGAAAAATACGGTATATTAATTTCTTGCATGTTTAGGGCTATATCCATTGCTAGTCATGCTCAGAGGAGACTCACTGAAATTAATGGACATGATTAATGTAATTTCAGTAGACCTACTCTGAGTAGAACTTAGTTGGATACATTCTTCGTAAGTAGAAGGAAGCCACTGTAATGAACAGCCATGTGCAAATGATGATACCTTGTACAATGTTTTTTAAATGGTGGCCAGCTGAAGCACATGCTGGAATAATGGAATACAGGCACATTGTCCAGGTGCTCTCTCCTTCTTTGCCCCCCAAACACACATACACACAGTTGATGGTTCCCAGGTGCTCATCTCACAAAATGGCTCTAGCCACTCAGCTGTCATGGTGGCTGGGGGAAAGAGCCTGGCTTCTGGATGAGCTCCTGATTGACTCAGGGCTCTTCCCTCGCAGGGCGTGTATTCTTAATGCTATTCAGGCAGCTCCCCTAGTGCTGCTGTGCACCTTGAGGTTCTCCACACCATCCCTTCACCTTGAACGCATCTGCACACATAATGTTCCCCACCAGTGTGGGATTGCCAGCTGGTGGGAGGAACAACCAAACTGCAGTTGGGAATGTCTTCCTTAAATGGTATTTATGCTGTTGGTTTAAATATTAACTGAGGCAGTTTCTAGCTCAGTTTGCTGAAGAGGTTTCAGGCCAGCTGCTGTGCAGAGTCCTTTAACCCTGCTGATGACCTTGCCACCTTTTTTCTGTTCTGCTTCCTGGCCTCTTCTGAGTAAGTTCAGCTAGCAAATGGCTTCAGTCAGTGGTTTCAGAGCAGACTGCTACTGAGATGGGAAAATGGATCTCTGGCTTATCTTGCTTCAGCCCAGCTGCTTGAGCTGGTGAGGTTTTTTTTGCTTTTGTTCCTTTAGAAGGGTGGCTAACTGGGAGATATGCTGGAGGTTTACAAAATGAAGCACAGGGTGGAGAAAGTGGGCAGAAAACCTTTGCTCCCCCTTGTATATTACTGGAACTCGGGAGGGGGCAGGGTGTCACTCAGTGAAATTGATTGACAGTGGATTCAGGACAGGCAAAATAAGTGACTTCTTCACAGTATTTGCTGCCACTAAGTATGGCAATGGCCATACTTTAAAAAGAGGATTAGACAGATATTCTGAGGACCTAAGTCTGTTGGTGGATATTACACAGGAGTATAACTGAATGGAACCTCCAGGGCCAGATGAAGTATTCTTTGGAATGCCAGTTGTGTGAAGATGGGGCAAACTGAAGGAGGCCGGCTGCTTTGATGTTTTATGCCTCCTTGGGAAAGGCTGCAGGGATGGAGGGTGCCTTGTAAGTAGAGTAAGTCTCTCGATTTTCACAGTGGAACTGTTGTTTCCAGTTCAGGTCATTTATTTCAGTAATCTGATTTCAGATCCCTGAATCAACTTTTAATAATGGTTTTTCACTCTGCCTTTGGGGCAGTGCTGTAAACAGCAAAATATAGGAGGCACTGTGTGACTCTTGTTGACATAGAAGGAGATGAGAACTTCCAAACACCTGTTCTCTTGGGATGATGATCAGTGCAAACCCCTGACTATTTTTAAACTGTCTCTGACAAAGCCAGCTGGCTCGAATGAAGTAATATTTCTAATGAACATTCACCATGATGGCTGTGGAACGCCTGGTCGCTGCAGCCTTACAAGGGAAAGCCCAAGAAGGGGCCACAAAATGCCCTGAAACCTGGAGTCATACAGCCAAATAAAGGGGTGTGATAAAGGCGCACCTCGGCGGCTGTCTTGGATTTTGCCAAGACTTCCATCCCAAATTGAGCTGGAGATGGAGCATGGCCTAGCACACATTCCAACACAAACACAACAGTTTTCGGAAATGAAAAGGAGGGGAAAGGTGCTCCTTATGCATTCCTAATGATCTCTAGAGGGGTAGCCCTGCTAGTCTGTTGCAACAAAAGTAACAGTGTCTTATTGAACTTCAAGGACAATAAGTTTATTATGGGATGGACCAGAGTCCACTTCATCATATGCATGAGGTCTTTCCCTTCCTTAGTGGGTCAGGAGTGGGGATAGGGCAGGCATACACACAAATGTACAGACACACATGCACCTCTGGTTGGAAGGGGAGAGGAAGTGTACTGTAAGTTGTGTGGTCAGAGGGAAGTGTATACCAACCAACAGGATTATAGCTTAAATGCATGCAAAATGGTTACATTGACCATTCACATAGCAGTGGGGGTGAGGATACAAACATCCTGGAATGGGTCAGCTGATTTGACACCTGTAGTATCTTGATTCACATAACAGAATGTTACCTCTTTGCCCCTACTAGAACACCTATGTCGCCCATCTATGTGAGGGTAGTTGGTCACCCATTTCTTCAACATTTCCTCTTTTGGGTGCCTCGTCAAAGTCCTTCATGTCAAGATTTTTTGAGCATTTTTATCAAGGGGACAATGGCACATCTCCAGTACTAAATTACTCTTGGGGCCTGGCATTGTCACCTACAACAATTCTGTGGAAGAGTCTGCCTGGTTTTGGATTTCTAGCCAGGTGGATTTGGCGTACAAAGTAATATAATTTTTGTGTGTGTGGAGAGGGGCTATTGTGTGGATGTTTTTATTTTTTATTAATGTAGTTAGTGATTTTATATATTGGTTTTATTCTGTGAACCGCCCTGAGACCCCTGGGTATAGTGTGGTATATAAATTCAATCAATCAATCAGTCAGTCAGTCAATCAGTCAATAAGTAAATAAATAAATAAATAAATAAATACCAGTATGTTTTTCCCTATCCTTCCTGTAGAGCTTATATCCAGCGATAACCGTGTTTCACTGGTTCTCTCCATTCCACCTGGAATATATTTTAAAAATGTGCAAGGCTTGTGTCCCATCATACATCAGTATCCTAAGTGCTACTTAAGAATGTCGCTTAGTATATTTATTACAAAAATATCACAGATCAAGTAAAGCATAAAAAATTGGACTCATACATTGCACATATTTACCCCAGTTGTACAACAGGTTTTCAGCTTATTTTGGAGCAATGTACAGTGGTACCTCGGTTTAAGAACAGCCCTGTTTATCAGCTATTCAGTATACGATCTCCGCAAAACCGGAAGCAGTGTTCCAGTTTGAGAACTTTGCCTCGGTTTATGAACGGAAGCCAAACAGTGGAAGGGCACCGGCGGCAGGAGGCTTCATCAGGGAAAGCATGCCTCGGTTTAAGAAGGGCTTTGGTTTAAGAACAGACTTCCGGAATGGATTAAGTTTGTAAACCGAGGTACCACTGTATAAGAGGCATTGGGTGGGATGTTATCTCTAGTTTTGTCATTCAAAAAAATCATAAATAAAGCCTGCCTTTCAGTAAGCTTCTTCTCTTAAAACATATATATTTATGACATGTAAATGTGACTGTGATGTGTAGTGAAGAGAACGGCCACTTGCCTGGGGAGGGGAGGCCTTGGAACTTTTGTTGCTGACTTCCTTGAAATGAAGATGTTGCAGACATGCTGCCTTCCATTCTGGCTGATGTTTCTCTTTGCTTTTAATGCAGCAATAAATTGTCCATTTGAGAGAGTGATGAATATGAGCTTGTCATGGATGTTTTAGTTGAGATTCCTGCATTGCAGGGGGTTGGACTACACGGCATTGTGGATACCTTCCAATATTACAAATCTATGATTCAAGAGTGTAAAATGTTAATAATAATAATGATAATAAATTTTATTTATATCCTGCTCTCCCCAGCTGAAGCCGGGCTCAGAGCGGCTAACAACAGTAAAACAATAAAACATTCTAAAATCATTTCATTATACAGTGGTGCCTCGCAAGACGAAAAGAATCCGTTCTGTGATTCTCTTCGTCTAGCGGTTTTTTCGTCTTGCGAAGCAAGCCCATTGAAGGATTAGCGGATTAGCGCTAATAGCAGCTTTTAGCGGCTTATCTGTTGATCGGATCAGCTGATAAGCGGCTTAGAAAAAGGGGAGGAAAAGGGAAAAACACCAGCAGGAACTCGCAAGACATTGTCGTCTTGCGAAGCAAGCCCATAGGAAATTTGTTTTGCGAAGCACCTCCAAAACGGAAAACTCTTTCGTCTAGCGAGTTTTCCGTCTTGCAAGGCATTCGTCTTGCGGGGCACCACTGTAAAAATCCTCTGTGAGGATTGCCAGAGGAGGGAGTCAGGCTGTTCCCTGGCCAAAGGCCTGGTGGAACAGCTCTGTCTTTCAGGCCCTATGGAAAGATGTCAAGTCCCGCTGGGCCCTAGGCTCTTGTGACAGAGCGTTCTACCAGATCAGAGCTACAGCCGAAAAAGCCCTGGCTCTGGTTGAGGCCAGCCTAACCTCTCTGTGGCCTGGGACCTTCAGGATGTTTTTGTTTGAAGACCGTAAGTTCCTCTGTGGGACATACCAGGAGAGACGGTCCCGTAGGTATGAGGGTCCTAGGCCGGGTCCTAGGCCGTATAGGGCTTTAAAGGTTAAAACCAGCAGCTTAAACCTGATCCTATACTCCACCGGGAGCCAGTGCAGCTGGTATAGCACCAGGTGAATGTGATCTTGCAGCGAGGACCCCGTAAGGAGTCTCACCGTGGCATTCTGCACCCTCTGGAGTTTCTGGGTCAGTCTCAAGGGCAGCCCCACGTAGAGCGAGTTACAATAATCCAGTCTGGAGGTGACCGTCGCGTGGATCACAGTGGCTAGGTCAGGGCGAGAGAGATAAGGGGCCAACTGCTTAGCTTGGCGGAGATGAAAAAATGCCACCTTTGTTATAGCTGCAATCTGTGCCTCCATGGAAAGGGAGGTGTCGAAGATTACACCCAATCTCTTAACAGACGGCGCTGGCACTAATTGCGCCCCCGCAAGAGTTGCCCCCCCCCCAAGCCCATATCGTCCTGAACCAGCCAAAGGACCTCTGTCTTCGAAGGATTTAACTTCAACCGGCTCCCACGTAACCATCCAGCCACAGCTTCCAAACATCTGGTCAGTGTGTCTGGGGCCGAGTCAGGATGGCCATTCGTCAACAGATAGAGTTGGGTGTCATCAGCATACTGATGGCAGCCCAACCCAAAACTCCGGACAAGCTGGGCGAGGGGGCACATAAAGTTGTTGAAAAGCATCAGGGAGAGTATCACACCCTACGGCACTCCACACACCAAGGAGTGGCGTGATGACAATTCCCCCCAAGCGCCACCCTCTGTCCCCGACCAGAGAGAAACGAGCGCAGCCATTGAAGGACTGTGCCCTGGATCCCCACATCGGCAAGGCGGTGGTCCAGGAGTTCGTGATCGACCATGTCGAAGGCTGCTGACAGGTCTAGAAGAATCAGCAGCCCCGACCCACCTCGATCCAGCTGCCTGCAGAGATCATCTGTTAGAGTGACCAGAGCCGTCTCGGTCCCATTACCAGCGCCGAAGCCAGATTGAAATGGATCCAGAGCCGATGTTTCATCCAGAAACCCACCAAGCTGTTCAGCAACCGCTCTCTCAATCACCTTACCCAGGAACGGAAGATTCGAAACCAGGCGGTAATTGGATAGATCTAAAGGATCTAATGATGTTTTCTTTAAGAGCGGGCGCACCACTACCTTCTTCAGTTCCCCTGGGAATGTCCCGGTGCCAAGGGACAGATTGATGATATCCCCTAGGGGGGCCCGCACCTTGTCTGGACACACTTTATTCAGCCAGGACGGGCACGGGTCAAGAGGACAGGTGGTGGGCTTTCCAGCTCGGAGGAGTCTGTCCACATCGGCTGGGGATATCCGGTCAAAGTGGTCCAATACTGGACCCGAGGACAGTTGAGGGACCTCCAGTTCCATTATTGTATCCAAATTGGCAGGGAGGTCACGGCGGAGCGACAGGACCTTCTCCGCAAAAAAGCTCGCAAATGCCTCACAGCTGTGTGTCAAATTGTTATTTAAATTTGGCTGTCCCTAGAGGGACATTAAAGACCTAATTATACTAAATAATTGCGCCGGGCGAGAGCTAGCGAATACAATGGAGGCCGAGAAGTAAGACTTCCTAGTGGCCTTCACCGCCATCTCGTAGGTTTTCATGAAAACCCTATAAGATGTTCTTGAGGCTCCATTGCGGGCACCCTGCCATACTCGCTCTAGCCATCTGAGGTACCACTTCATTTTCCGGAGCTCCTCGGTAAACCAGGGAGCCCGGTTTCTGCGGGGTCGCAGAGGGCACTTAGGTGCGATCTCATCGATGGCTGCCAGGAGCTGGGTATTCCAGCCCTCAACAAGCTCAGTCAATGAGTCGCCAGGGGGAGCAAGGTCCCGCAAGGCTTGGCGGAATCTATCAGGGTCCATCAGCCTCTGCGGGCGAGTCCAAATTGGCTCGCCACCTAAGCAGGGTGGGAGTGGAAAGTCAGTCCTGGCTTTCAGAGCGTAGTGATCAGACTATGGCACCTTCATCGAAGGAGACATGATCACATCTATACCTACGCCAAAGATCAAATCCAGCGTGTGGCCTGCTTGATGTGTGGGGCCCGAAACAAACTGGGAGAGCCCTAGTGTCGCCATGGAAGATACCAGGTCCAGAGCCTGTGAGGAGGAAGTGGCATCAGCATGGATGTTGAAGTCCCCCAATACCAATAGGTTAGGGAACTCCAAGGCCCAGCCAGCCACCGCCTCCAGTAGGCCTGACAGGGTGGCTGCTGGTGCGCTAGGTGGCTGGTACGCCAGCCAGACAGCCGAGCTCACCTCGGAGCCCCACACTAGGCCAACACATTCAATGCCGGGGATCGATGGTGATGGTAGAACCCTGAAAGAACAATCTTCCCGGATTAATAATGCCACCCCTCCCCCCCCGGCCCACAGTCAGTGACTGGTGGAGGATGGAGAAACCCGGGGGCGTCATCTCTCATAAGGTAACTGTTTCCCCTTTGCGCACCCAGGTCTTTGTCACACAAGCCTGGTCGACCCCCTGCGAGGTAAAGAAATCTTGCAGGGTGGCGGTTTTGTTGCCTATAGACCTGGTATTGCACAGCACCAGTGACGGAGGTGAGTAATCCTTGCTCACCCTACCATCGTCCCTCGGGATGGGGCGCAGATTGGAAGGGGTATGAGCATATCCATATCTCGATCCCCTTCGCCTGTAACATCTGCCCCGCCCCCCGGCACTGAAAACTCCCATTCCCTCTCCTTAACTGCAGAGACTTCTGGAGACAGGTGGGGTAATTTGTTGCCCACTCTGCTGAGCTGGTTGGTGATGACAAATAATGACTGCCTATAAAGCCAACACAAAATCTTTGCACCGCTGGATGAAACATTTGCATGACCTAGTATACCGAATGCCCATAAAATGAGTGCATTATGTGCCACACATCATGTTCTTACGTTTTGGTCATGCATCCTCTTTGCTGCCAAATTAAAATAATTTTAGGATCATTGTCCTCAAGGCCCATCAAGAAGGCGGTCCCAAGTGCCCACCTCAGCATCCCACCTGCTGAGGTTGCTGCTTCTCCTCTAAATTAGGATTGAGCTGCAAATATCTCGTTCTTTGCAGGGGGCAGTTGCTGTTTCTGTTTTCCTTCTACAGGCTCCCATTTCCTGCTGCTGGAACGCCACTGTTTGCAGATGTTCCCCTTACATTATTGTGCATATTTCACTTAAGAATAAAACTGAATTTTCTGCTGCTTGCTTCTCTTTATGGCTAATAACCTCCTGTCGACACCCACCCCCAATCTGACACACACTTTCAGATTTTTGCTTAGAATGTATTGCTTACAAGGATATATTGTATGAAATGCTCGATGCGTTTAAAATGAGAGAGCTCAGGGTGTGGTGTTCTCATGAAGAAAATAATGGAATGATGACTGCTACAAAAAGGTTCATCAGCCTGATAGTTCCTGATAGTTACAGCTTTGAATAAGTGGCAGAAAGCTTCACCCCTCCTCCTCTTCCGCCTCCTCCTCCTCCTCCTCTTTCGGGGGACGGACGGACCAGATATCCTTTTGGGAATGCTGCAGGAATGGAGGTGCCTAATAGGCTGCAAATGGATAATGATCAAAGCAGGTTTGTAACTTCAGTTTATGCTTCCAGAAGAGCCTACATAACCTAAGATAACATTGGAACATGAGAGGACCCTTGGAACAAGCCTTCTTGCCCTGTTAGTGCAGGATGAAGAATTTGTGATCCTCCAGTTGCTGTTGGACTCCCCGTTCTCATCCACTCCAGCCAGCATGGCCCATGGTCTGTCATGGATGGAGTCTCATTCTCCCTGGAGGAGCAGCTGCGCAGTTTGGAGGTGCTCCCGGATTCAGCTCTGTCACTTGACAGAGGCGCAGGTGTCCTTGGTGGCTAGGAGTGCCATTTGCTAGCTTCAGCTACTGCCATTCCTTGGTCAAAATAGTGTAACTACCCTTGTCCATGGACTGGAGACCTTATGGTCAGACCTCACCTGGAGTACTGTGTCCAGTTCTGGGCACCACAATTCAAGAAGGACACTGACAAACTGGAACGTGTCCAGAGGAGGGCAACCAAAATGGTCAAAGGCCTGGAAACGATGCCTTATGAGGAACGGCTAAGGGAGCTGGGCATGTTTAGCCTGGAGAAGAGGAGGTTAAAGGGTGATATGATAGCCATGTTCAAATCTATAAAAGGATGTCACATAGAGGAGGGAGCAAGGTTGTTTTCAGCTGCTCCAGAGAAGCGGACACGGAGCAATGGATCCAAACTACAAGAAAGAAGATTCCACCTAAACATTAGGAAGAACTTCCTGACAGTAAGAGCTGTTTGACAGTGGAATTTGCTGCCCAGGAATGTGGTGGAGTCTCCTTCTTTGGAGGTCTTTAAGCAGAGGCTTGACAACCATATGTCAGGAGTGCTCTGATGGTGTTTCCTGCTTGGCAGGGGGTTGGACTCGATGGCCCTTGTGGTCTCTTCCAACTCTATGATTCTATGATTCTAAGATTTTGGCCCTATACAGCTCAGGGGAAGGTTTCTCGAAGGAGCATCATATCTTTCATATAACCATTAAGCAGCTGTGGTCTGCGGGAGAGTTCCAAAGAGCTCAGAGGAAGGCTTCTCCTGTGGCTGCTGCTTTCACGAAACAATTGAATGCCTTTTTGTTCTGACAAGTTTTCCTAGCTGAATGAATTGATTTCGGCCATAGGTTTTTTCTTTGTATAGTTTTTTAAATTAATTTGCTGTTTTTAACTGTTTTCTTATGTTTTGTGGAACATCTTGAGACATATTTGTGAAAGGTGGTGGTGTTAACAACAACAACAACAACAACAACAACAAAAAATCTGGCCAGAATGCTGCTCATGAACAGAGTATATTCAGAAACCCACCTTGAACGGGACGCAAACTTATTAATTCAAATAATAGGTGTTTCAAGGAGTTAGCTATTCATCAGGAGGCAGTTCCTTAGGTTAATATAACAAAAAGGAGTTTCTGATTCCTACAATAGTAACTGGTGGTTCTATTCAAGAAACAGTCTGGGGTTTTTATGACTTAGAAGCATCTATTAGTTTCTGATTTGAGCTGCTGCCCTTTTGGTGTGTCCAGTCGATGTTCCCTGAAGGAACCACTGTGACTTAACATATTAAGTAAACTTCAACTGACAGTGCAGACACTGAATAACTTCGTTTATTTCTGGAATCTTTTCATATAATTTATGTTCGGCTAACCTTGATTGACTAGCATTTTGTCTTCACAGCTATTTTTTAATGGGGATACGTTTTTTGCTTTGCTCTTTTCCATACTAAGTTTGTAGTAGCTTACAAGCTCCAGATGAAGCTAGGGGAGAACATCAGATGACCAAACAAACAAACAATTGCTCCCAGTCAACAGAAGGGGGGGGGGTTGCTTTGTAGAGCACTCTGGGTGACCAGTTTTAGTCCTCCGCTGGCTGTTGCTGCTAAAGGGAGGCTTTCCAAGAATCCCAGGTGGCTTCTCTCCTGATGTGCAGGCAAGGGTTAACAATTGCCCAGGTTCCACGTGATGAGATGCAAACTGAATCATTCCAAGGGATCTCTGCCTGCCCAGTCACCAGGCAGATGCTGTTCCCCTTGGTTGCCATGACAACCCGGGCTGTACTCTAATCAAGCCCAGCCCCTGCAGCGGTTATATCTCATTTTCCTTCCTGTTGCAGAGGAGGGGAGAGGAGGAACCGGGCGCCTCTAAGTGGGGAGGAGGCCACCGCCTGGAGCCCCTTCTGCCTCAAGCTGCTCTCAGAGTCTCCCTGAGCGAGCTACCCCTCCACTTGCAGACACCCAGGTGGGCTTGCCCAGTGCTGCGGCAGCCAGCAGCTTTTCTGGAGGGTGCCTTCTAGTGGAGTGCTTTGAGGAAGCCTGCCTTTCTGCTGCCTCTCCTGGAACAGCCAGCAATCGCTCACTCTCAAGCTCTCAGTCTCTAGAACATCCCGCCCCACGGAAGCCCCTTGCTGAGCCGGAGAGCCATGCAAAAGACTTTCCGGAGGCTGTGAGTCAGGCAAGCAGGGTCTCAAGGCAGCATGCTTCACATCGTTCTCCCCATCTTGGAACTGATGGGGCTCTAGAAATTAAGGCAAGTGCTGGACGTGGCGATGCCGGAGATTAAAACGGACCTCTGACAGGGTGGGGGCTTCTGTGGCCATCCCTGGTGCCTACCTTTGAAGGACTGGCTTTCTAGGGAGATGGGAAGAGCCCATCTCATGCATGGGTCAAAGGCCACCTTCGGAACTTCATTCTCTGTGCTGCTGCCTCAGAAGCTCACCAGGCCAGAGGGGGAAGGAAGAGAAGAGGAGCTGCTTTTCTAGGATTCTCAACTCGAAAATTGCCGAACTGGCCTGTGGAAAGGAGTTCCCTGAGACTGTGTGGGAATGAGAAAGAAGACCAAATGCCATTCTGCTGCCAAAGCAAGCTCTAGATTTCTGTTCTTGATGTGCTTGATATATCAGATGCATTTTTACTGGGTGAATTTGGTTCAAAGAGGCATCCACAACTGAGGAAGAAAAATACTTGATTTTTAAAAAACTTAGAAATTTACCAGCCTTATTCCATCCTCCCCCCCATCCCCCATGCTCCTTTTCCCCATTTTTCTTTTTGTAACTAGATTTTCAAGAGTGTTTAGTAGTTTCTGGCTCCCGGTCAGCTCTGGTTTCATTTTAGGGGGAAGTAAATTTATCGGTCTGTCTCTCTCCCCCCCCCCCCCGCAAGCCCATCCGCCTTTTTGGGTGCCTTGGAGCAATGGATTACCTTGGAGACAAGCTGACGGTGGCGCAGAACCACATGACCCACTGGGTGGGCTCCGTGCGAAGGTCCTTGCAAGAGGCGCTGAATTTAGTCACAACTGCAGTTGCCCATGAACGAACGAGTGGGGTGGGGGCAAGCAGAGCCCCTTTCAAGCGCACCTCCTCCTTCAGGCACTTTGCATCCCGGAGCAGAGAGTCCTTCCGCAGGTTTTCCATGCGCAGTCAGCAAAGGCTTTCCTCTCTGAGGAAGAGGCAAGCCAGCTCGGAGCAGCCTGACCTTGTAAGACCCTTTTAAGTTGCCGGTGGGTGACATGAACTGAGCCAGGATGGTTGCTGTTGCATTCTAGGCTGGTAACCCTCTACAGTTTGTGTGCTTGCAAATGTTTAGTTTTAAGAAGGAAAAAAGCCTCCTGCTGTTGATCATTTTAGCATTGTTGGGTGTTTCTTTCAGATCTTTTAGCCTTCGTTGTCCCAAAGGTACTTGGGCAACAGGGCGATTGGTCTGTGGCTCATTTCTTCTTGAAATAACTCAAAGTCCTTGGATGCAGGCATGGGGCTAAAAAAGAAAGCACTCCTAGGGACAGTTGCTTGGAGCTTGGTCCTGAATAAATGTCGTCTCCTCTGTTCTGGAATGTTGCTTCCCTAATTCTAAACTTTGAAGGGGAGGCAAGGAAGGAACAGCTGGAAACACTCTGCAAATGCTCAAGGGTGTTTCCTCTTATGAGGACTTTGAACCGGAGCTTAGGAAATGGTATTTGGGGTGAAGCCTGACTCACCCTTCCTCCCATTAAGTCCCTGACTGACCCTGGGTCCAAGATCAACATGCTCCCTCGGCCACCCTTTCTGAGGGCCCTGTGGCAAAACACAAAAGAGCTGTGTTTGGCCTTTTTGTTCTCTCAGTTGATAACGTAACACCTGGGTGCCTGTCTGTGGTCGTGGGCTAAGTCCCTGCTGGGGAGCCATGTAAAAGGTTTCTTGTTCACTCATGCTCAGCTTCCCTTAAAGGTCAATGGGGGGTGGGGGGGTGAGTGTGAACAGGACCATGTGGACTTGCAGTTGCATAGTGCACACACACACACAAGGGCTTCCTGAAGAAATCATTGTTTGCGGCCTTGTTCAGTTCCAGCATAATGCCAGGAAAGGCTGCTGTGATTCTAAACTTAGCCAATTCAGCCTTGAGAGGGAATTTACCTCCAACGTTGAGAATATGCTGCAAGGACATTTCTTATTACTTTGAGGAAAGTGTAGATAGGGGGAAGTGTAAGTTTGCGAGTGCTCTGACTTTGCTGAAGCAAGAGTGGGCTGGGAGTATAATTTTAAAAATGGGTTCTTTGGTTTGTGTGGAATGCCAAGCTCTCTCTTGCCCATTGGCATCTTCAGGTTCTCCAATGTCCCAGGAAGGTTTCTCAGAAAGGCTCCCCAAATTTCAGACTCGGCAGGATAGGTCTTGCCTTTTCAACTCTTTGGCCGGTTCCTAGGGGGAATATTCTTCCAGCTGGCTGACTTCCCCCTGCTCCAGCTAGGCTTAGACCCAGCAGTTTCACCCTTCATGTTTCATTGCCTTGAACCCACCTTCTCCAGAAGGCCCTGTGGGATGTCCAGACGGTTTATTCCATCCAGAAGTGAGGTACCAGGGTCACAGCTACCACACTTGTTACCTCTAATGACACTGCTTCAGATTTTACATGTTGGTATCTACAACACAGCAGAAGGGTGGCTTCTGCAGCCTCATGCTAGAGTGTTTTGAGAGCGAAGAGTTAAACTTCCTCCATGGCCTGAGCTGTTCTTTGTTTACTCTTTGGCTGGGCCTGCCAGAGAAACTAAAAAGACATTATTGTGTAAGAGGTAGGCAAAGGCAGGTTGTTTGAATAACAAAGCTGGTTGCGGGAGGGGAATGTACCTTAAGTGGTGTTGATCAGAATTGTAGAGATTAAAAGTGACACCTGGGTTGAATGATTTGTTTATGGCTGATCCAGGTTGCAGAGCAATTTGGTGCCAGAAATCTACTCTATCTGGGCGGTTGTTGGCATGGCACCAACAGTTATCAGAAGTAAATTTGATTAATTTCAGCAAATATCTGGTCATGCTGAAAAACTATGTCCAGAAGGTGAGGTCAAGCACATGGTCTCCACATTGAACCTGCCATGGTTGAGACTTTTAATTTTCTCTGTGCCATATAATTCTTAACCTAAAGTTCCCAAGGGTTATGCCTCTTTTCTGTAAGGAAGGATATTGTGCTGTGTCAGCCCTGTTCAGAATGAACAAGAACTGCTTAAACATGTGTAGTTTTGCAACTGCACTAGTTATTGTTCCAGGGTTCTTTAGAGGAGGTCGTGAAAAATTGCACTGGTGCACAGCTGATAGAAGTTTGTAGTACAGAAATGAATGTGGTATGATACTTAGGAAGTTGCCCTGTACCAACCAAGACTCTTGGCACAGCTAGCCAAGACCACAAGGCAGATCCACACCATGCTTTCAAGTCACATCTAACATACATTTAAAGTGCATGACTACACCCCATAGAAGCCTGGGAGCTGTAGTTTGTTGTGAGTACTGGGCATTGCAGCTCTGTAAAGGGAAACTACATCTCCCAGAACTCTTTGGTGGGTGACATGTACTTTAAAATGTGTGTTGGGTGTGGTTTAAATACATGGTGAGGATCTGCCCTTAGACTGGGGCTCCCATGAAGGGGAGCAGCCTTGGTTTGTGATCTCCATGTAGCCTTGAACATGTACAAAAATGATGGCTTCTGCCAATGTGGGAGAGTCATGGCAGAACTAGTCTATACTGACTGGGGTTGGCTTTCCAGAATTTCAGGCAAAGTCTTTCTCAGCCCTCCTGGGAAGATGTCAGAGATTGAATTCCAAAAGGACAGACCAGACGCTTGGTAGCTAAGGCACAGACTCCTGCTTCTGATGGCTGGCTGTCATATTGGTTGGCCACTCTCAACCCTGAAAAGCAGAGGCTGTAGCAGTAGAGTTTTGGGGCAGTGACTGCTTCACTTGTCAGCTGGATTTATGTCATTGTTTTCTTTTTGTCCCCCAGATCCTTTCTCCTCCTGTCTCCAGGAACTCCTGGTTCCTGACATGGTGTGACTTCCTGACTTGTTTTGGACCTGACCAGAGGCCACATTTTGACAAACAGGGAGAAAGTTTCTTTTGTAACCCCCACCCCCATGGTTGCACTGAAGGGCTTTAAAGAAACAGGCCTTTATCACAAAATGAGTCTGTTTAGTCAAGAATCTGTCTCTTTGCTTCAGATGATCCTGCCTATATTTCAAGCTTGGATCTCTGATCAGAATTGGACTCTGGAGCTTCCTGACCTTAAGCAGGGCTCGTGGTCCTCACTTTGTCTTGGTGCTCATTGTGGCAAGCGCCTACAGATGGCTCCTCCAGAAGGAAGTTCACGTTGAGAGTCTAATTGGGTAAACAAACTATGGGAGCCTCACTTAAGGCACCACCAGCAGCAGCAGCAGCGTTCTCCGAATTTGGCTTTAAGCTTCGTCAAGGGGCAAGATGGATGTTGGCATTTTACCCCTTTACTCCTGTCCAAAGACATAAATGACCTACATTTGGGGATTACTTTTGGTCTGGACTTCCATGATTTTGCAGACTTGAGTACAGGGAAGGGCTGTCAATGTCAGGCCCAGGCACTCCACTTCCTGTGTATTATTCCATGGTGTACATCTTGTCTTTCTTTTGAGTCCCTGATTGGCAGCTAGGTCACTTAGTGGGCCAGGCTAGTGCAGAGCTCTTTTTACAATTATGTAAAATGAAAGCCCATAAAGCTGGTGGGAGGGTGCAGAGCACTGGTTGGTTTTTCTCTTCTGCTTTTTTGGCAAATTCACCAAAAATAAATGAAGTTTTGGAGCTATTTTAAAGGGAAATTGCCAAAAACAACACTGCCGACATGGGTTGTCATATGTTTGGCAACCCTATCGTACACAGTGACAACACAAATCAACTGAATTTAATAAACAAGGGGACTAGAACCGGCACCCAAGCAGTTCATAGTTTTCCACTTGATAACCTCTTTAATAGGCTGTGGAATTTGCTTGCAGAAGAGGCTTGGCCTCTAAGAAAAAGGCTTCTTCTGTTTACTGTATTCTTCCCATCTCCAGTTTTCAGATGGTGCCTTCTTGAAACCACGTCTCACCAAGTTAAAACGAAGTTGGTGTGTTAATAGGCAATATTCCTAGATAACTTACCCTAACATAGCGCAGTCAGAGACCTTGTTTGCTCTTGAAAATGGGTTGAAATCTATCCTTGTGCCCTGTACATGTGCACCTGCTTGTCTGCCAACATCTCCATACCCCATTGCGTCCACATCATGTTACTGATTTCTGCAGTGCAGGGGGTTGGACTAGATAGCCCTTGGGGTCCCTTCCAGCCCCACAATTCTATGATTCTATCTTCCCCTTGAAAATGGTTGCAGGAGTTGAGCTGGGGCTTGGTGTTTAGAATGTAGAATTGTTTCTGAATGTGTGTATCAAGTTTCAATCTGACACGTCAGAGTTAAGTGGAATAATTGTGCTAAACCAACCTGACAAATGGGACCCAAAATGATTTGAGTTAAACCACAGGGTTCCCTTTTATCTTTAGCAATCTTTAGTGTAGCACAAGATTGCAGCGTGGAGTGCTGCTGCTCAAGGTTCCAGCCAGCCAGGTCTTTCCCCAAAATACTCCATTCCACATACAGTGCTCCTCTCCCGCTCCCCCCACTACCAGGGGCCACTCAGCGTGCTCCGCCCTCATTCGGCTGCTGGTGCAGGTGGCATCACTTTGGGGGCAGAAGAATCAGCCCGTGAAGGAGAAGCCTTTGGAATGTTTTTACTGCACTTCTGTTCATTTGGGATGCATGTTTATATGTTGCAAGTCACTTTATTGAAAGGTAGTCCTAATTATTCTAAAAGAAGAAGGAAGCCTCCTGAGAAGCAAATCCAGAAGCAAATGGTATTTAAAACTAATTACTCCTTGGTACATGCAAAGGGAAACATCAGACAGCTGTAAGAACTTGATTCCATAGACATGCTGGCGCTACATCTTTTTTTTTAACCCAAAATTCTGAATAGAATAATAATTGTTGCCTTTGCACATTGTGGGTAACTCAGAGCAACATTCTGAGAGGCAGTGTGGTGCTGTGGATTAAGGGTAACAAGTTTGAAGAGCTTCCCTTTGGGGCAAGGGCTGTAGCTCATTGGCAGAAACCTGTTTTGCATGCAGATCCCCAGTTCAATCCCAGACATCTCCAGGTAGGACTGGGAAAAATCCCAGCCTGAAACCCAGGACAGCTGCTGCCAGTCTATGTAGATAGCACTGAGCTAGAGGCACACAAGGGTCCGAGTCCATATAAGGCAGCTGCTGCTGTTTCTATGAAATCTTTCAGGTGTTCCACGTATAGCTCTTGTGGCAGTGACCCAGCAGTGCTTTATTCAGCTAAGCAGAATCAACAAATCTTTCAGATGCCAGCCAGGTCTGTGGCACTTGGCAGGTCACATCTCAGCTACCAGGCAGGGAGGATTGGGGATCATTTGGGCACTTTATCAGAAGTGATGGTAAATGTTAGTAGGTCAGCTGAAATGGTAGACATGCCTAATCTTTTGTGCTTTCATGAAACAGCTGCTGCTGTTTCAGGCACCCTCTCTCTTCCAGATACTATGGCACTTGCAGTTGGTATGCGAGTAGGTTTCCCCTCTTTGCTCTCTTTACCAAAGAGGTGAGGAGGCAGCCAGGTTTCCTTGCTGATGGTGCCATTCCTTTGGAAACTCACCTCCTAGAGAAGCCCACCTGGTCCCCACTCCCTCACAAGGGTTAGGAAGCTGGTGGACATCCTTCTTATGTTCTCTGTCCTGGTTGTAATGTTTTGTTATTGTTCTCCAGCTGCTGTTTTCCTGATACGTGGTGCTGGTTTGGTTGATAAGTGGTGCCCCGCAAGACGAATGCCTCGCAAGACGGAAAACCCGCTAGATGAAAGGGGTTTCCATTTTTGAGCTGCTTCGCAAGACGATTTCCCCTATGGGCTTGCTTTGCAAGACGAAAACGTCTTGCGAGTGTTCCGATTTTTTTTCCGCTCCCCCCCTTTTTCTAATCCGCTAATCCGCTAATAGCCTTTTAGCCGCTAATCCGCTAAGCCTTTAATAGCCGCTAATAGCCTTTTAGCCGCTAATCCGCTAAGCCTTTAATAGCCGCTAAACCGCTAATAGCGCTAATCCGCTAAGCCGCTAATAGGGTTGCTTCGCAAGATGAAAAAACCGCTAGACGAAGAGGCTCGCGGAACGGATTAATTTCGTCTTGCGAGGCACCACTGTATTGTCTATATTTCAGCTCCATAAGCATTCTTGAGTACCTAATGGTAATGAAAGGCTATTGCCCATTTGATTTCAAGGATAAACCAAAGGAAGGGGTGGAAAATGTTTACCAGTTAAGGTGCTCTGTAGGTCAAATAATAGCAATTTGCTGGTTGCCTGCCACATGAATGCTAGTTTTACCCTTCTCAGCTCAGCATTCCTCACTAGAACAATTTCTGGGTTTTTTGTTTATAAATTGACAAAATTTAAAAGCAGATAAAAATTTTGTTTTCATCATTGTCAGATTTTCTGCTGATCTCTTGAGAGCTGCACAGATTCTTTCTCAAGTATGTGCTACAATATTCTTGCAGGAAATGTAAAAATCAAATATTTTCTCTCATTGGAGAAAAGTTAGCTTTGTAGAAGAAAATTTAACATGAACCACTACAGCGTTAAAGGAGCTTTCCATGAGCCTCTAAGTTAGGCTTCCTCAACCTCAGCCCTCCAGATGTTTTGAGACTACAATTCCCATCATCCCTGACCACTGGTCCTGCTAGCTAGGGATCATGGAAGTTGTAAGCCAAAAACATCTGGAGGGCCGAGGTTGAGGAAGCCTGCTATAAGTCTTTTAAATACAACCAAGACTAACGCTGGATTTTACATCAGGAACTATTTGGCAATCAACTCCTTGTTAGCGCTTACAAGAGCCATTCCAGATCAGCTTTGACTGTTGGCAATGTCACTTTCTAACTTGCACAAAGTGGAGCCATTTTTATGGGTTGGTGATTTTGGTAGTATATCCTCACTTTTCAGATGGGAGAACTGAGGTTTAGAGCAGTTAAGTGGAGGGCTGATCAGTACGCAAGGTGTGAATGTGAGACTCCTACCTGCCCCAAGAAGTATCTTATGCCTTTGGAAGGATGCAGAGGGAGTGTCACGGATTTTTTGAGGGGCTGGTAGGAAAGGTGCAGGGAAGCTGTGCTTACAGCTGGGAAATTAGCGCCAGGCAGAAAAATGGACTTGCCATTCATGGTGACCTTGGACAATTTGTTTTAGTCATGCTTTATCCTACATTCTCCTTTTAAACGACATTACCAGCCTTCATAACAGTACATCATCCCCACCCCCTTTTTGGTTAAGGAACATTCTTGGAGATGTTAACTAATGTTTTACGCCGTAGTGTAAACCCAGTCTGTGACAAACAATGAGTGGCTAGTGTTTGACTGCCAAGGAATTTGGAGGAGAGAACTGTGTTTGTGTTCTCCAGAAAGGCCTTAGGGGCTGTTCTTTGGGCTGGCCCGAGGGAGTATGCGCAGCAACTGGCTGATATGTGCTTATGCTGGACTTCCCCATTCCACTGGATCTCATGCCTAGCTGACACACACATAGCAGGCGAGCTGGTAAAGACTTGCGGACCATACGGCATCAGACTGCAGGAAGAGATTTTCTCTTGGGAAAACCAGCATATCAGGAAGAAACCTAGTGTGGTACTTAAGTAAGTTTTACTCAGAGTAGAAACGTTGAAATGAATGGATGAGACTAAGTTTTACATTTAGTGAAGCTTACTTGAATGCCACTCCTAGACTAGAGGTCATCTTCCTGCTGCCTGTTCAGCCTGGTTTTGCATGCAAATCAGCTGCTGCCATCTTTATCTCAAATTCCAGCTGTTTCTTGCCAGGGCAGGCTAGACAAGAGAGGTCTGAAAAGGCCTGAGCGTCTCCAGGAAGTAGTGTGCAAGATCTTGGTATTCAAGTAAGCCATCTGTGGTCAGGGATAATCTGGGTCTTCCTCCAGCTGCAAGCTTTCAGACCCATATGTTAAGCCATCTGGTTACTTGCTTCTAAACATCAGCCCAGGGAATGCTTGTGTCAGGTTAGATAATAAAATTTCCAGTTCTAATTCCAGCTTCTCAATGCATTCAGAGAGCACACTTGCTTTTAATTTTACCAAATTGAACTGCCCTGTCCTCCCAGTTCCTGCTTCATCATTTCATAAAGCTTCCTCTGATCTTAAAGCAAACACCATCTCTTTGCAGGCCTGCCACCCGCTTGGTGAGGTGACCTTTACAAGCCTGAGGTTGGCAGTCTTGTACTGCAGAATCAGGTATGCAGACACCTTTGTTTCCATGTGAACCTTTGGAGCAGCACTTTGATGCCATCGGGTGCCTCTGAACCTGTGAAAAGAGTGCACCAACCTGGTATTCATTGCAGATGAGGATTCTGCATCATTCTGCTTCTGCCAGCCACCTGGTGATGGCTTCCTGAATACCTTGAAATGTCAGCCTTCTCCATTTGCCATGAGGCCTATCCCATCAGGTGCACTCCACTCCACCTCCTTGACTTCATACCATATGAATTTTAACCCTTCCTTTTCACCTGGCCCTTCCCCTTCTCGCTCAGATGGACTGCACTTTGAGTGCCCCACCAGCAGCATTTTGAACAAAAAAGGAGCCCTCTGGATCCGTCCAGCAGCCCATCCAGTCCACCATGCTGCTTTGACAGTAGCCAACCAGATGCCTCAGTGGAAACCCCATAAGCAGGGTATAAGCACAAGCATTCTCTCCCTCCTGTGGTTTCCTGCAACAGGAACATAGCCATCCTGGCTAGTATCCATTGAAAGCCCTCTCTTTCATGAATTTGTCTAGTCCTCTTTTAAAGCCATTTCCTGTGGGAGAGAGTTCCATAGTTTATGCGCTGTGTGAAGAAGGACTTTTCTGTCTGCGAAACGTAAGTGCAAGTGAGTGTGTGCTTTGCTGGCCTTACTGCTTTCTCTCCTTTGAGCCCTTTCAGTTTTGAGCTTTGTTGATAGGGTTGATTTCATTTCTCTATTATATCTCTTCTGATTTTATGTTTGTGGCATCCAGTCTAAACCTTTTGCAAGATAGGCCACAAAATCATAAGGAATACCACCACTGCTGCATACAACAAGCAAAATGTTTGTTGATACTAAATGTTCATGGCTCCACAAAAGTGATGTCACTTGCAGGATGCTGTGGGAGAGAAATACGTAACTTAGATTATTCAGGCAGCCTTCTGGTTGCATAGCAACCTTGGTATTATTAGCAGTGAGAGCATTCAGCTACATGGCACAAGAGTAGGTGGGATGTTTAGTTAGGTGTTGAGAAAAATGAGCTCTGCTTGCATCTCCTGCACTGCTTTAATATAGCAGCAGGACTTGTTCTCATAGAATCATAGAATCATAGAATCATAGAGTTGGAAGAGACCACAAGGGCCATCGAGTCCAACCCCCTGCCAAGCAGGAAACACCATCAGAGCACTCCTGACATATGGATGTCAAGCCTCTGCTTAAAGACCTCCAAAGGAGACTCCACCACACTCCTTGGCAGCAAATTCCACTGTCGAACAGCTCTTACTGTCAGGAAATTCTTCCTAATGTTTAGGTGGAATCTTCTTTCTTGTAGTTTGGATCCATTGCTCCGTGTCCGCTTCTCTGGAGCAGCAGAAAACAACCTTTCTCCCTCCTCTATGTGACATCCTTTTATATATTTGAACATGGCTATCATATCACCCCTTAACCTTCTCTTCTCCAGGCTAAACATGCCCAGCTCCCTTAGCCGTTCCTCATAAGGCATCGTTTCCAGGCCTTTGACCATTTTGGTTGCCCTCCTCTGGACACGTTCCAGTTTGTCAGTGTCCTTCTTGAATTGTGGTGCCCAGAACTGGACACAGTACTCCAGGTGTGGTCTGACCAGAGCAGAATACAGTGGCACTATTACTTCCCTTGATCTAGATGCTATACTCCTATTGATGCAGCCCAGAATTGCATTGGCTTTTTTAGCTGCCGCGTCACACTGTTGGCTCATGTCAAGTTTGTGGTCAACCAAGACTCCTAGATCCTTTTCACATGTACTGCTCTCAAGCCAGGTGTCACCCATCTTGTATTTGTGCCTCTCATTTTTTTGCCCAAGTGCAATACTTTACATTTCTCCCTGTTAAAATTCATCTTGTTTGCTTTTGCCCAGTTCTCTAATCTGTCAAGGTCGTTTTGAAGTGTGATCCTGTCCTCTGGGGTGTTAGCCACCCCTCCCAGTTTGGTGTCATCTGCAAATTTGATCAGGATGCCCTTGAGTCCATCATCCAAGTCGTTGATAAAGATGTTGAATAAGACCGGGCCCAAGACAGAACCCTGTGGCACCCCACTAGTCACTCTTCTCCAGGATGAAGAGGAACCATTGATGAGCACCCTTTGGGTTCGGTCAGTCAGCCAGTTACAAATCCACTGAGTGGTAGCATAGTCAAGACCGCATTTTACCAGCTTCTTTACAAGAATATCATGGGGCACCTTGTCAAATGCCTTGCTGAAATCAAGGTAGGCTACATCCACTGCGTTCCCTTCATCTACCAGGCTTGTAATTCTGTCAAAAAACGAGATCAGGTTAGTCTGACATGACTTATTTTTCAGAAATCCATGCTGACTATTGGTGATCACAGCATTCCTTTCTAGGTGCTCACAGACTGTTTGCTTAATGATCTGCTCCAGAATCTTCCCTGCTATTGATGTCAGACTGACTGGGCGGTAATTATTTGGGTCCTCTCTTTTCCCCTTTTTGAAAATAGGGACAACATTTGCCCTCCTCCAGTCTGCCGGGACTTTGCCTGTTCTCCAGGAATTCTCAAAGATGACTGCCAGTGGTTCTGAGATCACATCTGCCAGTTCTCCTAGTGCATGGAGATGAGAGAGACTGGCCTGTTGCAAGCTGTCAGAGTTTTGCATCTCTTTGGCTTGTGTGTGTTCCCAAACCTGCAACTGTCCTAGTTTGCTAATGACCAAGTAAGTCTCAAGGATCGCTAAGGTCTCATCTCCTGTTCATCCCTTTGTGGTTTTTAGCAATAGTCCATAACATTTGCTGTTCTGTCACATCCACCTACATACCACGAGAGCAGGCGTGTGTATGTTCTTGGTGATTGCACTATTGATGGGGAACTCTCTGAAATCCTGGTCACACTACAGAGGGGGTGGGGGTAAAACTGTGCTCCTGGATTGTACCATTGCAGGCTGCCATTAGTAGGAGAGGCAGCTGCATATCTGAGCTCTTCCCACTCTTCCCAAATAAACTCACTCTGCACAGCAAACCAGCTTATTAAGCAAAAGGTTGGAGATGTTTTCCACATGCAAAGTTGTGTGTGTGTGTGTGTGTGTGTGTGTGTGTGTCTGTGTCTGTGTCTGTGTCTGTGTCTGTGTCTGTGTCTGTGTCTATCTATAGTACATCCCCTGCAGTCTGAAATGGGACAGTCCAGGAATGTTTTGTCACCTCACTTGTGTAGACCAGACTGGAGCCTGAGGGTTGGATCCAAGTAACTTCTGCTCAGAGTAGACTCACTAAAATTAATGAACCTGTTAGCCATGTTCATTAGTTTCAATGCATCTCCTCTTAGTAGGACTGGTGATTTGGGGTGGTGCTGCATTTGTGTTTTAATTATTGTAAACAAGCCTTGGGACCTGGGGGTGAAGGATGTGTAATAAATAGTAGTAATAATAATAACAACTTTAAATGAGCCTTGTTTAAATGAGCTGTGCTACTATCAGAACTCTTTGAGAGCCAGTGTGGTGTAGTGGTTAAGAGCGGTATTCCCATAATCTGGTGAACTGGGTTCACGTCTCCGCTCCTCCACCTGCAGCTGCTGGGTGACCTTGGGCCAGTCACACTTCTTTGAAGTCTCTCAGCCCCACTCACCTCACAGAGTGTTTGTTGTGGGGGAGGAAGGGAAAGGAGAATGTTAGCCGCTTTGAGACTCCTTAGGGTAGTGATAAAGCGGGAAATAAAATCCAAATCCAAACTCTTTCTAGCATGTCCAAAATACACATGTAAGTCAGACTCTGTCATGTTTAACTGTTGTGGTTTCCAGCTAAAGAGTTCTAGCAGGGAGAAGTCTAGACACCTTCTTAAAATGACATTTGTAAGACTTTGTGGAGGGGGAACCCATGAAAAAAGTCAATATTCCTTGTCAATATTTCCTAGACCCAGTGATGTTTCTGTGTCCTCTGCTGGATTTCAGAGACAAGGGATATTCAACTGGATGGCTTAAGTTTGGAGTTTAGGCAAAGGAAGGAGAGTGGCTCATTGGCAGAGCATGTGCTGTGCACGCAGAAGGACGCAGGGTCAATCCTCAGCTTCTCTGGATGGGGCTGACAAGGTCCCTTGCCTGGAGAACCACCCCCGGGCAGTGCAAATAGAACAGGCTAGAGGCACCGAAGATCTGGCTTGGTATAAGAGAGCTTCCCATGTACCCACAATGGTGTCCCAGCACCCGGTCAGGGCTCCAAGGCACACTTTTTAGACTGCTTCCTTCTTGGCCCTTCCCCCCACCCCAAGCCACTCATGTGCTGGGGTTCAGAGGGTTGGGCTGGTGGCTGCACTGGCTCCGTCTCCTCTCTGCCTCTACAGAGGAGTCATCAGCTACAGAAAAATGCTGTGTCTTCATGCTGTGGGAAATCTTCCAGATAAGTGCCATGGCTGGTGAGGTCAGCTGGGATAGATCCTGCTCAGTTCTAGGAACTGTTTATCTGTTGCTGCAGCAGCAACGTTAGGGGAGGGGAAGGTGTCTCTCACTCAGGAAATTGCTCTGCCTAACGCCATCTCCACATTGGACAGGGGTTCTTCACCGGGTCTAGAAGAAGGCATTGGGCCATGTTCAGATCCTTGTGGGCAAAGTTAACCTATCCAGTAGTGAGTATTTGGAAATGGTGCTTGGATTTTGTGTGTGTATGTGTGTCTTGGTGTGCTTTCTGGGGAGCAATATGTGGATTTTGCCTTTACATTTCTGTGTGGTCAGTAAACTTTTTAAAAGAAATATGTGCCTGTTCTGTATCACTCAGTTTCCCACGGGCATCTGGTTGGCCACTGTGAGAACAGGAGGCTGGGCATGAGTACTCTGTTAGCCCTCTGCTCAGTTGGAGTGGAGACAGGAAACCTTGAGTAAAGTGACATTAAAATTGTCACCTGATTAAAATGTTGTGGTCAGTTTAATCACTTAAATATGTACATGTGTAAAAGCAATAGTTCTGTTTTATAGAATGCCCTTGGAGCAGCCTTCCCCCACCTAATGCCCTTCAGATGTTCTGGCCTGCAACCTGCATTAGCACCAGCCGGCATGGTTGTCTGGGAGTTGTAGTCCAAAACATTTGGAGGGCAGGAACCAAGATGGAGTAGGCTGACAACTTGGAGGCATTTTTTTACAATGCAAAGGGAAACAGGCCACGTCTGCCTGCTGTTCCATCCTCTCTTTTTAAAAATCCATTGCATTAAAAATAGATTTAAAGATCACATTGAGTAATTGAGGGCACATTTTTAGTCAATGAAAGGGTTTTTAATCCATCTAGCTAAACATTGCAGCCATGGAACTGCAGGCACTCCTAAAGCTGTGCTGGTAGAAGGGGGTTGCTTGTTTTCCAGGCACAAGCTGCACGGGTTGACTGTGAAAGGAGGCTTGCAAGTAGCTCGTCACCAGGTTACCGGGGTTGCCTCTGGCAGTTCAAGCACTTTGCAAAAGTTGGTGGTTGTCTTACTTTAGGGTTGCAGGTGGCCCATAGCTTTTTAGGAAGGCTGGAGAAAGTTATCAGGGCGGGGGCATACTTTTGTAGTTGCACTGAAGCCAAAAGCGTATCCCAGAGACTGCCTCTCTGTGCCCCATCTTGGTATATCTGATCTCCCTCTGAGAGAAATTCCAATCCATCCACTGACTTAGAAACTAGGATGTGTGTGGGCAAACATTTGTGAGAGTGGCTGGATTTCCTTTTTCTGAAAATTCACCCCAACCTGAGCCTAGCTAAGAGGTGCATGAGGGTTGGTGTATTTTAGCTGTTTTCAGTGGGATAGTGTGGAGAACAGAACTGTATCTAACTAAGCGGGCACCAAGGATTGCTTGCTGCACCTGGAATGCATCATGTGGATTCTGGTGAGTAGTTACATTGCAAAGCAGTGACATAGAAGACTGCTGCAGGTCTAGGGGAGCTACTGCTCAGCAACTTGGCTATGGGCGGGCACCTTGAACTCTTCGTACAACTGCTTCTGTACGGTGAGGAAATTTCCGTGTTCTTAGGTTGCCTTTGTGATGACTTTTGCTTGCAGTGGTTAAGAACTGCTGGCTTAAAGAGCAGCCTGAACATCAGACTCTTTCAGATAAGGGCAAATTGTGTTTTTACTACTTGGGGGGGGGGGCAGAGTGGCTGCGGCAACCTAGTCAGATGGGTGACATATAAATAATAAATTGTTATTATATAACCTTTTCACCGGCCACAGTCCCAACTGCAGCATAGATATTCTGAAAAAGGGGTGTATGGGTGGGTGGGGGGGGGTGTTTGTTTCTCACATACGTCACAGACTTGGGCTTTTTATTTTATTTTTTATTTTATTTTACAAAGTTTGTGATCAACCTGTGGAAGGAATTTGCAATCAAATGCTACCAGCTGAAATGCAAAGGATAAGAGAGAGAGAGAGAGAGAGAGAGAGAGAGAGAGCCATTTTGCCACCAGAAGGTGCCAGCCTGTATCTGTACCAGTCCTCTCACTTTATGTGGACAACATGGACCCACCAAGAAACAGCCTGTAGCAGAAGTGTGCAACTCAGCCTTGCATCTATGTGCCCCCCAACCACAAACTGGGGTGCAACTCTTTCAAATGTTTTGCCTGGAGGGTTTTTGGGGGTGACTCTTGACACTTCCCATCATTGGTAGAAGAATTTCCATAGCACATTTTGATGTCTAAAGATAATCTTTCATGACACAGTCATGGGTTACACATTCAAGCTGTCCCTTTAGCAGACTTTTTACTCACAGGAGGAGTGTTAAAAATGTAGATTTTTCATTGTTCTCCATTTACTGGGTTTTTAAAATTCCCATTGCTGATGGTGAGTGTGGTGAGTAACCAGGCTCCTGTCCAGCAGACTAGTTAGCGAGTTTCACCCAGAAGCTCCTGTAGGTTCACATGGCCTGCTCTGGCCAGCTGACTGCAGGGCCTTCTTTTGGTGGTGTGGCTCCCGACCTCACACCCTGCATGTTCCAGCAGGTATTTAATGTGTCGCATAAATAACATGTGGTGGCTGTATGCCTCAAGATATTCATTGAGCTGGAGGATCTAAACTCTTTCCCCAAGACTGAGTCTAGAAACAAAAATGTTGTACCACGGAGTCTCCATTACCTTAGTAGAGCAGCTGTACTAATACAACGGAAACTTTCATATGGTTTGGGTCAAGTAGTTTAGAGCATTCCACAGTCTCTCACAATCCAAATCATTTCTCTCTATTTCTTATTTTTCCAACCTTAAATTTAGTTCTCCACATTCTTGCAACAATTTGAACTTTTCTTTTAGAAGAAGCTCATGAAAGTTCATCAGCATTTCAGTGTGAATTTATCTGAATACATTCTGTATGCAATTGTGCCCAATATACACATTCATGCATACCAATTTCCCCGGCCTAACACAATGCATTTCACTAATCTGTGCAGCTTTTATCTGCACTTTTGGACACATTACTTGACTAAGGAACTATACTTGAATATTTTTTAAGAAATGCACATTTCAAGGGATGGTTGTGATTTGAGTCACATTTGATTTGGAATATGGGAGTTTGGCCAGTTTGTCTTTAAATGCAGACTAAATAGAATTTTGCCCCCTCCCTAAATCCAGGGCTTTTCTCACAATAAGCCTTTTTTTCCCTGCCTGTGTTGCCCAGCCAGAAGCTCTTCTGAATTTTCCCTGTGGGTCAATGCAAAGTCACCCCTCTTTGGAGAGAGGAGAGCCCCAATCCATCAGGATGTTGGAGAGCCAGTGTAGTGTAGTGGTTAAGAGCGTTAGACTCCTAATCTGGGGAACCAGGTTTGTGTCTCCGCTCCTCCACCTGCAGCTGCTGGGTGACCTTGGGCCAGTCACACTTCTCTGGAGTCTCTCAGCCCCACTCACCTCACATGTGGGGGAGGAAGGGAAAGGAGAACGTGTGCCGCTTTGAGACTCCTTAAAGGGAGTGAAAGGCGGGATATCAAATCCAAACTCTTCTTCTGGCACAAGAACCCATAGATTATGGTCTGGTGAAGCTTACAGTGACTCAAACAAGGGGTTTGATTGTGCTTCTGAGTGGAAGGTGCCTTTCCAGTGTGCACAAGAATTTTTAAAGCAAATATTTAAAGGTCTTCTGTGGCTTCTGTTGGACAACAGCCCAGAGGACACCATGGCAAAGCTGTCCACTGGACAAGTTCTTACTCAAGTTCTGCCTTGTCTCACCAGTAGCCACTTGGTCTGGTCTCAACTAAGACTATAACCTGGGTTCTGGGATCTGAGTAGATCCCCAGGGCTTAAACAGAGAGCCTCCTTGTTTGTGGCTGGGACTTGCCCTCCTGAGCTACCCCTGGCTGTACTTTCTCGCAGTTTCCTCAGGCACAGAAATTAGTGTGTGTCTATGTTGTAAAGGTCCCTGCCATTAGCAGTGCACAAGTTGGAATCCTTTGGAGTGGCCACTCTTGGTGTGTGTTGTTAGCAAATCGCTCCTCTGTTGCTAACATTGTGGCTGGTGTGTCACATGTCTGTGTTTACTTCCCTGAGCTGGGAAGGTTCTGAGGACGGAAGAGTGTGGCCAGCCAGCAACCGAGCTTGAGGACCCTGGCAGTGCTTGAAGAACCTCCTCCTGTGTTTACTTCCCTTCTAGAGGGATGCTGATGGCAGGACTGAGAGCAAATCAAATAACTTTTTTGGGTTTCAGAGGGCCTTGGCAAAGGAAGCACATAGTTCTTTTTTAATGAAAAGCGATTGTCATGATAGGCTGGGTGGAAGGGACCAGAATCATTTGGTGGCTGGAATGGAACTGCATAAAACAAAGGGCTTTTATTGGGCTGACCTAGCTTTATTCTGCTCTTTCGCTTTGCTGTCTCCATTAATTAACATGTACTATATTATTTTTCAATAGCTTTGCCCGTTGGTAGTGACCTAATCGTGGCACAGTTGCCAAGTGAGAGAGAGAGAGCATGCCTGTGATGGGCATTCCGTAAACAAAAGGGGTTGGGCAAGATAAGAAGGACCTTGAACAGGTTAGCCCACTGTCCCTCAGACCTTTGGAGGGCCAGACTATATTTTTTTTTGGGGGGGGGGGAATGAACAAATGCCTATGCCCCACAAATAACACAGAGATGCATTTTAAATAAAAGCACACATCCTACTCAGGTAGAAACACGCAGATTGCTGGACCACCTGCGGGCCGGATTGAGAAGGCATAGACAAGAAGGTGCTGTTAGAATCTCAGTAAGTTAAAAAGTAGAGAAGTAAAAAAGGAAAAATTACTTCCCTGGGTGAAGTAATTTTCTTTTAATTGTCAAATAATTCTGTGTACATTGCGGCAGCCTTTGGCTATGTGCAATAAAACTGACTGAGACTGAGACTGAGAGAGAAGGCGATTAGGCCGGATCTGGCCCCCGGGCCTTAGTTTGCCTACCGATGGGTTAGCCAAACAGAAAAGAAAAATGGATAAAGTGAGAGAAAGGAACACTCAGTACCAGATTTTGGGGTGTTCACTGGTTTCTAAAACCAGCTTTGTCTAGGCAAGATGAGTCTATGCTCTGTTTCCTAAGAGGAAATTTGGCACATTTTGTGAGAGAACCCTGCTATTTTTCTGTGAGTCCTTCTAACTCATTTCCCGCATGGTACAAGAAGGCTGACCCAGGAGCCCCACCCCCATTACTCTTCCTGGGAATCCCCTCTGTCACACAGCCGGCTTTCTAGTCAAGGATGCTCATAGCCCTCACACAGCAACAATACCTAGAGCAGTTTAAGTGACACCAGGTTTCAGCCTCCTTGAAAGTTGTCCTTTTAAAGGTGACTTCCCCATATTTTTGGCCCTTTGCTGTATTGGGGTGGGGCTGTTTATAAGAACAAGCAAGCAGCCATGGAACAAGGGTACACCTCTCAGTTTCTACAGATGATTCCCTATAGAAGGTGGGGGTGGGATGCTTGGAAAGCCCCTTGGGGAGGCCACACCCTGCTAAGTGCCAGGAGGAAACAGACATCACGACCCCTTATTCGCCATCACTCCCTAGACCTGCTAGCTGTTCCTTGCCCTAGAAGGGGCTAATGCATGCTCCCCCCCCCCCCTTGTGTGTTGCAGGATCAGCTGAAGCAGTGCTTTGGCAGGCCAGCTGCAGAAGCCAAGGACACCGACACGCTTGTGCAAGAGACGGACAGTCAGTATGGCACCTGGAGCGACCAGCGGCACAGTGTGGACAGGTGAGGCTCCTGGGGTGGCAACCCTGAGCAGCCAAGGTCCACGGATCCCTTTGTAAGGGAGAAGGGCCTGCTCCCACCTGGAGTCAGGATCCACTTGGGATCTACCTTTCTCATTCCCAGACTCTTACAATGGATGGGAGCTGGGCAGTGGCTCTTTCTGATCCCTGCACTTTTGCAATAGGCTTGAACCTTGGAAACTGAGCCCTTGATCTGTTTTGTGTCCTTGGGCAGAGTTGGTGCCTCTAAGCTTCAGTTCCCCTTTTGCAAAAGGGGCAGAGCGAAGGCTGTATATCACAGGGGGCTTGGTAAGCAAGAGCCATACAGAATTTCAGAACTGAGAGGCTTTTGAGCTTCTGGACTTGATTTCAGTAAGGCTTTTGACAAAGTCCCCAATGATATTCTTGTGAAAATGCTGGTAAAATGTAACTTTTAGGTGGATTTGTAGCTCGTTGACTGACCAAACCCAAGCAGTATTGGTTAATGGTTCCTTGTCATCCTGGAAAAAAGTGACAAGTGGGGTACCACTGGGTTCTATCTTGGGCCCATTGTTGCTCAATGTCTTTATAAACGACTTGGATGAAAGAATTGAGGGGATGCTCATCAAATTTGCAGATAGCACCAAACTGGGAGGGGGAGCTAATGCCACAGAAGACAGATTCAAAATTCAAAATTACCTCAACAGATTGGAGAACTGGGCACAAGCTAACAAAATGAATTTTAATAGGGACTATCTATATCTATATCTATAGTCGCTATTAAATATATATAGTCCCTATTAAATATATAAATGAATTTTAATAGGGACACTCTCTCTCTCTCTCTCTCTCTCTATATATATATATATATGAACAAATTTTAACATAATCCCTACTGGTAAGATGATCACAAAATAGATTTCCTATTACACCCCCACCCCACAATTTCCCCCAACTTCCCTTTCTGGTTTATAACGTATTCACTTCTCCTGCATGTTATCTTATTCCCTAATATAGTAAAGTTAAGATTCATTATTCATTATTATGTTCTATTTGTTGATTGTAAGTGTTTACTCAAACCCTACAAGTGAGTCCATTTCCTTATGTTGCTTCTGTATGCACATCATAAAAGGTTCTCAGTCTTTTTAAAAGTCAATATTGTCCTTATCTTTAGGTCTTTCAGTCAACTTCACCATTTCAGCATATTCCATCAGTTTTTCTTGCCATTGTTATTTCATTGGCATTTCATCGCCTTTCCACTTTTGAGCTAGTAAAATTTTAGCCACTGTTGTAGTATATATAAATAAATTTTTCTTGTCTTTTGGCAAATTTTGACCTAAAATGCCTAATAAGAAAGCTTCTGGTCTTTTAACAAAGGTTATCTTAAACATTCTTTTCATTTCATTATAAATCATGTACCAATAGTTTTTAATTATTTTACAATTCCACCACATGTGATAAAACGTTCCTTCTTTTTCTTTACATTTCCAACACTTATTGGAGCTTGTTCTATACATTTTGGCCATTTTCGCTGGTGTAATAAACCATCAGTACATCATTTTCATATAATTCTCTTTTAACAATACACAATCAGTAAATTTTAAATTAACTTTCCATAACTTTCCCCAGTCTTCCATTTGTATATTATGACCTATATTTTGTGCCCATTTAATCATTACCGATTTAACCTCTTCGTCTTTCGTCTCCCATTCTAACAAATTATACATTTTCATTAAAAGTTTATTATTATCCTCTGTAATTTCTCTTTGGAATCTAGATATGGTATAACCAAATCCTTTCTTGTTATCTTCTTTAAAAACCTCATTTAGTTGGCAGTGTTGCAGCCAATCATGAACAAAGCCTCTAATCTCCTCATAATCCAGTTTCCATATTTATCCTTTTGATTGATATTCCCTCTGTTGAATATATACCCACCAGGGCATTTTTTGTTCTAATAAATCTTTATATTTCCCCCATACTTTTATTAATGATTTCCTAATTATATGGTTACGGAAGCCTTTATGTACCTTCCCTTTACTGTACCATAAATACACATCGCCAGCCAAATCTATTACCATAGAATCATAGAATAGAATCATAGAATCATAGAGTTGGAAGAGACCACAAGGGCCATCGAGTCCAACCCCCTGCCAAGCAGGAAACACCATCAGAGCACTCCTGACATATGGTTGTCAAGCCTCTGCTTAAAGACCTCCAAAGAAGGAGACTCCACCACACTCCTGGGCAGCAAATTCCACTGTCGAACAGCTCTTACTGTCAGGAAGTTCTTCCTAATGTTTAGGTGGAATCTTCTTTCTTGTAGTTTGGATCCATTGCTCCGTGTCTGCTTCTCTGGAGCAGCAGAAAACAACCTTTCTCCCTCCTCTATGTGACATCCTTTTATATATTTGAACATGGCTATCATATCACCCCTTAACCTCCTCTTCTCCAGGCTAAACGTGCCCAACTCCCTTAGCCGTTCCTCATAAGGCATCGTTTCCAGGCCTTTGACCATTTTGGTTGCCCTCCTCTGGACACGTTCCAGTTTGTCAGTGTCCTTCTTGAATTGTGGTGCCCAGAACTGGACACAGTACTCCAGGTGAGGTCTGACCAGAGCAGAATACAGTGGCACTATTACTTCCCTTGATCAAGATGCTATGCTCCTATTGATGCAGCCCAGAATTGCATTGGCTTTTTTAGCTGCCGCGTCACACTGTTGGCTCATGTCAAGTTTGTGGTCAACCAAGACTCCTAGATCCTTTTCACATGTACTGCTCTCAAGCCAGGTGTCACCCATCTTGTATTTGTGCCTCTCATTTTTTTTTGCCCAAGTGCAATACTTTACATTTCTCCCTGTTAAAATTCATCTTGTTTGCTTTTGCCCAGTTCTCTAATCTGTCAAGGTCGTTTTGAAGTGTGATCCTGTCCTCTGGGGTGTTAGCCACCCCTCCCAGTTTGGTGTCATCTGCAAATTTGATCAGGATGCCCTTGAGTCCATCATCCAAGTCGTTGATAAAGATGTTGAATAAGACCGGGCCCAAGACAGAACCCTGTGGCACCCCACTAGTCACTCTTCTCCAGGATGAAGAGGAACCATTGATGAGCACCCTTTGGGTTCGGTCAGTCAGCCAGTTACAAATCCACTGAGTGGTAGCATAGTCAAGACCGCATTTTACCAGCTTCTTTACAAGAATATCATGGGGCACCTTGTCAAATGCCTTGCTGAAATCAAGGTAGGCTACATCCACTGCGTTCCCTTCATCTACCAGGCTTGTAATTCTGTCAAAAAACGAGATCAGGTTAGTCTGACATGACTTATTTTTCAGAAATCCATGCTGACTGTTGGTGATCACAGCATTCCTTTCTAGGTGCTCACAGACTGTTTGCTTAATGATCTGCTCCAGAATCTTCCCTGGTATTGATGTCAGACTGACTGGGCGGTAATTATTTGGGTCCTCTCTTTTCCCCTTTTTGAAAATAGGGACAACATTTGCCCTCCTCCAGTCTGCCGGGACTTCGCCTGTTCTCCAGGAATTCTCAAAGATGACTGCCAGTGGTTCTGAGATCACATCTGCCAGTTCTTTTAATACTCTTGGATGCAGTTCATCTGGCCCTGGAGACTTGAATACATCTAAACTAGCCAAGTATTCTTGTACTATCTCCTTAGTTATTCTGGGCTGTGTTTCCTCTGCTGAATCATTTGCTCCAAATTCTTCAGGTCGGGCATTGTTTTCTTTATCGGAGAAGACTGAGGCAAAGAAGGCATTGAGGAGTTCAGCCCTTTCTGTGTCCCCTGTTTGCATTTCACCATCTTCTCCTCTGAGTGACCCCACTGTTTCTTTGTTCTTCCTTTTGCTACGAACATACCCATAAAAGCCTTTTTTGTTGCTTTTAACCTCTCTAGCAAGCCTGAGTTCATTCTGTGCTTTAGCTTTTCTGACTTTGTGTCTACACGTGCTGGCTATTTGTTTGAATTCCTCTTTGGTGGTTTCCCCCCTTTTCCATTTTTTGTACACATCCTTTTTTAATCTTAACTCAGTTAAAAGTTCTTTAGATAGCCACCCTGGCTTCTTTAAGCACCTTCCATGTTTCCGTCTCATTGGTATTGCCTGACGTTGTGCTTTTACTATCTCCCTTTTAACAAACTCCCAGCCATCATGAACTCCCTTTCCTTTTAGTATTACTGTCCATGGGATCTCACCCAGCACTTCCCTAAGTTTTATGAAGTCGGCTTTCTTAAAGTCAAGAAATTGAGTCCTAGTATGCTTGGCTGCTCCTTTCCGCTGTATAGTAAACTTCAGAAGAGCATGATCACTCGCGCCTAATGATCCTTCCACTTCTACCCCACTAACCAGGTCATCAACATTGGTTAGGACCAGATCTAAAATGGCTGTTCCTCTTGTTGCTTCTCCCACTTTCTGGACAATGAAGTTGTCTGCAAGGCCAGTGAGGAATCTGTTTGACCTTATGCTCTTGGCTGAGTTTGACATCCAACAAATATCTGGGTAATTGAAGTCCCCCATTACTACTATCTCCCTTCCTTTTGCATGCTTGGCCATCTGTTCCAGGAAGGCATCATCTATGTCCTCCGTTTGGCTTGGGGATCTATAGTAAACTCCCACAATGAGGTCTCTGTTATTCTTCTCTCCCTTAATTTTGACCCAAATGCTCTCACTTTGGCTTTGAGGTTCTAAATCTTGGATTTCTTCACAGGTATACACATCCCTGACATATAACGCCACTCCTCCTCCTTTCTTGTCTGGTCTGTTTCTCTGAAATAGATTGTATCCCCCCATTATTACATTCCAATCATGGGACTTATCCCACCAGGTTTCAGTGATGCCTAATATGTCATATTTAGTTTGCTGTACCAAGAGCTCAAGCTCATCTTGTTTATTTCCCATGCTTTGCGCATTAGTGTACAGACATTGAAGTCCATTAATCATTCCCCCGTGTCTCTTATTTAAGGATTTTTTCCTCCCACCACTAGGTCTGCGTGCTGCTTGCTCCATTTGGTCTATGACATTTGGATGATCATCTTCATCAATTGATAGACTCCTACCTTCAGGAGCACTGTCTCCCTCCCCCACATTAGTCAGTTTAAAGCCCTTCCAGGTCTAATAAATGTCCTTCCAGGTCTAATAAATCAGTATTTTCTAATTTGACCCAGTCCCGGATCCAAGTAACACAGCTCGCTTCATAATACAATTTAAAATTTGGAAGGGAGAATCCGCCTCCATCTTTAATATCTGTTAATATTTTATGTTTTATTTTCGGTTTCTTCGCTTTCCAAATAAATTTAGAAATACCTTTTTGCCATTTCTTGAAGCAGGCCGTGTTATTGTCTGGAAGAAAAACAACATTTTTGGCAATGCGTTCATTTTAATTGCTGCAATTCTTCCTAATAATGATAGGTTCATTTTGCCCCATATTTCTAGATTCCTTTTTAACTCATTTCAACATTTTTCATAATTGTCTTTATAAATATTGATAATTCTAGTTGAGAGCCAGATCCCTAAATATTTCACTTTTTTATGGGTTTCTATTTCTATGGTTTGAAATAATTCCTTTCAGTGTGGTGTAGTGGTTAAGAGCGGTGGACTCGTAATCTGGGGAACCGGGTTTGTGTCTCCGCTCCTCCACCTGCAGCTGCTGGGTGACCTTGGGCTAGTCACACTTCTGTGAAGTCTCTCAGCCTCACTCACCTCACAGAGTGTTTGTTGTGGGGAAGGAAGGGAAAGGAGAATGTCAGCCGCTTTGAGACTCCTGAAGGGGAGTGAAAGGCGGGATATCAAATCCAAACTCTTCTTCTTCTTCTTTTTATCTGCTTCTGTTAAGTTTTTAATTAATAACTTGGTCTTACTTTTATTTAATTTAAATCCTGCTACTTGCCCAAACTCCTGAATTTTTCTATCAGCCTCAAAAGAGAATTTTTGGGATCTTCAACTGTGATTACCAGATCATCTGCATAGGCTTTCAATTTGTATGACTTTTCCCATACTTTAATTCCTTTAATATTTTCATCTGCCCTTATATTTCTCGCCAGGACTTCTAGGACCAAGATAAATAATAAAGGTGATAAAGGGAATGTATTTTACATTCATCTGTTACACCTGATTGACAGTTAATTTAATTTCGCTTTTAGATTTGAATATATAGCTTGAATTCCTTTTCTGAACCCCCCCCCCATAAATTCTAAAGAGACATTGTCAAAGGCTTTTTCAGCATCTATAAACATTAATGCTGCTTGTTTTTCATTTCTCACTTCCAGGTATTCTATAATATCTATAATGTTTCTTATATTGTCTTTCATTTGTCTGCCTGGAAAGAATCCTACCTGGTCATGATGTATATACTCATTCATTACTATTTTCATTCTATTGGCCATTATATTAGCAAATAATTTATAATCATTATTTAATAATGAAATTGGTCTATAACTTTTTATTGATGCCACATTGGCATCTTGTTTTGGAATCAAAGTTATATAAGCCTCTTTCCATGTCTCTGGGACTCTAATATTAAGATTTTATTCATTATTTCCTGTAATGGTATTACAGTTGATTATTTAGTTTCTTATAATATTTTGCTGATAGTCCATTTGTTCCTGGCAATTTCCCTGTTTTTGGCTGCTTAATTGCATCTAATATTTCTTGCGTTGTTATCTGGGCATTTAGAATTTCTAGTTTTTCTTCTTTAATTTTTGGTAAATTACTAGCTTTCAGATATTCATCTATATCCTTCCCCTTTTCACATCCTTTCCTATACAATTCTGTAAAATATTTAACAAAAGGCTTCCTAATTTCTTTTGAATTGTCTATATTTTTTCCATTTTATTTTATTTATGCTATTTTTTTTTGCTCGTTTTTATTCAACTGCCATGCTAATAATTTCCCTGGTTTATTTGCATATTCAAAATACTTTTGTTTCATTCTTTTAATTTTCCATTCTATTTCTTGATTGATGATCATTGAATATTGTGTTTGTAATAATTTTATTACTTGCTTTGTGGACTCTTTGTTTGGTTTGCATATCAGTTCTTTTTCTTTTTTCAATAATGCCTCTAATATTTCTCTCTATTTCCTCCTATACGTATTTTGTTGGATAAATAAGTCCCTCATAACCGCTTTACTAGCATCCCATACTATCTGTGCTTTCGTACGCTTATTTAGGTTTAGCTCAAAATAGTCTCCAAATACCTTTTGTGCTTTTTAAAATTTTTATTTTTAAATTGAATCTAATAAATCCTCATTCAATCTCCATCTAAAAGTGGACTGTATTTCATTTTGCATTTCTAAAAATAAAGGATTGTAGTCTGAGATTGTTCTTGGCATTATTTATATTTTCCTTACCTTCAGTTCTAATTCTTTAGACAGCCACATCACATCTATCCTTGCACTGCTTTCATTCACTTTGAATGGAAAGTGAATTCCCTATCTAATAGATGTTTATTTCTCCAAATGTCTATCAAATTTTAATTGCCCACCATCTCACAGAAGGTTTTTGGGAGTCAGTCCTGTTCAGTATCCTTCTTCCTAATTGTTCTATCCATTTACAATGACACGACTCCATTCAGATTACTCATCAATATCATTTTCTGATCTGCGAAATCCATTAAATCAGTCTCTAATTTCTTATAAAAGTCTGCTTTTTTATCAATAGGGGCATAGATTCCTATTAATAAAAATTGTTCGCCTTGCACCACGATCTGTACCACTATTACTCTTCCTTGGTCATCTTTAAAAATTTGTTTTGGCTCGAATTTTGATTTAATATAAAGGACCACTCCACTATCTATCTGCTGTTATAAATTCCATTCCTAATTTTTTATTACTTAGGACTCTTTGGTATTTGCTTGCTATATGTGTTTCTTGAAGACAAACTATCTAAATTTTGTTTGAGAATTATATATTTTATTCCTTTTTGTTTTATTATTTAAGCTGTTTACGTTCCAACTTAATACCTTTAAATTTGCCATTTTGTTTTACTGTTTGTTTTTACCTACGACCTTGTCTAATATTCCCCTTTGTCTTGATTATATAAGTTATCTACATCCCCTCCTGTTGCTCCGCTTATTGGATCTCTGCCTGTCCCTCCTGCTGGTCCCATTGGATCTTGACCTGTCCCTCCTACCAGGCCGAGAGGGCCTAGTACTGTATATGGGTTATCAAATTCAAAATCTCTGCCATGTTTTTGCCAGAATTCGTGTGCTTGATCTTCATTTGCCAATGTATATTTTTTGCTTTTGTATTTAAAGGAAATTCTTTCTGGGAATTCCCATCTGAATTTTATTTTGGATTTAATCAAACCATTTGTTATATAATGGATTCTCTTGCGTCTTTGTCATAAAATCAGGGGGATTTCCTTGTAAATGGCCACCTCATTACTGTCAACCTGGAGACTGTTTTCATAATTTTTTGGAGAATAGCTCCCCTGACCCCAAGCAGTCTCCAGGTTGCTTTCTAGCTCTAGAAGTCTTCAAACGACACCCGGTAGCAACTTGATTCTTCCAGATACTCCTGACTTTCCCCCAACCAATCAGCAATTGTCTTGGCTATATATGTCAACAAATCTTGTTTCTCCCTCCTTCTCTGGCAAACCTCTTATTCTGAGAACATTGGATTTTTGCCTCATCTCAAGGAGGGCAAGCTGTAACTCAAATTGGTCCTGCCTGCCCGACAGACCTCTCACGTCGCTCTTAATTACCTCTTGTTCTTCCTGCAATTCTTGGGTGACTTTTTCCATTTTTTGAGTTTGGGTCTCCAAATTTTTAACGGTTATTTCCATGGCATCTGTCACCTTTTTTGTATGCTTTTCCATCTCCCCCCTAATATCCTCCTTGACACTATCAAATTGTGTTTGCATTTGTGCCAGCATTTCCTTTTTAAAGTCTCCCAAAATGGAAACCATCTCAGATGCTATACTACCCTCAGGAACTGAATCTCATCGACCTGAGAGGCCTTTACTTCTTTCTAGTTGGAGATGCCATCCCTTGCTTACTTACAATTTTATGTCTGTTTAAGAACAGACATTAAAAACACTGGCAAAACAATGGCTTCTCAGTGTCACTCTTATCCAGGGGTCGGTAAGGTTTATCTCGCTTGGGCTGGTTCACTCCACTGGAGATCCCTCCATGGGCCAGATCGTGCACATGCATAAGCATGCGCAGCCGTGATTTCCGGTGTCTGCTGCGCAGGTGAGATTTTCGGCGTCTGAGTATGCGCAGACGCGATTTTCGGCACCACAGAAGCGAGTCCCTGCGTTGCGCTGCACCGGTTTAGCACAGCGCGCGGGGGCTTGCCGAGCAGGCAGCTTGGTTTGGGGGCGGCTTGTGGGCTGGTTAAATGACCCCATGGGCCGCTTGTGGCCCATGGGCCTTAGCTTGCCTACCCCTGCTCTTATTAGTTGCTCAAGGCCACCTCTCAGATTTTTGTTTCGGTTCTCAACCTAATAACAAGAGCAAACAGGATGGAAATGAAAAAAATCAAACTGTTCGCAGAGACATAGTATGTTCACCAATACAAAGAGTACGCATTTAGCAAATATGGACAAAGTAACTTAAGGTTTATAGGAATTTAAAGATTAAACAATTTAAAGATTAAACCGTAGGCACAGTTAATAAAAAAAATTAAAAAATTGTAATGCTGCTCACGGCTGCTCAGTTCTTTTGATTTTTTTATTTATTATTATTATTATTTACTGAATTTATATACCGCCCTATACCCGGGTCTTTCAGTACTTCCAAATAGTTCCTGTCACACGTGGGTAATTGTAAATTGTAAATCCAAAATGTTTATACATCCAAAATAATTGTAAATCCAAATTAATATGATATTTTCCTTACACACTGGTCTTCACCATTCTTTATATTATTTCTCACAACGTATGCCCTCCAGCTAATTCCAGGCACTCTCCCATCCCGAGGGTCCCTCCCAGAGTTGGGTGAGTGTTCACCTGCTTAGCTTTGGGTCTGAATGTGGAGATCCAGGTGTTATTAATCCAAAATCCAGAAAGCCGGTGCTCTTTTGTCAAGCTCCAATTTAAAGGACATTATTCCAAATCAGGACTAATAGAGCACCTTCCAAGTTTAGTGTCAAAACCAATCCTGTTAAATTCCAAAAAAGAAAAAAAAATAGTTCTCTTTTTTTAAAAAAAATAATTTTTATTAAGTTTTCCATTTTAACAACCAAATCAAATCACATTAAGTATTCCAAATTATACATATACATATCAAATAATCCAAATATTCTGCTGAGTTATTAATTTTTTATTGGGACTTCCCATGCTTCAAGTTCAGGGGGGCGGGGCTCTGATCATCTCATATCTCTAGTGTGCATGCACACGAAAGCTCATACCAAGAACTAACTTAGTTGGTCTTTAAGGTGCTACTGGAAGGAATTTATTTATTTTGACTATGGCAGACCAACACGGCTACCTATCTGTAACTCTACTTCTTTTGATAGTCATTTCTAATAGTTCCTTTAAATCTTCCTGTTGTTTTCCTTCTTTCATGGCCTCTGAGTTGTTTCCACAGGCGAGTTGAAGTAAAATGGTGTGTTTCTGTGTGAATTTTATGTGTATGATACCCCCTCCTTCTTTCTGAAATTGGGGCTGGTTTGTTGGGCATCCGCGGATGACACTGCATCTTCCCATACCCCAGGAAGATTTTGGAAGGCTGATTACTCCCATCTCAGCCTCTAATTACCCCGTGGGAGCCGGAGTGATGGTATTTTCAGCCATCTTCCGTGGCGCCTCAAGCGGAAGTCCAGAAAATATAGTTCTCACCATAGAAGCGTCCAATATTGTCCTTTAAGCACTTACAAATCTTTCCCTTGCAGTTGGCAGATTGCCAGAAAATGGAAGTTGACTTCCTCTTTAGTTTCTGTTTTGCCAAATTTAATTTTATTTGGATAAAATAACTTTTAAACTGCTTATTGTTCTTCAGCTTCAATTGTTGTTATGCAAATCTGCAAACTGACAAACTGGAACGTGTCCAGAGGAGGGCAACCAAAATGGTCAAAGGTCTGGAAACGATGCCTTATGAGGAATGGCTAAGGGAGCTGGGCATGTTTAGCCTGGAGAAGAGGAGGTTAAGGGGTGATATGATAGCCATGTTCAAATATATAAAAGGATGTCATATAGAGGAGGGAGAAAGGTTGTTTTCTGCTGCTCCAGAGAAGCGGACACGGAGCAATGGATCCAAACTACAAGAAAGAAGATTCCACCTAAACATTAGGAAGAACTTCCTGACAGTAAGAGCTGTTTGACAGTGGAATTTGCTGCCAAGGAGTGTGGTGGAGTCTCCTTCTTTGGAGATCTTTATGCAGAGGCTTGACAACCATATGTCAGGAGTGCTCTGATGGTGTTTCCTGCTTGGCAGGGGGTTGGACTCGATGGCCCTTGTGGTCTCTTCCAACTCTATGATTCTATGATTCAGTGTGTGGGTTCCCAATCTGGCTAACCACTGTGGGGAAAGAGTAAGGGACAAGATGGTTCTTTGGGTATGATCACTGGGGCTTTTCTCTTAAAATGTCCATCATTCTCTTCATGGAAACTCCGAAATGGCAGTTCTGCACTTCCTTCCAAGATGCAGTTGTCAGGACTGGTCGTTGTCCTCTTCCGATCACCACACAAACGCTTCTTGTTCTTTTATAACTTTTTATTGCGTATTAACAAAACAATCTTATAAACGGTTCTTAACTATTATTCCTCAGAGTCACTTATTTCAGATACCTTCTGAGCTCTGCTTCTCCATGACCAGCCACTCTCAAAATGGCGAAGGCGCCCTTCCTTTCGCTTTCCCGCTCTTTTTTCTAACCTCCTGGCTAGAGCTGGCTTGTATCTCCCCTCCTCCAAATCTGAGCTAGAACTGAACCCTTGCCTTTCCTGGGAACAGCCGGTTCCTCCCTGTTGTTCCTGTTGCTCCCTTCTATTAGATTCACTGCTCTCCTCCTCCCCCCTTGGGGAATGCTTTCTCCCTCTGGGAAACTGGAATCTTCTAACTCTAACTCTTCCCTGACAGCAGTCAGTATGCACACTGTGGCTTCCTTGCTCCTGGTGCATTTGGTGTGCTTGTTCTTCAGGGTGTTTTCTTCCTTGGTACCTGGACTCTTCAGTGTTGCAGGGCATCCTGGGACCCCCTGCCTCTCCTTGGCTTTGTAAACATACCACTTCCTGTGCTCTGTGGCAAGAAAGGGGCAAGAAAGGAAGAATGCCAAGTGAGATAATAGGTTATTGTCAGTATTACACTGTTATTCATTAACTCTCCTCCTCCCTAAGGTCCTAGGGCAGGTTACAACATTCAAAAACAGCATCGAAAACAGTTTAAAACAATTTAGAATCACAGAACTAAGAGGGATCCTAAAGATACGCATCTCAGGTGCCAAAGGCCAGAGTTTTGGCATTTCCCCAAGGCTGTATAGTGCAGGTCCCACAACTCAGGGGTTGCAACAGAGAAGGCCCTCTCCAGCCCCACACCCCCACCTTGCAATCCTGAGGGAGCTACCAAAAGGGCTCCCTCTGCTGATCTTAATATCTGGGTGGACCTCTAGGGAAAATAGCACTCCACATGTTGTTTGTGCCATTGAGTCAGTTCTGGGGACAAGAAAGGTGGGAGGAGGTGAGGTTGAGCTTTAAGCAGCCTGCTTCAAGAGGCAGCTGTCTCCTGGGTTGGGGGGTGATTCAGTCACCACCCAGCCTTCCCTGCTTTGTATTCCTCTGGCTAACCACTGCTCTGTTCCCCTTGGTTGTTGTAGCTTTGTGCCAGAATCCCCTTCCTCAGAAAGCAACATGGCTTCAGCCCGGAAACAGCCCCCCAGCAGCCGGTTCTCGTCCTTCTCCTCTCAAACAGATCCTGCCTCTGCAACCGACCAGCACGATTCCTCCAGGGACCACAGGAGCACCAGTCTGGACCGCTTCAGCACAGATGTAGAATCTGCAGATGGGGCTAAGGCCCCTGCGTTAGCAGGGGACGGCCCAGACTTCTCCTTCCTGGAGGTAAGTTCTTGAGGCATGTCCCTGAGGGACACATTGCAGGCAGTGTTGCAGGTCTGTGTTTGACAGCATGTGTGTTTGTTCTTCTCAAAGCAAACTCCTGTGCTGGACTCCAGTGTCTTGAAAACCCGCGTGCAGCTCAGCAAAAGGAGGCGCCAGCACCGAGCCCCAATTTCCCACTCGCTCAGAAGAAGCACCGGGGGAGACACTGAGCAGCGGCTCTCTGTGACAGAAGAGGCAGACAGCACGTGGTTGTTCAAGGGCTCCACAGGTAGCTGAGGGAAGGTGTCCTGTGCTATATAACCTGTCCCAAATCCCCAGAATCTGCCAAATAGTTCCATGAGTGATACAAGTAAGCGAGCCAAGCTGCAGGATCCCAGCCAATTTGAACCTGGATTACTTGCCATCCTTGAGCACATTGAAAGGGTGTTGGATAGCCCAGAGCTGTGTGCCTGGTCGTTGTGCCCTTAGAATAGTGTCCAACGGATACATTGTCAGGTGCAGCTTCATTCTCTCTATCTGGATGGTTCACTGTGAGGGAGAGGTGAGGTGGGAGACCTTAGCCAAAAGCACATGGAACTGGGCACTTCCCGCCTTTGTAGGTTGGAAGTACTCATCAGTGCAGGCTCCGAGACTTTCATCATCATCTTCGTCCACTTGTTTCTATACTGTTTTCTGGCCAAGACCCACAAAACGGTGAACAAATTAATATGAGAGACAATACAATAAAGCTATAGTAAATACAAATGTGGACGTAAATCCATTTAGCAGCACACAGTGATTCATACTTCATACTTTCCCAAGCTGCATTTGTGCTCGGACCAAAACACAGCTGCCACCCACAACACAATGGCCCATGTGACGGGCTTCTCTCTGGAAGCAGCTGTAGCTGTGGGACTCACTGGCTCAGCCTTCTGGCTCTTCAAGAGGCTGCAGTTCTCCAGGTGCAAATGCAGGAAAGAAGGGAGGGGGAGGCTAAACTTGATTTTCACCTCCCAGCCAGCAAGGATCTTATTACTGCTGCCCTGCTACCTCTCCAGTCACCTCTGTACCTGGAAGGGTCAGGAAAGGTTGTTTAGACCCAGAATTCTCCCATGGTGCCTCTGGTTGCAAAGTGGGTGGTTGTTGGAGCAGCAGTGGGCCCTTGGCTAGTCTTGGGGCCACAGTGCCTGACCTTTCCACCACAGGGAGATTGGAGACAGAGGGACCTGGTCAGCAAAGTCACAGAGGCCTGGGCAGGAGCAAAGATGGCAGAGGGTGAAGTCGCATCCCCCGGCTGACCAAGCTGCTTTCTGGTGCTTCTGGCTTGGGAGAATTGATTGGAAAGTCATCCCAAGGACTGCTTTGAAAGGAGACAGAAGCTGCTGGTGGGAGGGGGCCAAGCAGTGGGTTTCTAGCCCTGTGTTTTGTGCCTTCCTTCCCTCCCTCCCTCCCAAAGTGTCTGAAGCCTCATGAGTAATCCTCATTCTTAAGCAGAAAACTCAGCCAAGAAAGAAGACTCTGGTGAGGACGGAAACCCACAGCCAACAGAGAGGTCGCCCATCTCTCAGCTGCAGAGGCTCCCTGTCTTTCCAGGGATGGACCACTCAGCCCTCAAGGTGAATGTTGGTGCACCCCCCCCCCCCAATACACACTTGTCCTTAGCATTGGGAACCTGTCGTGGAGTATATTTCAGAGACACTGTGGAGAGGTTGATTCTGCCTCAACCTGCGCTGAGAAACACGTGGTACTAGTTCATGTAATTTGGTAGCACAAGAAGAGAAATGTCATGGGGGCACTTTGGGTACCAATGGGAATACCTGGAGCCCATTCTGAGCCCCAAAGGTACCTGAGGGTGGGCTATGGAAATGGTGTACCTCACATGTTGCATGCAAGGAGGCAGTGGAACGGTGTGGGGTGAAGGGGCCAGTGACTGGGGACTGGGAACTGGAAGCCCAGTAGACAGCTGGGAGGCCCATGCCCTGTGCTGTGAGCCTCCATTCAACGCTGCCTGAAGATTTAGGAAGCTGCCCCTTACCGTGTCAGAATGTTTGTATTATTGCTACAATTTATTGATTTATTGCCTTCCAAACCACCATCTCAAGGTGATTTACACGTCAGATAATTAAAAGCAGTTAGAAACACTAAAGTAACAAATGCATTTGAAACAAGATTAAAACCATACAAAATAGGCATTCATGGCAAAGTCCCATGGTTTATCTGGTTGGGAAAGCCTGTTGAAACAAAAATGTCTTCAGCTGTTTCCAGAAAGTGGACTCCTTCCTTCTCTCATCCGAGATGCTGTTCCACAGAACAGTTGCAGCTGCACTAAAACCCCTGTCCTGAGTTCCTGTGGAGTAGGGTTTTGGGAACTTGCAGGAGAGACTGTCCTGCAAACTGCAGAGATCTGCTGGGTGTCTAAGTGTTAGGGCAGTCTGGTCTCAGCCTGGTCTCCCCTCAAAGGCCTCCTCAGGTCTTTTCCACGAGCTGCTCCTTGATTACTTTGTGACTGGATGCCCTAGCCGGGTGCTCCATCCCTGAAATCATGCCCCTCCACATGATCCATAGCCACCCTTGCCTGGTGATGGCCAGAAGGCACCAGGCCCTTGGCTAGACATTCCTTGGAGTGAGCTCATTGCTGATGGGTCCCTTTCTCACGCCTCCTTTGGTGAAACTTGTGATCCAACCGTGACATTTACCAGAGGGTTCCCCTCTCGCCACCCTCCAGGCTCAACTCAGGAAAAGACATGAACCAGATGGAACAGGAGAAGTGCAGTTGTCCAAGTCACCAAAATTCCCATTTCAGGCTGGAGTTCCTGCTGGCAGAGTTCTGCCTGTTGGCACGGAGAAAGAAGAGAGGTGAGGAGGCTTGTTGTCAGGGTGACATTCTGATAAATTCACCTTGTAAGTTTTTCTGCAGATTTTACTGCTTTGCTACTTGTGAAAGCCCCACCTTCTAGCTTCCCAAAAGTCTTTTGGTTTCTGAGATTCCAGCAGGGGTTGCCCAAATACTTTAAATCCTGCCTTTATAGTCATAAGGGCTGGTGACTTTAAAATTATAAATCTTGAAGTGGAATTCTACAGCTTATACAGTGGCACCTCAGTTTACGAACTTAATCCTTCTGGAAGTGCGTTCTTAAACCAAAGCCGTTCTTAGACTGAGGTGTGCTTTCCCTAATGAGACCTCCCGCCCCGGTGCCCTCCCACCATTCAACTTCTGTTCATAGACCAAGGTAAAGTTTGCTAACCGGAACACTACTTTCAGTTTTGCGGAGTTCGTATTCCAAATAGAATCATAGAGTTGGAAGAGACCACAAGGGCCATCGAGTCCAACCCCCTGCCAAGCAGGAAACACCATCAGAGCACTCCTGACATATGGTTGTCAAGCCTCTGCTTAAAGACCTCCAAAGAAGGAGACTCCACCACACTCCTGGGCAGCAAATTCCACTGTCGAACAGCTCTTACTGTCAGGAAGTTCTTCCTAATGTTTAGGTGGAATCTTCTTTCTTGTAGTTTGGATCCATTGCTCCGTGTCCGCTTCTCTGGAGCAGCAGAAAACAACCTTTCTCCCTCCTCTATGTGACATCCTTTTATATATTGGAACATGGCTATCATATCACCCCTTAACCTCCTCTTCTCCAGGCTAAACATGCCCAGCTCCCTTAGCCGTTCCTCATAAGGCATCGTTTCCAGGCCTTTGACCATTTTGGTTGCCCTCCTCTGGACACGTTCCAGTTTGTCAGTGTCCTTCTTGAACTGTGGTGCCCAGAACTGGACACAGTACTCTAGGTGAGGTCTGACCAGAGCAGAATACAGTGGCACTATTACTTCCCTTGATCTAGATGCTATACTCCTATTGATGCAGCCCAGAATTGCATTGGCTTTTTAAGCTGCCGCGTCACACTGTTTGCTCATGTCAAGTTTGTGGTCAACCAAGACTCCTAGATCCTTTTCACATGTACTGCTCTCAAGCCCGGTGTCACCCATCTTGTATTTGTGCCTCTCATTTTTTTTGCCCAAGTGCAATACTTTACATTTCTCCCTGTTAAAGTTAATCTTGTTTGTTTTGGCCCAGTTCTCTAATCTGTCAAGGTAGTTTTGAAATGTGATCCTGTCCTCTGGGGTGTTAGCCACCCCTCCTAGTTTGGTGTCATCTGCAAATTTGATCAGGATGCCCTTGAGTCCATCATCCAAGTCGTTGATAAAGATGTTGAATAAGACCGGGCCCAAGACAGAACCCTGTGGCACCCCACTAGTTACTCTTCTCCAGGATGAAGAGGAACCATTGATGAGCACCCTTTGGGTTCAGTCAGTCAGCCAGTTACAAATCCACTGAGTGGTAGCATAGTCAAGACCGCATTTTACCAGCTTCTTTACAAGAATATCATGGGGCACCTTGTCAAATGCCTTGCTGAAATCAAGGTAGGCTATATCCACTGCGTTCCCTTCATCTACCAGGCTTGTAATTCTGTCAAAAAACGAGATCAGGTTATTGATAGTTCATAAACAGGGCTGTTCTTGAACCAAGGTACCACTGTACTACATTCAAGACTACATACAGACCCTATTCTCGTCCCCAGTTTTGAGACTGTATTTACATAAATACCAGCACTTTGCTGAGTTTTTGCACTTTAAACATTTTTTAAATGAGAAGTGTGCTTTCGAAAGGCATGAAAAGCCTCGTGGGGAAACTTGGGGAACTCATGCAGTTTCTTTGTTTTTTGATTGCCCTGTTTCCAGCCCCAGATAAGCTACTATTTTCAATGTTCGTATTTTAAGTTTTTTCTTCTTGTTCTGTGAGTGAAGCCAATAAGGAATCACCAAGCAGAACTGTATCATCCTGTTCGCTGCACCTTCTATCAGATTTGGTCATCTGGCAGCATCTCAAAAGGCAAACAAAGGCTTCACTCATGGTGTCAGTGGGAGGAAGCACAAAGCAGTTGCTGAGTTGTCTTTCTGGGTTCAGGCGACCATAATCACCAGCCAGGGCTGCATTGGCAAGACTTCCAAACTTCTGCCCCAGCCAAGCTCAGCATGATCAGCTGTGAGGGAGCAATGGCTGCGCATTTCGCCATGCAGTGCAGAGGGAAAAGATCCTCCTTTAGATGCATTAGTAGGATTGAATCCAAAGGTTTTGCTGAAACTTTGGGCAACCAGGATGTGTTCCCCGCCTTCTCACCTGTGCACAAAGAGGACCAAACAAGGGCTAAGGGCAGAGGGAGAATGGGCTTGTGAGAAGCAGGCACCCTCTTTATTTCAGCTCCCCAGTAATGAATTTCTCATGGAAGGACCTCGAATGGGATGTGCATTTGTTTGTAAAGGGAGTGACCCAGGCCTGTTTCCTGCATTCCAGGTCGGAGGAGCTGTCTCCACGTTGGCTGAAGGAGCTGAAGTCCAAGAAGAGGCAGAGCCAGTACGAGAACCAAGTGTGACGACCGAGGTCTGGAGGTGGCGGCAGTGGCGGTGATGGGGTTAGCTGCCTGTTGAGTGGAAGAGGGTCTGCAGAGCAAATGAGCCTGGCCCAATGCAGGGGGGAAAGGGCGGGGTGACCAGGGGCCATCAGCCATAATGTCTCATTGAGGAGCTCTGGATTCCAGATGCTTGGGTGGCAAGCATTTTTTAGAAACTTTTTGTTTTTTTGAAATCATTTTTAGTTGGTTTTACAAATACAGTGGTACCTCGGGATGCGAACAGGATCCGTTCCGGAGCCACATTCGCATCCTGAAGCGAACGTAACAAGCGACAGCGCGTGGGTGGGTTGCGGTTTGCTGCTTCCATGCATGAGCGTGACGTCATTTTGAGCATCTGCGCATGCACGAGCGGCGAAACCTGGAAGTAACGTGCTCTGTTACTTCCAGGTTGCAACTCGAACATGCTCAATGTGAAGCACATTCAACCCGAGGTATGACTGTACAAAGTTATAAAAAGTATCCAAATATATATCCATATATAGAGATTTCTCCAAATCTGAGGACTTCCCCCAATCCACTCCATGGAGTCCCATTTTAAACATTTAATCAGTGATGGCCAAACTTGACCCTCCATCTGTTTTGGGACTACCAATTCCCAACATCCCTGAAAACTGGTCCTGTTAGCTAAGGATGATGGGAGTTGTAATCCCAAAACAGATGGAAGGCCAATTTTGGCCATCACTGCATTTATTACTACATATTCTTCGCTACTGCAACTTTTATATCAATCCCTATTATACATGGTAATTGTTACACTACAAATGAAATCAAAGTCCTGCTAATGTTTCCATCTGCTTACAGTGGTTTCCTAAATAACTTATAAATTTTTCCCATTCTTTTATAAAGTTTTTGTCCTCTTGGTTTCTGAGTTTTCCAGTCAGTTTTGCCATCTCGGCATGGTCCATTAGTTTGGTTTGCCACTCCTCTCTGGTAGGGACTTTGTGTTCTTTCCATTTCTGGGCTAGTAACATCTGGGCAGCTGTTATTCCATACATGAAAAGTATTTTCTGTTCCTTTGGAATGTTGGTACCTGTAATTCCTAATAGAAAAGCTTCTGGTTTCTTAAGAAAGGTTATTTTAAGCATTTTTTTTTCATTTCATTATATATCATCTCCCAGAAAGCTTTTATTACCTTACAGTTCCACCACATATGGTAAAAGGTACCTTCTTTTTCTTTACATGTCCAGCAGGTATTTGTACTTGTCCTCTTACATTTTTGTCAGCTTAGTAGGCATCAAATATCACTGGTACATCATTTTCATATAGTTTTCTTTCAGTGCACTGTAAATTTCAAGTCTGTTTTCCATAACCTTTCCCAATCTGCCATTTGGATATTATGTCCCAAATCCTTTGCCCAGTGTATCATTACTGACTTGTTCATGTTTGTATGCCACTCTAAAAGCAAACTAGACATTTTGGACAATAATTTAACATTATTTTCTAACAACTCTTTTTGAAATCTTGATATTTCACAACTAAAACTTTTCTTTTTATCTGTCTTAGAGATATAATCTAATTGGTGATACTGTAACCAATCCGTTAATAAATCTCTTACCGCCTCCTAGTTGGCCAATTTTTTCAGAGATATTGTTTCTAAAGCCACCAAGATGTTTTTTGTTCTAATAAGTTTTTATATTTCCCCCTTATCTCAAAAATTTATTTTCTTATTAAGTGGTTCTGAAAACCTTTATGCACCTTTGCTTTTCCATAACATAAGTATTTGTGCCATCCAAATCTATTATCGTGTCCTTCTAGATTTAAAATATCTGCAATTTATTTCATGGAATGCTGGGGACAGTGGATTGGGTATTTCCTCTCGCATGACCTCAGGCAGGAGCAAAGACTTGTGGGAGGCAGGCACTTCCTCCTCAGTCTTTTTTCTCCTGCCTGACTCAGCAGTCTGTTTTGCCTGGCTTTCCTTCTTCAGATAAGTTTTTCAATTTTGATCTCATTTTATTATTGCTTTATTTTATCTAGTCCTGCTTAGTTTTAGCAACTTATCCCGTCTTTGAGTCTTGCATACACACACACACTCTCCAAAAAATATTTCATCTTTCCCCACCCTGGTTGTTTCCAATAGCAACCTTAGTTCTTCTTGTTTTTAGTTTATTTCGTATACTTCCTTGCAGAGCATCCTTGTATAATGTTCTCCTTCACGGTCACTGAATATGCTCGTTTTTTGCATGCTGTGGCTCCGTTTTGCCACATTTATCAGATTTAAAGATGGGGGGGGGGGATCCTACCCAAGTCTTTTTGCAATTGCAGCTCAATTTTAGTGGCTGCTGGCTCCAAATCACCACCTCATTTCTTTGGTGATTTCTACAGCCTTTAGCCATTATTTTCTGTATCATTTCAGGCTTCATTAAGGCTTCATATTGACTACTCTCCTAGTTCGTGGTACGGCAGAAGGAGTTGGGGTTATTATTCCTCAGCAATATATTCTCCTCCCAGTTCGCAGTCATGGCAACGGAGTGAGCAGGCACTGATAGACTGCTTCTGAACCTCCTAGTTAAGGAGTGATTCAATTGTTTATTATTATTTTCACTTACTATTCTGCGTCTTGCAGACCCAATCCACTTGTGACTGCATTGGAGAGATGTATGTTTGTGCCATTTCCCATAGTCCATGATTGTGGCATTGGAAGTGAATGCATTCATATTTATCCGTTCCTAGATGACCTGCTCCTCCAGGCAACATCCCTTCAACAGGCTCATCTCCATTTGCAGATCACCCTCAATCTCACAGCTTCTTGATCAGCTACAAAAAAAGTTGCTTGGCTCCATCACAAAGGATCATTCACTTAGGCACCCGGCTAGATACAGTTCAAATCTCGTGACTCTTCACCAGAGCAGATCAGCAAAATCTCCACAGCGGCAGCTTCAATCTTAAAGACAAAAAAGATGGCAGCCAAACAACTGTCAACAATTCTAGGTCTCTGCATGTGAGCCTCTCAGATTACACCTTGAGCGAAACACCACACAAGAACCCTGCAGTGGTTTTTACTTCTGCATCAATGAGAGATCATTCAAAATTGGCCCAGGTCTTTGCTCTTATCTCCTCAACTCAAACTGTCCATGCTGCGCAAACCTCCAGTCTTTGGAAAGGCACTCCATTCAGAAATCCCTGCAGCACTCAGGTAACCAGGTTTACAAGGTTTAATCTCTCTACACTCAATGCCTCCGAAGGCCACTTACTCCATCAATTGGCTAGAGTTGAGAGCAGCCAGACTGGCAATTGTTTGTTTCTCCTCTCGTCTTCAACTCCATCACGTCCTTCTTTGAACAGACAACTCAACAACAAAAGCCCCACATATCTCGTTAAGGAGAGACCCATTTGGAATCTCTCCAGAAAGAGATGGCTCTTCTCTTCAGTTGGGCTGAGAGTCAACTCCTCAGCCTCATGGCAGATCTTACCACCGGTGACGGCAAACAGTTTGATTGAGCAGATCCCAGGTAAATCAAGGGGAATGGATACTGAATGAACAGGAGTTTCTTCAGATTCAACAATGCTGGGGTCCTCTACAAGTCGATCTCTTTGCTCACAAGCTAAACTGTCAGCTACCCCATTACTTTGGCAGGTTCAAAGACAACCAAGCAGACAACTGGGATGCCCTAATGACGCCATGGCCGAAGGAATTATTGTATGCCTTCCCTCCTCAAGCTATCATTCCGAGAGTCCTCTGAAAGATCAGGTTGGAAACAGCTCAGGTGGGTCTTGTTGCACCATTCTGGCCCCGCAGACCTTGGCTGTCAGAGATTCAGGCTTTCAGTGGCACCACCATTTCATCTTCCTGGATTTACTTCCAATTTACTTCGCCAGGAACCATTGACTCATCCAATCCTACAATGGTTGAACCTGACTGCATGGCGTTTGAGCACCATAGACTGAAATATCGTGGTCTGGATGAGATTGTTATCTCCACCATTCTAGCTTCCAGATGTCCATCCGCAAGATGTATTTATCAATCAACATGGTCAGCCTTTACCTCCTGGTGTAAAGCTGTGGCTACACAGAGTTCTCCACTATCTCCAACATGGTCTGCAAAATGGTCTATGGCCTAATACTTTAAAATGTCACCGTTCCACCATTTCTTCGACTTTAAGTTCTGCTGGCTGTTCTTCACTGTCACAGAACGTTGCTAATCAAACGTTTCCTCAAAGGAACCATGTTACAGCATCCTCCAGTGAGTACCGTTTTCCATCATGGAACTTGCATTCTGTTCTGTCAGCACTGCAACGGCCTCCATTTGAACCACTATGCCAAATTTCCTTAAAGAACCTTTCTTTTGAAATCCTATTTTTGGTTACGATACCTCAGGTGAGATGAGTTTCAGAACTGTCAGCCTTGTCAATAGCAAAGCATTTATGCATCTTCCATTAGGAGAAGGTGGAAGATCCCTCCTTTCTACCAAAAGATCTTACAAAATTCCACATTCGACAGAAACTCATTCTCCTGACTTTTTGTGCTGATCCAACAGTAGTCAGCCATCATGACTGCGTCCCAGCAACCCTGGTACCTGGTCTCCATCACTTTCATGTCCTGATGGAATCTCTCCCCCTGCTCGTCACTCATTGAACCCAGGTTCTCAGGAAACCGGTCCATATATGAAAATAGGTAGTGCATCTTGACGCTCATGTTGCAGCCCAGGTTTCTGAAAGCAGTCAGCATGTTGTTGACAAGTTCTGCGTAGTTTCTGGCCTTATTGTTGCCAAGAAAGTTCTTCACTACCAGAACAAATGCCTTCCACGCTTCCAGTTCCACTTCGTTCATTGAGTTTCCACTTCGTTCATTGAGATCTCTGATGAGCTGACGGATCTGAGGACCGTCAAAGATGCCAGCTTTCAACTTCTCCATGGTCAATCCTGGAAAAGCCTGGCACAAGTAAATGAAGCAGTCACCATCCTTGATTAAGCCGAGCTTGATGTGTAGCGGTGGGAAGAGTATTCTGTCTCTGTCCACCAGAGGGTCATTGATGACGTTCCTTTCTTTGCAAGGCACCAATTCCTCCTACACAGGCCAGTCCTTCTTCGTGTAATGCTGAGCACGGTCCCTACTATCCCACATGCACAGAAAACATGGGTACTTGGTGAAGCCAGACTGTTGTCCCAACAAAAAGTTCACCATCTTCAGGTCAACACAAATAAACCACTTAATGCTGATCATAACCAATTTTCTCCAGCACATACTTCACCGCTTCATAGTTCTCCTTCAGTGTAGTTGAGTGAGCCAGGGGTATAGAGGCAAACTGGTTGCCGTTGTGTAGCAGAACACATTTCAGTGATCGCTTGCTGCTGTCAATGAACAGTCTCCAATCTTTTGGGTTCGTACTGTGGCACTCCAAGCTTGAGCAGAAGCTGTGCAATATCTGCACAGTACACCAAGTCCTTCTCTTCCGAGAAAAAATGGAGGTACTCTTGATGCCTGTTGCGCAAGAAGCTGATGTGAGCACTGTCAGAGAGGAGGTTTTTTTCCTTCAATCTGGATGCCAACAGTTTGGCAGAGTCCTTTGACAAGCTGAGGTCACGAACTAGATCATTCAACTCCTTTTGGGAAAATGGATGTGGAGCATCATCTTCAAAAACCACTTCTTCTTCATGTCCTTCAACACTGGAGGCATCTTCGTCACTAATGTCAGGAAGTTCTCCGAAGATAGGCACTGGAATTTCATCACAATGAGCTATAGGACGACGTGCTGATTGAAGATCAGGATACTTTGTGGGGCGGGTGCCCCATTAACTTAGTTTTGATCCCCCAACTTTATGCTTTGCTGGACCAATTTATGGAAGATTTCGAGGTTTTATGACTTCAAACTGATCCCTTTTCGACATAATCACCCAGAACTATCGGACCTGAATACTTATCATTAAAATAATCATTTCCAATCAAAACAATTATTTGACAAGGTATTTTACCCCCACCAGCTTCTTCTAAAATGCTCCACACAAGCGTACATGTGAACAAAAACGTAAAAAAAGACATGTGGCCATAGCTCAAAAACTTGACCTGATTGAGCAAAACCAATGTGATTTTTGGATTCAGCGCATCAGATTCATCCTAAATCAGCTGAAAAAATGCAGACAACAAATTTGTTGTTGACCATTGTAATCAATGTACTATACTATAAAATAAGTATTGTACATGATAAAAATTAAAATTATTTTTTTTCTTACCTGCACTGATGATAGTCAGTGTTTGGATGGGGGGCTTTTATCCATTTCTGCAGTCACACAATCAATCAATCAATCAATAAATAATAAAATGAAGAACAAGCCACAGTCACAAAAACGAAAAAGCCACACAAACAAAAATGCAAAAAATAGCAAAAACAAAAGCACCAAATATAAGCTCCAAATATCACCTCAGAACACTGCAATTGGAAAGGGAAGGCTTTGATTACAATGGGGGGGGTGCAAATTAGCAGTGCAACAGTGAAAATGGGAGGGAAAAGGCTTTGATTACAATGGGGCAATGCAAATTAGCAGCTCAACAGTGAAAACGGAAGTTCAGGAGCATGTTCGGCTTCTGAAGCAAAGTTCTCAAACCAGAACACTGACTTTTGTAAGAACACTTGAATGATAGGCAGCGTTCAAGTTCCAAGTTGTTCAGGAACTAAGCTGTTCAAAAACCGAGGTACCACTGTATTTCTTTCCAAGTGTTTATGTAATTGTCTTTAAATATATTAATGTTTTTAGCTGTCAGTCATACCCCCCAGATATTTAATGTGTAAGTCTGTAAGTTTCTGGAAACTTTATAAATGGGAAAACTTTTTGCCTCCCTAATTGACAAAGCTGGCCCACCTATGAGGCAAGGGGAAGCACCCGCCCCAGGCAGCGGAAATGCAAGAGGTGGCTCTCCACCTGCCCCACTGCTTCTCCTGCTCCCAGAATGTCTCCCTCTCACTGGTGAGAGGGGGTGTTCCAGCAGGAGGGGCCACCACTCGGCTTCCCTGTCCGCAGGCAGAGAAGCACATCAGCAACGCTTTGCAAATGCCAAGTGTTATAAATGCCAGCGTGGTTGCTCGAGAGCAGACAGGCAAGACTTCCTGTTGGTGTCTTTCCAAGGCTTTATTATCTGTCCAAAACGTTCACAATGCAGATTGACTCTTTTTCCATGTCTGCTTTGTCACTAGCAGAATCTGGGAGTGGGCGGTCCTTAAAGTTTCCCCAGCAGAGCAGTTTTTTGACCCCCATCCTATGCCTCCCCTCTCTGCGCAGAGAGGGCATGGGCAAGGGGGGACCTGCCTCTCCCCCCCCCCCCCGCTTTGCTCAGGTTCAGTGTTGTGGCTCTCCCTTGCATCTTCCGAGCCCTGCATCCCTTTCCCCACTGGAGGCATGGCTTCGCTCCTCCTCGGAGGACAAGCTGCTTCTCACAATCTTTGGCGGCTCCCTGTAACCCAACTGCCCTTCCACCTCCCGCCTCTGAGCTGATGGCAGTTCCCTGACACCAAGGCTCCTGCGGTGGAAGGGAAGGGATGGGGTGGGGAGGGGGAAGGAGGGAGAAATTCCCATTTTGCTTCAAGTGGTGAGATGGGCCACTCCTGCCTGTTGGAATTAGCAGACGCAAGTTACTTGTAGAATCCTAGAATTGTAGATTTGGAACAGACCTCAAGAATCATCCAGTCCAACCCCCTGCAATGCAGGAATCTCAACTAAAACAGCCGTGACAAAGGACCATCCAGCTTCTGCTTAAAAACCTCCTCCAAAGGAGACTGTTCCACAGTTGAACAGCTCTTACTGTCAAAAAGTTTTTTTCTGATGTTTAGTCTAAATCTCCTTTCTTAGAACTTGAATCCATTGGTTCAGGTCCTACCCTCCAGAGCAGAGGAGACAAGCCTGCTCCATCTTCCCTGTAACAGCCCTTGAGATATTTGAAGATGGCTATCGGGAATTTGAAGAGGGTTGTTAGTAGCTGAACAATAATAATAGTAATAATAGTAATAATTTATTGATGATGATGATGATAATAATAATAATAATAATAATAATAATAATAATAATATATGAAAGCATGGCCTCCTTTGGCTTGCAGGGGCTCTCCAAAGTCTGTGGCAAAGAAAGTTCTTCTCCATTACCAGCCACCTGCTCTTATTTTAATAGAGATGCGAAGGAATAAATCTGAAGCTCTCTGCGTGCAAAACATGTGTTCCGTCACTGAGCAACAATTTCTCCCCATGGGTTAAGTTAGACCCTAATGAGGGAAAGATGCACTGCTCCTACGAACTCAGCAGCCCTTGCCCGCCTGTGTTTTCCAGCAGCTGGGATTCAGAAGCATTGCTGCCTCTGAAGGCAGAGCAGAACCACTGTGGCTGGAAGCCATCGACAGCCATCCAAGTTGGTGGCCATCGCTGCCTCCGGTCTGTGAGAGTTCCACAGTTTAACTATGCACTGTGTGAAGAAGGCCTTGTTCCACCAGCAGATATGAAATAGTGTTTCTCCCCCAACTTTCCAGGTGGAAGTCCGGATGACTTGGAAGACAGAAGAAGCCTTAACTTGCTCACACCCCTCTCCCCTGCTGCTGCTGCTGCTTCCCGCCCTGACTGCTGTGTGCGCAGTGCCTTTCCATCTGGTGTGAAGAATGTCCATGGTGGGCCTGATGCGGAAGGCTGTCCAACTCCTCAGGATCCATTCCGCCCCTCGGCAGCTGTGGGTCCTAGTTGTGCTGCAGAGCTGCCCCCCCCCACTCCAGCTGCCGGGGGGGGCGGTGCTGTGCCTGACACACTGGCCTTCTGGCTGGGGAATTGGGCACACCAACCTGCTCTTTGTTGGCTTATGAACAAAGAGAGGATGTTGTAGCGGATGAACTTATAGGCTGGTCTCTTGCAAAAAGACTTGTTGCTGTCTGAGGATGGGAAATGGAAAGAGGAAGAAACAGATTATGTTTACTGCCATATTGAAAGAGGAAACTTGACTGATTATTTTTTAAGAAAATTTTGATTGGCTGGTATTAACTTTGTGGATCATCTGTTCCGCCAAGACAATGTGATATATACTCTTCCTTTCTTTTTTAGGATCAAAGGAGATTTTATTGTTTAAGTGAGATTGTATGTGTGTGTGTTTTGTCAGCACACAGAGTAATGAGCATCCCGTTTCTAGAGGGATAAAGCAATAACATCAGACAGTCCTCATCAAAATAGTTGTAAATAATCTGAGGGGTGGTTCCCCACCCCTCACTATTTACTGAAAAAAGAAGGGAAGTCTCACCTTGCCAGTATCAGGGCTGCGTAGGAACCCTGCTGGGTTCTCTTGCTGGAAGTTTAAGTTTTTTCTTTCTGTAAATAAAGGGGTAAATAAATAGTTTATATTCCTCTGATTATTTCAAAAGTTCAGTTGCAGAAGTGTGTACCTATTTTTCCACAAATGTTAAACTTGGATGATATCAGTGAAGGAGCTTAGGGTCCCCGCCTGTGGTCTCCAAGCGTTCTTGAAGACAGACTCTAAGAAACCTTTTTACCTTGTCACAATCTGTCAAAAGAAATCCAGGGTCGCTCATTCTTGTGAATGTATGGGGGGGGGGCAGGTGAATTATGACCCTGCAAAGCACCTTCCTTCCTCTTTGGTCTTTTCCATTGCTGAGTCTCTGCTTTTGCCATCTAGGAAGCCTCTTTACCTGAACAAGTTCCCATGAAGGATCTGCAAGATTCTTTCTTCCATAGTGAGGTTTCTCTGTTGTTGTTTCCTTACCCAAAGCCCCCATGTTTGGGATTCCTTCTTTGGATGTTAAGAAAATAGCATTACCCCTAAGTGCTCTTCCCAGAAATGTTCTATTTTCAGAAAATTAAAGTTTATATTGTCACAGAATTAGACAGATTTCTATTGCATTGCACAGCTGTCCTCCATGGACATGCACACACGGTCTGTGGTGGGCAGAAGATTTCACTGCTGAGCAGTGTCTCACAAGTTCACAGCCCTGTTGGGAGTACAAAAATGCATCTGCACTGGCCCTTAGGAATGGGAAGGGGACGTGTCCCACGGATCTAGGCCTAACCCTGAAGATGAGCATCCCCATTTTGCTCTTGTGGGCTTTCAGACATTCGTAACCTTTGTGCCAATTCCTCACGCAATTGGCTTTTTCTGCTCTTCCCTGCCCTGCCCCACGTGGGTCTTGCAGTCTTCAGCCTATGCCCAAGCCCCATGCAAATCTTCGGCCTATGCCCAAGCCCCATGCAGTCTTCGGCCTATGCCCAAGCCCTATGCCCAAGTCTCCCAATCAGCCCCTCCCTTTCAGGAGACCATTCCTCAGCGGCTAAGTGGCTGGGCCTGGGATGGAGCACCTTCTTCCTTGGGATGAGGCAGAATAACCTTTGTACGTCCCCTGGGGATCTGCCCCTCTTAAACCAGACACCTCCCATGGGTTCCTCTCAGAGCAGAAATAGCAGTAATATTTTGCCATAGGAAAACATAATATATTCTGCTCTGAGCACCACTGAGGATGTATCCTGGGGTCCTCAGTGCTGCTTAGCAGCATTCTCACCCCACTCCCAGCCCACAGGGAAGACCCAGTTGGCATGGTTTGGGAAGGGCATGGGTATATCCAGGGGATTAGAGAGATGCTGTCACAATGCCCCTCCTTTTCAAGTAGCTGTGGGTATAGATTTTCCCCTAGACCTTGCCACTTCCTAAGACTCAGGATATTTTGGTTTGGCCCTAGTCTGTTTGTTTTGCTTGCTAGGTGGGTTGGCTGTGCTGTAGTGGTAAACGTGATTAGCACCAAAATGCCCCTGAAGGTGCTGACAATCTTCCCATTTGCTTCGCTTTTAAAAAAAAATCAGTTGATTTTGTCCTGGTGTTCTCATTTGGTTTGATTTCCACCTGTGACTCTAATGTGTGCTAGAAGCCTTTCCTTAAATTGCACTGAGTATGCACACAGACACACACACATCCTACAGACTCCTTCCCAGCCTAGCAGAAACCTTTTGCTGGGATGTGAGGGCCTGCAGCAAAGTTTGGGGCATCCACAGCATCTCTTTCATGTTGGGGGGGGAGGCAGGGGGGTTGTTGGAATGTATGCAATGCCTGGATTCCCCGGGGAGCTGGCCCTGCACAAAGGAGCGGGATTAAGGCGGCATCAGGGCAAATCCCTCTGAATCTGTACACACGCGGGTTCTCTTTTGTGCTTGTGCAAGGCACTGAAATTCTGTATTTTAGTAGTTTTACTACTAAGAAATGTTTGGACAACTATATCTGATTAAAAACAGCATTCAGAATGACTTTGCATGTCCATCTTTCATTTTTCTTTTAAACTATTCACATTTATTGAAGCAGAAGGTTTTCCTTCCCCTTTTCCTCCCCCACAGAAGACTCCACAGTCTGTTTTTAAATGTTACTCTCTCAGAACAGGATGGGGGGGCCAAGGGTTGTTCACCTGCAGCAGCCTTGCTTGCTCTCTCTCTGAGGTAGCCAGAAAGAGGGAACAGGTAGCTGAAGAAGGGCCCCAGCATCTCTGCCTTCTTTCTCTCCCCCCCCCCCATACATATAGTTTGGAAAGGAGAGAAGACTAGAGATGGGAGTTTGGCAGGGCCCTTTCTTACTTCTGAGGTGGCAGCTATACCATTTTCGGGCAGCTTGGGTCCCAGTTCCAACTCTTGCATCCTACCAGATGATGGCTGCTATGAAGCATAGCAAAACAATTCCACACAAGTTGCAAGACCACAAGTTGCTGGCTTCAGAGAATGATCTGAATGAGTGTTGTGATGCGTTCACCACTTTGCTGAAGCTAAGCTGGTTAGCACCTAGAGGAAGATGCATAGACATGCAAAACAGACAGAGCAAAATTCATAAATCATAGAATTGTACAGTTGGACGGAACACAAAGGGCCATCTAGTCCACCCCCCTGCAGTGCAGGAATCTCAACTAAAACAGCTATGACAGATAACTATCCAACCTCTGCTTAAAAACCTCCAAGGAAGGAGAGTCCACAACCTCCCGAGGGAGACCTTGCCACTGTCAAACAGTTGAACAGCTCTTACTGTCAAAAAGTTCTTCCTGATGTTTAGCTGGAATCTCCTTTCTTGAACTTGAAGCCATGGGTTCGAGTCCTACCCTCCAGAGCAGGAGAAAACAAGCTTTGCTCCATCTTTTGTGTGATAGCCCTTAAGATATTTGAAGATAACAATCATAACTCCTTTCATCCAGGCTAAATATACCCAACTCCTTCAACTCATAAGGCTTGATTTCCAGACCCTTAATCATCTTGGTTTCCCTTCTCCGCACATGTTCCAGCTTGTCAATATCCTCCTTACATTGCTGGTTCAAATCACTTCCACTCGCTAGAATAAACACGTAGTTTTAATAACCTGGATGAGGATTCTCATGAGCCTGCCTTTTAAAGACCAGCAACCTGAGACTGGAGGCACAGAATTCTTGCTCCTTTCAATGGAAAGGCCCTCCGCAACATCTCCCTGGCCTGGGGCATACGGCATGAGTGTCTGCTGCTGAAAGGGCTTTGTTTTGGGGTTGGAAAGCTGCTGACCCAGAACTTCTGTGAAGTTCTGGCAAGGAGCAGTGCCAACATGCTGATGGGCTGACTTGCAGGCAGGCTGTTAATCTTCTCCAAACTGTCAGCTGGGAGGCCTCTGCATAATGGCTCCGTATTGTGGAGTGGAGCCCTCACTATTGAAGTGAAAGGCAATGGGTGGGGTCTGCTGGATGGAGTTGCTGCTGCCTCAGCACCCCTCGAAAGCCAGGGCTGTGCTCAGAGGCAAGCGCATAAATAGGCGCCTGCTTCCTCTGCCTGCCTGCCTGCCTGTCAGAGTTTCCAACAGCATCTGGAAAAGGAGGTATGAATGTGTCCTCATCAGACCATGGTTACCCTGGAGTCCTTCGCATAGCGCTTCCCTACCTCCAGCAAAAGCTTTTGAATGTCATACTTAAGCTTTTGATCCATGTTATCCCCCCACAGCCAAAAAAAGGGGTAGATGAGACCTAAAGACAGTAAGTTGTATGTAACGGCATCTGTCTTTGTACCAGCGACAGCAGTGAGGGAAGGCCAGGGAGATGTCGCGGAGGGCCTTGGGAGGGTGGGGAACTGGAACACCAGGCAGTGGAATTCCAAGACTGAAACCTGAAGGAAGCTGCAAGTGAGGTGGCGTCTTGCACTACAACTCATTGTGGGTCAGTGGGTGGGCAGAGTGCTGAGAGGAATCTTACAGGGTTGATCTGTAGCAGCAAAAATGCAGTGTGCTGCTCTGCAGTTCCTTGAGGTGCAGAGCTTTGAGTCATGCACTCTTGGAGGAGAACCTTCCATGTGTCTCTGCCTCCCTGAAGCTTAGAACTACAGAGTTGGAAGGGATCCTAAGGGTCAACCAGCTTCACCAGTAATAAGGAATGAGAAAAAGACCAGCTGGGTGTGGGGTGTGTTTACTCTCCACCCCTGTGTCCCCTGTCTCCAGTCCAATGAAGTTGACAGTTGCCTCCATCACAAATAGGTTCCTCCCCAAAGCTCTCCTGCCCTTTTGGTCTTAAAGCTAGACAATAAAGTAGGAATGACCACTGCCTTACTTTGGCCAGTTCTTTGCAGGTCAATCTCCCAGAGTCCCTGGAGACTGGGAGTCTCCTTATGCAGATGATGATCTCTTCATTCTCATGCTCCCTGGCAGAAAGCCTGGCAGAAATCTTTGGCAGAGAGGATTTCCCTCCTTGGAGCAATAACCATCTCTAACTTGCACGGGGATGGGGGCGGGACAGGGTTTGATTGCAGACACCATGACTGAACAACAGACCCCTATGGAGGAGATGGCAGCTGCGGAGAGCCCAGAGGAAATGGGGCCAAATTACAAGGTATGGCAAGTGTTGAATTCATCCCTTCCCTGTCCCACAAAGCCCCTGAAGATTTTATACTGTTGCAGGTTTGGGCAGTCAGTCTGGATGATGCCCTGAGCCCCTTCTTGGGGTCCTGTACCCAGTGAGGGTAGAAATAAAGGGTTATATTGCTGAGCTGTTCAGACAAGTTTCTCTGTGAAACAAGAAGCTTAGCTGGCTACTTAAGTGTCCTCAATGGCATTCCCCCAAAAAGAGCTAGGTAACAAGGGCAACAACTAAATGATGGGGCCCTCCCGGCAGATGTGGGGCCCTTTCCTCCGCCCCTCTCACCTAACTGTTAAGTAAGAGAACAATAGCCAGGAGAGAGAGTGAGTTTTGAGCTGAAAACAGGCTGGAAGCCAGAGACCCAGAGGCCTGCTTGCTCTGTGCTGGATCCCAAACTGTGACTTGACTAATGGAGAAACAAGATCCTTGGGAGTTTTAATGCTGTGAGTCCCTCCATTTATGCTCATGTTGTAAATAATGTGTAAATAATTTCAATGCAACCACAGAGCCTAGGACTTTTCAGTCAGAAGGTCGGCGGTTCGAATCCCCGTGACGGGGTGAGTTCCCGTTGCTCGGTCCCTGCTCCTGCCAACCTAGCATTTCAAAAGCACGTCAAAGTGCAAATAAATAAATAGGTACCGCTGCGGCGGGAAGGTAAACGGCGTTTCCGTGCGCTGCTCTGGTTTGCCAGAAGCGGCTTAGTCATGCTGGCCACATGACCCAGAAACTGTATGCCAGCTCCCTCGGCCAATAAAGCGAGATGAGCACCGCAACCCCGAGTCGGCCACGACTGAACCTAATGGTCAGGGGTCCCTTTACCTTTAATGTCATATAGTCTTAAGACTCCACAGTCTCCATTGACCTTCATTCCAAGGAATGCAACTAGGTAAGCTCCTGGAACTCCTGAATTCTCTCACTGCTCAGAGATTGAATAGGGGGCATGTAAGAATACATGGTGCATGTTTTACTAGAAGCAGATACCAGTGGTACCTCAGGTTACATACGCTTCAGGTTACAGACTCTGCTAACCCAGAAATAGTGCTTCAGGTTAAGAAATTTGCTTTAGGATGAGAAGAGAAATCGGGCTTCAGTGGCGCGGCAGCAGCGGGAGGCCCCATTAGCTAAAGTGGTGCTTCAGGTTAAGTACAGTTTCAGGTTAAGTACGGACCTCCCGAACGAATTAAGTACTTAACCCGAGGTACCACTGTATTTTTTTCAGAGCTGGTTGTTATAGATTTAGACAGAAGATGGCACTCTTGACTTCTCCAACAAATCTTTTGCTTGCCAAGAGCAAGTCTGAGCACAGCCCAACCTCCATGTACCAGCAAACATGCAAGGAGTGATGTGATATTTCCATAGAATGTAGTTTGTGGCCTTTGCTGGTGGCATGGTGTTGGGGCAGTTGTCCCAGGAGCAAAATCCTTAAGGGTGCAAAAACATTGACGTTGCAAGCGTTGTAGCTTAGGACTCCGGCCGGAATTGGGATTGCTTGGCAATCGGCTCCTCTCGCACTTTGACCGGCAACCTTGCTCTCCCAACCCCGGGGACTAGTTGGATCTCCTGCAGGACTCACTGCCCAAGTGGCACCTCTTGGTGAGCTGGATCAGGGCAGGTGGCGGGGCAGCACACTTGCCTCCCATGACAGCTGGGTATGGGTGCTGCGCGGCCAACTTCTCACCAGGGTTGCCATTTCTGCATATCACTGGGCTAGGATGTGCCAGGCCACTGTCTTGCTAGCCACAGCCCTTTCAGCTGGGGTGGCAACTTGAATAAAAGTTGGGGGGGTGTAAGCCCCGTCCCCATAATTGATCACATGATGCAGTGCACACACACCATTTGAAAGGCAATGCCTATCCACTTTGGGGGGGGGCAGCCCCTCAAATATTTAAGGGAGGGCAAAGACCCCTTCAGCCCTCCTGCTTGCACCTTGCACTCAAGGGCATTGCGCTCATCTAGGGCAGGGTATGGGTCTCACAGGTGCATCCCTTCCTCAGGCTCTCCCTGCTTCCCAAGCACCGGGCTCCCCATAGCTTCTCCCTCTCCCCAGCACATACACTTTCCCCAGCCTCTCCTTTCCTGCCCAACAACAGCCGGCTGTGGTAGGAGGTGTTTGTGGGCATGTGCTGCGCATGTGTGCAAAGACAGCCAAGGGTTTCTGCAACAACGTAACTGGTTAGAGCCCACTTCATCGTTCTGGGCTGTCTGTGTAAACTTTCTGGTGGTTTATACTAGACCACCTTCTGCTCCTTTTCTTCTTTTTCAAGAGTTTGGATACCTAAATTCAACTGCCTTCCCAGTGACCTCTTGAGCCTGTGGCATTGCTCCCTATCTCTGGAAAACTCGTCTGGGTATCAGAGAGATCTGAAATCTCAGGGCCTGGGGGGCTCCTGACCACTCTGTACTTGAGGCAGCTGCCTCACTGTGTCTAATGGTTGGGCCGACTGCTGAAGAGCCTCCTGTGTTCAGATATGCACAGCCTGTTGGGGATGAATGTTCTTGCAGTGGCATCAGGGCTGCCAGGCTGGGCCTGGTGATGATGGTTGCCTTCATCCAGTGATGGCCTGAAACCTAAGTGTGGCCCCTGGTGATGTCATGGTAGGAGGCCCAGGAAACAGAGGTTACTTGGGAGAGCGGAGTGAAGGAAGGCAGGGACCCCCCCCCCCCAATTTGCAGCCAGCTCCTGCCAAGCTGAAGCTTGCAAGCTGTATGCACAGTCTTCTTAATATTTTTTCTTATTGATAAAGGTACTCTCACCCACCCTGAGAATCAAGTCCTCCAGCTGGAGGGGTCCAGGCAAACCCAGAGGCTTCAAATCAGACCTGGAGACCTGGCAATCATATCTTCAAGACCTTGTCGGCTTTCAATGAGCTGGCCATCACTTGCTACATATTTGAACTATTACTTTCCTCAACACACACCTCTCCTTCACTTCCACCTCTTTTCTCTAAGGCTTTTGTTATGAGAATTCTAAGGTCTCAAATATAAATTAAATGTTCATACATTTAATTTATACACATACATACCATTTGTCTGAGAGAGCAATCCTAAAGCCATTTTGACTCTCCCAAATTGACCTCAATTTTTTTTCTGCAAGGAGGAAGGAAATGGGAAATCCTCCCCATTGTCTTTTGCTTACAAATCCTGTCTTAAGGGCACGTATTTGTGTATAAGGGTGAGCCTGGCTGCCCAGGTAATGCCCAGGTAATGTAATCAGTGCAATCAGTGACCATTATCAGGTATCCTGGCAGAAAGGATTTCTGCTGTAGACCACCTCCTGTGATTTATTTTTGCTGTAGACCGCCTCCTTCTGTGATGTATGTATGATGTTTTTTTTTGGGGGGGGGGGGTTCTGAGCTACAGGGTGGGCAGTTTCAAAAGTCTGTATAAGGACTCATGCTTCATTGTTCAGGGTTCTCTCCTCCCTCCTGCATGTGGGGAGTGGGGACCCTGTTAATAAAGATCAGACTTACTAGCCACTTTGCTTCTCTATATACTCTGGTTGGCCTCTGTTTCTCCAACTGATAGGAAACCCACTTGGATACCCCATAAGGGAAAAGGAGCAGTTTTTTTCTTATAAAACTTTCCTTAACAAAAGTTTTCCTGCACCTTTCTTGGGCCTCTTGTTAGAAGCTACTTTTTGAACACTGCCCCCCTGCCTCTGTGGTTGTGTCCTTGTTGTCTCTGAATAAAGTCTTTCAAATTTCTCCACAATTGTGTCTTAATTGTGGTGTGGTGCAGTGGTTAGAGTGCTGGACCAGGGAGACCCGGGTTCAAATCCCCACTCAGCCAGACCTATCTCACAGGGTGGTTGTGGGGATTAAACGAGAAGTGGGAAAACTATGCATACCACCTCAGGCTCCATGGAGGAAAGGTGGAATACAAATGAAAAATAAGAGCTGCTGGAAGCTGCAAACATATTCAGAGAGTCTTCATTCTTTGGCCTTCCCTCCTCCACACAGAGAGAAACAGCTCTGTCTGTCCTAAAGGTGTCTGTGTCACCTTTGGTGGAGGGCATCTCAATTTGGGAATGCTTTTTTCTCCCCCTGCAAACAAGCTGGCTGATAGCTTCTCTCCCAAAACTGTTTCTCCATCAGTACATGCTCCTTTTTGAGGCTCTTTACCCCTTGATGGCTGTTGGGCCACTTGGCTTCTGTGCCCTCATCTAGGTCACCCTCTTCGAGATGGAGAATTTCCAGGGCAGGAAATGTGAGCTCATGGATGAGAACCCCAACGTGACGGAGAAGGAGTTGGACAAAGTGGGCTCCATCCAGGTGGAGGCTGGCCCGTGAGTACCAAGCATGGGAGAGAGCAGGGATCCACACCGGGCTAGAAGCACATGTCTTGAAATTTGAGCATTCTCAAGGAAAGCTAGATTTTAAAAGCACCCAATTTTGATGTGGGTTTTATCCCAGAAGCTTTTGTGAGGAGTAAAAGTAGTTTGAGAGGTGTATAATGCCCCTAGTTGCCCCTTGAAGGCACCTCTTTTCTAGTTCTGGACTGCTGGCAAAGTTCTGGTTGGGGGGGGGTGCCAGTCAGGAAAGGCCCGGGGCCTGCAAAGCTGCAGTGAACTCCCTTAGGCCTCCTCAGCTTTGTGCAGCAATTTTTTTTTAAAAAAAGCTTTAAATGCTGTGCCCAGGTGATCCCAAAGGGAGCAAGCAGAGCAAAAGGTGAATTGGCTAAGAGGCTGAGCTACAAATCAGGGAATTGCTCCCGTCACAAACTCACTTCCAGAATCATAGAATTGTAGAGTTTCTAGAAAAATAGATGCCAGAACTATTTGGCACCTAAACACCTCCTTTGTTCTCTTATAATAATGGCAATGGCACCCTCTCTGAATATGCAAAAAAAAAAAAAAGCCCTGGTTGGAAGGGACCCAAAGGGTCATCTAGCAGTAAGTAACCTGGCCCCTCAGCCTTCCTGTCTGAGTTATGGGGATAAAATTGGTACTGATTCTGATAACCGCTGTTCATAACCTGTGTTTTCTTTATTGACAATCAGTACAGCTTCTAGAAGTCTTGTTCTGGCTATGTTAGGCTCTCGCAAAAAAAACAAGAGTCAAGTGGCACTGCCCACTTCCAAGGGCTCCTTACCTATAGAAAGCACAACCCACTAAGGAAGAGAAGAACAAAAAATAAAATAAAAACAGAAACAATTAATTTTGCATATTCCCAAAATCAGGTTAAAACTTTACATGGCTGGGTCTAGGTCAGAGGGAAATTAATACACAAAATTTAGAGGTAGTGTTACAGGGGCCATTCACATGTTGATAACACAGACATTCTGGCAATGGGTAGCAAATTAACTATTGCTGGCAAGGAAAAAATAGACATAAAAGAATAATTTCCTGGATGCCAACATCCAGGTTTGGGGCATGTACTCTCTGATGAGACAAACCCAGCAGAGATTTAAAATCACAAAATCTACAGCAAAGTAAAGTGAGGAAATATGGGCTGTTAGATATGCCCTTCTGAGTTCCTTCCAAAGTTCACCTCTTCCCCAGTATAAAAAAAGACCACATGTTTAGTAAGTTAAAAATGGTTTATTTACAAACTTCCTAAAGGTCACATTCATGTGCTTTTCCATACAGTATTCAGAAAATGCTGCACAGGAATTCAATATTGGCTTATGTAGTCTGAATTTGGAGCAACCTCTTTACACGCCAAGCTTCTCAGGTTGACTGAGGAACAACAATAGGTTTGATTCCTCCCACAGGTGGCTCGGGTTTGAGCGTCAGGCATTCAGTGGTGAGCAGTTTGTGTTGGAGAAGGGTGACTACCCTCGCTGGGACTCCTGGTCCAACAGCCACTGCAGTGACAGCCTCCTCTCCATTCGCCCCCTGCTGATCGTAAGTCACAGATATTTGCCCACGAAAGGGCAGTGGCCATGGACTAAATTATGTGTATCTGTTGTTGTCCTGACCTACATTGGGGGAGGACATCCCAGTGCCTTGGGCAGCCCTTGTATGCCAGTTTCATGCTCCCTTTATCATATCCTGTGTGTTTGTTCAGGATATTTATCCTTCTAGCACCATGCTGTCCACTCTGGTTGGCAACAGCTTTCCAGGAGCTCAGGCAGAGAGCTTCCTTCTCATCACCTGCGTTCTGTATGCACAGCAAATGTCCTGGTACAGCCCCTCCCTCTTCATTGTGAATATGTGGTTCATTGTGAATATGTGGTTGCAGGGGACCCATTCAGCCACCCCCACTCCACACCAGCTCCCATCACTTGTTCCCATTGCAGGACAGTGCAGACCACAAGATCCACCTCTTTGAAAACACCAGCTATGGGGGCAGGAAGATGGAGATCGTGGAGGATGACGTCCCCAGCTTGTGGGCTCATGGCTTCCAGGACCGCGTGGCCAGCATTAAGGCCCTGAATGGAATGTAAGGAGGGAGCGGGGTGGGGGGGTGGGGAGGCAAATCCTGTAGCCCCATGCGAAAGGTGGAGGGGGTGCCTCTGCTTCAGAAGGGGGCTTCTTTGCACAGTTGCTTCTCTTGGAAGAGCAAATCCCTAAATCAGCTTCCTTAGAATTAGTATATAAAGCCCTTAACAATTTGGGACCAGCTTGCCCCATATCTTTTCCCCCTTGACCGCTGCAATTGGCAGATCTGGCATTCTTGCAGGGGCTGCATAATATCTATTCCACATTTGTAGAAAATGGATATTTTAGTGTGGCAGCACCTACACTCTGGAACTCCCTTCCTATTGACATCAGGCAGGTGCCTTCAATGTACTCTTTTTAGCACCTGGGGCAGATTTACACTCAGGGTTTTTAACCTTGTTGTTGTTTAGTCGTTTAATCGTGTCCGACTCTTCGTGACCCCCTGGACCAGAGCACGCCAGGCCCTCCTGTCTTCCACTGCCTCCCGCAGTTTGGTCAGACTCATGTTGCTAGCTTCAAGAACACTGTCCCACCATCTCGTCCTCTGTTGTCCCCTTCTCCTTGTGCCCTCAATCTTTCCCAACATCAGGGTCTTTTCCAGGGGTTTTTAACCTTAAGGAAGGGCTAAGAAATGGTTTTGACAGCCACAGGACACATTATGTCCTAATGAGTTGTTGAAAGGTGACAGCAGAGGGCACTGCAGAGCAGCCAGCAACCGGCAGTAGGAAGACAGCCGCTTTGACAAATAAAAAGGTAAAAAAACCTGTGACGTTTTAGAATGATATATCCCTGTTAAAACGATATAGAACGATATAGCCCTGTTAAAAACATTCTTGTTTAGCCAAACCTACCCATTTGAAAGTTAATGTGAGTTTTAATCCGCTTTTAGCCTTTAACTTTTTGAAAGTCTTAAATTGTCATTAATTCTTCTTATAGACAATTTTATTGTTTTATCTTTGTTGTAAACCACTTTGAGGGTTTTATTTTTTTACAATCTAGTGGAATATAAATTTTATGAAATAAATAATGATGGAACTCACTGAAGGTAATCCAACCGATTTTGGCTCATTCTGGCATGTGGGCTTATCTCCCCCCCCAAAAAAAAGATGAAAAGAACAGGCAGGAGGCACGGAAACCCCAAAAATGCAGGAAGGAGGAGCTGGTTCTCCAAAGTGGTGGCTCTGAGCTACTGACTACAGCTCAAACACATTTGGAACAGACTTTCCATCAGGAACAACCTTCAACTTCCTGAGCCATTTTGGCATTCCTGAAGCAACCCCCATAAATGTTTCTGCCAGGACTTGCTCTCATTTTAATTGTCCACACACCTTGTCCAGGTCCCCTTTTGCTCTTTGTCTTTCTCTCCCAGTCTCTGGCCTCCATCTTCACATTATTTGAAATGTGAGGAACAAGGGCCAAGACTATTAGCGTGGTTCTTGCTCTTAAAACCTGTCTCTCATTATAGATCTTTGTAAGCTACTCTGATCAGTGGCGTAGGGTGGGAGGTGCAGGGGGGGCCGGCCGCACCGGGCGCAGCATCTGGGAGTTAGGGTTAGGGGCGCAAATCCACGGGTTAGGGGGCGCAAATCCACGGGTTAGGGGGCGCAAATTACTTGCCTTGTCCCGGGTGCTGACAACCCACCCTACGCCACTGACTCTGATAGTCTTTTCCAGCCAAAGAATTTGGGGTGGTGGCAGTAAAAATGCTTCAAATATTATAAATGAATGTAATACATAGTTGGCCCCGGGAGGGACAATGGCCAGTGAGAAAGATCTATTAACAATCATGCTTATAACCAGAGTGGCTGGTGGGTGCTTGAAGATCTTTGGGCAACATTTTGGTCTTATATATTTTATTAATCAGATGTCCAGTACAAATGCTCTCTAGGTGCTGCATAAAACGAGATTAAAACAGAAAAAAAATGCAAAGCAATAATCTACAAGGTCTGGGCAAATAAAAATGGATTGGTCTCTGGTATCTTTCCCTGGGGAAAGCATTCCACAAAAAAGGGAATTAAAAAGTGACCTGAACAATGAAAAATGAAAAGAGAGTTGGATTCAAATTCTGACTAAACATTAGGAAGAACTTTCTGACAGTAGAGCTGTTCAGCAGTGGGACAGGTGACCTCAGAAGGTGATGAACCTTCACTGGAGGTTTTTTTAACAGATGTTGGATGCCCATCTGCCAGGGATTCTTAAGTTGCGATTCCTGCATTGCAGGGATTTGGCTTATAATAAGGTTACCAGATTTTTTTTAATGAATCTGGGGACACTTTAAATACATACATACATACATACATACATACATACATAATAATAATAATAATAATAATAAATTTTATTTATATCCCGCCCTCCCCAGCTGAGCCGGGCTCAGGGCGGCTAACAACAATCAAATAACAATCAAATAATAACACATTCTAAAAATATTTCATTATAAAAATTAGTTAAAATCAAATTGATGGCAACCGATTAAACAAAATTCTGTGCCGGTTGCCAGAGGAGGGAGTCAGGCTGCGCCCTGACCAAAAGCTTGGCGGAACAACTCTGTCTTGCAGGCCCTGCGGAAAGATGTCAGATCCCGCAGGGCCCTAGTCTCTTGTGACAGAGCATTCCACCAGGTTGGAGCTGCAGCCGAGAAGGCCCTGGCTCTAGTTGAGGCCAGCCTAACCTCTCTGAGGCCTGGGACCTTGAGGGTGTTATTATTTGTAGACCGTAGGTTTCTCTGTGGGGCATACCAGGAGAGGCGGTCCCGTAGGTACGAGGGTCCTAGGCCGTATAGGGCTTTAAAGGTTAAAACCAGCACCTTAAACCTGATCCTGTACTCCACCGGGAGCCAGTGCAGCTGGTATAGCACCGGATGAATGTGATCCCGCGGCGAAGACCCTGTAAGGAGTCTCGCTGCGGCATTCTGCACCCGCTGGAGTTTCTGGGTCAGTCTCAAGGGCAGCCCCACGTAGAGCGAGTTACAATAATCCAGTCTGGAGGTGACCGTCGCATGGATCACAGTGGCTAGGTCAGGGCGAGAGAGATAAGGGGCCAACTGCTTAGCTTGGCGGAGATGGAAAAATGCCGCCTTTGTTATAGCTGTAATCTGCGCCTCCATAGAAAGGGAGGTATCGAAGATTACACCCAAACTCCTAACGGACGGTGCTGGCACCAATTGCACCCCCGCAAGAGATGGGAGTTGCCCCCTCGATCCCATATCGTCCCGCCCCAGCCAGAGGACCTCTGTCTTCGAAGGATTTAACTTCAACCGGCTCCCACGTAACCATCCAGCCACAGCTTCCAGACATCTGGTCAGTGTGTCTGGGGCCGAGTTAGGATGGCCATCCATCAACAGATAGAGTTGGGTGTCATCAGCATACTGATGGCAGCCCAGCCCAAAACTCCGGACAAGCTGGGCGAGGGGGCGCATAAAGATGTTAAAAAGCATCGGGGAGAGAATCGCACCCTGCGGCACTCCACACACCAAGGAGTGACGCGATGACAATTCCCCCCCAAGCGCCACCCTCTGTCCCCGATCAGAGAGAAACGAGCGCAGCCATTGAAGGACTGTGCCCTGGATCCCCACATCGGCAAGGCGGTGGTCCAGGAGTTCGTGATCGACCATGTCAAAGGCTGCTGACAGATCTAGAAGGATCAGCAGCCCCGACCCGCCTCGATCCAGCTGCCTGCGGAGATCATCTGTTAGGGCGACCAGAGCCGTCTCGGTCCCATGACCAGCACGGAAGCCGGACTGGAATGGATCCAAAGCAGATGTTTCATCCAGAAACCTACCAAGCTGTTCAGCAACCGCTCTCTCAATCACCTTACCCAGGAATGGAAGATTCGAGACCGGGCGGTAATTGGATAGATCTAAGGGATCTAACGATGTTTTCTTTAAGAGCGGACGCACCACCGCCTCCTTCAGTTCCCCTGGGAATATCCCGGTGCCAAGGGACAGATTGATGATATCCCCCAGGGGGCCCCGCACCTCGTCTGGACATGCTCTAATCAGCCATGACGGGCACGGGTCAAGAGGACAGGTGGTGGGCTTTCCAGCTTGGAGGAATCTGTCCACATCGGCTGGAGATATCCGGTCAAAGTGGTCCAATACTGGACCCGAGGACAGTCGAGGGGCCTCCAGTTCCTTTATTGTATCCAAATTGGCAGGGAGGTCATGGCGGAGCGACAAGACCTTCTCCGCAAAAAAGCTCGCAAATGCCTCACAGCTATGTGTCAGATTGTTATTTAAATTTGGCTGTCCTTCAAGGGACGTTAAAGACCGGATTATACTAAATAATTGCGCCGGGCGAGAGCTAGCGGATGCAATGGAGGCCGAGAAGTAAGACTTCTTAGCGGCCTTCACTGCCATCTCATAGGTTTTCATAAAAACCCTATAAGATGTTCTTGAGGCTCCGTCACGGGCACCCCGCCATACTCGCTCTAGCCGTCTGAGGTCCCGCTTCATTTTCCGAAGCTCCTCGGTAAACCAGGGAGCCCGGTTTCTGCGGGGTCGCAGAGGGCGCTTAGGTGCGATCTCATCGATGGCTGCCAGGAGCTGGGTATTCCAGCCCTCAACAAGCTCAGTCAATGAGTCGCCAGGGGGAGCAAGGTCCCGCAAGGCTTGACGGAATCTATCAGGGTCCATCAGCCTCTGCGGGCGAGCCCAAATTGGCTCGCCACCTAAGCAGGGTGGGGGTGGAAAGTCAATCCTGGCTTTCAGAGCGTAGTGATCAGACCATGGCACCTTCATCGAGGGAGACATGATCACATCTATACCGGCGCCAAAGATCAAATCCAGCGTGTGGCCTGCTTGATGTGTGGGGCCCGAAACAAACTGGGAGAGCCCTAGTGTCGCCATGGAAGACACCAGGTCCAGAGCCTGTGAGGAGGGAGTGGCATCAGCATGGATGTTGAAGTCCCCCAGTACCAATAGGTTGGGGAACTCCAAGGCCCAGCCGGCCACCGCCTCCAGCAGGCCTGACAGGGTGGCTGCTGGTGCGCTAGGTGGCCGGTACACCAGCCAGACAGCCAAGCTCTCCTCGGAGCCCCACACTAGGCCAACACATTCAATGCCGGGGATCGATGGCGATGGTAGAGCCCTGAAAGAACAATTTTCCCGGATTAATATTGCCACCCCTCCCCCCCGGCCCACAGTCCGCGACTGGTGGAGGACGGAGAAACCTGGGGGCGCCATCTCTCGTAAGGTAACAGTTTCCCCTTCGCGCACCCAGGTCTCCGTCACACAAGCCAGGTCAACCCCTTGCGAGGTGAAGAAGTCTCGCAGGGTGGCGGTTTTTTTGCCTATAGACCTGGCATTGCACAACACCAGTGACGGAGGTGAGTAATCCTTGCTCACCCTACCTTCGTCCCTCGGGATGGGGCGCAGATTGGAAGGGGTACGAGCATATCCATATCTCGATCCCCTTCGCCTATGATATCTGCCCCCACCGCCATACCTCCCTCGCCCCACTACGGTAGCAATCCCAAGCCTCATACTCGCCTCCATTTACAGAATATAAAAGCAAACAAAAAATACACCGAAACAAAACCAATCCCCACCCCACTCAACAAACCATCCCACCCCAACCCAAAATAAAACAAAACAAAATAAAAATACATGGATAAAAAACCACCGTTTCTGGTGGTACAACAAAATAAAAAGTAAAACCCCTTTAAAACATTTTAAAATATATAACACGCTTAAACATTTGCTGCCACAGCAGCAGTGTCCTTAGAGTTGTGGCGGTGGTGAGTATGGGGGCCGCCCCCAGGCCCAAGGTGGGGAGTGGGCTTGCAGGGGGAGCGGTCCTCCCCAAGACTCACTGGCAGAACAACAGCAGCGATGTCCCGAGGCCTCCTTGGAGCCTTATACGCTGAGGTGGAGTCTGGGGCCCGCCCCCAGGCCCAAGGTGGAGAGTGGGCTTGCAGGGGGAGCGGTCCTCCCCAAGACTCACCGGCAAAGCGGCAGCAGCGATGTCCCGAGGCCTCCTTGGAGCCTTATATGCTGAGGTGGAGTCTGGGGCCCGCCCCCAGGCCCAAGGTGGAGAATGGGCTTGCAGGTGGGGTGGTCCTCCCCAAGACTCACTGGCAGAACAACAGCAGCGATGTCCCGAGGCCTCCTTGGAGCCTTATATGCTGAGGTGGAGTCTGGGGCCCGCCCCCAGGCCCAAGGTGGAGAATGGGCTTGCAGGTGGGGTGGTCCTCCCCAAGACTCACTGGCAGAACAACAGCAGCGATGTCCCGAGGCCTCCTTGGAGCCTTATACGCTGAGGTGGAGTCTGGGGCCCGCCCCCAGGCCCAAGGTGGAGAGTGGGCTTGCAGGGGGAGCGGTCCTCCCCAAGACTCACCGGCAAAGCGGCAGCAGCGATGTCCCGAGGCCTCCTTGGAGCCTTATACGCTGAGGTGGAGTCTGGGGCCCGCCCCCAGGCCCAAGGTGGAGAATGGGCTTGCAGGTGGGGTGGTCCTCCCCAAGACTCACTGGCAGAACAACAGCAGCGATGTCCCGAGGCCTCCTTGGAGCCTTATACGCTGAGGTGGAGTCTGGGGCCCGCCCCCAGGCCCAAGGTGGAGAATGGGCTTGCAGGTGGGGTGGTCCTCCCCAAGACTCACTGGCAGAACAACAGCAGCGATGTCCCGAGGCCTCCTTGGAGCCTTATACGCTGAGGTGGAGTCTGGGGCCCGCCCCCAGGCCCAAGGTGGAGAATGGGCTTGCAGGGGGAGCGGTCCTCCCCAAGACTCACTGGCAGAACAACAGCAGCGATGTCCCGAGGCCTCCTTGGAGCCTTGTGTGCTGAGGTGGAGTATGGGGCCCGCCCCCAGGCCCAAGGTGGAGAGTGGGCTTGCAGGGGGAGCGGTCCTCCCCAAGACTCACCGGCAGAACAACAGCAGCGATGTCCCGAGGCCTCCTTGGAGCCTTATATGCTGAGGTGGAGTATGGGGCCCGCCCCCAGGCCCAAGGTGGAGAATGGGCTTGCAGGTGGGGTGGTCCTCCCCAAGACTCACTGGCAGAACAACATACATACATACTACATGTTCAGGACGTTGATGCTGCAGCAATGGCGGTGGCAGAGGGGCGGCCGGCACCTTGAAGTCAACCGCCATGTTTCCACTTCCTCCAAGGCTTCTATCTCCATGAGCCTGGGCAGCCCCTGAGTTGTTGGTTCTTCAGTGGTGGTGGTGGGGGAAGCGGTGCGCAGTGGGTCAGGCATGGAAGGCAGAGAAGGAGGGCCGAGAGCAGCGGCAGCGGCTGGGGCAGCGCAATGCCTCCCTTCCCATTGGAGCAGCCCCAATCCCATTCCTACTTGTGTGCAAGCAGGAGGAGGCGGGGATCCCTCAGCTTCCTCTTGCCTAACTGAGAGATCCCCACCCTGTTTCTGCTTGCACGCAAGTAGGAGTTGAGAGGCTGCTCCAGTAGGCATCATGAAGCCTCCCTTCACCGCTTAATTGCTGGGGTCAGGCAAGGTGGAAGTAGCTCGGAAGCTCCACCTTAGAGCCCCTGTACCACCATCATATGGGGATTTCTGAGCAGCTCCTGAAGCCAGCCAGAGCCAACTGCTCCAGGCTGCTGAGACTGCCGCTGCTGCGTTTCCCAGGGATATTAGATGAAATCCAGGGACATTATTCACAAATGCGGGAACTATCCCAGGGAAACGGGGACTTCTGGTAACCCTAGCTTATAGGGCCATTGGGGTCCCTTGCTCCATGATTCTGTGAGTCTATGAGTTGAAAACTGTAACAAGCAGCACAAGTGGCCATAAAATGCCCAGGAAAGCATCCTGAAGGACTATTTGACCAGTACTGAGATGTAATTCACCCAGAGGACACTGTTGGGTGGGCAATCTATAAATGAATTCCTTTGTAGCATTTATATCCTGCTTTTTTCCAGTCAGATGGCCTTTGTGGTGGCTTAAATGAACTAAAAATAACCCCAAAAAACATAGTAAGCAAATTAATTAGCGCCTGCATCACAAACAAATCTCAGAGACCTGGAATGTGTTGCTCAAAACTGAAGGATATGCAAGCATAATCAAGGATTGGGTTTTAAAATAAATAGAGTTTGAGGATGTCCTTAAAATCATGCCCCCCACCAATGCAAATAGCAGCCCACAGGAAGGGGGCAGAGGGCAGGCTCCAATCCAGCTTATATTATTGTAACCAGAGTTTGGGAAGTTCATTTTTGAAAGGAACTAATACTAGATCATGTTTGACATGCCCCAACAGAAAGTAATTCCAGTTCATGTTTGTCCCTTTACAAAACCAAGTGGTTCAGCTCCCAGTTTAGTTCAAGTTGTTGGCATCTGTTTTGCTCGAGAAAAAATGGAGCTCCCGTAATGCTTCTGAATACCAGTTGCTAGAAGCTCCTGGTTGAGGGCTTCTCCCCTTTAGTGCATCTAGGTGGCCACTGTGAGAACAGGATGCTGTACTAGATGGCTCTCTTTGGCCTGATCCAGTAGGCTCTGCTGATGTTGTTAAATTCATCTAAATGATCCTCCGGGGTGGGAGGGAATTCAGCATTCAGGATGTCAGCAGCTACTGTACTGGTGTGACATATACTTCAGAAGACATTGAACCACACAGACAGTGGAACGTGACTCAATGAGTTCATTTCCCTCAACAATTACGAACTTAGAGAGTAAAAAAAGTGTGTAAGGAAATGAAATTGAAGATAAACTAGAAACAAACCTAGTTTAGTTCAACCAGAAATCATGGGAACTACTTTTATGCATAGTTCAGAGATTTTTGAACTAATTCTGTGAACTAATTCTAACACACATTCTGCCTGAATTTGCCTTTGAATGGCACCTGGAAATTAAAACTGGTGCAAGATGATCTTATCTTCCTGGTACTTGTGCTGACGTCTAATTAATTTCAGGACCCAATTCAAGATGTTGCTAACTCCCTATTAAGGGAAACCATTCTTTCTCCAAGCTAGTGCCCAACAGACATTGCTGGACTCCATTCATGGGTGTAGCCAGGGGGCAGGGGGGACACTGCTCCCCAGATCAGGTAAATCAATAAAAATACATAACTAATGGAGGTTTGCCCCCCTAACATAAATCATGGCTACTCTCATGACTCCATTTCCCATCAGTCCCAGCCAGCATAACTGATGATCAGGGATGATGGGAACTGTAGTCCAATACCAACCAGCTTGGGGAAGTGTGCCGTAAACCGTTTGGGACACGGCCTTCTTCCATATGAACCTGACAGCCCACCACGTTTACCTTGGGACCTTTGATCCAGGTTCTTCCACCAGCAGAATGTACATTTCGTTGGGATACAGGAGAAGACCTTTTCAGCTGTAATACCCTGATTGTGGAACTACTTCCCAAAAGAGGCTTCGTGTGTGTGTTTGTGTATCCTTTTCATATTTTACACTAAGCTTTTTCAACTTTCATACCTAACCTACCATATAGCTCTGTTTTGTTGAATCTTATTATGTAAATGAAAATTTCATTTTGTAAATTGTCTTCGGAGAGGAACTGTTGAGAGCCCAAAGGCAGTAGTTCTGACTTCAATGAGTAGTTCTGGCTTCAATGAGTAGTTTGGATCTTTGGAAATGAGTTGTTACTGCGGTGAGCTGTGTTGGGAAGGATGCCTGGCTGAGCCTATCCTGATAGGTCCTCCTTCTCTTGCCCCTCTGTCTCTATAGATGGGTGGGATATGAGTATCCCGGGTACCGTGGCCGCCAGTACGTCTTTGAGAAGGGTGAGTACTGCCACTGGAATGAGTGGGATGCCAGCCAACCTTTGATCCAGTCAGTGCGGCGCATCCGGGACCAGCAATGGCACAAAAGAGGCTGCTTTGAGGAAAGCTAAAGTAATAGCGAGTCACATTCGTCAAGGAGAAGCAACAGAAATGAGACCCTCCCCTCCCTGAAGTGCTGGCAAAAGGCCGTGTTTTGCTGTCTAAATAAAAATAAAGCCTAATGTTCTCAATAAAGTTCTGAGCCTCCAAGGCTTCAGCTCTTTGCTGTGTCTCCTCTCGTTTGTCACTTGATGGCAGAACTTTGCAGGCAGCAGGTCCCCTGTTCAGTCCTCCACCGCTTTAGTTAAAAAGGACCTCAGGTGTTCACAGGGCTGGGGATGGCCACAGAGAGTGGACACAGCGGCAGGCTAAGTGAATCTGGCACACTCTAAGGCAGCTTTGAATGTTCCTATGGCTTGTTCACTGGGAGCAAAGGTGGTTCCTGCCAGATCCTTAGGTAATATCACCATCAAGACACAAGTGATCTTAAAACACATGGGGAAATCAAAGTCTTCACCTTGTGCCAAAAAAGGCCATAATGCAAGGCTGCCAGTACTTAGCATTGGTTCATCCAGTTTTGCCCTTGCACTCACATCAGCCCAAGCTCCATCCATCATGTCTCTTAGGAGGTTTTTTGTCACACACACACACACACACACACACACACACACGGATATGCAAAAGTTCATACCCAATGCATAGTATATTTTTATAATACACTGAAATAAAAGAAATGCTTAATCTAAAATGGAATGGAGGCGGAAAAAAGAAAAAAAAGGGGGAAAGGGAAATAAAGGTCTGGAGGCGGTCAGACCTGCCTGCCTTCCAATTGAATTAAGATTCTCATAGGGGTGGGGTCAAAGTGCCACCCCCAAAATCTCCTGAGCCCTCCAAGTCTGGGAGATTTGAGCCATCAGGACCCCCCAGGCACTGTGCCAGCTGTGGAGGATGCCAATTGGCATGCCAGTATGGAGCAGGAGAACCACCTTCATATTCCAATGGTCCTAGACTCAACATTCAGGTAAAGTTTGGTAAAGAAATTTCATACATGATAGAAGTTTACAAATTATTGCATGACATGAGAGTGGACAAAGAAAGGTTTCTCTCTCTCCTAACACTAGAACTCGGGGCCACATCCAATGAAGCTGAATGTCAAGAGAGTCTGGATGGATAAAAGAAAGTCCTTCACGCAGCGCATAGTTTTCTTTTGATAAACTGTGGAGCTCCCTCCCACAGCAGGCAGGGATGGCCACCAATGTGGATGGCTTTAAAAGAGGACAAATTCATGAAGAAGGATAAGGCTATTGGTGCCCACTAGCCCTGCTGGCTTTGTTCTGCCTCCACGGTCAGAGCCAGTGATGCTTCCAAAGGCCAGTTATGGAGACCCCAGGAGGGGAGCATCCTGCAACCGGGGGCGGAGCGAGCCAAGGGAGGGTGCACTGCATGGAGCCCCTCCATAGCCTCCCCCTCAGCTGTAGGGCGGCTGAGGTGGTGGGCAGACGCAAGCCCCATGCTGCTTGAAAAAGCCGCGCAGAGATTGCAGGCAGTCCGCCTACCACCTCCCCCTCAGGATGCACCTCACTTTGGAAGGGGGTGAGGGGTGTGGGGGAGTTATTTTAGGGTTGCCGGGCGCCCTTGTTTTATAAAAACACACATATTTTTGCCATTTTGTCACCCCCCTCAGTGATTACACCCCGGGTGGTCCACACCCACTGCATCCTGCAGGGCGGGGAAGAGGGCGTGCTGGGCAGCTGCTGCTCCTGGCTGCCCCCCTCGCCCCTTGGCCTTCCTGGCAGTTGGGCACTGTGGCTGGGCTGGCGAGGGAGCCTGCACACACCCCAAGCGCCCCGATCCCGCTTGGTCGTGAGGCGCTGGCTCTGCCTCTTCCGGCCCTGCTCAGGGTTGGAGCCAGGATGGTCCACCAGCCTTGGCCCCTGACGCTGCCCGGCCCACCTCCTTGCCTACACCCCTGCCTCTCTGTTGCGCCTGTCAAGCTCAGGGCCCTCTTCTTTTTTTGATCCTGGGCTAAATGGTCTTACAGAGCAGGGGCTCTTTGGATGCCCAGGATGTCCACAGGCCTCAACATCATCTACAGTCATACCTCATGTTACTGACGCTTCAGGTTACGTGTTTTCGGGTTATGGAAGTACCCAGAAGTACTGGAACCCTACCCTTCCGGATGCGGGTTGCAGACATGCCTCCGTCACGGATTACGTGGATTACCCGAGGTTCCACTGTACAGTACATGTGTTTACAAACCGTGACATGCCATTCTGTGTTCCAATCTGCTTTGCATAAAATGAAGCTCCGTGATCCACATTTGCTATAATGAGAAATCTTAAAAACTGCTGTTGCATGTTCTCCTTTTGGTCACAGGCAGGAGCTGGCAAATTTTTTTAGCTGCAGGCCGGTCCCCTGTCCCTCAGACCTTGTGGCGGGCTGGAGAAGTGGCATGGGGGGGAGGGAGCTGGAAAAAGAGGCAAGGGGGCCCAGGCGCTGCGCTTAGCTTCCCAGGGGCACAATCCATAGTGCATTTCATTTCAGTGGGCTTCAGGCGCTGAACAAGCGGTCTTGAAACGATTGCAGCTTACTTGCGAGTAAGCGTGGCTTTAGGACTCTTAGTGCCTGTGCATCCAGTGGCAGGGCAGACGCGGCGTCTAAAGTGGATTTCCGGAGGTGGCGAGGCGGAAGGAGCTAATCTCTGCCAATCAAACGCCGCTGAGGTAAACCTTTTCCTCCCGTCACCATCGCCGGGAGTCTCGGCTTCACGGCGCAGGGCGCAGGCCCTTGGTTTGCCTTGGGGTGCCAAAGTGATTGAAATCTATAGGAAGAGGAGACCCTCGCCCCAGCTCCTCAAATTGATTAAATCTGCCACATTGCTGACAAATAGGCGCAGAAGCTTTTGTGGGAGAAAGTAAAAGGGACTCACTTTCCTCCATAAACACGGGAGAGAAGGTGTTTTAAAGGTGGCCAAATGCTGGTGCATTTTTTAAAAACGTTGTTGCTTGCAGGTGACTTTCCCAGTTCCTTTTTGTGTCCAAAGAGCTATTTTAGTGCTCTGAGTTTGTGGGTGCCACACCCTCCTAGCAAGTGTTATAAGCTTATCAAGACAGACTAGCTTCCTGACGCTGGGCCATTAAGAGAGCAAAGGAAAGGGGCTCTGTGCCAGATGACACTGGAGAGAGGCTCCTCTAGTTCTTAGACAGGAGGACAAAGCCTGAGTTTGAGAGCAGTGTGTGCTAGAGGAAAAAGCGGCAGGCTGGAAAGGCAGAGCTCTCTCAACCATCACCCATGGTAGAGTTATGCTTGAAACCAAGGCTATGGCTTTGGGATAAACAAAAATACACCTTTGGGATGTTAATACTGTGCTTTAAAACAAAAAAACACCAAATAATCCCAAACTCTCCAATGCCCTGCAAGCAGCATTTTAGACAGTCCCACTTCTTGCAAAGCCCACTGGACCTATTGAAACAGATTTGTGTGTATGAGATGTGGGAGAAAGGAGACATGGATCACTCCAATTTGTCTTGGTGCACACCCTTATTAGATGGCAATGTGCTTCCTTCAAAATGTGGCAAGTCAGCCCTGGGCCCTCTTACACTTTTTGCAGAATGGACCCAAGCTCTTTGTGGATCTGTTGAGAAACACCAATTAGTGCAGAATAACCCCGCAATGTTGCCTTATTTCCATTTGCAGTAGTTTTTGCAGGGTGCAGAGAAAGAGAGAGAGAGAGACTCTTCTGCTTCAAGGATCAAGCACAAGAAATGTGTAAATGTATCTATGGATCTAGCTATCCATGCCACAGTGATGACTCCCAAATATTATCATGGTTTGGTGTTATCAAGAATAGGGAAACCCCTAGGCCATGAGTATTGATGGTTTCTTGAAACTGGGCAGATCCCACACTATCTGAGCCTAGTTTTGCCCCATCTCAGTTATGGGGCATCATGTGCCCACCTGCAAGCAAAAGACATAATGGGCAAGAGGCACCAGGAGACCACTTCTTGTGATCAGCCAACCTGGTGTCTCCAGACGCTGATGGACTCCTATTAACACCAGTCAGGATGGCCTGAGGTCTGATGGCAAAAGGCCTTGGACTTTCCCTGGAGAAGCTCTATTGGACACCAACTGCCTCCACTTAGTGCTTAAGAGCTTAAGCTGCAGAGGTCCAATCAGGTTTAGCTAGTGAGAGTGTTGCATTGGTGGGTGGCTATATTTGAGCTGTTTTCTTTTTAGCATAATTTACAATCCCCAAAAAGGGGTACTTGTCAATTGCCAAGGAATAATAAATGATATGGGATGCGGGTGGCGCTGTCGATAAAACCTCAGCGCCTAGGACTTGCCGATCGTCAGGTCAGCAGTTCGAATCCCCGGGGCGGGGTGCGCTCCTGCTGCTTGGTCCCAGTGCCTGCCAACCTAGCAGTTCGAAAGCACCTCTGGGTGCAAGTAGATAAATAGGGACCGCTTACCAGCGGGAAGGTAAACAGCATTTCCGTGTGCTGTGCTGGCTTGCCAGATGCAGCTTGTCACGCTGGCCACGTGACCCGGAAGTGTCTGCGAACAGCGCTGGCCCCCAGCCTCTTAAGTGAGATGGGCGCACAACCCTAGAGTCAGACATGACTGGCTTGTACGGGCAGGGGTACCTTTACCTTTAATAAATGATATGGGTTGGGATCCCCCTGGGAGCCCCAACTTTATGGGGCTGAGAACAGATCACTCCCCAAAAAAGTATGCAGGAATGGGGCTGAGGCCTCCTAATCTTGATTGGCTGGGCCCTGCTGGGCCTCCCATCAGCAGTGGTGTGCCCTGGTGGGCTATCTCTGGTGGCATAGGGCCTTGCTGGGCCTACCTGTAGTGGGCAGGCCTGACAACCTCCTCCCAACTTATGAGACATTGCAAGTGTGTGTTGCACATGTGATGTTACACACACATGTCGAACCCCCCAGTGTCATGCGGAACTCGGTGCCTCTGCTCTCCTGTAAAGAAAGACTGCTGTGTTTGCAACGTTTTAGTTCAGAGAAAGGGTGAGAAAGATATGGCATGAAATATACTTTTAAAATTATGCCTGGCATGGAGGACACAGATAGAAAAAAACTTTTTTTCTTCTCTCTGTGTGTCTCCTGTCAACCAGAACTCATAGACATCGGATGAAGCTGAATGTTTGAAGATGCAGGACAGATATAAACTATGGAACTCCCTCCCTCAGGAGGCAGGGATGGCTACTAACTTGGATGGCTTTAACGGAGGCTTGGAGAAATTCATGGTGCAGGAGAGGGCTCCCAGTGGCTCCTGGCCACAATGACTCTGCTCTGCCCAGGAGGGGAGAGTGTTGCTCTTCTGCTTGCATATTGTTCGCCCCTTTCCCTTTGGAGCCTTTGGGCAGCCAGTTGCTACATGGGTCTCCCTGTGGTTGCTTCTTGCCAAACCAGCAGGGACTGTGGTCTGAGCAGCGGGCAGAATGTGTGCACAGCTGGAAAAACCCATCTTCCCTTAAAAAATAAACAAACAAAACTCCAACTTTGCAACTGCTGACCTTGGCATTTTTATTTCTATTATTTTGCCTCCTAAATGAGCTATATGGGTGTGTTGGGTTTATCAAAGAGGGACAGTCTCTCGTCCTCAAAATCCCCAGGCTGGACTGAGCTGGGAGCAACATTGTTCCAAAGGGATGCCAGGGGGGCTTGGCAAAGATCCTGCTGAGGTTGACAGAAATTCCCTTTTCTTGCCAACAGGCCTGACAAAGAGAGTGGCTCCAAAATGAAAAGCTCATGAAATAATTCTGCCTCTTGGTCTTTAGCAGGACAAAGGGTCGTGACGAGTCAGCTGATCTGGGTTTTCATTGTCCTTTAATCCAACCTTCTCGATTTTGATCACACATTCG